>NC_058087.1:40759212-41384212 GCF_014858855.1 Bufo gargarizans | reverse complement strand
TACACAACTAGCTCTCACCCTAGAGCCCTAAGCATTCCTTCACGTCCTTACAAGGGAAGCACCAAGCTGCCCCTAGAAGCAAGCCACACTAGGTGAGCAACCCACACAGGAATGGACAATGCTATCACCCGGCCCTGGGGTGACTTGCTCCCTGACCTCTTCCTGCAGACCCCTACCAAACAGTTGGGCTGGGACTTGCGGCCACATTATGGCTGACTGAATGAAGCCTTTGCCTGGCCATACACGTTACAGGGCTGTAGGCCAAAGATCATCCAATAGCTGTCCGTCCCAAAACCTCGTCCCCATGTGTTCTGAGTGGAGAGGGAACAGAAAGCCACCGTCAGATACCATTGGCAGTAGTTTATCTGCTCTGAGAACAAAAGGGTTGGTTATGTTGAAATCCAACAGACATACTTTTCACCAACATCCACCATCAGGGGAAAGTCGAGACACCCCCATACACATTGCATCAGTGGGTTCGGCCAAGGTTTATATGCATGGGTGGCTTAGGGACTCATTTAGATGGTCAGATGATCAGAACAATTATCAAGAATGAGGCCTCATGCACACGACCGTATGTATTTTGGCGTCTGTGTGCATTCCGTATTTTGCGGAACGGAACAGCTGGCCCCTAATAGAACAGCCCTATGCGTGTCCGTAATGCAGACAATAATAGGAGAATGGACATACGGAAACGGAATGCACATGAATGGTTCCGTATACGGTGTGCAAAACAAAAACGGAACGGACACGGAAAGAAAATATGTTCATGTGCATGAGGCCTGAATGCTCATTCCTGATAATTGACCTATGTAAATTTGCCACCCATTACCCCAAAAAAACAAGTGAATGATCATTTTTCATCTGATTGTTTATGCTACACAGAAAAATCATCTTTACCCCGAGTAAGCAAGCATGTGCTGCCGACAAAAAAATGAAGCTATATGGGGGAAAAATGATCATAGGAATGGCCTGTGTTCCTACGATCGTTCATTCCCCATAAAGTTTCATTGTTTGTTTGCTGCAGGTCCTTTTTTACATGGGGTGATGTTCTGCCCAAAAAATATTATTTCTTTCGGCAGTGTAAACATGTTCACACGGGCCAATTATCAGAAGAGAGCCTTTGTATGAACGTTTGTTCTTGATAATGGGCCCCATCCTCTGCCCTAAGTAGGGCTCCTTGTGCCAGACAGCAGTGACCTCACCACATGTCTTCTCTGCATCCTAGAAGACTCCTCCATTCCACAGATCACGTGTCAGGCAGTCTGAATTACTCACCAGAGGATCCTTTTAATGGTGTGCTTACACATTACTTGATCTCTCCCTGTAAATAGTTACTTCAAAGGTAACTGGAAAAATTTGATAATTTTTTGTATAATTACATACAGTCCTGATCAAAAGTTTAAGACCACTTGAAAAATGGCAAAAAATCCTATTTAGCATGGCTGGATCTTAACAAGGTTCCAAGTAGAGCTTCAACATGCAACAAGAAGAAATGGGAGTGAGACAAAATATTTTTTGAGCATTCAATTTAATGAAAACAACGAATAAACTGAAACAGGCTGTTTTTCAGCTGATCAAAACTTTAGGCCACACCTCCAAAAAAAACCTAACCCCCCCCCCAAAAAAGAAATAAGACTTCCAAACATGAACTCAGTAATGAGTAGCTCCGCCGTTATTGTTTATCACTTCAAAAATTTGTTTTGACATGCTTGATCCAAACGCTTCCATGAGGTGAGTGGGAACATTTCTCCAAGTGGTGAAGACGGCCACACGAAGGCCATCTACTGTCTGGAACTGTTGTCCATTTTTGTAAACTTCCCTTGCCATCCATCCCCAAAGGTTCTCAATTGGATTTAGATCAGGGGAACACGCAGGATGGGCCAAAAGAGTGATGTTATTCTCCTGGAAGAAGTCCATTGTCCTGCAGGCATTGTGTACTGTACCGTTGTCCTGTTGAAAAACCCAGTCGCTACCACACAGACGAGGGCCCTCAGTCATGAGGAATGTTCTCTGCAACATCTGGACATAGCCAGCGGCCGTTTGACGCCCCTGTACTTCCTGAAGCGCCATTGTTCCACTGAAGGAAAAAGCACCCCAGACCATTATGGCGCCCCCTCCACTGTGGCGCGTAGAAAACATCTCAGGTGGAATCTGCTTGTCATGCCAGTAACGTTGGAAACCATCAGGACCATCAAGGTAAAAAAAATTCTCATCAGAGAATAAAACTTTTTTCCACCTTTGAATGTCCCATGTTTGGTTCTCTCTTGCAAAGTCCAAACGAGCAGTTCTGTGGCGTTCAAGGAGACGAGGTCTTTGAAGACGTTTTTGTTTTTGAAGCCCTTCAGTCTCAGATGCCGTCTGATGGTTATGGGGCTGCAGTCAGCAGCAGTAAGGGCCTTAATTTTGGGTCGAGAATCGTCCAGTGTCTTGACGGACAGCAAATTGGATCCTCCGGCTCAGTGCTGGTGAAATTTTTTGGGGTCTTCCACTTGACTTTTTTGTTCCATAACCCTCAGGATCATTTAAGAAATTCCAAAGGACGGTCTTACTGCGATGCCGCGCTGTGAGAGACCCTGCTTATGCAGTTCAACAACCCGACCACGTTCAAAAAGGGAGTTTCTTTGCCTTTGCCATCACAACGTGTGACTACCTGACAGAAAATGACAATGAATCCACATCTTTGCACAGATTTGGCCTTTTAAAGGCATGTGGTCCTAAACTTTTGATCAGCTGAAAAACAGTCTGTTTCAGTTTATTCGTTGTTTTCATTAAATTGAATGCTCAAAAAATGTTTTGTCTCACTCTCATTTCTTCTTGTTGCATGTTGAAGCTCTACTTGGAACCTTGTTAAGATCCAACAATGTAAAATATGATTTTTTGCCATATTTCAAGTGGTCCTAAACTTTTGATCAGGACTGTACATTACAAGTTGCTATGAATCTTAAGTTTGTCAGGTATTTACAGCTTTTCTTACGTCACTTTTTTCCCAAGTATCTCATGGGCCCTTTGGGCCTAAATGATAAAAACGATCTATTAGTGTACTTTTGTAAGTGTTTTATAATGATAAACCTTGTTTTAAATATGTCATTCAGCATTGTGATGGTAGTTGTATGTTTGCATGGCCACTAGGATCGGTGCTGGTATATATAAACATGACGCATAGCATCATGACGTTGAAGGCCTAAGGAAGCGTGTTAACGCAAAACGGACATTGCCGCCTGTGATACCTGTGTGGTGCTCTGCACCCCTGCTGCCATTGCATAATTTTTGGATGAAAATAAAGACTATTTGGACAAGTATGGTGAGTGCCACCTTTACTCTTTCATGTTGGCATTTCCTAATATATGTTTAAAGGGGTTGTCTAAAAATGTTGATATTGATGGCCTATCCTCTGTTTAGATCATCAATATCTGATTGTCGATCAGATATAGATCACCTTTCCTGAGGATAAGCCATCAATGTCAAAATCTCAGACAACCCCTTTAAAGTGGTCGGAGTAACTTTTTTCATATACAAGGTAGGGATCGACCGATATTGATTTTTTAGGGCCGATACCGATACCGATAATTTGTGAACTTTCAGGCCGATAGCCGATAATTTATACCGATATTCTGGGAATTTTCATTTTTGAAAAAAAATTAAAAATTCCCACAAATCTGCTGAAAATTAATGTTTATTGTTAATGTGTATTTTTTTTTTGTAAATCTTTCTTTTTCATTTATATTTAATATTTTGGTGTTTTTATTATTTTTTTTGTAACTTTTTTTTTTAAACTAACTTTTAGCCCCCTTAGGGACTAGAACCCTTGTCCTATTCACCCTGATAGAGATCTATCAGGGTGAATAGGAGCTCACACTGTCCCTGCTGCTGTGTGCTTTGTGCACACAGCAGCATGGAGCTTATCATGGCAGCCAGGGCTTCAATAGCGTCCTGGCTGCCATGGTAACCGATCGGAGCCCCAGCATTACACTGCTGGGGCTCCGATCGGAGGAGCAAGGGAGAGGGAATCCTGTGGGGGGGGCGCACTGCGACTGGGTTGGGGGGGCGCACTGCGCCACCAATGAAGCTTAATCCCACATTTATTCATATACAGGAGGCGGGAGCTGGCTGCAGGATCACATAGCCGGCTCCCGACCTCTATGAGCAGTAGCTGCGATCCGCGGCACCTGAGGAGTTAACTACCGCAGATTGCAGCTACAGCTCATAGAGGCCGGGAGCCGGCAATGTGGTCCTGCAGCTCCCGCCTCCTGTTCCTGTATATGAATGAATGATAGATTAATCTTCATTGGTGGAGCAGTGGCCATAGCTCCTCCCCTCCTCCTGTCCCCTGTCCTTACATTGGCGGCAGCGGCAGGAGCAGCACAGGGGGAGAAGACACTGCTCCTTCTCCCCTGTGCTGCTAAGGGGAACACGGAGAGCGCTGTCAGCAGCGCGATCTGTGTTCCCCATACACTATCGGAATATCGGCAAAATAGATGCCGATACCGATAGTGTTCAAAATCCTGAATATCGGCCGATAATATCAGTAAATCCGATAATCGGTCGATCCCTAATACAAGGCTCAAAAATCCCTGCTTACACATAGACCATAATATGCTGCCACTAGAGGGAGCTTAGGGACTTAGCGTACTTTCCTTCGCTGGAACTGCCTGCCGAATCCGGCAATCTGTATGCAAACGGATATCATTTGTAGACGGATCCGGATGCGGATCCGTCTCACAAATGCATTGCGATACCGGATTGCAAACGGAAAAACTGATTTTTAAAAAAGACCGCAAAACCGGATCCGTTTTTTTTCTGGAGCACTTGGGGTTGGATCCGCCATTAATGCATTGCAAGTGTTCCGGAATTTTGGACGGAGAAAATACCGCAGCATGCTGCGGTATTTTCTCCATCCAAAAACCGTACAGTGACTGAACTGAAGACATCCTGATGCATACTCAACAGATTGCTCTCTATTCAGAATGCATTAGGATAAAACTGATCAGTTTTTCTACGTTATTTAGCCCCTAGGACGGAACTCTATACCGGAAAAGTTTAATGCAAGTGTGAAAGTACCCCCACTGCATACTGATCAGGCAGTTACAGCAAGCTCCAATGCTCCCTCTAGTGGTGACTGCAAGCATGTTATCTTTCAATCCTTTCACACACCTTTATTTACAGTAGGTAACAAAAGTGAGTACACCCCTCTCATTTTTGTAAATATTTTATTATATCTGTTCATGAGACAACACTGACGATATGACACGTTGATACAATGTACAGTAGTCAGTAAATTTGGTGTGCCCTCAACACATAACTCAACACAGCAATTAATGTCTAAACCTCTGGCAACAAAAGGGAGTACACCCAAAAATTGCCAAATTGTGCTCAAATGTGACTATTTTGTGTGGCCACCATTATTTTCAAGCATTACCTTAACTCTCTTTGGCATGAAGTTTACTAGAGCCTCACAGGTTGCCACTGGGATCCTCTTCCACTCCTCCATGACGACATCACGAAGCTGGTGGATGTTAGAGACCTTGCGCTCTTCCACCTTCCATTTGAGGATGCCCCACCGATGCTCAATAGGGTTTAGGTCTGGCAACATGCTTGGCCAGTCCAACACCTTTAGGCCTAGTTCACACAAACGTATGGCTTTTATAGTTTTTTGCAGTCCGTTTTTCATGGATCTGTTGTTCCGTTTTTGAGTTCCGTTGTGTTTCCGTTTCTGTTTCGTATGGCATATACAGTATAGAGTAATTACATAGAAAAAATTGGGTTGGGAATAACATTTTCAATAGATGGTTCAGCAAAAACGGAACGGATACGGAAGACATACGGATGCATTTCCGTATGTGTTCCTTTTTTTTGCGGACCCATTGACTTTAATGGAGCCGCGGAACGTGATTTGCAGCCAAATATAGGACATGTTCTATCTTTCAACGGAAAGGAAAAACGGAAATACGGAAACGGAATGCATACGGAACACATTCCGTTTTTTTTGCAGAACCATTGAAATGAATGGTTCTGTATACGGACCGTTTACGGAACACGAAGAAACGGCCGTACACT
This sequence comes from Bufo gargarizans, assembly GCF_014858855.1. Taxonomy (NCBI): domain Eukaryota; kingdom Metazoa; phylum Chordata; class Amphibia; order Anura; family Bufonidae; genus Bufo; species Bufo gargarizans. The sequence continues at coordinate 41,378,155 of NC_058087.1, read as the reverse complement.
CGCAAAAAAAAACGTTCGTGTGAACTAGGCCTTACCCTCAGGAGGCAGTAGTCATCTTGGAGGTGTGTTTGGGATCTACAGTATCTCTTGTTGGAATACTGCCCTGCAGCCCAGTGTCTGAAGGGAGGGGATCATGCTCTGTGTGGCATTCATGGTTCCCTCAAAGAACTGTAGCTCCCCACAGCCGGCAGCACTCATGCAGCCCCAAACCATGACACTCCCACCACCATGCTTGACTGTAGGCAGGACACACTTGTCTTTGTACTCCTCACCTGGATGCCACCACACATGCTTGACACCATCTGAACCAAATCTTGGTCTCATCAGACCACAGTCATGGTTCCAGTAATCCATGTCCTTAGTCTGCTTGTCTTAGCAAACTGTTTGTGAGCTTTCATCTTTAGAGGAGGCTTCATTCTGGGGTGACAGCCATGCAGTGTACGGCGTATGGTCTAAGCACTGACAGGCTGACCCCCCACCCCTGTAACCTCTGCAGCAATGCTGGCAGCACTCACACAACCTCTGGATATGATGCTGAGCACGTGCACTCAACTTCTTTGGTCGACCATGGCAAGGCCTGTTCTGCGTGGAACCTGTCATGTTAAACCTCTGTATGGTCTTGGCCACCGTGCTGCAGCTCAGTTTCAGGGTGTTGACAATCTTCTTATAGCCTAGGACATCTTTATGTAGAGCAACAATTCTTTTTTTTCAGATCCTCAGAGAGTTCTTTGCCATGTTGACCTTCCAGTGGCCAATATGAGAGAGTGTGAGAGCGATAACACCAAATTTAAAACACCTGTTCCCCATTCACACCTGAGACCTTGTAACACTAACGAGTCACATGACACCGGGGAGGGAAAATGGCTAATTGGGCACAGTTTGGCCATTTTCACTTAGGGGTGTACTCACTTTTGTTGCCAGAGGTTTAGACATTCATGGCTGCGTTGAGTTATTTTGAGGGCACAGAAAAGTTACCCTGTTATACAAGCCGTACACTGACTACTGTACATTGTATCAACGTGTCAGATCTTCAGAGCTGTCCCAGGAAAAGATATAAATATTTACAAAAATGATAGGGATGTACTGTATATAAGGTGTGAAGGGATTGTTGTGAGCCCGCTCCACAGGTGGCATGTGCTGCCTGTGTTATAGGTGGATGCCTGCTTATAATGGTCCAGAATATGAGTTAGGGCTCTTTCACACCTGCGTTATAGTCTTCCGGCATAGAGTTCCGTCGTCGGGGCTCTATGCCGGAAGGATCCTGATCAGGATTATCCTAATGCATTCTGAATGGACAGTCCGTCCTTCAGGATGCATCAGGATGTCTTCCGTTCCGGAACGGAACGTTTTTTGGCCGCAGCATGCTGCGCTTTTTAGCTCCGGCCAAAAATCCGGAACACTTGCCGCAAGGCCGGATCCGGAATGAATGCCCATTGAAAGGCATTGATCCGGATCCGGCTTTAAGCTAAACGTTGTTTCGGCGCATTGCCGGATGCGACGTTTAGCTTTTTCTCAATGGTTACCATGGCTGCCGGGACGCTAAAGTCCCGGCAGCCATGGTAAAGTGTAGCGGGGAGCGGGGGAGCAGCATACTTACCGTCCGTGCGGCTCCCGGGGCGCTCCAGAGTGACGTCAGGGCGCCCCAGGCGCATGGATGACGTGATCGCATGGATCACATGATCCATGCGCATGGGGCGCTCTGACGTCATTCTGGAGCGCCCCGGGAGCCGCACGGATGGTAAGTATACTGCTCCCCCGCTCCCCACTACTACTATGGCAACCAGGACTTTAATAGCGTCCTGGGTGCCATAGTAACACTGAAAGCATTTTGAAGACAGATCCGTCTTCAAATGCTTTCAGTACACTTGCGTTTTTCCGGATCCGGCGTGTAATTCCGGCAAGTGGAGTACACGCCGGATCCGGACAACGCAAGTGTGAAAGAGGCCTTATCCCTCAGTTACCCATCAGATGCTGCCGTCAATAGTGATCGATCGCCGCCCTCGTGCCTTTTCCCATTTATCACTTAACCCCTTCGCTACCGTTAAAACATCATCACACCTGGCCCTGTCAATCAAAGTGCATAGGGTGAGGCAGTAGTAGAGAGAGCGGAGCCTCTAGGTGTAACGGCATATATTAAAACATGTTTCTCAGCAATGCAGACACATAAGAACATGGGAGCAGCACAGATGCCTTCAGCTGCCAAGCGCACATGGAACAGGTCAGCCAGTGTCATAGGTACAAACCTGCTGACAGATGCCCATTTGGGCTCATTCAGACGGCCGTACGTATGGGACCCGATGCACATAATGTAATTAGATGATGATAGCAGAGATTTTGTTCATACAGAGTGCTACCGAACTGGGAATGATGGGGTTAATGATGCTACATTCCACCTAGGAAGAATGGCAGATGCCTCAGGTCTGTAACTTGAGCTGCAAAACTTTTGTCTTCACTTTTTTTCCTCCAGGACGAGAAGAAAGCCCAGAATTGGCCGAGAGGCTGAGTCACAATACCGTGCGGGCCAATGAGCTGACGCTTTACTTTCTGCAGTGATTGCTGCTTCTGCTTTCTTACTTGGAAGACAGAACTATTTGGTGTGTATTTCTGCAGTGCCACGTGTATAGTAACAGTGGTGAGAAGAACAAGAGCCTGAGGAGCTCCTGGGACAGAGGAGACACCATGACAATGCCGTCCTGCCCCGTGTTCATTCTTCTTCTGCAGCTTCTGCTTCTCCTCCTTGGTCGTATCCACTGTGAAAATGAAGAAGAAAAGATTAAAATGGAAGTGACACATCTGCCTAGTGTCTGCACGCAGAAGAGCAAAAGAGGCGACCTGGTGAACGCACACTATGACGGTTACTTGGCGAAGGATCTCTCTAAATTCTACTGCAGGTAAGTGGCCGACCACCAAACGTATCCGGATGACCACTTCAGAGTTCAAAATCGGCAACACATTTGTAATAATAGGGCCTCTTGCACACAAACGTTTTTTTTTTTAAGTTTGCGTTCCGTATACGGAACCATTCTTTTTAATGGATCCGCAAAAATAAAAAATAAACGGAAGTACTCTGTATGCTTTCCTTTTCCGTTCAAAGATAGAACATGTCCTATTATTGTCCGCATAATGGACAAGGATAGCACTGTTCTATCAGGGGACAGCTGTTTCGTTCCGCAAAAAACGGAATGCACACGGATGTCATCCGTATTTTTAGCGGATAACAAAATACTTTAAAAAATGCCATACGGTCGTGTGCAAGAGGCCTAATGATGGGTAATATGTGGAGGGAGGGAGAGAGCAGCCATCGGGTCCCCGTGCTGCTGTGACGGAGACCTGATGGCAGGGAAGGCAGTCCGATACCTTCCTTAGGCATCGCGCTGCCTTCCGTGACAGCCTGTGAGATCCAGCACCCCGGATCTCACAGGAAGCAGGCTGAAGTGTATTACATTCAGCAATACACTTACAGCCAATGCTTTATAATACAGATGGATTGTAAAGGGGATCAGACTCCCAGTCCCAGAGTGGGAGAAAAAATTAAGTGTAAAAAAATAAAGTTTGACAATTTTTTTTTAAAGTTTCAAGGCAACAGTTGCAGCAATAATGTTTTAACTGGCATTCATGTCTAACGTTTATCGCTCCACGTAGAAACGCGTTGAGCGTATGTGTTATTTAGACATAGCTCACTAGGCAGGGCGGGATTCAGTTGTATCACTCCTCTGCTTTATACCAGGCATGCTCCACTTGCGGCCCTCCAGCTGTTGTAAAACTGCAACTCCCACAATGCCCTGCTGTAAGCTGATAGCTGTAGGCTGTTCGGGCATGCTGGGAGTTGTAGTTTTGCAACAGCTGGAGGGTCACAGGTTGAGCATGCCTGGTATATACTGACTAGATCAATCAGACTAGTGTTTCCTTCCACCTATTGTCATACATAAGTACAGGGTATGGATACATGATAGGAACTAGCCTGTGACTGTGCCTCCCTGTCCACAGTGGGTGTGATTGATATCCTTGGGGCTCATTCACACGACCGTGGTTTGGTTCCGCATCCGAGCCTTTTTTTTTGCGGCTCGGGTGCGGACCCATTCACTTCAATGGAGCCGCAAAAGATGCGGATAGCACTCCGTGTCTTGTCCGTATCCATTGCTCCGTTCCGCGGCCCCGCAAAAATGATAAGTCATGTCCTATTCTTGTCCGTTTTGCGGACAAGAATAGGCATTTCGATAAAGGGCCATCCGTTCTGCAAATTGCGGAAGGCACGTGGGCGGCATCCGTGTTTTGCGGATTCGCAATTTGAAAACCGCCACACACGGCACGGTCGTGTGAACAAGCCCTTAGGCCTCATGCACACGACCATTGTGTGCATCCGTGGCCGTTGTGCCGTTTTCCGTTTTTTTTCGCGGACCCATTGACTTTCAATGGGTCCGTGGAAAAATCGGAAAATGCACCGTTTTGCAGCCGAGGCCGTGATCCGTGTATCCTGTCCGTCAAAAAAATACCTGTCCTATTTTTTTGACGGACAACGGTTCACGGACCCATTCAAGTCAATGGGTCCGTGAAAGAACACGGATGCACACAAGATTGGCATCCGTGTCCGTGATCCGTGGCCGTAGGTTGCTTTCATACAGACGGATCCGAAGATCCGTCTGCATAAAAGCTTTTTCTGATCTAAGTTTTCACTTCGTGAAAACTCATATCCGACAGTATATTCTAACACAGAAGCGTTCCCATGGTGATGGGGACGCTTCTAGTTAGAATACACTGCAAACTTTGTACAAGACTGCCCCCTGCTGCCTGGCACCACCCGATCTCTTACAGGGGGATATGATAGCACAATTAACCCCTTCAGGTGCGGCACCTAAAGGGGTTAATTGTACTATCATATTCCCCTGTAAGAGATCAGGGCTGCCAGGCAGCAGGGGGCAGACCCCCCCCCTCCCCAGTTTGAATATCGTTGGTGGCACAGTGTGCGCCCACCATCGCCCCCCCCTTCCCTCCCACTATTGTAATAAATCGTTGGTGGCACAGTGTGCGCCCACCATCGCCCCCCCACTTCCTCCCTCTATAGTTAAAAATCGTTGGTGGCACAGTGTGCGCCCACCATCGGCCCCCCCTCTCTCTATAGTAGTAACAACCATTGGTGGCAGTGTGCGGCCTCCCATTCCCCCCCCCCCCCCATCATTGGTGGCAGCAGAGTTCCGATCGGAGTCCCAGTTTAATCGCTGGGGCTCCGATCGGTAACCATGGCACCCAGGAAGCTACTGCAGCCCTGGTTGCCATGGTTACTTAGCAATAGTACAACAGTAGAAGATTCATACTTACCTGCTTGCTGCTGCGATGTCTGTGACCGGCCGGGAGCTCCTCCTACTGGTAAGTGACAGTTCTTTAGCAATGCGCCGCACAGACCTTTCACTTACCAGTAGGTGGAGCTCCCGGCCGGTCACAGGCATCGCAGCAGCAAGCAGGTAAGTATGAATCTTCTACAATTGTACTATTGCTAAGTAACCATGGCAACCAGGGATGCAGTAGCTTCCTGGTTGCCATGGTTACCGATCGGAGCCCCAGCGATTAAACTGGGACTCCGATCGGAACTCCGCTGCCACCAATGATGGGGGGGGGGAGATGGGAGGCCGCACACTGCCACCAATGTTGTTACTGCTATAGAGGGGGGGGGGGCGATGGTGGGCGCACACTGTGCCACAAACGATTTATTACAATAGAGGGAGGGAGGGGGGGGCGATGGTGGGCGCACACTGTGCCACCAACGATTTATTACACTAGAGGGAGGGAGGGGGGGCGATGGTGGGCGCACACTGTGCCACCAACGATTTAATACAATAGAGGGAGGGAGGGGGGGGCGATGTGGGGCGCACACTGTGCCACCAACGATTTATAACAATAGAGGGAGGAAGGGGGGGCCCGATGGTGGGCGCACACTGTGCCACCAACGATATTCAAACTGGGGAGGGGGGGGGGTCTGCCCCCTGCTGCCTGGCAGCCCTGATCTCTTACAGGGGGATATGATAGTACAATTAACCCCTTCAGGTGCGGCACCTGAGGAGTTAATTGTGCTAATTACGGCCCCCTGTAAGAGATCGGGTGCTGCCAGGCAGCAGGGGGCAGTCATGTACACAGTTTTTCAGTATATTCTAACCTGAACGCCTCTGTGTTAGAATATACTGTCGGAAATGAGTTTCACGATGTAGCTCATATCCGACAGTATATTCTAACGTAGAGGCGTTCCCATGGTGATGGGGACGCTTCAAGTTATGTTCGGGTGTCCGCCTGGCCGTGCGGAGGCAAGCGGATCCGTCCAGACTTATAATGTAAGTCAATGGGGACGGATCCTTTTGAAGATGACACACTGTAGCTCAATTTTCAAACGGATCCGTCCCCATTGACTTGCATTGTAATTCAGGACGGATCCGTTTGGCTCCGCACGGCCAGGCGGACGCCAAAACGACTTTTTTTTCCATGTCCGTGGATCCTCCAAAAATCAAGGAAGACCCACGGACGAAAAAACGGTCACGGATCACGGACCCCGTTTTTGCGGACTGTGAAAAAAAACTGTCGTGTGCATGAGGCCTTAGTTTGTGGATATCTCAGTGAGCACGCTTTGTGCCAGCAGACTTTAGGCTACTTGTCAGGACATCCCATATGTAGATGGTAACTATCCTATATCCCTCTCTACATTCAGGTCTCGTGTTTGCCTGATTTTTAATCCATCTGATATATCTGCACCCTCTTTTAATAAGGAATTGGAATAAAACTTTATTATTATATTTTTTTTTTGTTCCAACGTCCTATCAGGCTGAGAGTATCCGACATCGGATCTCAAAACTGGACCAAAATGGTTCCCTTTGATTTAACACATCAGGGTGCATCAGTTCCGTTAGGATGGGGTTGTGTTAAATCAAAATGGAACAAACCGGAACCGTCACAAAAAACCGGAAGGGAATGCATACTGATGACACATGTTACATGATACATTGATACATTGATACATTGACCCTAAACGGAACCATTTTGTCACGGTTTTGAGATCCTCTGCCAGATCTCAAAACTGGAATGCCAAAACACTGATGTGAAAGTAGCCTAAGGGTCCATTCACACGTCCGCAATGTGTTTTGCGGATCCATGGATCCGCAAAACACGGACAGCGGCAATGTGCGTTCCGCATTTTGCCTGTTCTTGTGGACAAGAATAGGACATGTTCTATTTTTTTCGGGAACAGAACTGTGGACCCGCAATTGCGAAATGCGGGTCCACAATTCCGTGTCCAGGCAGCACATCGTGCTGCCCTATAGAAATGAATGGGTCCGCAATTTTACGGAACGAAATTGCAGACGTGTGAATGGACCCTAAGGAGATTGCACATCAAATCTGGCAAGAAAATGAATGTGTCAAGCTGTATTGCATGTTGTATTATGGAGGTGTTCACGTGCAGCACCCTATGATCATATGCTGGCATACGGGGTACATAGCTAAGGCTACTTTCACATCTGCGTTTTTGTTGGATCTGGCAGGGGATCAGCAAAAACACATCCAGTCAATAAAACAACCGTCTGCATCTGTTCAGAACGGATCCGGTTGTATTATCTCCAAAATGAACATAACAGATCCAGCACTAAAACCATTGTAAGTCAATGGGCTCTAGATCCATTTTTTTTTCGTGTCCGACTAGAACAGTATCCCATGCCACACAGAAAATCGCTGCTTGCAGTGGTTTTGTGTCCGGCATAGGAACGCAACAAAAACGGAATAGAATGCATTCTGGTGCACTCCGTTCCGGTCTGATCAGTTTTTTTCCCTATTGTCAATGAATGGGGACAAAACGGATGTGTTTTCCTCCGGTTTTGAGATCCTCTGCTGGATCTCAAAACCGGAAAGGAAAACGCAGATGTGAAAGTAGCCTAAGGGGACTGGTGCAAGCACACGCTAATAACTAGTTTCTTTGCAAATGTAAGGTGAGCAGGGTCTGAATTTTTTTCAGTTTTTTTTCTAGTGGAATAATTTTGGCACGTCAGTCAGCCAGGGAGCCTTCCTCTTTATCTAGATACAATAGCTCTCACTCTGGCTCGATGAAGCCCCGAAACCTACACTTGACAGCAGAGAATTCCCAGGTCCTCTCTTCTTGCAGGGCTCCTGTGATTCTCCGTGATATTGGATTTTCATGATCAATCCAGTGGTTGTGGCGTGAGTTAATCTCCATGTTCTGCACCGTGAAATATTTGGGTATTTTGTATATATACAGTTATGGCATATATAACTAATGTGGCTAGAGATTAGCGAATTTCAGGTTATGAAATTCGTTCACGCTTCATTTAAGGTGAATTGCGTTATGGATTCCGTTATTTATTCCGTCATAATAGAAGTCTATGGCCTGCAAAACGGATCCATCCCGTTTCAGTTGTGCAGGGGAGTCCATACTGTAGCTTAGATAGCGGTAACTCCGCGCACACAAGTCATTCACATGTACAGCACATTCTGTCAAGTGTATTCTCAATGAGGAGAGGGGAGACTCCTATGGCAGCAGCTTATCTGATATGCCCAAGCCTTCTTTCCACAGACATTGGGGGAGAATCACAGCACCCCTATGCACAATAGTTGGTCGGCTGGTCACGCCAAATTCAGTGGTTACGGCTGACATTGATTTTATTTGTATGATGACTTTAATTAAAGGGTATAGACACTTTCGGGGCAATTTTTTGATATCATCTTACTCATTTTGGGATAAAAATAATTTTTTCAATTAGTCTTTTTTTTTTTAAAGTTCAGCCGTTTTTGAAATACAGGGGTTAAAAAAAATCAGTCTGTTTGCAAGCTAAGCTGTCCCTTTGTGATTTCTTTGAATCTGATAGCTCATGTGTAGCTTTTATCTCCTGACCTCATAAACACTACTTATAGCTCAAGTCTTATCCAACTAAATAAGTGACAGATTTTTTTAACCCTTGGTTCTCAGAAACGGCTGAACATTTTAAAAAAGACCAATTGATTGAAAAAATGATTTTAATCCTAAGTGATTAAAATGCAGTTAAAGAAATGCTCCGGGAAGGTGTACATAGCTTAACTATGCGTCTATGTGTGAATGTTGCTGCCCAATTTACACCATCCTTACCTGTTTTATATGGAGGAGAAGCAACAATCATGCAAACGGTTCCAGCCTATTGTGAGATGATTTGCATTTATGCCTTACAGCTAGTAATTTAGGTATAAGGGTTGAGCGTATCAGGTTCAGACTGCTGTATCCGAAGCCGATTCTTTTAAAAACTACCTTAAGACTATCGGCTCCGGCCTACTGTAAAATGTATTGCCTCCACAGAGATCTTTACAAAGTTTCAGCAAATATGGCGAAAATTACTTCGTTTCGCCTCTATCACGTGTCACGTTGCTTATTCGCATAAATTGCTGTATCAAAATATTGTCACAGACGTTCCCGCGACAGGTGGCAGGAGAACGGTGAGACTGGCAACACGTGGTTTGATCTGACATGTTTTCCGTTTGGATCAAATGACGTCCGTGTTGTTTCTGGTGCTTGCCACATCTTCTTTCCCCAGGTGTGGCTATTAGGGTCATTTAACCTTCTCTATTTATTGTTGTTTCTCCCACTATGCTGTGTTTATAGCTTCTGTTGGAGTTGGGGATAGCTGGTGTGTGGGACTTGGCTGAGTTCCTGGTGCTGCCATAGCCACTTGAAGTTAAGTGTATTCTTTCCCTTTTGTATTTTGTTTGGGTTATTTTGTGTGTTGCATTGTCCTGTCATTTGTATTAAGGCCTGAGGGAGACTCCTGTTCGTGCTTCCTTTTGGAGGAACAGGTTGTCTCAGTCCTGACATTAGTACCAGGGTCCTATAGGGTGAGTTAGGACACTAGGTATCCACTGTATGAACTCACCTACCTCTGGGGTCTGTTGATACTGGTAGTTAGTCAGGACTTTGACTAGGGCTTTACTAGGAGGTGTCCATTTCCTTTCCCTAGTTAGTTTCCCGGCCTTATTCCCTCCTATTTCCATCCTATGTTCGGTGTGGTGTTTCCCTCCGACAAATATAAAGCCGAACTCGGCTCTGTTAATGAGGCAACTGTCACGACCGCTATCCCAGCAGCAGTCGTGTCGCACCAGACGGAGGGGAAGGGGGACCCTTATCTACGGATGGGAAATAGAACGGTCACCCCTGACTAACCCTAAGCTGGCACCTGTCTGCCCTGATACCCTAGACGGGGTGTGAACCCGTGCGGCGAGCAGGATGCCTAAACCCTCAGTCACCCTAACAAGACTAAACTGGGGAAAGTCAGATGGGAGCACTAGTCACCATCACTCATGTCTAGGAGAACAACAGGGGAAGACAGCAACAAACAAACAAACAATCTATTACATAGATAGACTTATCCAGTCACGAGCAGAGAAGGTGATCCCAATAACGACAGTCCACGCCAGACAAGAGCTCCACAGCAATACCGTCAAACGATCTCCTTCAAAGGTCAGAATAGCACTGGAAGTAAGGACTATATCTGGCAATGACTGCAAGTGAAACTGAAACTAATATAGTAGCTGGGAGTGGCAGACAGGACTCACTTGAGAAGGATGCCTACAAACTCCCTGTCAGGACAAAAAGGTTCACAAGGCAAAACCCGGATGACATACCCTGAACCACGGAGCAAACTCACAAGCTATCGCGAGTAGCAAGTCGCTGCGACCTTCTCCTCCCAGACCTGTCTGGATCAGTCACAGTCGTGACAGCAACAAGCTGAGTTTGGCTTAGTACAGTAATTTATGCGAATAGACAAAGTTACATGTGATAGAGGCGAGCCGTAGTAAGTCTTGCGATATTTGCTGAAACTTCGGAAAGACCTCTGCGGAGGCCAGGATGGAGCCAACATTGGTAACAAAGTTTTCAAACGGATCAAGTTCAGATAGAGCAATCCCAACTCGATTCGCTCAAGCCTTTTAGCAAGTTTCTTCGTCATAACACATTCATTATAGTGAAAGAGCTGTTTTTACTGTTATGCTTATAGCCGCTCAGAGAAAGATGGCCACCCCAAGTGGTTTGTACTCGGAGTTGGACAAGTGATCAAGGGACTTGATATCGCATTGATGGATATGTGTCCTGGAGAAAAACGGAAAGTCATCATTCCACCATCCTTGGCCTATGGAGAGAAGGGCTATGGTAAAGAAATCAATTCAGTCATACTGATATTTACTCATGTAGGACATAACTGTAATAGAGTTTAGCTTCCAGTTAGCTTCTTATAGGCGATAAAACTAGTTTATGGTACTTAAAACTTTCTTGTATATAATACTGGGCCATTTATTGTACAGAATTAGGTCTTTGTTACTGCAATAGCGCCACACCTATCTACAGGTTGTGTGTGGAATTGCACCTTAGGCCCTTTCACTTTAATGGAGCTCAGCTGCAATACCCGACACAACCCATGGACGGGTATGGTACTGATTAAAATAACTTTCAAATGCTAATTATACTACCGATTTTATGACAGTTGACTATGATGATAAACTATACATTCCCTGTCTGCCCTTTAGTCATAACTCTTCATAATGTTTCACAAACAATAATAAAAAGATACTGGGCACTCTCTAACTAATGGAACCTAATAGTTTAATAAAATACATCATATACACTTCAATACATTAAGCATAAAAATACGTATAATAACGAAAAAAATAATAATAAAAATAGGTTCCTCCACCTATTGGTACCAATAAAAATGTATGTTTGTTAAAATAGAATGAATGGCCTCTAGGTATTCGGGGTGTAGATCACTCCTTGAGGTATATGTCCTTAGGACGAATGACTTTATATAAAACCGCAAGAACAAGTTGTCGCAATCAGAAATTGATGCAGTGATTGTATTGAGGGGCGTCCCGCTGTTACTCACTGTTAAACTCCTGCGTTAAGCTCCCCTGTTGTAAAAGTCCTTTGAATCAGGGATTTCGCCGACAGTCCGCGGTTCCCCTGCTGTTTCTCTAGCGTCGCTCCGTAGATGAAAGAGCCGGCGCTTAGATGTTATCACAGCCTCCTTTTCTCGCGCTGCACTCGTTGTGCTGGTGAGCGTGTTTAGATGTTAAAATCCGTTCCCAGAGAGTGCGCGTCAAGACTGTGGTTGCAGCAGCAGAGGTTCCAATAATACCGGTATAATAGTCCTTGATGTCCAAATGTAACGGGGGTCCTGGCACCAAACGCGTTTCGGGGTCTATTGTTACCCCTTCCTCAGTGGTCACAAACAGTCTTGGTTATCAACGGTAAGTCCCACAATCGGTGACGTGACACCAAGCGGCATATACGTGCTGCTTGGTGGCACGTCATCGCTGAGGCCAGTGACCCCGTGCAGGAGGTTGACAGAATAGGAACTGGAAGTCCAGTAAAGAGATCGGGGGAGCAGGAACTAAGCGGTTGGGGAGGAGGTGAACATGGATTTCTCCGTAGGTCCGTAGGTCCTGCTGGCTGGGGGGCAGATTTGAAGAAGAATTCCAGAGTTCAAAATGTCAAAAATTTGTTTTTCATTTCATTTTCGACTGGAGGGTCCCTTTAGCTATAGTTGTGTGTTTTGGGTGGTTGGGCGTTACCAGTGTCACTAACCTATGTGTTGTGCTCTAAGCATGGAGTAAGGAACCTGTATGCTCTGCCTGAAATAAGTCTGTTCTTCCTCTACAGTAGACTCCTTTACCCCACACTCCAAAGTATCGGTGCATGCTAGGATCGCTGGCCTGCTAACCCCATAAAAGAAAGTGCATGTACATGTAAGTGTCTGTCCGTGTGTTACCCGGTAAAGTGCGTGCACGCTGCTTTTTTAACATTGCATTAGCAGACGTCTGCACCTCGGAGTGCGCTTCCAATATTCTGTAGATAAAGCTCATTCGTTATATAATGAAAATGAATAGGCTTTGTCTCATTTCGACAAGCCCTGTTTTACCAATAAACAACCGCCCACTGGCCTCATTCTGCTTCACGGCCACGGTTGGTGGAAGCTGTGATCCTGGCTATTAACCCTTTGATTGCCACAGTTTATGTGGCAATGGGGACCCCTCTACGTTCGGTTGGTTGGAGCACCGCTTTTGCTACGCCCCTCAGTGCTATCATTGACAGGGCTAGACATCTCATGCAGCCCTGTTTTCTGGCGCTTGCGCTGTGGGTCACTTACGCTACTTTCACATCTGCGTTTTTGCTGAATCCGCCAGGGATCAGCAAAAATGCTTCCGTTATACAACCGGCTGCATTCGTTATGAATGGATCTGGTTGTATTATCTCTAAAATGGACATGACGGAAAATCCGGCGCTATTGACTTAGGCTGCTTTCACATTAGCGGTAGCCTTCTCCGGCGGGTGAACAGCCTGCCGGATCCGTGCTGCCGCTAGTGCACGCGTGCCGCCGGAGGTCCGCCCCAGCCCCATCGACTGTAATGGGGGCCGGCCGGAAGTCCAGCGACAGCACGGCAAACATGCCGAGAGTCGTCCGGAATAAAACTACAACAGGCTGTTCATCCGCCGGAACGGCCTGCTGGAAAAGGCTGCCGCTAATGTGAAGGTAGCCTTACATTGTGTTTGATGCTGGATCCGTCTTGCTCTGCATCGAATGCCGCACTCAAACATTTTCTGTCCGGTATGGGGACGCAAGAAACGAAAAGGAATGCATTCTGGTGCACTCCTTTCCGTTCACTTCAGTTTTGTCCCCATTGACAATGAATAGGGACAAAACGGAAGCCTTTTCCTCTGATTTTGATATTCTATGATGGATCTCAATACCGGAAAGGAAAAACGCTGATGTGAAAGTAGCCATAGTCGTTTGTGATCCAGCGTTTTTATGGTGTAAAAAGTGAGTGGTGTCAGTGGCTTTTAGCGAAATCCTAGGAGAGTGCATGATTAATCAAATGTGCGGAGGCCAATATGTAGATGGTGGAGCAGAGCTTCTGGAGAAGGTAGAGAGGGCTATATCGGGAGAATACAATACTCACTGACCTTTCCGTCCTCCCAGAAGCTGTGCTCCTCTGCTGTCTGTGAAGTCGCCGGCGTTTCCACTCATGGGTGGATTGATGACGGTGGCGACTTTGCAGGCAGCGAAGGAGCGCGACTGCTGGGAGGACGGCAAGGTCAGTAAGTATTGTATTGTCCCCGTATAGCCCTCTCTACCTTCTCCAGACACTCTGCTGCCACCAATGAGTGCCGGCATCTTCATATTGGCCACTGCACATTAGCAAACTTAGACATTCTTAGACATTGCAGACTGCATTTGTGGATCCGCAATACAAGGGGCGCCGTTCCGTATGCATTCCGCATCACGGATGCGGACCCATTCATTTCAATGGGTCCGCAAATCCGGAGATGCGAAATGGTGTGTATCGGAAGCACGGAACGGAAACCTATGGAAGCACTACGAAGTGCTTCCTTGGGGTTTCGTCCCGTATTTCCGTTCCACGTTCGTGTGCAAGAGGCCTTAGGGGTATGAATGGTTTTGCTAGAGCACACCAATGACTCCATACACCATATTAATGTTGGACCACCATTGATTAAGTGAGCCACAGCGCAAGCGCCAGAAGACAGGGTTAGACATGATGTCTAGCCAGTCAATCAAAGGGGAGGGGAGAATACCGCAAGGCGTAGCAGTAGCGGTGCTCCAGGCACTACGACCAGCCCCTTGGTGCTGGAAATAGGTCATGTAGCAAAGAAATCCCAGCAGGTGCTAAATCTTCAATTCATGTATCTTTTATTTCATCTTTGTAATGTACTGTACTGGACGGGCCGAAACGCGTCCATTGTTACAAAGATGAAATAAAGGATACATGAATTATAGATTTAGCGGCCGCTGGGATTTCTTTGCTACATTGTGGATTTCTTCCTTCCTGTGTGGGCGTCCCACGAGGTTGATAGTGCTGACCGCTCCTGACTACAGAAATAGGTCATGGGCATGAATGCAAAAAGTATTATATCTCAGCAGCTACTGAACCTAGAGACAAAAGAAGGGCTGCATTTTACTCAGCATGACCAACCCTACCAGACAACATGACTGGTTTAAGAAGACTGATCGTGCTGACAAATGCTCTTTAAAGAGTCTTCATGCATAAGGTCCTTTGTGTTCAATACCTCACCATTTCCAATACCTCTGCTTGCTGTCCGTGAATAGGAACATTTGTTATATCCATAGGCTGGAAACTTGTCCTGATCATGTCCGACTGACACAATCGCATGTCTTTTTACAGTTTGTGTGAGCTGAACATGCAGGGCCGTCTTTAATATTGATTGGACCTTGGGCAAAAATTTACTTGGGCCCATGGATCCCGCCTTCCCACACCCTTGCAGGCAATCACGCCCTCCACCACAACACACACACAAAAAATCCACACATCTGGTAGAGTACAGTGAATGACTGTAAATACTTCCAGTTCTGAAGACTCCAGTGGCTCAGGATCAGTGCTCTGGGCAGCTGGGCTCAGGCTGGAAGTGGGCACCGCTCTGCAGGAAGGAGACCAGGGCTCGGCTCACCCTAGCGATACAGTGCACCCCAGCACCCTACAGTATGCAGTACAGCACCCTATAGTAAACAGCACCCCACAGTATGCAGTATAGCACCCTATAGTATACAGCACCACACAGTATGCAGTATAGCACCCCACAGTATACAGCACCCCACAGTATATAGTAGAGCAGTATAGCAGCCTACAGTATACAGCACCCCACAGTATACAGTAGAGCAGTATAGCACCTCACCGTATACAGCACCCTACACTATACAGCCCCCCACACTATACAGTACAGCAGTATAGCACTCCACAGTATACATTACCCCACACTATACAACTATACAGTAGTTTACAATATATTAGCATAACAGCCCCTGTCACCTTTTTCTGATGTAATCTTCACAAAAAAAGCTCCACAGTTAAGGAAAACTTCTACAGCAACACTCCTGGTAGGACCTTTGATGACCTCATAGCCATGTGACCAGTAATATTGCTAGGTTACTGGTCACATGGTGATGATGTCATCTAAGGTCCTAGAGAATCACAGCTCTCACAGTACGCTGCCTGGAGTGCCAGTGTAACGTTACATTACCCTACTTCCTAACTTCCGGTCGCACTGCTAATGACGTAAGGAGGCGTTCCTGAGTTTTGAAGATCTGCGCATGTGCAAACGGACAGTTTATGGAATATCTCAGCGGAGTTCATCTGCACACCGGGACACTGCGCATGCGCCGGAGAGCCTCAGTAGGGAAATATTACGGCCCAGTAGGGAAATATTTATTTAGCAGAAAATATGGCCATGAGATCTCCCTACCCCCTCACTGCGCAGATGTGGAGATCGGATGGATCTTCTGGAGTTAGCCGCGCTTGCGCACTGGGCCGTAATATTTCCCTACTGAGGATCTCCGGCGCATGCGCAGTGTCCCGTAGTGCAGATGAACTCCGCTGAGATTTTCCATAAACTGTCCGTTTGCGCATGTGCAGATCGTCAAAACTCAGGAACTCCTCCTTACGTCATTAGCAGTGTGACCGGAAGTTAGGAGGTAGGGAAATCTCACGAAGTAAGGTAATGTAACGTTACACCGGCAGGCATGGCATGGCAGCACCCCCTTTGTAGCTGACAGCCTGACACCCAGGGCAGTGGCCAGCAGGGCTCAAGAGGCAGCTGCCTTGGGCCCCCCAGGAGCAACTGGGCCTGGGGCAGCTGCCCCTTTTCCCCCTTGTTAAAGACTGCCCTGTGAACATGATTAGAACAAGTATTCAGTCTCTGGGTGTAAAATATGATTCTATTCACTGACAACATGCAGAAACCTGGAAAATAGTGCAGAATTGAAAGTTGCAGAACTTTTCATTATACAATGAACAAGCTTTATTTTCACAAAGACCTACTGTACCTGAAATGTTTCTTCTCCACTTGATACTAAACCAAAGCATGAAAATAACCGACCTACACGTATGTTTTTAGGAAACACTGGATCGGCATCAACTATGAGAATATACAGTATTTTTAGGTTTGGATATCTGCCGTTCATAATGGCAGGTGTGTGAAACGACACCCACGTTTCTTCTGCTGCTCCATATGGTAACTGGATAACGTGCTTACGGCCAGATAGCACAAAGCTGTGTTTGCCCGTAAAAATAAAAAAATCCTCAGCAATGGCTGACGCATCCATATGACTGGTTATTTTGCTTGCATTTTTATTATGACACTGTAATAAAAACACATTACTCTTTTACCCCATTGTATTCCTTTACCTATGCCTTACTATCTATGGGGAGGAAATATGCATAACTATTCATCACTGCCGGCATTCGCCTGTTTCTTTGGCTGGTGATTTATGAAATACAATTGTATTGTTCCCCGTTTTCTTCCATTGGAGAATTTGTGGACTTTTATGTGACGTCCAGTTTTTGGAGGTATCTGATTTTAGGCTACTTTCACACTTGCATTGTTAACTCCGGTATAGACATCCGGCAGATGATCTCGATACCGGAATTAAACGAATCGGTTTTGCTTTTGCACATCAGGATGCATCCGTTCCGTGTGAAATCAAAACGGAAAAAAAAAAAAAAATATACATATCTGTCACTAAATACATTGAAAGTCAATGGGAGAAGGATCCAGTTTTTTAGGCTCCTACAAAAACCGGATCAGTCACCATTGACTTACATTGTATTTAGTGACAGATATGTTGTTGTTTTTTCCATTTTGTGTCCGGTCACAAAAAGGAATGCTGCCGGAACGGAAGACATCCTGATGCATCCTGAACGGATCTCTTTCCATTCAGAATGCACAAGGATAAAGGGTATTATGGTCCCTTTGAAGCAGACGTCTTGTTATCTCCTAGAACAATTGAAGGGTACTTTAGGTAATTTAGAGCAGTAGGGTCAGGGGGAATGAGTTTAGGGTTAAAACAAAGTCAGAAATGAACTAGGGAATAATGAGAGTACAGGTTACTATAGGGGTTATTATTGGGGCTTATTCAAAGTAGGGTGGGAAAGTATGTTTATGTATTTATACTTACCTAACATGATAAACGTACAAGATTGGAATTTTTGCTGATGTAATGTGAATTTTGGATATATGTATCTTGTACATGCTACGGATGTCTGATGATCTAAAAACTAACAAAATTTGGTTTAAAAAAAAGAATGCACGAGGACTAAACTGAAAAGTTTTTTTTCTCTGGAGATCCTCTGTCGGATCACAATACCGGAAAACAACAACGCGAGTGTGAAACAGGCTTTAGCCACCAGTAGTATTCCTAAAAATACTGTTGTTTCCCAAGACCTTCCCTCTATATCTGTTGCAAATTCTACAATACAGCGTAGTGGGGTTTAAAGAGGACCTTTGCGTCTGTTTAACCCTAGTCTAATTAGGGTCCTACCTTATAGGGTGGCCCCCCACTGATGTAATCGCACTTTTGTTTTCCCTTCTCCCTGGCTATGAGCGGTGCGCTCTGATTGGATGCGCTCACATCCAGGGAGAAGAGAACCGCTGCAGTCTCCGCCTAGTATAACCAAGTCGGCTAATTAGAATATAAGGCGCCAAAATCAACGGGGGACAACAGCGGACGAAAAAAATAATAAAAGTGGGGCCGCCCTATAAGGTAAGACCCTAATTAGACAAGGGTTAAACAGATGAAAGGTCCGCTTTAAATCCATTGGGTATTTGTATACTCTATATATGAACTGTATTTCCTCCTAAGAATACCTTTTTAAAAATGTAGGTCATCGCCACAGCAAATGGCATCAAATATGACCGTATATTACCATGGACCATAACCTGATTGCTTCAAATGTCTGCGCTGGTTATAAGGCAATGGTCGGCTCGCAGATCAAAATCATTCCAACCATTGACCAAGAGTAGTTGACTGACAGTCCTGTTCATTGGGAGAGATTGAGCAGAACTGGTGTAAAGGATGTCGTTACCCATAGCAACCAACCCAAATCCACATTCCTTTTTTTAGGCACGTTGGAACATGAAAGCATTGAACAAAGGGTTGCTATGGGCAACTATGGCATTTTTGATCAATCTTCCTCATAGCGTTCCACCAGTTATTATTTTATGCAATAAAATGTGAAGATTTCTGCTCCAGTATGTCGGCATTATAATATATAAGAATAGGAAATTGCATAATTCCGGAAAACCCAAGTTGTATATAAATATATATCTGTGAAGTAAATATTTTATATTTTCTCATAATAAGACAAGATCCCACCGAATGCTACTCTGATGTTTGAAATTGAGCTATTGGGAATAAGCAAAGGACCGCGCAGTCTGGAGGCATTTCTACAAATCGATTTGGACAATGACAAATTCCTCACCAAAGATGAGGTACTTTTTTATTTTTTTTATTTTTTTATTTGTATTACAATAACTGATGTATTATAACCCAGGATTATTTTATATACTTCCAGTCTGGCATTTATATAACCCAGTACGCCATATACAGGTCCTTCTCAAAAAATTAGCATCTTGTGATAAAGTTCATTATTTTCTGTAATGTACTGATAAACATTAGACTTTCATATATTTTAGATTCATTACACACAACTGAAGTAGTTCAAGCCTTTTATTGTTTTAATATTGATGATTTTGGCACACAGCTCATGAAAACCCAAATTTCCTATCTCAAAAAATTAGCATATTTAATCCGACCAATAAAAGAAAAGTGTTTTTAATACAAAAAAAGTCAACCTTCAAATAATTATGTTCAGTTATGCACTCAATACTTGGTCGGGAATCCTTTTGCAGAAATGACTGCTTCAATGCGGCGTGGCATGGAGGCAATCAGCCTGTGGCACTGCTGAGGTGTTATGGAGGCCCAGGATGCTTCGATAGCGGCCTTAAGCTCATCCAGAGTGTTGGGTCTTGCGTCTCTCAACTTTCTCTTCCCAATATCCCACAGATTCTCTATGGGGCTCAGGTCAGGAGAGTTGGCAGGCCAATTGAGCACAGTAATACCATGGTCAGTAAACCATTTACCAGTGGTTTTGGCACTGTGAGCAGGTGCCAGGTCGTGCTGAAAAATGAAATCTTCATCTCCATAAAGCTTTTCAGCAGATGGAAGCATGAAGTGCTCCAAAATCTCCTGATAGCTAGCTGCATTGACCCTGCCCTTGATAAAACACAGTGGACCAACACCAGCAGCTGACATGGCACCCCAGACCATCACTGACTGTGGGTACTTGACACTGGACTTCAGGCATTTTGTCATTTCCCTCTCCCCAGTCTTCCTCCAGACTCTGGCACCTTGATTTCCGAATGACATGCAACAGTCCAGTGCTGCTTCTCTGTAGCCCAGGTCAGGCGCTTCTGCCGCTGTTTCTGGTTCAAAAGTGGCTTGACCTGGGGAATGCGGCACCTGTAGCCCATTTCCTGCACACGCCTGTACACGGTGGCTCTGGATGTTTCTACTCCAGACTCAGTCCACTGCTTCCGCAGGTCCCCCAAGGTCTGGAATCGGTACTTTTCTGCCACACTTTTTCCTTCCCACAGACTTCCCACTGAGGTGCCTTGATACAGCACTCTGGGAACAGCCTATTCGTTCAGAAATTTCTTTCTGTGTCTTACCCTCTTGCTTGAGGGTGTCAATGATGGCCTTCTGGACAGCAGTCAGGTCGGCAGTCTTACCCATGATTGCGGTTTTGAGTAATGAACCAGGCTGGGAGTTTTTAAAAGCCTCAGGAATCTTTTGCAGGTGTTTAGAGTTAATTAGTTGATTCAGATGATTAGGTTAATAGCTCGTTTAGAGAACCTTTTCATGATATGCTAATTTTTTGAGATAGGAATTTGGGGTTTTCATGAGCTGTATGCCCAAATCATCAATACTAAAACAATAAAAGGCTTGAACTACTTCAGTTGGTGTGTAATGAATCTAAAATATATGAAAGTCTAATGTTTATCAGTACATTACAGAAAATAATGAACTTTATCACAATATGCTAATTTTTTTAGAAGGACCTGTACAGTCAGGGACTTTTTCCGACATACATCTGACATCCCAGTTTTATTTTTTTTCAATTTTTTTATTTTTTTATGCATTTAGGTCATGTACATTGTAATCTATGACAGTTTGTACACGCAGATTTTACACGCGGTATGGATTTTAAAATCCGCAGCATGTCAATTTATTTTATTTTTCCTGACCAGATTTCATGCAGATTTTTCTCCATTCACTTCAATAGGGAGAGGAAAATCCGCATGCAGATCTTCACCAATTGATGCAGGTTGCCTGCACGTATTTCCTTGCGAACGATTCTCCGCATATAAATCCTGATAATGTGCAGTTACCCTTAAAGTCAGCAGGGTCAATAACTCATAACTGTTCGTCTGTTGTGCAGTTCTGAGAAAAATAACCTTTTATGAATTGATTAAAACAAGTTAGCTCCTTGGTGCACCAAGGGGTAGGCCCAAGCCCCTCTGAGTACCTGAGCTCCATCGCTCTGCACTTATATCACATCCCCTTGATTGACAACTGCCTGGCATCTCACCTGACCCTGTAATCTCACGCCTGCGCCATAGTCTACAGTGCCAGGGGTACTCAACTGGCGGACCCCAGCTGCCAGCTGTCCGGACCCCAGCGGTGGTGTGCTAAGTGAGGGGCCGGCTCTCGGGGGGTGCCAGAGTCCAGAAGCAATGAGCGCTTTCATCAATACCAATACAGACGGAAGCACTCATTGTTGGAGCGCTGGGAGCTGCGGTCCTGTCACTCACCGCTCAGATCCCCGCGCTCCTCCCCTCCTTCAGGTGGCGGCACACAAAATGGTGAAGGAGGAAGACTTCTCCCCGCTCCACCATTCAGCCTGAAGACACAGATCGCGGCCTGTGTGGGCGGAGCCTGCAGTCTGGAAATCTGCATAGGCTCCACCCACACAGTGCTGCAGAGCGATCTGCGCCTGCAGTGGAGAGAGCACTGTGAGCTTCAGGAACGGGACAAGGGGAGTAGTTACTGTGTGTTTTGTTTTTGTTTTTAACACAGAGGGGGCACAGTGGGCATTGCTAATGCAAAGGGGTCAAAATCGGCATTTCTACAATGGAGGGGGCACAATGGGTATTTCTACTCCGGAGGGGGCACAATGGGCATTGGTAATGTGAAGGGGGCACAATGGGCAATTCTACTATTAAGGGGGCACAATGGGGATTTCTACTATGGAGGGGGCACATTGGGCATTATTACTTTGAAGAGGGTACAATGGGGATTATTACTATGAAGGGGGCCCAGAGAGGGCATTACTACTGTGAAAGGGGCAAAGAGATGGCATTGGTACTGTGAGGAGGCACTTGGGGTATTCATACTAAGGAGGCATCGCAATGTGTCAGGGGCACTAAGGAGCATCATAATGTGTGGGAGCACCAAAGTATCACCCTGCTATGAGGGTGCACTTAGGGGTATCATACTAAAGGGATATCATACTGTCTGAGGGGCATCATTATTGTTAGGGGGCACTGAAAGGACATTCTTACTGTTTGGTTGGCAGAAAGGAGATAAGATGGGCTTGGAGATGTGGATTATTGTTAAAAAAAAAAAAAAAAGCAGCTCTACACGCCAATGGTGTTGTCCCTCCTTATATATTTTTTCGGACCTTCATCCTACAGCAGACTCAGGTATGTGGACCTTTACAAAAAGTACCTGAGTACCACTGGTCTATACTGTCAATGCACGTGCAGTGCCTCTGCTTACCCAGCGCACAGATAACTGCTGCTCATGCGCCAACATCGTCATCCTCCAACCGGGCGTCTCCTTTACCTAGTGGACTATGATGTAAATTGGGGGAGCAGAGCCAGATGCACTGTGCAAACTTCAGTCCAGCAAAGTTAGGCTTTAGCATTAGAATGTGTACATTTCTATTTCACTTTGAAACAGAACGTCTGAGATTATTCAATTTGTTTTATTCCCATGCAGATAAGCCATTACTTAACAGAAGAGTTTAAGAAAGATGGGAAACAGCGGGATCCTTCAATGCATGGACGGATATTAACAGATATATTCCATAAAAATGATCATGACAATGATGGCCTCATATCAGTGCGGGAGTACAACGTTTATAGGCACGATGAGTTATAGTAAATTATTTCCCTGCTTGTCCAGTAATCTATTAATTGTGCGGTTTTACGGAAGAAGAAAATAAACCTGTATTGCAGTTTCAGCCTAAATCAATATTGGGATAATGCTATGATATTTGGTGCCGTTAAAGGGGTTGTCCAACCTTTACTAAGTGATACCCTTTTCTCAGGATAAGCCATCACTAGCTGATTGGCCTGCACTCCCACCTATCAGCTGTTTGGGTGTATCTCCATTGGCGGAAGTTTGAACCGGAACTACTCATTATTACAGCATTGTTCCCATTGACTTCAGTCAGCTAGAGGATTGCCTAGTGATAACCTATCCACAGGATAGGCCACCACTAGCCGATTGGCTCGTACTCCGGCCTATCAGCTGTTCGGGTGTACCGCCATCATTGGAAGTCGGCACCAAACTACTCAGCACCTTCAACCTTGTGGTGGAGGGATCTCATTACTACAGCGCTGCTCCCATTGACTTCAGTCAGCTAGATGGTTGGCTAGTGAATACCTACCCTGAGGATAGGCCATCACATAGTAATGTCCCATTTACAAACTATTCAAACTACTGCAGTGATTTGAGAATTTGTTAGAACTAGTATCTGATGGACTTTCACATCTGAGCAATCATCATTCATATGCCACTATATTATGTCATTACATTAAGGTTCCCAATATGAATGTTGGAAAATAATTGTCAGTACCACTACAATTAATTGTCATTTTAAAAATTCTTGCTATGTGTTAGGGTTCTTCACTTGTTCAGTTTTACTGCCTGTAGAATACTTTTATTCTTTCACGTTAGACTTAGCTATACTGAACCTTCTATTTATCAGTCTTACAATAAAGCGATACATCCATTGTAACTTTTTAAATCACACATTAACAACCTATATGTGAATATTCTATGTAATTTTTTATTTTAATTTTCTTATTACAAAAAAAAATGGGTGGATGGCTTCCTGGATCTAATGTTTTTGAAGACACTTCATGTATTCTACTTCCTGACCAGAGTCTTCATCTTCCTCTTTGTTTGGTAGACAGTTTTGCCTAACTCTCTCAGTCAGGCCATCGCTCTGGCCAGAAAAGGGGTGGGGGGTGACTCAGCAGTAAACTGCCAATGGATAACCTACGTAGGAGGTTTAATTGTTTTGACTGCTACAGAAGGACAATATTTTGTATTCAATTATTTACAGAGTTTTCCAAAACTTTACTACTGATGACCTATCCTCTAGGTAATTATTATCTGCTCAGTGGGGGTCCGACACCAGGGAGCCCTGCCAATCAGCTGTTAGAGAAGGCACCAGCGCTCACAGCCCGCAGCCTTCTCTCAGCTTAGCCTAGGCCATGTGACGTCACGTTCATTGGTGACATGGTCTAGACCAGGGGTGCACAACCTGCAGACCAGGGGTGCACAACCTGCAGCCCCCAACCATCTCGATACCTTTCTGTGCGGCCCCCAACCATCTGGTAACAGACATGTATGTCTATGTCTTGTGGCTGCTCACATGATTCTATCATGTATTCTCCCATTAGATGGGAGTACTAGAAGTGTAATTAGGCATTTATGATATATACTGTATGTTCAATAAGCCATAAATATAATATTTCACTTGGTAATACCCCTTTAAGTTTTATTTTCGGCCCCTGGAATTGGTTCAGGCTGACAATGTGGCCCCCAACCAGAAAAGGTTGTGCACCCCTGGTCTAGACACAGCTCAGTCCTATTGAAGTGAATGGGACTGAGCTTGCGATACCAAGCACAGCCGCTGTACAATGTAGAGCACTGTGCTTGGGGAGCAGGGAGAAGGCCGCTGCAATCACAGGAACGCTGGTGCCTTCTCAATCAGATACTGATGACCGATCCAGAGGAAAAGTCATCAGTAGTAAAGTCGCAGAAAACCCTTTTAATGGCATAGTATTGCAGAAACTAAACATGATAGCAGCCAAAAATTCTTTAAAATTAGATTTTTTATGAATATTAATTTAAATTTTACCAGTAAACCTTTCTTATAGAAATGACTCTTTAGGGTCCATTCACACGTCCGTAGTGTATTGCGGATCCGCCCGGCTGGCACCCCCATAGAAATGCCTATTCTTGTCCGCAATTGCGGACAAGAATAGGACATACTCTATTTTTTTCCAGAGCTGCGGACCGGAAGATCGGGACCGCGCTCTGGAAATGCGGATGCGGAGAGCACACTGTGTGCTCTCCGCATCCATTCCTGCCCCTTAGAGAATGAATGGGTCCGCACCCGTTCCGGATATTGCGGAATGGATGTGGACCCATTCCACGGACATGTGAATGGACCCTTAATGATGCCATGTTTTACCAGAGAAAACATTTCATCGATACCCAAACAATGTCAAACACCGCCATCTCTCTACAGATCTGTCAGCAGGGCTATTTTGTGATAGCTTGTATGTAGTCAGAAGTCTAAGATACAGGCTGCAGCAATCATCAGTCTGCACATGGATAATGCTGGAATGTGAACATGTCTTTAAAAGAACTAAACATCTGTGAGAAAACAATAAAGCTAATTGTATGAGAATTAAGTTGTCCGATTGTGGATGTTTGAATCAAGATATTATGTCTGGTATTTTACAACTTCTATGAACTACAACATGGTACTAAAATTGAAAAAAATGGGAGCTGTATTTCCACAGATTTCATGTGAATCTGTGTACAAAAAAGTCAGCTGTGTGAAGACGCCCTTACAGGTACACACTGATCCGAACATACTTACTTTATAAACATGACCACTACACAGTTATTATTAAAACTATGTTTCATGGAAATAACATGGTAGATACAGCACAAACATGTACAGGAGAAGTCAGGCACCATCGCAGGTAATATGCATACAGATGATGGAGATCCATAGTGGGAATAGTAGTGGTGATGAGCACTGAAGCTGTAGCAAAATCACCATAAACACGAGAAGGTAGAAGTTGCCGCACTCACCGATCCGTGAAAAAGTGCCTTTATTCCAAGTGTCCATTCCATAAAACAGATGGTAAGTACAAGAGCACGAGGTAACAGCCATTGCACATGAAGAGGTGGAGGAAGCCGGATCAAAGGATCGGGCACTTGAAATCCAACATGCCGATCCTTATCTCTTCTGACATAAGCCATAAGGAGGGAGTCAGGAGGCCCCTATACACACTGATTAGTCACTATGGGTAGCAAGGCAAGTTTCTCTTTTATTCTTCCTGCATGAGGCCTATTGCAATCCAAATTATATGAACCCCACTAATCTAAGTATTTAGTGATAGTGGCCTCATTCTTTATTGACTTACTGGACTGCAATTTGTAAACAGAATCTTGAAAATGTTTTTAATCCTAATAAATACATGTATGTTCCAAATTTGGTCTCTAAATGCTGAAGTTACAGGCCATGGCTAGGGGGATAAAGGAATAGTTTGATTTCTGAGTCACTGCATGCTCATAGGGATCTATGAATATATATTTACCAAATAAAAATTTTGGAAAAAGAATATCTAGTCCCTTGGACATCTGTGCTTGATGTCCCTTCCCCTAGAGATCTGTATTTGATACCTACTCCCCTGGAGATCAGTGCTTGATGCCTCCTCCCTTTGAGATCTATGCTTGATGTCCCTCTCCCTTTGAAATCTGTGCCTAATACCCCCATTTATTGGAGATCTATCCTTTGGAGACCTGTGGTTAATGCCCCTTCCCCTAGAGATCTGCGCCTAATGCCCCCTCCCTTGGAGTTCTGTGCTTGATGCCCCTTTCCTTGAACATCTATGCATGATGCCCAACTTCCTTGGACCTCTGTGCATTATACCTGCTCCCTCTGAGATATGTGCTCGATGCCCGTTCCCCTGGAGATCTGTGCTTGATGCCTGTCACCCATGTTTGATGCCCCTTCCACTGGAGATCTGTGCTTAATGCCCCCTCCCTTTGAGATCTATGATTGATGCCCCTTCCCCAGGAGATCTGTGTTTGATGGCTCCCCCCTTGAAGATCTGTATTTGATGCCCCTATTGCTGAAGATCTGTGCTTGATGTCCAAAGAAACACTATATTAGGTCACATATCATTAATGTTTAAGATTAATCCCATCTCTGATACCATAGCTTGGGCCCACCATAGTAGGCCCCAATTTCTTTGAATTAAAACCTACAAGACTTATTGATGATATGAGAACAATTTCCTCTGGTGGACCCTGTGAGGAATACCACCCCTCTTGCCCACTCTACGTCAACCATAACGTTATGGTCACTGGTTACCAAGGCATGACGTTACACCCTCCTGGAGGAGCGGGTAAGGTCAGTCTTGGTACAGTTTTCACAGATTCCTCCTGTCCACACGGGCACAGAGAGGCAACAACCTGAGAGAGTCTTTTCCCTGCCCCAGTGAAACAGCGTGTTCTCAGCCCGGGAAAACTGCCACCAGTTCCTTGTTTGATATAAGCCCGGTCCGCTAACAGGATTATATAGGGTAAGAAACCAACCAGTTGTAGCGTATTACTAGGCCGAAACACGGATGTGGGGATTCGTGATCGAGACACAAGACAGCACAAGATTAAAATATATATTTAATCGTCTTAACGGCTCACTAGACAATACACTATACACACAAGGATGTATACAGTGGTCTGAGGTTACAAATGCAGGTGGTGTGGTACAAACAGGATTAAACAGAGCAAAAGTCAGTTTACCAGATGGATGAGTCCTTTTGGGTTGTGATGAGTTCTTTGCTGTAGTCACACGGAGGGCAGTGATGTCAGCAGGTTGCAGGTCCCTCTAAACACATGGCACGATGTGACCCTTCTTCAGGGAAAAGACACGCCCGCTTGCTGGCACAAGCCTTTTAACCTGTAGCCAGCCCCTCCCCTCCCAGCCTCTGGGAGGGGTCCACCCCCTCCCCCTTTGATGGACTGGCAGCACATGAGCCACAAAACTGATTAGGGCTCATGGCTCCAGACCAGAATGTTGCAGGGAGGTGATTCCGGGACCAATGGATCCGCCTGGGTTCCGGCTACCAGTAGAGTCCAAGCATGGCACCGTTATTTGGTTTCTGTGGGGAGATATGTATATCCCTCCCTGGCATCCCACCGCCAGACTATGACCACAGGCCTGTTCATTGTGGCCACAGGGACACAAATATGTATCCGGTTTGTGCCTGCGATGGCCGGGCGATTCAAAATTCCTTATGAACCGCCAGCTCCAATATGTCTGATAAATTTTGATTGAACTGAGGAATGGCTTAGACCCCATGCAGAGAGGTCTTTCCTGTTCCATTAACTGGGTTCCTGGCTGGCTGAATGGAGGTGTGAAATTGTAAACAAAGGTGGCCTGCAAGAAGTTCTCTGCCATATGGTTGGGCTTTGAAGCAGGGCCCTCCTGTGGAGTTCACTACCTCTGCTATCTGACAGCTGATGGCTGGTGTGGGAACATGGCTGACATGAAATAATAATCCATATTCCTCACAGACCCCAAAAACCTCAGTCCAAATCTTCTCGCATATAGCGCTCTCTCCTTACTAGAGGACGGAACCGAAATATGCCTACTGACTGTCTTTTGAATCCATCTCCCTCCCGTCTCCTGCAGTGAGGAGAGAGAGCATAACATGATAGCACTTCTATCTCCTCTTTCAAGCAATCGGTGGGGGTCTAAACACTCAGACCCCTACCGATCAAAACTTTTGAAAACTTTTATCTCCTGCCAGTGCCACCATCTACCCTCTAATTTCACTGTATTGCACCAAAAAATGTAGACCTGGCCATTTACTATAGGAATAAAGACAGCACACAGTATATGAGCTGGGATATAGAAGGTGAGCACCTTTTGTGGTCAGGCCTATAGCTAGCTATCCAAACTCATCGAGTGCTACTTGGCAAGTTCCACTCTAAGTCTCCCTAATGCATGATGACAATGGAGGATTCCCATAGCATTTTCGTGTTTCACAACACTGACATTGTCTTCTTTGATTTCTAGTAGATAAATTAATTTGACACTAGTCTGTTAGTTGGCTGTTTGAATCATTAACCGCTGATCAGTACAGTCGCGGGAGACCTTGCAGGGTTGACTTGTTGGATGTTGCATAAATGTGATGAGAGTTGTGGCACAGGTTCACCTGAGATAGGACATGAAGGCACAAATGTGTCACACGCAACAATCACTTCAGTCTCTTGTGCCACAGGTCAAAGCATGGTACGGCGTGGAGCCTGACGTACTTCTGTCCATTGAAAGAGCACTCAAAGCAGCCATACACCGTCTCTCTTTTGGAACTTCCCATCCCGCACAGAGCGCATGGTCCCTTGGGAATGTTATTATTCAGGAGGTTAACACGCGTGTGCGCTCCTTCTCGCATGTATATAGTAGAAATGTCAGTCATGCTGGCAGCCTTGTCATAGTAATCGGAAAATATGTCATCCATGTAAGAATCTGAGTTAGCAATGATATCCATTGTTCTTTTTCCTGCACAGGAAAATAAGAATTGGTGGAAAGGTTATATACCTTACAAAACTACCATATCAATAAAAATCACGTAAGCTTACCTCTCTAAGCCCCCTCCGATCCAGTGCTGCTGCTCCTTCTTCTTCCCCGGGATGCAGCCAGTGACATGCACAGCACAGATGTCCTGTACACTGCTGCAGCCAATCACTGGCCTCAGCAGTGTATGGCATGAGACTGCTGAGACCAGTGATTGGCTGCATTGGTGGACAGGGGGTTACTTCTGCAGCCAAAACAATATGTGCAGCCCGGAGAAGAGGAAGGAGCTGCGGTGCTGGATTGGATGGGGCTGGGGGGAGGCAAGCTTACGTGAAAAGGAAATGAGCAGTGTATAATGCACCGCATTCTGCTGTATTTTCTCCGGCCAAATACCGCCGTAAGAGGGACTAAACTGAAGAAATCCTGATGCATACTGAACGGATTGCTCTCCATTCAGAATGCATTAGGATAAAAATGAAGCGTTTTTTTTCCGGTATTGAGTCCCAAGGACGGAACTCAATACCGGAAAACTTTAACGCTAGTGTGAAAGTGCCCTAAGGCTTGTGTAATCCGTCATGGCTACTACAGAGTGACAGATGATTTTCATAGCTGCTCTCCACTATAGATTGTATGATTCTATTTATTTATTTTATTTTT
The DNA here is from genome assembly GCF_014858855.1 of Bufo gargarizans. NCBI lineage: Eukaryota > Metazoa > Chordata > Amphibia > Anura > Bufonidae > Bufo > Bufo gargarizans. Next base: position 41,348,005 of record NC_058087.1, on the reverse strand, counting down.
TTGCAAATAGACAATACATTTAGGCAGGATTCACACATCCATATTCCAGATGTAGTATATGTCCATATTACTTGCACGGCCTGACCACACTTTTAAGTGACCTGAACTCACAGCACCACAGATCCCTATGAGTCTGTGAGTTCAGACCAGTTAAACCCATGGTCAGACCATGACACGTGCAAAAAATATATGGATGTTTAATATGTTTGTACACTGGAACAGAGAAGTGTGTATCCAGCCTAAAGAGGGTTGTCGAAGTCTCTGCTGGACTGCAGTTGTGATGTGCTACACTGCAGCCAATCACTGGCCTCAGTGGTAAATGGCACAAGACCGCTGATGCCGGTAACTGGCTGCAGCTGTCACATGTGGTATATGGGCACGTCACAGCTGCAGCCAAAACATTACATCACTACTGAAGCCTGGTGGGGAGGATGGAGCGGCAGTGCTGGAGTTGAGGGGGCTCTGGAGGGTGAGTTTAGTTTTTTTAACTGCCTACCTGCCGTTTGCCCCCATAAAATGTAATTTGAACAACCCCTTTACCTTACAGATTTCTGCCATGACACCCCCTGCTTACACTCTAATACTGGGCTGGCCAACCTGTGGCTCTCCAGCTGTTGTAAAACTACAACTCCCACCATGCTTTGCTGTAGGCTGATACTTGTAGGCAGTCTGGGCATGCTGGGAGTTGTAGTTTTGCAACAGCTGGAGAGCCTCAGAGTCTAATACTAAAAGCTCTCCGCTTCCATTTAGCTGTTTCCTCCTGGATAAGGACTAGAAAGCATAGAGATGTAAGAGCTGCAAATATTATAAAATGAAATAAAAAGTACTCCCCTTCTTACCAGTGAATAAGATGCCTGTTCGGTACAAGGTGTTCCGTATAGCATTCAAGGAAAATGATCTATTAGGCTCCTTCGCAAAACCACCTTTTGAAGCAGATGACACACAAAGTTCTGGGAAACGAGGACATATACGGTTAAGTATGACTTCTCCTTGTCAGGATAAATTACAAAGATATTCTGCGAAGATGAAACTTACCAAAGTGACCATCCAGGTGAATGTACAGATCAAAGATACTAAATGCTATGGTCGTGTGCGCTGGAAACACAATAGCTTTGTCGCGCCCTTTGTGGTTCTTCTCATCAATTATGCGAAACTGAGATTAAAAGAGGTCACAAGAAAATGAATGTGTGAATCACATAGTAAATTTACAAAGTGAAGTCAATTTCCACAGGCACTAACTTTTTGATTTGATTAGACTTAGGGCTCATGCACACGAACAGTCCGCAAAAAAACGGATCTACAAAAAATACGGATGACGTCTGTGCGCATTCCGTATTTTGCGCAACACAACAGCTGGTCCTTCATAGAACAGTCCTATCCTTGTCCGTAATACGAACAATAATAGGACATGTTCTATTTTTTGGCAGAACGGAAATACAGACATACGGAAACAGAATGCACACGGAGTAACTTCGTTATTTTTTTTTTTTGAGGACCTATTGAAGTGAATGGTTCCGCATACGGTCCGCAAAAAAAACGGAACGGACAAAAAAAATACGTTCGTGTGCATGAGCCCTTAAATGGTCCCTGTTGTTTCAACAGTACAGGTGACTATATGAAACTTAGTAATATATCTTATTAGAGAAAAATGCTTTTCCCTCTCTCTAGCAGCCCACGGCTCCTCACCGTTCCCCTCTCCATGGACTTCCATGGGCAGCATGGCTGTCTTGTTTCACTTAAGAGCCCCTAAATTTCCAGATATCCCCTGGTCCTGTCCATGAAATATCCTTTCTGATCATCATCCTCCTCACAGTGAGGGAAAGCGTCAGATCTACACACTTACCCTCATGGCTTCTCCCCGCATGCCAGCATGGACAGACAGAGAACACTGGCGAGTTGTCCGAATGGTTTCCATCACCACACACAGAATTTCCTTTCCATTTTCTCTTGACTGACGAACTAAACAGTGATCCAAGTCAATAGTTCTGAGAAGGAAAAGAGTTGTCTGAGATCGAAGAGAAAGTCATATATTTTTTCTTCCTACTAGAAAAATAATGTAACGTACCAGATGGTGCCAAATTTATCGCTCAGGCTGAATAGACAATTTTGTCCGGCGTTATTCTGACTATTGGTTGGCTATACAATTCTGTGCCACCCAGCCTTTGCCGCTTATCCACCCCTTGGCTACTTTCACACTTGCGTTGTTAATTCCGGCATTAAGATCCGGTAGAGCAGGGGTGTCAAACTCAAATTCATCGGGGGCCGCATCAGCAGTTTGGTCATCCTCAAAGGGCCGGTTGTATCGGACTTATGGGGGATCTGTGGGGGATCTGTGGGTGACACTTATGGGGGATCTGTGGGTGACACTTATGGGGGATCTGCCCACCCCTAGGACCGCCCCCTAAAACCGCCCCTTTAGAGAACAGGGATGCAAGTAAAATTTGGGGGGGCTATAAAAGTCCAGCCCAGCAAAGAAACCCCCCAGATGGGGATGGCACTGTTAATGGGGGATCTGGGGATGGCATCCACAGATCCCCCATCCTATAACAGTGCCATCCACAGACCCCCCCCATCCTATAACAGTGCCATCCACAGACCCCCCCCCACCCCATAACAGTGCCATCCACAGACCCCCCCACCCCATAACAGTGCCATCCACAGACCCCCCACCCCATAACAGTGCCATCCACAGACCCCCCCATCCTATAACAGTGCCATCCACAGACCCCCCCCCATCCTATAACAGTGCCATCCACAGACCCCCCACCCCATAACAGTGCCATCCACAGACCCCCCCCCCACCCCATAACAGTGCCATCCACAGACCCCCCACCCCATAACAGTGCCATCCACAGACCCCCCCACCCCAAAACAGTGCCATCCACAGACCCCCCACCCCATAACAGTGCCATCCACAGACCCCCCACCCCATAACAGTGCCATCCACAGACCCCCCACCCCATAACAGTGCCATCCACAGACCCCCCACCCCAAAACAGTGCCATCCACAGACCCCCCACCCCATAACAGTGCCATCCACAGACCCCCCCACCTCATAACAGTGCCATCCACAGACCCCCCACCCCATAACAGTGCCATCCACAGACCCTCCACCCCATAACAGTGCCATCCACAGACCCCCCACCCCATAACAGTGCCATCCACAGACCCCCACCCACCCCATAACAGTGCCATCCACAGACCCCCCCACCTCATAACAGTGCCATCCACAGACCCCCACCCACCCCATAACAGTGCCATCCACAGACCCCCCCCCCATTGCCACTCCAGTACAGACTAGTTATAAAATGTGTACAATTAATAAGGATTCTATTCATGAGGCCCCCTCTGCAGTAGAACATTCAATACAGCCACATCCTACTCACAGGGCTGTTATCTTAATGCTGGCCGGCCGGGCAGACGAGCGGCAGCGTCGCGACTGATGTCACATGCCTGCGCCGCCTCCTTCATTCAGAAAGTAGGCCGGGCACATGACGTCAGTCGTGACGCTGCCGCTCCTCTGCCCGGCCGGCCAGCATTAAGATAACAGCCCTGAGTAGGATGTGGCTATATTGAATGTTCTACTGCAGAGGGGGCCTCATGAATAGAATCCTTATTAATTGTACACATTTTATAACTACTGGAGCTGGGGGCCGGAGCACAGTCAACGCACCGGCCCCCAGCTACTCCTCCCAGTCCCTCCCCACTGATACATCGCAGCCTGCCATGCTGGAGCATGGCAGGCTGCGATGTCAAAAGGTGGCGGAACGCCGTTCCGGTGCGTTCCGCCAGAAAAAAGCCCTCCCGCTCATTATGCGATTTATTATCACTTCCTGCAGGGGCCGCCTGCAGGAAGTGATAATAAAAGGTGAAGGCTGGCGGCCGGCGGCGGCTACGCGGGCCACATGAGGAGGTCTGGCGGGCCGGATTCGGCCCGCGGGCCTTGTGTTTGACACCCGTGCGGTAGAGGATCTCAATTCCAGAATTAAACTGATCCGTTTTGGTTTTGCACATCAGGATGCATCCGTTCTGTTAGGATGCGTTTGTGTAAAATCAAAACTGAAAAAACAGATCCGTCACTAAATACATTGAAAGTCAATGGGTGCCGAATCCGTTTTTTTAGGCTCCTATAAAAACAGATCCGTCACAATTGACTTACATTGTTTTCAGTACCGGATCCGTTTTTATTCTCTTTTTATGACCGGACACAAAACTGTAGCTTGCAGTGGTTTTGCGTTTGGTCACGAAACGGAATGCTGCCGGAACGGAAGAAATCCTGATGCATCCTAAACGGAACGCATGAGGACTAAACGGAAAGATTTTTTTAATGGTATTGAGATCCTCAGCGGGATCTCAATACCGGAAAACAACAATGCAAGTGTGAAAGTAGAGCTATCCACCCCCTTTTCCGCTAATCCACCCACTTTGCCGATTAGCCACAGCCATGGACATCTAAGTGCCGTGAATTTATCTAAAAGAAGATTCGCTGAATTGCTCCAAAAATGCACCAAATTTTGGCCCGTTTGCAAGAAAGTCTACAGTCAAAATGCGGAACGCATATGGCCGATATCCGTGTTTTGTGGATGTCTGAATGGACCATTAGACTGTGGGATGTCTTTCTGCTGCTGTCAATGACTCGTTTGCTTAATAGGGTTGTCCAGGATTAGAATACCATGGCTGACTTCAGAAATAGTGCCACACCTGTCTATAGGTTGTGCCTGGTACTGCAGCTTAGCTACATTGAAAAGAATATAGCTAAACTTCAATATCAAATACACAGCCTGTGAACAGATCGATGTAGCACTGTTTTCAGAAGAAAGATAATTATTCCAATTATATGCGCAGCCCCAGAGCTGTAGCTACCATGGAAGCAGGGGAAGCGTCTACAGCAGTACCCCAAACTCAGGAAAAAGCCCAGGAGGAGGACAAATGGATTCATTTTCAGGGCTCAGGGAGCAGGGAGCGTGGCACTCCTAGTCCTAGCACTGGTATTACTCACCGCTCCCTGGTCTTCTTTTCCAGGTACTTCTCACCGCTCCCTGGTCTTCTTTTCCGGGCGCCTGCGCTGCTCTAAGTCCTGGCAGCGCACAGCTTCAGGATGGGACATAGTGTGTATGGGAGCGCACTACGATCTGACGCTGTGTGACGTCCGGTCGCAGTGTAGTGCAAGCCTAGACACAGTGCTGCACAAAGAGCCGAGGCGCCCGCAGGAGGAAAAGAGAGCTGAGTATTTATTTTTTCGGTCTTGTCTCAGGTCTGCATTAGGCCTCTTTCACACTACCGTATAGCTATTTCAGTGTTTTGTTCCGTTTTTTGTTTCCGTTGTGTTTCCGTTTCGGTTCCGTTTTTACGTATGGCATATACAGTATACAGTAGAACAAATTGGGCTGGACATAACATTTTCAATAGATGGTTCCGCAAAAAACGGAATGGATACGGAAGACAAACGGATGCATTTCCGTATGCATTCTGTTTTTTTTGCGGACCCATTGACTTTAATGGAGCCACGGAACGTGATTTGCGGCCAAATATAGGACATGTTCTATGTTTGCACGGAACGGAGATAAGTTTTTTTTTTTTGCGGACCCATTGAAATGAATGGTTCCGTATACGGAATGCAAAAAAATGGCCCGCAAAACGGAAAAAAAAACGCTAGTGTGAAAGAGGCCTTAAGGGGACTGAGTGGCACCAGAAGCACTGCAGGGGCAATTGTTAACCCCCAAGAGCTCATTAGTAGTCTCTTACACAGCCTAATTATCAGCGCTGTGTCAGATTGGGCAGAAAAATTAGACTGTGTGTTTACTGTCAATGCACACGCCGTGCAAACACACACACATTATATATAATTATATATTATAGATAATCAGCCTTAAAATCATATATTTCAGTTACATACAGGCTATTAACAGAGTAAAGTAATGGTTACATATACAACTACACTGTATATTACACTCATGCAGTATTTACTGTGCTCACATACAAAATGAACAGTCAGATTTATCTGTAGTTCAATTATTTCACCAGCAGATGTCACTAGTACACCAACGCCACTATTCCCCAAGGGCAGTGAGATGTCGCCTCTCCTGACATGTCTGTTTTGTTAACTTTTTGCGTTTCACCATGTAATACTGTACCAATTCTGAAACATTTTTTCTCATATAAGTGTATATTGTGCCATTACTGTATTATTCCTTCTACAAGTGTATGAATGAATTGCCAGCAGCTTTCAAGGAAAGTCCAGATGGGTGCTACCAGTTGGGGAGGGGGGGGGGGGGGGGGGGGTCTCTGCACAGTCTGACACTGGCAGCACTGATTACAGAATGTCAGACTGTGCAGGGACCCCCTAATCCCCCCACTGGAAACATCCACATGGACCTTTATTGCAGAATGCTGGCAATTCATTAATAATATTCAAGTAGGAATAACAGAGGAATTGCATAACATGGAGCCATAAGAATAGAGGCTCCAGAATTGTTATTACATGGGAAATGCATGTAGCTATTATAACAGACATGTCAAGAGCGGTGTGTTAAAGGGGATATTAATTATTGATATTTATGCAAATCTCAATAATTAATATTCATAAATAAGCATGAATCGTCTTGTGATAACTCCGCCTATTTATGCCTGAATTAACAAAAAATCACTGCTGATTGCCTTACGCTAATCACCAAACTACCCTAACTGCATGCGCCTTACTGACTACCGCTAGTAATCACACGTTACACAATAGGTATAAATGACACAGTATTTATTAATCCTTACAGAATACACTAATAATCCAGTGCCAACAATACATTACATCTATTGCGGCGACTCCTTACTAATACAAAGGAATATATATGTTTATAACTATATATATCTATATCAAGGGGATAGATATATATTGTTATAACAGCGCACAACAATAAGTACACACTAATACACTACACTAATACGGTTCTAACTACACTAACACAGTCCCAACTCCTCCCCAAAATCTATCTATAATTAATGGCAATACACATTCATACACTTTACAAGTAGCCCACCCAATTCTGACAATATGCTATCCCTACGGGGAATAACTAGGGGTTATTACGAACACTGTACTGCTGGGGTAAGCAGGACAGCCGTGACGGGGGTAGAGACACCAGGGAACAGGGGATATGATGGAACACAGGGGATATAAGGAATATAGGGGGACTCGGGACAGGGGAAGGTAAGGGTAACCAGGGGTACAGGGGGTGAGGGTATACAACAGGGGAAGGTAATTTGGGATATAGTATGGGGGGAAGTAAGGGTATTGTATGGGGGGAATAAGGATTATTGTATGGGGGGAATAAGGGTTATTGCGTTGATGGTATAGGGTATAGGGGTAGATAGGGGGGTGATATAGGGTTAATAATCGTTGGTGGTATAGGGGTAGATAGAGGGGTGATATAGGGTTAATAATATCATTGGTGGTATAGAGTATAGGGGTAGATAGGGGGGTGATATAGGGTTAATAATCGTTGGTGGTATAGGGTATAGGGGTAGATACTTATTGTCTTTTGCTCGTTGTCCAGGGGGGCTCATTTGTCCAGGGATGATCCTCTCCGGCTGGGGCTCGTGTCCCGGACTGCCTCAGTGTAGCGCCGCCGGACTATTTAAGTTCGGCGGCGCTCGCTCCCGACGCAGCCCGTCCTGCAGCGCGCATGCGCGCCGCCGGCCAGAACACATGGGCCGGCGCGGTGATATGACGTCACCGCGCTGGCCCGCGCATCCCAGAACGCGCTTCCAGGCGGAGGGTTCCTTTGATCCTCCGCCTGTAGCGCATCTGCATGATCATCGCGCCGAAGGTATGCAGATAACAGAGGGAGGGATGTTTGTTTCCCTCTCTCTGTTATGTTAACTATCCCCAGCAGCTGGGGATAGTTAAAAACCAAAAGGCATCGGATCTCTATTGATCCTATGCCTTTTGAGGTCACCAGAGGCTGGACATAATTGTCCAGCCATCTGGTGACCTTCTCGTCCCCTGCAGGGATGCAGGAGGAGCGGGGGGGGGGGGGGGGCACATCTTGTCCTATACTATATGTGTATGGATGCTTGGGGCACATCCATACACATATATATATATATATACATATATATCTATATAAATACACCTACTGAGGGGGGGGGGGATCATATGCATATATGTATATCCATGGATGTTTGGGGCACATCCATGAATATACACCTACACACAGGACACAAACATTAAGCCCATCAATACACAGGTCTATACATATACACAGAGATGTATGCCGCCAAGGGGCCTATATACATATCCGTGCATATCTATAGATCCCACCTGGACGAGCCTATAGACAAGGGCTAATATATATGTATATATGTCAAGGCATATATACATATATATTTAAATATGACACTTCCCTCAACACGGTGACAGCCTGTATTCATGCCTGCGGCCCTCCAGCTGTTGCCAAACTACAATTCCTAGCATGCCTGGACAGCCTACAGCTATTAGGGCATGCTGGGAGTTGTAGTTTTGCAACAGCTGGAGGGCCGCAGGTTGAGCATCCCTGGTCTAATACAAATAATATTGGCCTGTCCTCACTGTAGGCCATAATATTACATGTGGGCAGGGTCCGACTTCCGGCAGTCCCACCAGTCAGGGACACTGGACTCTTTTTTGATGAGATTGAGCATACCGCAGAACACTGTGCTTTTTGTAGCGGGGGTCCAGGGTATTGTGGGTTTGGTCTGGATAAACCCTTTAATGACCTTTCGTTCAAAAGTTGCAGGTGAAAAGAAAAATTGTCCGGAGACTATATTACAAAATCAACAAAAAAATTCTAGTAAATATAATTTAACAATAATAATAAGGCCAGTATCAAATACCAAAAAGTCAAAAATGTTTGCACAAAAATGACGTGCCAAAATTTTCTAATTATTTTCACCAAAATACAGGCACAAATGGAATGATACATTCCCCAAATTGACTTGTATTTATTAGTGATTTTCATTCAGTTTAGTTTTGTGGGATAACGGAATGGAAGAGGACTTACATCAGAGAAAAAAAAAACTCAGATACGGAACAACGATCCGTGAAAAACGGACCGCAAAACAACGGTGGTGTGCATGAGCCCTTACTGGACAACTTATCCCAAAATCACGCACAGCCAACATTTCTTACGGACAGATTGGAAAACCATACTGAATGATAAACATTATACGCAGTACATGTCTATAGCCGAATATACTGATAATACCTCATTACCAGCGTTTACTGTGAGATGTAACATGATGATAATTACCACCAAAATTATCTAGTCAAAAACCAACAGTCTAAAAATGATCACTGTCACATCAATTTTTTTTTTCACAGACACAGGAAAAAAATCACCTATTTTTACGGACTGTCGAGAAATTTCTGGACGGTTGGCAACCCTGGTCCTGGGTGGTGTCCAGTGCAGACCTAGCACTTCCACCAGCACATAGGGACACCTGAACAGATCATATTGACACATTGGGGGAGATTTATCAAGACAGGACTTTCCTACACCCGTCTTCTGCTTTGTAACAGAACGTCAAATCTACAAAAGTTAGGAACTGATGTAGACTTGAGCTCAGTTTCTGGCCTAAATTATAGTGAATTCGCCAGGCCATGCTCCCTTCCACTAAGCCTCAAACCTTTCTGGAATGTGGTTTGAGTGGCAGAAAATTAGCAAAAGTCCCACCATTTTGTGCCAAAATTTGTGACTTTTTATGAATGATAAATAGCCAGTATCTTAGGTGCACCAGTGTTATTCATATAGCGAACTAACAGAAACGTATAGCCTGTAACAGAACCTGAAAACAAATCTCTGGATAGGCCATCCACTGACCCGATGGATGCTACAGTGCTGCCCATAATTATTCATACCCCTGGCTTCCTATAATTGCAGTCCAGCTTTTTGCATGTCTCCACGGGTATTTTTGCCCATTCATCTTTAGCAATGAGCTCCAAATCTTTCAGGTTGGAGGGTCTTCTTGCCATCACCCTGATCTTTAGCTCCCTCCACAGATTCTCAATTGGATTCAACTCTGGACTCTGGCTGGGCCACTCCAAAACGTTATTGTTGTTGTCTGCTAACCATTTCTTCACCACTTTTGCTGTGTGTTTTGGGTCATTGTCATGCTGAAATGTCCACTGGTGCCCAAGGCCAAGTTTCTCTGCAGACTGCCTGATGTTGTCGTTGAGAACCCTCATGTATTGCTCTTTTTTCATGGTGCCGTTTACTGTGATTAGGTTCCCTGGTCGATTAGCTGAAAAACACCCCCAAAGCATTAGGTTCCCACCACCATGTTTGACAGTGGGGATGGTGTTCTTTGAGTTGAAGGCTTCTCCTTTTGTACGCCAAATGAAGGAAACATCATTGTGACCAAACAATTCAATTTTTGTTTCATCTGACCATAACACAGAACACCAGAAGTCTTCTTCTTTGTCCAGATGAGCTTTTGCAAAGGCCAAGCAAGCTTTTCTGTGCCTTATCTGGAGAAGTGGCGTCCTCCTTGGTCTGCATCCGTGGAACCCAGCAGTGTGCAGTGTCCGTTGGATTGTCTGCCTTGAGACATTGCCACCAGCAGAGCCCAGATTCACCAGGATGGCCTTGGTGGTGATCCTTGGATTCTTTTTCACCTCTCTAACTATCCTCCTGGCCAGCACAGGTGTCACTTTTGGCTTCCACGTCCTCTGAGATTTTCCACAGTGCGGAACACCTTGTATTTTTTGCTCAAATGTAAATAAAAGCTGAGAAATGTTTTTTTCCCACAATAATGCGTCTTGTGCATCGTCTTATTATCTTTTGGGAGACACCTAAGTCATTTCCTGTCAAAAAATTACTTGCTGGTTGAATAAAAGTAACTTTAAGCCAAAATTTGCCAGGGGTATGAATAATTATGGGCAGCACTGTAAATACTGTACTTTTAGTTGTAGGGAAGTGGGCCTGCTGTGCTTTGCTATACAGTTTGCCAAAGCACAAAAGCAATACACTTTTTTAACATGGCAGTTTATGCATGACGTATGAAAGTGCATGGTGTACAGGGGAACACGCTGGCGGTCTACGTTCTGGAGATGTTCATGGTCTATGCCCAAAATATCAAATCATATATGTGATGTGAATATAGCCGAATAACAACTGCGGCTGTGGATGTACTAACAAGATACCTAAGAATGCAGTGCAAATTCCTTTTAGCAACTGGTAAGTGACAAAAGTCCGTTATACGATTGTCACCGGACACTCAGGCTGAGATAAAGGATAAATTTGGTAGATAGCAGCTCACCCCACACATATACTTATACTGAGATAAAGGATAGCCTTTAGGTCATAACTGGAGTTAATTTTGGAGATGTTACAGAGGAACCTAAAGGGGTTCTCCGAGACTAAGAAGCCCTTTTCATATTTGAAGACATGGTGCTAGGGTTTAAAAAAAAGACTCCCTGTCACTTGCACTCTGGTTCCAGCACCAGCTCCCTCTTCCTGCACTTCCGATCCCTGCTGGAGGAACGGAAGTGTCTACATGCAAGTCCCTGCTGCCGTCCAATCAGTGGCCTCAGTGGTGACACGTGCAGGAGACTGGAAGTGGAGAAGGGTGCTCAGGTCTGTATCCGGAGTGTCAGTGACCTCTGCAACTTGCCTCCACAATTGAAAATGGGTTACCGGCAAGGGCGTAGCTATAGGGGGTGCAGAGGTAGCAGTCGCTACCGGGCCCAGGAGCCTGAGGGACCCAAAGACCCTTGTGCCCCATAAGAAGACACCAGTATTATAGAAAGTTCATGCCGGTCAAGTTGCACCTCTGGCTGCAGGGAAGGGGTTAGGTCAAGAATTTGGCATGAGGGGGATTGGGGGGTGCCGTTTCAAGTGCAAAAAGCACTGGGGGAAGGGGGGCCCAAGCTAAAATCTTGTATCAGGGCCCATGAGCCTTTAGCTATGCCCCTGGTTACCGGTTTTGGAGAACCCCTTAAAAGGTGTGACATGTTTTAAACATATCCACAGGATAGGGTATAAGAGTCTAATAGGTGGGGGTACGACTGATGGGCACCCCACTAATCACCAGAACAGGGGTACTATGTCTCCCCGTATAAATAGACTGGTATTTAAGAATGCTCCATTCTTCTCTATGAGCTGTAAAACACTGTACTTGGATTCATCTACTTAAAGGGCTTGTCTCATCACAGACAATGGGGGCATATCGCTAGGATATGGGCCCATTGTCTTATAGGTTCGGGACCCCCACCTATATCGAGAACGGAGCCCCGCAAGTGAAGGAGGGTGCACTGCGCATGCGCAGCCGCCCTCCATTCATTTTCCATGGGGACGGTGAAAATAGCTGAGCGCTGGCTCGGCTATTTCCGTCAGTCCCATAGAAATCAATGGGAGCGGGGCCGATCATGCGCAGTACGCTCTCATTCACTTCTATGGGGAGCTGGCTTGGTGGTGGCCGGACCGGAGTCCTCCAGCCACCACCTTGCGGGGCTCCGTTCTCGATATAGGTGCAGGTCCCAGGGACCCGCACCTATAAGATAATGGGGGCATGTCCTAGCGATATGCCCCCATTGTCCATGATGAGACAACCCCCTTTATAAAGCTCCTGGGCTCCAAATGTAACAGGTCCCCTAATTACCATTTATAATACAAATTAAATTCCAAACCTTCCAGTAATTTTTTGAGGTTTGGGAGAAACCCCACAAAATGATGGAAAGAACATACAAAACATGCAGATGTTGGCCTTGGTTGGATCTAAATCCAGCACCCCAGCGCTGATGACCACAGAGCCACCAAGCCCAGGACATAATACTCTACCTGGAAATCAGCTCCTTAAGCAGTGTCGGGACTTCTACTTCGTGTTTGGTTACAACGCCAAAGGAAGCTTTAACTGCAACCGAATCAGAGCCATAGACATTGATGCCGACGTCATTCATGATCTGATTCCCATGTCTCCGATTGAAAGACACATCAGATTTATCTTCATAGTTCAGCAGCTGATAAGAACTGACACCTGTAGAATAAGGACAGCATTATAACAGTGTGATTCAAAAACATTTCCTCTATTAGTGGTGAAAAGTATGGTGTATTTAAATCATGGTGTAGGAAACTGGCCACCCTCGGGTGCACACTGTTGATGGTGATGAAGAAGTGTACATGCACATGACAGTGCTGAAGCTCGTCCAAATATTCTACATTTTTCAAACCAGCACCTGGATCTGAATATTTTTGTAATTGCATGTAATTAAAAATGTATTATAGCTACTGAGTTATTCAATGAAATCTATCTGTATGGCGCCACCTGCTGGTTGCTCACTTTCTAATATCTCTGTCCTTCTCACTGAGATGGATGGAAGCACATGCTTAGTTCTGTCCTTCACCTGCCACCAGCTGCAGCAGAAAGGACATGACCCCTGAGAAAGGACCCACCTCCTAAACTGCCAGCTTGAAATAAATCTAGCAGAGCAATTGAAGCAATGAATGGGGAGATCTCTGGATCTATGTGAGGTACAGGGCTGGTTCTAGGCTTATTAGGAAGATATTGTCTTGTTTTGTATGATATCGGATTTTCATTTTTTACATTAATCATTTGCTAACCCCTTTAAGGAGGACACATCTGTCACATCTCCTGACTTGCCTATTTTAGTAATTGCTTGCATTCCTCATGTCCTAACAATTCAGCATCTAGCCTTATGACTCTATGTTGTGCCATTCCACTATTATTCCTACTTGCTAGCAGTCTGCAGCAGTGGCGTGCCTAGGGGGGGGCGCGGTCTACCCCGGGTGCCGGCCCTCAGGGGGGTGCCAGAAGCAATGAGCTCTTCCATCAATACAGATGGAAGCGCTCATTGCTGGAGCGCTGACGCCCACATACTGCGGCGGGGCATGGGAGCACATAGTTTCCCTGCCCCACCGCCGATCACCTATAAGGCCTATGCGGTAGTGAAATCCCAGCGCAGGCGTGCGTGATTACGTCATCGCGCGCGCCTGGGCCGGGATGCAGCAGCACAGTGAAGTGTGCGCGCCTTCCTCTGCGAGCAAGAACCTGGACATAGGTGAGTATTTATTTTTTATTATTTTATGTGCCAAATTTGAGGGGGACACAGGAGGACATGTGAGGGAAAAATATTATAGTGGGATACTGTGTGGGGGCAAATTATTATGGGAGGGATTACTATGTGGGGCAATAATTATGGGAGAGATTATTATGTGTGGGGCAAATTACCATATGGGGCAGTGTGGGGGAAATTACTGTGTGGTGGGCAGTGTGGTGGAAATTAATGTGTCGGGGGAAGTGTGGTGGACACTACTGTGTCGGGGGAAGTGTGGTGGACACTACTGTGTCGGGGGAAGTGTGGTGGACACTACTGTATGGGTGAAATTACTGTATGGGGCAGTGTGAGGGAAATTACTGTGTAGGGGCAGTGTGGGGGAAATTACTGTGTGGGGGCAGTGTGGGGGAAACTACTGTATTGGGGCAGTGTAGGGAAAATTACTTTGTGGGGCAAATTACTATATGGAGCAGTGTGGGGTAAATTACTGTGTGGGGGCAGTGTGGGGGAAATTATTGTGGGGAGACACTACTGTATGGGGCAGTGTGGGGGAAACTACTGTATGGGGAAAATTACTGTATGGGGCAATGTGGGGGAAACTACTGTGTGGGGGGCAGTGTGGGCGACACTACTGTGTCGGGGGACACTACTGTGTGGGGGGCAGTGTGGTGGACACTCCTGTGTCGGGGGAAACTACTGTGTGGGGGGCAGTGTGGGGGACACTACTGTGTGGGGGGCAGTGTGGTGGACACTACTGTGTCAGGGGAAACTACTGTGTGGGGGGCAGTGTGGGGAAAACTACTGTGTGGGAGAAACTACTGTGTGGGAGAAACTACTGTGTGGGGGAAATGTGAGGGAAATTACTGTGTGGGGGCAGTGTGGCGGACACAACTGTATGGGGCAGTGTGGGGGAAACTACTGTATGGGGGAGATTACTGTGTGGGGCAGTGTGGGGGAAACTACTGTATGGGGGAGATTACTGTATGGGGCAGTGTGGGGGAAACTACTGTGTGGGGGGCAGTGTGGTGGACACTACTGTGTGGGAGAAACTACTGTGTGGGGGAAGTGTAAGGGAAATTACTGTGTGGGGGTAGTGTGGCGGACACTACTGTATGGGGCAGTGTGGGGGAAATTACTGTATGGGGGAAATTACTGTGTGGGGGCAGTGTGGGGGAAACTACTGTGTGGGGGGCAGTGTGGGGGACACTACTGTGTGGGGGCAGTGTGGGGGAAACTACTGTATGGGGGAAATTACTGTATGGGGGGCAGTGTGGGGGAAATTACTGTATGGGGCAGTGTGGGGGAAACTACTGTGTAGGGGCAGTGTGGGGGAAACTACTGTGTAGGGGGCAGTGTGGGGGAAACTACTGTGTGGGGGGCAGGGTGGTGGACACTACTGTGTGGGAGAAACTACTGTGGGGGACACTACTGTGTGGGGGCAGTGTGGGGGCAGTGTGGGGGAAACTACTGTATGGGGGAAATTACTGTATGGGGCAGTGTGGGGGAAACTACTGTGTGGGAGAAACTACTGTGTGGGGGAAGTGTAAGGGAAATTACTGTGTGGGGGTAGTGTGGCGGACACTACTGTATGGGGCAGTGTGGGGGAAATTACTGTATGGGGGAAATTACTGTATGGGGCAGTGTGGGGGAAACTACTGTGTGGGGGCAGTGTGGGGGACACTACTGTGTGGGGGGCAGGGTGGTGGACACTACTGTGTGGGAGAAACTACTGTGTGGGGGAAGTGTGAGGGAAATTACTGTGTGGGGGTAGTGTGGCAGACACTACTGTATGGGGCAGTGTGGGGAAAACTACTGTTTGGGGGAAATTACTGTATGGGGCAGTGTGGGGGAAATTACTGTATGGGGCAGTGTGGGGGAAATTACTGTATGGGGCAGTGTGGTGGAAACTACTGTGTGGGGGGCAGTGTGGGGGACACTACTGTGTGGGGGCAGTGTGGGGGACGCTACTGTGTGGGGGCAGTGTGGGGGAAATTACTGTGTGGGGGCAGTGTGGCCAACACTACTGTATGGGGCAGTGTGGGGGAAACTACTGTATAGGGGAAATTACTGTATGGGGGCAGTGTGGGGGAAATTACTGTATGAGGCAGTGTGGGGGAAACTACTGTGTGGGGGGCAGTGTGGGGGACACTACTGTGTGGGGGCAGTGTGGGGGAAATTACTGTGTGGGGGCAGTGTGGGGGAAATTACTGTGTGGGGGTAGTGTGGCCAACACTACTGTATGGGGCAGTGTGGGGGAAACTACTGTATAGGGGAAATTACTGTATGGGGGCAGTGTGGGGGAAATTACTGTGGGGGGCAGTGTGGGGGGAAACTACTGTATTGGGGCAGTGTAGGGAAAATTACCTTGTGGGGCAAATTACTATATGGGGCAGTGTGGGGGAAATTACTGTGTGGGGGGACACTACTGTATGGGGGCAGTGTGGGGGAAACTACTGTATGGGGAAAATTACTGTATGGGGCAATGTAAGGGAAACTACTGTGTGGGGGGCAGTGTGATCGACATTCCTGTGTCGGGGGAAACTACTGTGTGGGGGGCAGTGTGGGGGACACTACTGTGTGGGGGGCAGTGTGGTGGACACTACTGTGTCGGGGGGAAACTACTGTGTGGGGGGAAGTGTGGGGAAAACTACTGTGTGGGAGAAACTACTGTGTGGGAGAAACTACTGTGTGGGGGTAGTGTGGCGGACACTACTGTATGGGGCAGTGTGGGGGAAACTACTGTTTGGGGGAAATTACTGTATGGGGCAGTGTGGGGGAAATTACTGTATGGGGGAAATTACTGTATGGGGGAAATTACTGTATAGGGCAGTGTGAGGGAAACTACTGTGTGGGGGGCAGTGTAGGGGACACTACTGTGTGGGGGCAGTGTGGGGGAAATTACTGTGTGGGGGCAGTGTGGGGGAAACTACTGTATGGGGCAGTGTGGGGGAAACTACTGTATGGGGGAAACTACTGTATGGGGGAAACTACTGTATGGGGCAGTGTGGTGGAAATTACTGTGGGGGGCAGTGTGGGAGAAACTACTGTATTGGGGCAGTGTAGGGAAAATTACTTTGTGGGGCAAATTACTATATGGGGCAGTGTGGGGGAAATTACTGTGTGGGGGGACACTACTGTATGAGGGCAGTGTGGGGAAAATTACTGTATGGGGCAATGTGGGGGAAACTACTGTGTGGGGGATACTACTGTGTGGTGGACACTCCTGTGTCGGGGGAAACTACTGTGTGGGGGGCAGTGTGGGGGACACTACTGTGTGGGGGCAGTGTGGTGGACACTACTGTGTCGGGGGGAAACTACTGTGTGGGGGGCAGTGTGGGGAAAACTACTGTGTGGGGGAAGTGTGAGGGAAATTACTGTGTGGGGGCAGTGTGGGGGAAATTACTGTGTGGGGGCAGTGTGGGGGAAATTACTGTGTGGGGGTAGTGTGGCGGACACTACTGTATAGGGCAGTGTGGGGGAAACTACTGTTTGGGGGAAATTACTGTATGCGGCAGTGTGGGGGAAATTACTGTATGGGGAAATTACTGTATGGGGCAGTGTGGGGAAAACTACTGTGTGGGGGGCAGTGTGGGGGAAACTACTGTATGGGGGAAATTACTGTATGGGGCAGTGTGGGGGAAACTACTGTGTGGGGGGCAGTGTGGTGGACACTACTGTATGTGGGAAACTACTGTGTGGGGGCAGTGTGAGGGAAATTACTGTGTGGGGGCAGTGTGAGGGAAATTACTGTGTGGAGGCAGTGTGGCGGACACTACTGTATGGGGCAGTGTGGGGGAAACTACTGTATGGGGGAATTACTGTATGGGGGCAGTGTGGGTGAAATTACTGTGGGGGGGCAGTGTGGGGGAAACTACTGTATGGGGAAAATTACTGCATGGGGCAATGTGGGGGAAACTACTGTGTGGGGGGCAGTGTGGGGGACACTACTGTGTGGGGGACACTACTGTGTGGGGGGCAGTGTGGTGGACACTACTGTGTCGGGGGGAAACTACTGTGTGGGGGGCAGTGTGGGGAAAACTACTGTGTGGGAGAAACTACTGTGTGGGGGAAGTGTGAGGGAAATTACTGTGTGGGGGCAGTGTGGGGGAAATTACTGTGTGGGGGTAGTGTGGCGGACACTACTGTATGGGGCAGTGTGGGGGAAACTACTGTTTGGGGGAAATTACTGTATGGGGGCAGTGTGGGGGAAATTACTGTATGGGGGAAACTACTGTATGGGGGAAATTACTGTATGGGGCAGTGTGAGGGAAATTACTGTGTGGGGGCAGTGTAAGGGAAATTACTGTGTGGGGGCAGTGTGGCCGACACTACTGTATGGGGCAGTGTGGGGGAAACTACTGTATAGGGGAATTACTGTATGGGGGCAGTGTGGGTGAAATTACTGTGGGGGGGCAGTGTGGGGGAAACTACTGTATTGGGGCAGTGTAGGGAAAATTACTTTGTGGGGAAAATTACTATATGGGGCAATGTGGGGGACACTACTGTATTGGAGGCAGTGTGGGGGAAACTATTGTATAGGGGAAATTACTGTATTGGAGGCAGTGTGGGGGAAATTGTTGTGGGGGCAGTGTGGGGGACACTACTGTATTGGAGGCAGTGTGGGGGAAATTACTGTGTGGGGGAAATTACTATATGGGGCAGTGTGGGGGAAATTACTGTGTGTGTGGGGCAAATTACTATGGGGGGCAGTGTGGGGGAAATTACTATATTGTTATGCATTGTATTTTACTGGTTGTTCCTGGCCGTTATTACCAGCAAGGAAGGCATGGCAAAGGTTGGCAGGAATAGGGTTAACCACCCCGTTCCTCCCCTCTTGGTAGGAATGGGCTGGTCCTGCTCTCTGCCAGGAGGGGGATTTTCCCAGTGTGGAGAGGAAGCAGTTGCAGAGCTCCTGCTTCCATCACAGATTCTTTAGGGAGAAATACCCTAAATTGTCCCAAAGTGAAGCTTTGAGATTCCAGACAGGAGGGTAAACTGCTGCATCTGCATCTACAGACATTAGTAAGGTGAGGGACTACAGCCAAGCCATCCATAACCAAACAACCTCTAGGCCAGTATCACCTAAGTGCTGAATTACCACCAACCAAGCTGCCTCCATATTATTATTGGTGCCACAGAATTGAACTAAGAATTGCTGCAACTGTATGTATTTCAAATATTACATTGCACTTTATAAAAAAAAAAACGTTGTTACGTTTAACTCTAGCCTCATTCTTCAGTACTATATTTTCACTGCGACGATCCACATGGAGCATTGGCCTGAGGGAGTGCATCGTGACACAACACTTCATCGGGGCACTAACACTCCTTTCCTCTAAACCAGCTCCTCAGAGGGTCACTGCACATACCTACCTGCTCCCTGGAGCAGGGTTCTGGCTCCTGTGGTCGCCTGTTGTCATGCTCTGATCACACTTATCAAGATCCGGTTTGGCGGATGTCATGACCCACTGGATACTGATCCACTGGAACACCCGGGACAGGATACTGACTAATTGGAACACTAGGGACAGGATACTGACCCACTGGAACACCTGGGTCAGGATACTGACCCACTGGAACACCCGGGACAGGATACTGACTAATTGGAACACTAGGGACAGGATACTGAACCACTGGAACACCTAGGACAGGATAATGACCCACCGAAATTGCAGGAACAGGATACTGACTTTCTGGAAACCAAGGACAGAATACTGACCCACTGGAACACCAAGGGCAGGATACTGACCCACTGGAACACCAGGGACTGGATGCTCACTTACCAGGCAGTATATTGACTCACCAAAACCAGAGAAAGAATATTCACCCACTGGAACACCGGGGACAGGATAGTGATCCACCAGAACACCAGGGACAGGATAGTGACCCACCTGAACACCACTAGAACACCAAGGGACAGTAAACTGACCCATTGGAACCCGAGGGACCTGACTCTGATCCACTGGGGCACCAGAGACAGCATACCGACCAATTGGAACACCAGGGACAGGGTACTGACCCACTGGAACACCAGAGAAACAACTAAGCAATGCTAGGTCACAAAGACAGGGCAACTATAAAATCAACAAGACAGTACCAAGTAACATAGCAGCATAAATGTTCACATTCATCACCACTGGGAATTACCTGCAGAAATTTCCTTATCTCCATTAAGAATATCCTTGAGTGTAAAAGGGGTTGAGATGAATTTGTACTTGCGAGAAAGCAAGCAGCGCTTCTTCTTTATCACGAGGCTCAGAGGCTGGTATTTGTCTGCTTCACTAAGGTTGGGCACGGGTATCAGCCGCCCACCATCACCCACTTGTTTCACAAAGTTCTTTGTAGCAGCAGCAAACATAGTAGATAGATATCTGTATCCTGGTTGGGTGGTCTCCAGTCACACCACGTGTAGTTGGTAGAAAATTGAAATAAATGTCCTAATTCTGAGGGTCATTCGCAGCATCCTCAACACTTCATGCGTACAGCGCACAGTATGTTGTGCTGTTTCCAGCATCTCATGTACCCTCATTGACTCCTGTTACATGAGTCAATGAATAATTGAAGGTGTAATGCAATAGGGGCCTTTGTTGCTGTACATGTTCCATGTCGTGAAGCACAAAGGTTTTCAACCCAAAGATATGAAGGTGATTTGGGTATTTTTTCATTTCACTGTGAGACTGTATATCAGCTCTCTCATTTCTAACACAACCAAGAAATTCTCCTTTTTTATTTTTTATTTTAAATAAATTCATTTTATTGTCAGCATCATTGGAGAAAGTAAAAAGAAAAATAATAATACTAGTTATATTATAACAAAAAGTTACATAAAACCTCAGAACTGGTAGCGTGATGTCAGGTTTACATATCCTTTACAACAGGAGCGCCAGTGCTCCACAGTCTGATGCAGCGCTGTGTTAGGGTACGCCAATGCGGGACGTTATCTGGGGTGGAACAACCGGCCACGACTCCGCAGCAATATCTGCAACACATTCGACAAAAATTGCACTAATTACATAAAGATCTGTCACCGATTTTTGCCACACAATGCAAATTATGAAATCCACAGTATCAAATCGACATGTTCTGGATTTAAAATCCGCCCCGTGTTTCAATCTCACCCGCTTTGTTGTATTGAGAAACGTTGCACGCAAATCCACCGTGGCAAATCGGCAACGGCCAATCCGAAGTATTTCAGGACCGTGTGGCCGTACGGCTAAGGCTACCTGCCCACATTGCAAATTATACGCAGTTTTTCTGTATGGATTTTCCAGCAGAAAGACCACAGCATAAGGGCTCATGCACACGACCGCGCCGTGTTCTGCGTTCTGCAAATTGTGGATCTGCAAAGAACGGATGCCGCCCGCGTGCGTTCTAAAATTTGCGGAACGGAACAGGCTGCCCATAATAGAAACGCTTATTCTTGACTGCAAAACGGACAAGAATAGGACATGTTTAATTTTTTTTTGCGAGGCCACAGAACGGAGCAACAGATGCACACGGAGTGCTGTCCGCATCTTTCGTGGCCCCATTGAAGTGAACGGGTTCGCATCCGGGCTGCAATTTCCGAAACAAACAACGTTCGTGTGCATGAGGCCGAAGGCTACTTTCACACTAGCGGTACGGACCTCCGGAAGGCTGTTCCGTCGGGTGAACAGCCTGTCAGACCCGTCCTGCTGCTAGTGAATGTGTGCCCCCGGACTGCCGCTCCGTTCCCATAGACTATAATGGGGGCGGGGGCAGAGTTCCGGCGAGGCATGGCAGTGACATGTCTGACGTTTATTCCGGCAGCCTCTCGCCGCGCAGTGCCGTGCCTCGCCGGAACTCCGCCCCCGCCCCCATTATAGTCAATGGGGACGGAGCGGCAGTCCGGGGGCACGCGGTCACTAGCGGCAGGACGGATCCGACAGGCTGTTCACCCGATGGAACAGCCTGCCGGAGGTCCGTGCCGCTAGTGTGAAATGAGCCAAGTGAATGAGATTTGACAAATCTTATCTACACTTTGCATGTATTTTCTATTCCTGCCTTGTTGATTTTGATATCTGCAGCAGGGTTTTTGCTGATTTTCAGTGTGGATTTCGCAAAGGATGAGATCGGGGAAAATCTGCATCAAAATCCACATTTCCCTGGAGGGGAAATGTATAACCAGATGTGGCGCCCCCTAGCAACCTGAAACTGGCGGCTTACGTTTAAAACAGTGGAGGATTTTCATTTCCCCTTTAAGCCGCCGCTGCACCGCAGTGCCGCGCTGTAGTTACAATACCTGTCCTACAGTCCTGCGGGCTGCGGCTAAGTTCACATAGGCACATAGGGGGGCGGAGTCAGAAGAGCCGCGCGCACGCAGCCAGGAGAGGGAGCGCATCCGCCTGGGCGGCCGGCGGCAAAGTTGGAAGGAAGAACCTGAGCTGCTTGCCCGGCCCGCGCGCCTAGTGCTAGAGAGGTGAGGGCGGCGGCGGCGACGGGATAGTGTTTGTGCCCAGCTGCTGCTGCTCCGTTACAGGATACAAGAAGAACACTGCTGCCCTGCCTGAGACCCGTGAGTCCGTGACCCTACCTACCTCTGTATAATTAAGTGTTATATATACTCACCTAAAGAATTATTAGGAACACCTGTTCTATTTCTCATTAATGCGATTATCTAGTCAACCAATCACATGGCAGTTGCTTCAATGCATGTAGGGTTGTGGTCCTGGTCAAGACAATCTCCTGAACTCCAAACTGAATTTCAGAATGGGAAAGAAAGGTGGGCTACAACAGCAGAAGACCCCACCGGGTACCACTCATCTCCACTACAAATAGGAAAAAGAGGCTACAATTTGCACGAGCTCACCAAAATTGGACGGTTGAAGACTGGAAAAATGTTGCCTGGTCTGAGGAGTCTCGATCTCTGTTGAGACATTCAAATGGTAGAGTCCGAATTTGGCGTAAACAGAATGAGAACATGTATCCATCATGCCTTGCTACCACTGTGCAGGCTGGTGGTGGTGGCGTAATGGTGTGGGGGATGTTTTCTGGGCACACTTTAGGCCCCCTAGTGCCAATTGGCCATCGTTTAAATGCCACGGGCTACCTGAGCATTGTTTCTGACCATGTCCATCCCTCATGACCACCATGTACCCATCCTCTGATGGCTGCTTCCAGCAGGATAATGCACCATGTCACAAAGCTCAAATAATTTAAAATTGGTTTCTTGAACATGACAATGAGTTCACTGTACTAAAATGGCCCCACAGTCACCAGATCTCAACCCAATAGAGCATCTTTGGGATGTGGTGGAACGGGAGCTTCATTCCCTGGATGTGTATCCCTCAAATCTCCATCAACTGCAAGATGCTATCCTATCAATATGGGCCAACATTTCTAAAGAATGCTATCAGCACCTTGTTGAATCAATGCCATGTAGAATTAAGGCAGTTCTGAAGGCAAAAGGGGGTCCAACACCGTATTAGTATGGTGTTCCTAATAATTCTTTAGGTGAGTGTATATATACACAGTAACAGTATATAACGCATATGTACCCTACCCTGCTACCCCTCCTCAGTAATAATTCCCCCTGTATATAATGTAACCTGCCTGATACCCCTCAGTTATATAACTGAGGGCTATCAGGGGACATTATACAGGGGTAATATAACTGAGGAGGGGTATCAGGGCACATTATACAGGGGTAATATAACTGAGGAGGGGTATCAGGGGACATTATACAGGGGTACTATTACTGTATAATGTACCCTGATACCCCTCCTCAGTTATATTACCCCTGTATAATATAACCTGATACCCCTCCTCAGTTATATTACCCCTGTATAATGTACCCTGATACCCCTCCTCAGTTATATTACCCCCTGTATAATGTACCCCGATACCCCTCCTCAGTTATATTACCCCTGTATAATGTGCCCTGATACCCCTCTTCAGTTATATTGCCCCCTGTATAATGTACCCTGATACCCCTCCTCAGTTATATTGCCCCTGAATAATGTGCCCTGATACCCCTCCTCAGTTATATTACCCCTGTATAATGTACCCTGATACCCCTCCTCAGTTATATTACTCCCTGTATAATGTGCTCTGATACCCCTCCTCAGTTATATTACTCCCTGTAAAATGTGCTCTGTTACCCCTCCTCAGTTATATTACCCCTGTATAATGTACCGATACCCCTCCTCAGTTATATTACCCCTGTATAATGTACCCTGATACCCCTCCTCAGTTATATTACTCCCTGTATAATGTACCCTGATACTCCTTGGTTATAGACAGAGCACTCTCTCTGACAGCCTGACGGGGACATCGCTGCCTGTCCCTCTTTTTGTGCCTCGGGAGCCTGCGTGTGTGTGAGCGCCTGCAGCAGGGTGTTCAGTGCGCGTATGGCCCACAAAGAATGCAGATCGGACGTGGACCCAAAATACGGTTGTGTGCATGAGCCCTAAGGGCACGGCCACTTGTTTTTTGGAAGCCAAAATTAGGAGTCGTAAACGGAGAGAAAATATAAAGGACGGATCCAATCCCTTTTTGTAACTCACTCCTGGTTTTGGCTTTCAAAACCGTGTGAGGAAACCTGACTGTGTGAACAGGCTCGGATCCTCCAATGGGCCCCTGAGCAAGATGGGCCCCTAGTCTCCCACCCCCTGCACCAGTGGCCTATGTTCATATAAAACACTTCCTAGATTATTTATTATATTTGAATGTATCCGTACGGTGGGCCCCCCAAATAAATTTTACTGGTGGGCCCCCAAAATAAATTTTACTGGTGGGCCCTAGGTGTGTGAACGTACCCTTACATCTCACCAGATAAGGACAGGCCGTGTGACAACCTATTACAATCCTATGCCATCTGCGGCCCCCTGAAGCCACTCCCATCATTACCCTATAACGTCACCCATCGTAGTTATCATATCAAGCCACTCCCCATGGCAATACATTCCACCAACTTCTCTTAGAGAACAGCCCTCTCGGCTCATTACCATATAAGCCACACCCGCCATATTTATCATATCAATCCACGCCCCATGACCAAACATCCCACCATGGCTGTCCGCTCATGGCCATATAAGCCACACCCACCACCCCTCGACTAAGAACAGACCTGAGCAGCAGCTCCCTCCGCAGTAGCGCCGCCTCTTGCGTTCAGTGTATCCCTCCGCCGAGGCATAGGGACCGTTAGCCCTTCCCCTTCCGCTATGTCAGTCGCTCCCTAAAGAGAGAGAGAAAGGAAGCGCTGCAGTGTCGGGCGGCCGGTAGAGAACCTTTTCTGCGCGGCTCTAATCCTCGGAGAGCAGGTCCCACTCTCTCCCCCACCCTCGTTCCGCCATCATGTCCAGGGAGAGGTTTCCAGCCGCGCCTAAAAGGAGCTCTGACAAAGCCAAAAGGTGCGAGGTGAAAGAAAGGGGTGTGGACGCCTGGGGAACTACAGGTCCCAGCGTGTCTTCCCGGACAGATAGCCGGGGGCTCCAGTGCAGGGCGCGCTGCGTTATCGGTGCAGTGCTCTGACCTATTGTGAGGGCTCTGCTGCTGTTCACACACTGCTGCGATTCCCAGTTTTCTGCACCGTGTACGAGTCTTATATATGTGTGGAGAAAGGGCAGTTCACAATGGACTCTTCTAGGGGTGCAGCCCCTAAATTACTGGGGAGCAGGGTCCTAGTCATCCAGGGGTTTCTCTGGACTCTGTTCACATCTGCACTAATCATCTCCATTGTTCTGCTGCATTATAAGAGGCGCATGGCTGCGGGCGTCACCTGGCTGTGCTGCTGCGGGCGTCACAAAATGTGGTGTCACCTCGGACCTGTGCTCTGATGTGTGTGAATGTGTTCATATGTGCCTGAGAAAAAGGATGTTTTAATATATGCAAGTGAGCCTCTAGGAGCAACGGGGGCGTTGCAGTTGCACCTAGTCTCCACTTTCTCTGCACCTGCCGCTCCCTCTACACTTTGGCAGGATCAGGCAGTGTAAACCTCCTCATGCCCGGCCCTGTCGATCAAACTGCAGAGAGAGCAGAGCCTCTAGGAGTAACGACAACGCCCCTGTTGCACCTAGAGGCTCATTTGCATATATTAAAACTTCATTTTTCTCAGCAATGCGGGCACTTCAGATGAGCGAATGGACTTTGGATGTTTCATCGCATAATACTGCGTTAGAGTACTGCTCGCTCCCTGTAGTATTAGAATGTATTGGCTCCGATGAGGCGAAGTTATTACTTTGCATTATAACTTCATGAAATAATTTCTACTGGAGAAAACTTTTTTTATTATGAAGTTATCATGTGAAGTAATAACTTCGGCTCATCGGAGCCAATGCATTCTAATACTGTACGGAGCTCCTGCTCCGTACAGTATTAGAAAAAAGTTTTATGCGAATTGACTTTGGATGTTTTTATCCGATGTCGATTGGCTCATCCCTAGTGGGCACATGGGATCATCACAGACGCCTTCAGCTGCCAAGTGCACATGTAACAGGTCAGTGTCATAGGGACAAACCTGACAGATGTCCTCTAAAGTCAGTAGGTACACATGGGACAGCACACATCCATGATTTACTGACGTGTAAATGAAGCCTAAGTCATAGTGTTTTTGTGGTACAGTATTGGCTACAATGGGATCAGCGCAGTAGGGTAAAGCACAGACTAGGGCTGAAACGATTACTCAAATTAATCGATTAACTAGACGCCCAAAAATCCTCAATGCAAATTTTTTCCATCGATGATTCCTTTGTGCCATGTGACCACGGGGTGTGAGTGAGGAGCTTGCCATTACTCACGCTCCGTGGTTGCCCGCACAGCGCTGCACTGGGTCCTGACATACACACATCGTCAGGACATTTTGGTTCACTGGTGCTGCGGCTGGGCACTGATGTGGGGGCGGGGTGGTGGGGGGGGGGGAACTGATGAGTTTTTATAGAAAACGTTATTTTAATTAGTTTTTTTCTTTATTAGAGTACTCGATTAATCGGTAGACTACTTGATTACTAAAATAATCGATAGCTGCAGCCCTAGTATTTTTGTAGGACGTGGTGGAAGAACCCTTGCAGCTGCCATAGGTCCAGTCTAGTAAATGGTCTCCATAAGTCTGTCGGCCGAGTTCACACAGTCCGGGAAACGCGGTTGTCTGCATCTCCCAGACTAGGGAAGCATCTTAAGTCGGGGCGTGTTTCCCAGATTGCACGCTGTTTTCTTCATATGGGCAATGCTCGTTTCTGACGGGCTCCTTAGCTCTGCTCTCTAACACTATAAACACTCATTATAGCGCAGTTCTCATCTGTCAGTAGTTTAGAGGTAAGGTTTATTAGATGAGTCAAAGTAGGATGCACACAGTTAGGGCTCATGCACAAGACCGTATGTATTTTGCGGTTCGCAAAAAATGCGGATGACGTCCATGTGCATTCTGTATTTTGCAGAACGGAACAGCTGGCCCCTGATAGAACAGTCCTATCCTTGTCCGTAATGCAGACAATAGGACATTCTGTTTTTTTTTTGCGAAACGGACATACGGAAACTGAATGCACATGGAAAAAAACGGAACAGATACGGAAAGAAAATGCGTTCCTGTGCATGAGCCCTTAGAAAAACAGTTAACCCTTTGTGACAGAATGGCTCAATATTTTTTGTAAAAGCCACCTGAAAATGTGAGTAAAAAAATCAGTAAACAAAAGTTGCCTCCAATGGTGTACATGGCCTTTGAATTGCGGTTCCTGTGGTCAGTAGGCTTCCAGCAGTAGGTGACTTGTCGGCTTTAATTGCTTATATTTTCTTCTCCACAGCGCAAATGAACTCGACCCAACCGCCCCGTGCAAGACTCCCATTCAGCTGCTACATGAATTTGGAATAAAGACCGGCAGCCCCCCTGTGTACACCTTGGAGAAGGCCGATGGACAAGCCCATAACCCAAGCTTCACCTTCCGCGTCTCCATAGGAGAGATATCATGCCTAGGTTTGTAAATTTAAAGAGAAAGTGTGGCAGTCCTTGGAGAATCCTTAGGCCTTTTTCACACAGGCATTATGTTTTTGGCCCGGATAAGATGCGGGTGCCTTGCGGAAAATGCGCGATTTTTCAGCGCGGGTACAAAACATTGCAATGCGTTTTGCACGCGCGTGAGAAAAATTAGCATGTTTGGTATCTAAACCCGAACCCGGGCTTCTTCACAGAAGTTCGAGTTAGGTGTTGTGTAGATTTTATTATTTTCCCTTTATAACATGGTTATAATGGAAAATAATAGCATTCTTAATACAGAATGCATAGTAAAATAGGGCTCGAGGGGTTAAAAATAATAAATAAAAATAATTTAACTCGCCTTAATCCACTTGCTCGCGCAGCCGGCTTCTCTTCTGTGTTCTTCTTTGAGAAATAGGACCTTTGATGACGTCACTGCGCTCATCACATGGTCCATCACCATGCTGATGGATCATGTGATGGACCATGTGATGACCGCAGTGACGTCACCGCAGGTCCTATACCTGTGCACAGCAAAGATGAAGACAGAAGAGAAGCCGGGCTGCGCGAACAAGTAGATTAAGGTGAGTTAAATTATTATTATATATTTTTTAACCCCTCCAGCCCTATTGTACTATGCATTCTGTATCCAGAATGCTATTATTTTCCCTTATAACCATGTTATAAGGGAAAATAATAAAGATCGGGTCCCCATCCCGATCGTCTCCTAGCAACTGTGCGTGAAAAACGCACAATATAGAGCATGCTGCGATTCTCACGCAACGCACAAGTGATGCGTGAAAATACCGCTCATGTGCACAGCCCCATAGAGATTAATGGGTCTGGATTCAGTGCGGGTGCAATGCGGTCACCTCACGCATTGCACCCGCAGATAAATCTCGCCCGTGTGAAAGGGGCCGTCCTGCCGAGCTATTATTTCCTTTCAACCATTTGCCAACGTATTGGGTCTGTGTGTGCCGCAAGGCCAATGGGAAAAGGTGGGATGGAAAGTGGAACTAAGTGTATGGGTAACACTGGGGGCAGCCAGACCTCCACTATACCGAGGAATGGGGTGTCCCGTTGCCTATTTTGGTGACCTAGCCTCAGGATAGGTCATAAATATCAGATTGGCACGGGTCCAACTCACAGGTCATCAATATAGGAAATGGGACAACCCTTTTAAGTTGAAGGGGTTGTACGAGTGTTTAATTCTATTAACTTATCCTCAGGATAGTGCTGGGGTTTAACGGCCACCGCCAGCTTTTTTTGAAGAGGCTGTGGCGCTCCTGTGATTACTGCGGCCTCCTCGCATCTCACCAGACACAGCGCCCCCCCACTGATCAGATACTGATGACCTCTCCTAAGAATAGGTCATCAGGATTCAGCCTCGTGAACACGACCGCATCTGTTTTGCGGTGCCCAAATCGTGGATCCGCAAAGTACGGATGTGGTCTGCAAGCATTTATTTTGCAGACCCATAGACATTGTCTATCTTTTGGCAGAACAGATATACTGATGTGGAAAGCATACGGATGATCCACGTGCTTTCCACATCTGTTTGTCTGTTTTGCAAAAAGGTAAAACATGTCCTATACTTGGACACAAAATGCGGTCCACGGACCTATTGAAGTTAGTGGGTCCGCAAAAAATGCGGATGCAACACAGATGGTAATCGGCGTTTGCGGACCGAAAAAATACATATGGTCGTGGGCATGAGGCCTGAAACACTCGAACCACCCTTTTAAGCCCCTTCCAGACGAGCGTTGGTCACGCTGCAAGTCCGCAGCACAGCTCCCGGCCTGAACTCCCAGCACTGCTGGGGTCACGTAGCATTATATTGATTTATGATGCTATGTAACCCTTAGGCTGAGTTCACACGGGCGAGATTTCCGCGCGGGTGCAATGCGGTAGGTGAACGTATTGCACCCGCACTGAATCCGGCACCATTCATTTCTATGGGGCTGTGCACATGAGCGATTTTTTTCACGCATCACTTCTGCAATGCTTTAAAATCGCAGCATGCTCTATATTCTGCGTTTGTAACGCAGGACAGGCCCCATAGAAATGAATGGGGCTGAGTGAAAATCGCAAGCATCCGCAAGCAAGTGCGGATGCGGTGCGATTTTCACTCATGGTTGCTAGGTGACAGTCTATTCACTGTATTATTTTCTCTTATAACATGGTTATAAGGGAAAATAATAGCATTCTGAATACAGAATGCTTAGTACAAGGGCAATTGAGGGTTAAAAAAATAAAAAATAAATTAACTCACCTTGTCCTCTTCATCGCGCAGTTCCCGGTCTCTTCTGATGAGCTGTCGGCTAAAGGACCTTTGGTGACGTCAGATCACATGCTCCAATCACATGGTACATCACCACGGTGATGTACCATGTGATTGGAGCATGTGATCTGACGTCACCAAAGGTCCTTTAGCCGACAGCTCATCAGAAGAGACCGGGAACTGCGCGATGAAGAGGACAAGGTGAGTTAATTTATTTTTTATTTTTTTAACCCTCAATTGCCCTTGTACTAAGCATTCTGTATTCAGAATGCTATTATTTTCCCTTATAACCATGTTATAAGGGAAAATAATACAATCTACACTACAACTAACCCAAACCTGAACTTCTGTGAAGAAGTTCGGGTCTGGGTACCACAGTCGGTTTTTTATCACGCGAGTGCAAAACACATTGCACCCGCGTGATAAACACTGAACATCGGAACGCAATCGCAGTCAAAACTGACTGCAATTGCGTACCCAATCGCGCGGATTTGCCGCAATACACCGGGACGCATCCGGACCTAATCCGGACACGCCCGTGTGAACCCAGCCTTACATAATGCTGCTAGTGTTATCCAATACATTCCAGAACTGTAAGTTTTCGGCCTGATCCGCTGCAGATTTTCTCTGTCACAGAAGATCATTCATGTCCTCTGTCTGTCCACCCCTTTGGCCAGGGTCCAAAAAGGGAACAAATCAGCAGGAGATGCACCCGTGTTCTCGGCAGGATTTCTGCAAGACTTTGTAAGGGCCCTTTCACACTTGCGTTGTCCGGATCCGGCATAGAGTTCCGTCGTCGGGGCTCTATGCCGGAAGAATCCTGATCAGGATTATCCTAATGCATTCTGAATGGAGAGAAATCCGTTCAGGATGTCTTCAGTTCCGGAACGGAACGTTTTTTGGCCGGAGAAAATACCGCAGCATGCTGCGCTTTTTGCTCCGGCCAAAAATCCTGAAGACTTGCCGCAAGGCCGGATCCGGAATTAATGCCCATTGAAAGGCATTGATCCGGACTTAAGCTAAACGTCGTTTCGGCGCATTGCCGGATCCGACGTTTAGCTTTTTTAGAGTGGTTACCATGGCTGCCGGGACGCTAAAGTCCTGGCAGCCATGGTAAAGTGTAGTGGGGAGCGGGGGAGCAGCATACTTACCGTCTGTGCGGCTCCCCGGGCGCTCCAGAGTGACGTCAGGGCGCCCCAAGCGCATGGATCACGTGATCACATGGAACACGTCATCCATGCGCACGGGGCGCTCTGACGTCATTCTGGAGCGCCCCGGGAGCCACACGGACTGTAAGTATACCGCTCCCCCGCTCCTACTATGGCAACCAGGACTTTAATAGCGTCCTGGCTGCCATAGTAACACTGAACGCATTTTGAAGACGGCTCCGTCTTCAAATGCTTTCAGTACACTTGCGTTTTTCCGGATCCGGCGTGTAATTCCGGCAAGTGGAGTACACGCCGGATCCGGACAACGCAAGTGTAAAAGGGCCCTAACAGGTTAATGAAGAAAATGCTGCAGACTGATGGTGGGACAAGATTGGCTCCTGTTCACATTGGTTTTTAGGTTTAGTGATGATGCGCTTCTTTGTTTTCCTACAATGACCAGAATTTAAAAGACAAAAAATATCTGTGGCTGAGATACTGTAGATCTTTGTCACAGAAGTGAGAGAGTGATCGCATCCCGCGTTGGTAAGAGAGGTGACAGGCGGCGATCGACAGGCGGCGATCTTTATTTTTTTTCCTGCCGTTACTTACAGCTTCCCCTTTACCTCGCCGTTTTGTAGGCGTAAAACCTCTCCTCTTGCTCCCGGAATCTTGCATTGGGAGCTCTGTATTATTTAAAACCTAAGGCTACATTCACACGTCAGCGCTAGGGCTCCTTCACATCTGCATCGCAGATTCTATCCGAAAGACCAGAGAAAAGTCCAGCATTCAGGGACCTCCTGCTATGTAGAGAACGGGTCCCTGAAGTGAAGGAGAGCGCACAGTGCAAGCGCAGCCAACTCTCCATTCACTGCTATGGGTCTGCCAGAAGTAGCTGAGCGAGCGTTTGGCTATTTTTGGAACTCCCACAGAGGTAAAAGGAGGGCGTTCGCGCTTCGGGGGTCCTGTACCTGGGAATAAGAGTGGGTCCAGGAGGTGGGGTCTGTTCCGATCTAACATTTATGGCATATCCTAGCGAGATGTTATCAATGGTCCTAGATGGGAATACCCCTTTACGGCTACTTTCACACTCTCGTTTGGTGCGGATCCATCATGGATCTGCACAGACGGATCCGTTCAGATAATACAACCCTCTGCATCCGATCAGAATGGATCCGTTTGTATTATCTTTAACATAGCCAAGACGGATCCGTCTTGAACACCATTGAAAGTCAATGGAGGACGTATCCGTTTTCTATTGTCATAGAAAACGGATCCGTCACCACTGACTTGCATTGTGTGTCAGGACGGATCCGTTTGGCTCAGTTTCGTCAGACGGACACCAAAACGCCTCCAAAGCGGAATGGAGACGGAACCTTTTCCATTCAGAATGCATTAGGGCAAAACTGATCCGTTTTGGACCGCGTGTGAGAGCCCTGAACCGATCTCACAAACGGAAAGCCAAAATGCTAATTTGAAAGTAGCCTAAGCTGCTCAATGGGCTCTGTAGGACGTACTGACCTTTTGTGGTTGTATTGCTGCGTTTTTCACAAAATGGCAGCAATGTGCAGATATACCCTAACCCCCCTCGTCAGCGGTGTGAGCAGGACTACTTCAGGGGGATTTTTTTTAAGTTTTTGCTACCACAAATAAAAGCTTGATATTCGCAGAACTGCAGCTTTCTCCATTCACTTCACAAGACTGTGAAAGAGCACTATAATTTTTCGGGGGGGAAGAATCTTTTTTTTTTTTTTTTTTTTTTTGCTTTAGTAATAGTAGCACCAGTTGACTTGGCTGCTGGAGGCAATGTGATATAATAAGCCTCATACGTGTGAACAGCTGCAGCCCTTGGATCGGGCGATGGGAGTGGTAGATGACTTTGATATTTGCTGTCCTCCTCACTCCGTCTGGGTTAGGAACAGAGGACACACATCAGTAGTGATGTCTGAGAAAACGAACCAACCGACCAAGAAACAAGGAGGTGAGATCTGCTTATTCCTAATACAGGCGGACAGACCGGGGTGGTAAAGTTGGGGCAAAGTTTTACGGGACGTGTAGTTTGTTTAGGCCTCATTCACACGGCAGTTGCATGTAAGTACATAAAGTCCCTGCAGCTTTGTCTTATACTCTAGATGTAAGGCTCCTAGGGGCTCATTCGCATACATTTCTCAGCAATGTGGGCACATATGAACATGGGACCGACACAGATGTCGTAAGCGCACATGCAACAGGTCAGCCAGTGTCATAGGTACAAAACTGCTGACAGATGCTGTTTAATTAGTACGTCCTTTTAAATGCTGAAATCTAGGAGTAATACAAAAAAACAACGTAAATGATTTCTGAGTTGAGACCCTTGAGATTTCTCTTCTTTGGTGCCACTCTGCAAGAGGATGTCTATT
Source organism: Bufo gargarizans (assembly GCF_014858855.1). Lineage (NCBI taxonomy): Eukaryota > Metazoa > Chordata > Amphibia > Anura > Bufonidae > Bufo > Bufo gargarizans. Next base: position 41,314,212 of record NC_058087.1, on the reverse strand, counting down.
GTACATTTTTGGTGACCTTGTAAGATGATATTGAGACCCCTCTAGTGTATAAAGGCAATGTTCCCCATAATAGCACTACATTTAACAACTTGAATGCATGCAATTCTTAAGTAAAATATATCTATTCTACTGAGAAATCGTATATGGATTTATTTATTTTTTAAATTACCGGTATGTTTTTTAGCGAACCTGTAAGGGTGATACTTTAAGTACTTTAATACCACGTGCGACTGGCGGGCCGATGGTAGAATTTAGAATGGAAGCAATCGCAAAGTAATAATCTTAATCATACAGAAAAGTCATCTGATATTCCCATCATATGTACGCACTGAAATATTGTGATATTTAATATTTGTGAGTCGTCCGTGTAATGGCAGGTTGCAGTCTGGTCTGTTGCAGCACTGAGGTCTACTGCCATTATACCAGTGCAGTCTGCTGTAGTTACTCGGAGATCCGCAAAAAGCATGTACATAAGGGAAGACGATTCAATTCACTGGAAACGGAACAGGTTACGTACAGCATAGCATTTTTATTAAAGAAAAATGGTAGTCGTGTTCTGTGTGTGATGTTTTAAAGCTGCTTTCGCTCATCACAGAGCATACAGTATATCAATGCACCCATAATCGTAATATCAGACTATTTTTTAAGGGGTTGTCACTTCAGCAAATATCATGTAGATAAAGTTAATACAAGTCACTTATTAATGTATTATTATCCATATTGCCTCCTTTGCTGGTTGGAATCATTTTTCCATCACATTATACACTGCTCGTTTCCATGGTTACCACCATCCTACCATCAGTGGTGGTCGTGCTTGCACACTATAGGAAAAAGCACCAGCCTATGTGTGCTCCCACAGTCCCGGCCACCAGAGAGGCTGATACTTTTTCCTATATTTTGCAAGCACGGCCACCGCTGATGGTAGGGTGGTGGTAACCATGGAAACGAGCAGTGTATAATGAGATGGAAAAATGACAAGCCAGTACAGAAGGCAATATGGACGATCAGAACACGTTAGTAAGTGCCTTGTATTAACTTTCTCTACGTAAATGGCATTTGCTGAAGTGAGACAACCCCTTTTAAGGCCTATGTCCACCTTCATAACCATATTTTTTTAATTGCTCCTGCCTGTCTTGTATATAAAAATCTGTAGTTTTGCAAATAGTCTTCCTTAGAACTACAGCTGCTATGCAGCCTTGCCGATCTGTGTCTCCATGGTAACAGACAACAGCCACACCTTGTGTAGTCGGATCATGCAGTCAAATGCCCTTGTCTCCTCCCTTTCTGGAAATTTACCAGATGCATGTTAAGAAGCAGTAGGACATCGGTGGAAATGAAGTGTGACTGCACGGGGTGTGTTTGTTGTCTCTTACCATGGAGACACATAGGTCTGCATTGAAGCTGTAGCGTACTATATAGAAGTCACTCAGGCTACTGCTGGCTCTAAAGCGGTCAATTAAAATGTTCTCATGGTCTGTTAGATGTCTTGGGATGTCCTACCTGTGGTGACGGGGGTGGGAGGGTCTGAGGGGATATGGCCGTGTCATATTGGCAGGATGTGATCCTCATGGTATTGTCTTCATTTAGAAAAGACGGTTGTCTTGAAGGTTATTCGTACAACCTACCAATGGATTTATTTCGGATGGTAGGAATTGTTTCCTCAATGACGATAACTTTCTGTTGGGCTGTAAATTGATGTAGCTTTCCATCTTGGTGACCTTGAGTTCTGTCATCTGCAAGTTCCAAGGATTATATTGTTCTTAGCAGATGCGTAAATGTGCTAAGTATATCTGGCTTCTTGCAGCTCATGGTTTCCCAGAGGCAAGCACTACGTGGGCTTTTCCTGTCATCTCCACAGATAAACCTAAAACCCACCCAGACGTACTCTGTAGTAGAGTTGTTGCAATACCAAATTTTTTATGCGATACTCAATGGCTTTCGATACCACCCGAAAAAAATAAAATGCCAAAATAGCCACGTGCATTCCGCATTTAAAAAAATGCAGAATCGCGCAGTTATTAATTTATATTTTAATAGTTTGGACTTTTTGGATGTGGCGATGTGATATGTTTATTTATTGTTAATATATTTTATATGTAAAATTGGGAAAGGGGGTGATTTATACGATATAGATTTTTTAGGGCCGATATCGATACCGATAATTTGTGAACTTTCAGGCCGATAGCCGATAATTTATACCGATATTCTGGGAATTTTCATTTTTGAAAAAAAAAAAAAAATTCCCACAAATCTGCTGAAAATTAATGTTTATTAATGTGTATTTTTTTTTTGTAAATCTTTCTTTTATATTTAATATTTTGGTGTTTTTATTTTTTGTAACTTTTTTTTTTTTAACTAACCTTTAGCCCCCTTAGGGACTAGAACCCTTGTCCTATTCACCCTGATAGAGATCTATCAGCGTGAATAGGAGCTCACACTGTCCCTGCTGCTGTGTGCTCTGTGCACACAGCAGCATGGAGCTTATCATGGCAGCCAGGGCTTCAATAGCGTCCTGGCTGCCATGGTAACCGATCGGAGCCCCAGCATTACACTGCTGGGGCTCCGATCGGAGGAGCAAGGGAGGAGGGGATCCTGTGGAGGGGCGCACTGCGACTGGGGTGGGGGGGCCCTATGCGCCACCAATGCTTAATACTGGGGGGGGGGGGGGCGCCCTGCGCCACCAATGTCTGATACTGGGGGGCTTGGGGGGGCGCACTGCGCCACCAATGAAGCTTAATCTCACATTTATTCATATACAGGAGGCGGGAGCTGCAGGATCACATAGCCGGCTCCCGACCTCTATGAGCAGTAGCTGCGATCCGCGGCACCTGAGGAGTTAACTACCGCAGATCGCAGCTACAGCTCATAGAGGTCGGGAGCCGGCGATGTGATCCTGCAGCTCCCGCCTCCTGTATATGAATGATAGATTAAGCTTCATTGGTGGCGCAGTGGCCATAGCTCCTCCCCTCCTCCTGTCCCCTGTCCTTACATTGGCGGCAGCAGCAGCACAGGGGGAGGAGACACTGCTTCCTTCTCCCCTGTGCTGCTGCTGAGGGAACACGGAGAGCGCTGTCAGCAGCGCGATCTGTGTTCCCCATACACTATCGGTAAATCCGATAATCGGTCGATCCCTAATTTATACTCTTACTTTTTTACAGTTTATTAACTATTCTCCCCCCCCCCCCCCCCCCCCCTTAGGGGCTAGAACCTGGGATCTTTTGATCCCTTGTCCTTTTCACCCTAATAGAGCTCTATCAGGGTGACTAGGACCTTACACTCTCCCTGCTGCCCTGTGCATAGTGCACACGGCAGCAGGGAGCTGACTATGGCAGCCAGGGCTTCAGTAGCATCCTGGCTGCCATGGTAACTGATCGGAGCCCCAGGATTACACAGCTGGGACTCTGATCAGAAGCTGCCACTGCACCACCAATTAGAAGGGGAGGGGACCCTGTGGCCACTGCGCCACCAATGAGAAGGGGACCCTGTGGCCACTGCGCCACCAATGAGAAGGGGACCCTGTGGCCACTGCGCCACCAATGAGAAGGGGACCCTGTGGCCACTGCGCCACCAATGAGAAGGGGACCCTGTGGCCACTGCGCCACCAATGAGAAGGGGACCCTGTGGCCACTGCGCCACCAATGAGAAGGGGACCCTGTGGCCACTGCGCCACCAATGAGAAGGGGACCCTGTGGCCACTGCGCCACCAATGAGAAGGGGACCCTGTGGCCACTGCGCCACCAATGAGAAGGGGACCCTGTGGCCACTGCGCCACCAATGAGAAGGGGACCCTGTGGCCACTGCGCCACCAATGAGAAGGGGACCCTGTGGCCACTGCGCCACCAATGAGCAGGCTACATAGAGCAGCGCCCAGGGATCGCCCTGCACTTAACTATTATTCCCGGGCGCCGCTCCGTTCGCCCTCTGTGGCCCAGTTACTGTCTCCTGCTCTGTATGCTAATTACTACTATCGGAGGAATGGGGAGGAGACATCAGCTTCTCTCCTGGGCGTTCCTTCTCCCTTGCTGTGACGTTCTGTGCTGCGATTGGACAGCGCCACAGCAGGGAGAAGGAACGCCCAGGAGAGAAGCGAATGTCTCCTGATTGCTCCGATAGTAGTAATGAGCATACGGTGCAGGAGACGGTAACTGGGCCACAGTGTAGGGCGCCGCTCTATGTAGCCTGGTAACTTAAAGCCCGGGCCCATTTAAAATCCTCCTATCATTGGTGGCGCAGTGCGCTTGCCCCTCTCTCATTGGTGGCGGCAGCGGCACAGGGGGAGGGAGACACTGCTTCCTTCTCTCCTGTGCTGCTGAGGGAACATGAGCGTGCTCTCAGCAGCGCACTCATGTTCTGTGATACTAGACTGCGCAGCCCAGTATCGAAAAAATGGAAATCCTGGTATCGTATCGATACCGGGACAAAATGATCAAAATTTTGATACCCGCAACAACCCTACTATGTAGCAGTCTAATATTCAAAGGGGACATCATCAGGATCCTTCTGGTGTCCCATCTGCTCCACTACACAGTGAATTGTACATTATATAAAAAAAGGGAAGCCTAGATGAACCGTACTTTCATTCTTCGACGTTTCATTGGAAAGATGAAGTTCTAGGAGAGCCTCATTCACCCAGAAAAGGGCTGCTTTAGAAACGAGCAAGGAAGGCTCTGTCTGGCAATGAAGATGTGCAACATCCTTCCAAGACAGAGGCGGTCTTTGTATTGGTGCTGAATACTGGACAGGTGCTGGCTCTATATATTCAGGGAAGGAGGAAGCAACTGCCTGCCCACATGCTGTCGGGAAGTTGCCGTGTCCTAGATTAGGGATCAGCAACCTCCGACACTCCAGCTGTTCTTAAACTACAACTCCCAGAATCCGCCATTCACTACTTTTGGAGCTACAAGAGCAGGTGAGCAAGTGTGCATATTTGGAGTTGTAGTGTCACAGCTGCTGGAGTGCCAGAGGTTGCTGACCCTTGTCCTTGGTGAACAGGATTTCCTCTTATATAATATATGCACAATTTATTGCCCATCCACATGGTAGGCGGTAAATTTGTGATCGTCAGGCATCTGAGCGCTGGGGCCCCCACCTATTACAAGAACGAACGTCCGCAGTGTGAATGGAGAGGCAGTCTAGCATGAACATCGCCTCTCCATTCAACTCTATGGTGCTGGTGAGATGGCAGAGTATGTCACGCTTCACTCATCATAGCGTTGGCAGCGCACATGCTGAAATACCGCTCTATTGATTGAGATGGGGGAGTACAGCTCTGGGCTATGTACAATGAATGGAGCAGCAGGGGGCATGCTTGATCTGCCGCTCTTTAGGATAGGTGAATGGGACTCTGTTCTTAGGATCGGTAGGGTCTCAATGGTTGGACCCACCCCTATTGAGTGGATAGAGATAACTTGTAGCACCAGGAATACTCCTTAAAGGTGCTGTCTCACTGCAGCAAATAGCATTTATTATGTAGAAAAGGTTAATACAAGGCACTCACTAATGTATTGTGATTCTCCATATTGCCCCCTTCTCTGGCTGGATTAATTTTTTTATCACCGCTGCTCATCATCGCTTCTCATTTCCATGGTTGTGCCCTGAAATCCAGCACAAGCGTCCGTGCTTGCACACTATAGGAAAAGTACCAGCCTATGTGCACTCCCATGGTCCTGGCTACTAGAGGCCAGCACCTTTTCCTATAGTGTGCAAGCACGACCACTGCTGATGGATTGCAGGGTGGTCGCAGTGTATAATGCGATGGGAAAATGAATCCAGCCAGCAAAGGAGGCAATATGAAAAATCGCTATAAATTAGTGAGTGCCTTGTATTAACTTTATGATAAATTCCGTAGCTGAAGTGACTCAATCTCTTTAAAGGAAGAATAATGTTTTCAGGATAATTTTTTTTCGGACATACTAAAAAAAAAAGTCTTCCTGTTTGAGAATAATTCTTGTTCTATTTCTTCTTTTTCTAGGCGAGGGGCCTAGCAAGAAAGTAGCCAAACATAAAGCCGCCGAGTCAGCTTTGAACATACTGAGAGCAGATGCCAACTTGAAGTAAGATTTTTGTTTTTGTCAACATTTGACTATGTAGGGATTAGCAGCCTCCAGCACTCTATCTGTTGTGAAACTACTACTCCCAGCATGATTTATTCCCTTCCATGGCAGTTCTGGGAACAGGCAAGCAAATGTGCACGGTGGGAGTTATATTTTCACAACAGCTGGAGTGTCGGAGGTTGCTGATTTCTATTGTAGCTGATTCTGTCTAGTGGGTCATGATTTGGGGAATACAATATCTCTTTAAGGAGAGCGCCTTAGACGGTGTTCTCATGTTACATTTAAAGGGTTTGTATACTTTTGCCCACTTCTGCCCTTCCAGCCTATGTAACTGGCCTGTCCTCACCTGGATACATACGGCAGTATTGTTATACCACCATTGTATTTGCTGTAAGGAATGTATGTACCGTACATGACGTATCCAAGGAAAAACTAGATTTTAAATTTTTTTTTTTTATATTTTCTTTTGTACCTCATCCTATGGTTAATGTTCGTAATCAGTGTTATTCATATTCCGCTGTTACATGCCAACTATTGTCTTAATTTACAGTTTACCTATGACAGAACCCATCACGAAAGATGTACCTAGACAACCAGTCAACCAAACTCAAGGCAATCCAGTTGGTTCCTTACAGGTACCTATTTGTATTCATATTTATGGGAGGCGGTGGATGTTACACTGATGTATTCCTTGCATACGTCACTGATGTGGGGAGCCAGTATAGTTTCCACACCTGATGCTAGATTGAGCGTATGCCTTCTGCTTCTATCTGGAAGAAAAGATGGTTTTCGCTGGAGCCAGGTTTCAGTTGGGCAAATGCTGCATGCAGCGGTTTTTGTCCGGCCGTCAGCAGGCTGACAGATCTCCTACCGCTAGTTCGCTGTGATGGCTAACCTCCGGCACTCCATCTGTGATAAAACTACAACTCCCAAGATGCACACTTGCTTGGCTGTTTTTCAGAACTTTATAGAAATGAATGGAGCATGCTGGGAGTCGTAGCTCCACCACAGCTGGAGTGCCAGAAAGCATGTCCTGTCTGGGTAAATAAAGATTTTTCTACTTTTTATTTCATGGAGTGCTGCCCGCTTTTTTGATTTTTATACATTGGATTTGCTTGATCCTAATTGAGCCAGTTGCACTCCCTTGTTTTCACAATAGACGGTGCTGCCACTTTTTTTATTATATATATATATATATATATATATATATATATATATATATATATATATATATATATATATATATATATATATATATAACAAAAGTTTGGACCTTCTCATTCAACAAGTTTTCTTTATTTTCATGACTATGAAAATTGTAGATTCACACTGAAGGCATCAAAACTATGAATTAACACATGTGGAATTATATACATAAAAAAAAGTGTGAAACAACTGAAAATGTCATATTCTAGGTTCTTCAAAGTAGCCACCTTTTGCTTTGAATACTGCTTTGCACACTCTTGGCATTCTCTTGATGAGCTTCAAGAGGTAGTCACCTGAAATGGTCTTTCAACAGTCTTGAAGGAGTTCCCAGAGATGCTTAGCACTTGTTGGCCCTTTTGCCTTCACTCTGCGGTCCAGCTCACCCCAAACCATCTCGATTGGGTTCAGGTCCGGTGACTGTCATCTGGCGCAGCACCCAATCACTCTCCTTCATGGTCAAATAGCCCTTACACAGCCTGGAGGTGTGTTTGGGGTCATTGTCCTGTTGAAAAATAAATGATGGTCCAACTAAACGCAAACCGGATGGAATAGCATGCAGCTGCAAGATGCTGTGGTAGCCATGCTGGTTCAGTATGCCTTCAATTTTGAATAAATCCCCAACAGTGTCACCAGCAAAGCACCCCCACACCATCACACCTCCTCCTCCATGCTTCACGGTGGGAACCAGGCATGTAGAGTCCATCCGTTCACCTTTTCTGCGTCGCACAAAGACACGGTGGTTGGAACCAAAGATCTCAAATTTGGACTCATCAGACCAAAGCACAGATTTCCACTGGTCTAATGTCCATTCCTTGTGTTCTTTAGCCCAAACAAGTCTCTTCTGCTTGTTGCCTGTCCTTAGCAGTGGTTTCCTAGCAGATATTCTACCATGAAGGCCTGATTCACACAGTCTCCTCCTAACAGTTGTTCTAGAGATGTGTCTGCTGCTAGAACTCTGTGTGGCATTGACCTGGTCTCTAATCTGAGCTGCTGTTAACCTGCGATTTCTGAGGCTGGTGACTCGGATGAACTTATCCTCCGCAGCAGAGGTGACTCTTGGTCTTCCTTTCCTGGGGCAGTCCGCATGTGAGCCAGTTTCTTTGTAGCGCTTGATGGTTTTTGTGACTGCACTTGGGGACACTTTCAAAGTTTTCCCAATTTTTCGGACTGACTGACTGACCTTCATTTCTTAAAGTAATGATGGCCACTAGTTTTTCTTTACTTAGCTGCTTTTTTCTTGCCATAATACAAATTCTAACAGTCTATTCAGTAGTACTATCAGCTGTGTATCCACCTGACTTCTCCACAACGCAACTGATGGTCCCAACCCCATTTATAAGGCAAGAAATCCCACTTATTAAACCTGACAGGGCACACCTGTGAAGTGAAAACCATTTCAGGTGACTACCTCTTGAAGCTCATCAAGAGAATGCCAAGAGTGTGCAAAGCAGTAATCAAAGCAAAAGGTGGCTACTTTGAAGAACCTAGAATATGACATATTTTCAGTTGTTTCACACTTTTTTGTTATGTATATAATTCCACATGTGTTAATTCATAGTTTTGATGCCTTCAGTGTGAATCTACAATTTTCATAGTCATGAATATAAAGAAAACTCGTTGAATGAGAAGGTGTGTCCAAACTTTTGGTCTGTACTGTATATATATCACTTCCAAAAATATAAAAACGTGAAAAAATGTGTTTACCCATGTGGTACAATACAGAGATGTTTCGGCTCATCCACAGAGCTTTTTTTTTTTTTTTTTTTTTTTTTTTGCTTGAGAGAGGCTCTGTGGATGAGCCAAAACATCTCTGTATTGTGCCATTTTTCTAGTTTTTATATTTTTGGAAGTGCTGTCCATTTTCATTTAGCTATATATTGAAAAAACAAGAAGCAATCTTTGGAAATTTAATGATAAACAAGCAAGTTGTTCGTTTCATATACAGTAATCATAAATCATCAAATCATTACCGCTGCCGCAGTATCGCTAACAGATACCTGTTTGTATTCATATATTATGGAAGCCGATGGATGTTGCGCTGATGTATTCCTTGTATATATTCCTGATGTAGGGAACCAGTATATTTTCCACACTAGCCAGCGCTCGGCTATTTTTGGCAGCCCCATAGAAATGAATGGAGGGAGGCTGCGGATGCGCGGTGTGCCCTCCGTGACTTTCAAGGCTCTGATCACGAGATAGGTTTGGGTCCTACCTCTATCAGACAATGGGGGGGCATATCCTGGCAAAATGCTCCCATTGTCTGAGATGGGAATACCCCTTTCATATGCAAATTAGGCCTTTGGTGCAACAAGGGCAGCACTATTGCTCTTGTTGCATCCAAGCTTCGCTCCTTTCTGTTGCCAGCCCCTCTCGGGCTGCTTTGCTACTGCCTGCCCCTGTCAAAGCATGCAACGCGTCTGATTGGCAGGACAACCCCTTTAATGTGACGTGTCCACTGGACTTATCCAGAGCTCCCAAGTGTCCAACTGAATCAGCATTAACCTAGTCCACCTTTACTTGATTGACATGGCTGGCTATCTCCTGTGTCATCCACAGGCCTCCCCAAATCTAGACAGGTGGGGACCAACACATAATTTAAAATGAAACTCTGCCCACGGCAGTGAATTGACAGCGCCCATGTGGCGGGTCACCAAATTGCAGCTCATTAGGCAGATTTGGTGGGCCCCTTAGCAAAAGACAATTCAGCAGGACACTTCAGCGCTAATTAGGATACAATGCAGGAGATTTTATAACTTAATTTTGTAAGGTATGTGGCGCTACTGTGACCACATAGCCATACATTTAGAAAGGGGCTTGCATGCGAAACAGCACTGCGCCGACAGACCGCCCCTGTCAATCAAAGCAGTGAGGGAGGGGGTGGAGCTTGGATGCAACAAGAGCAATGGTGACGCCTTCATAGCACCAAAGGCCTAATTTATATATTAGGAAAAACTACCGTAACTCGGGAACAGAGCCTCGGATCAACAAAAGAAAAAGTGTTTTAATCAGGGGAACGACCGCCATGTGTCTGTGCAAGCAAGGGATTCTCTTTAGGAGGTTAAAGATTGATAAAAGATGGCTGGAGTGAATCGGACTTGTTAGATCATTCCCAACTTCAGAGATGTTACATTATCTTGGGGTGCGGAGAGACAGCAGTAAGCTGTATTAAGAATCTAATTATAGCGATAAGAAATAGCTGCAGCGTCAGGAAATGTTAACAATGCGGCCTCCGCTGCCCAACCATATGTATTACTAAACTGATCTACTTGGAGAGAGGGTGGCAAAATGCCACAGACCTACTTATTTATCCAGACTGCTTTTGGCAGCAGCCCCGTGACTTGGTCCAAATTCATATCTGACGTTCTACGACAGCAGGTCCTCTTCATGTTGAATTTGAGAAGGGCTTAAGCTCAGCTGCCATGCTCCTTGGCACACAGGGATCCAGTGAGGAGCTCCGTGCACAGGAGCCAACAGCTTGTCTTCTGCTCTCCTCAGTATGTGGCTTTCATCCTTTCTTCCTAGTGTCTTCTCCTTTCCTTCTTTGCATAGGTCGTTAAAGGGGTCATCAAAGACTATACACAATGCTCTCCCATATGCCGGGCCCCTCACATTGAATATACTTACCTGGCTCCCCGTGCCGCTCCTGGTCCCCGCTCTGCCGCTGCTGCTTCTCCGCAATATGTGGAACAGAATTGTGGACGTGTGAATGGAGCATAAATGACAGGACAACCCCTTTTTAGATGTGATGTGTCCACTGGACTTATCCAGAACTGCCAAGTGTCCAACTGAATCTCCCCGTGCGCGGATGAAAACCTCCATTGATGGGGGGGGGGGGGGGGGGGGAGCAGGTGTGGACAAGCCTCCCTAACATCGCGGGGGACACTAGCGAGGCTCGTCCCTGCCTGCCATTGGCTGCTTCCCCTGACACTGGATGTTTTCATCCGCACACAGTTCAGATATGGATTTGGACCAAGCCACGGGCTGCTGCCAAAAGCCGTCTGGATAAATAAGTAGGTCTGTGGCATTTTGCCACCCTCTATCCAAGTAGGTCAGTTTAGTAATAAACTACAACGTCCAGCATGCTCCTTTTGACTTCTGTGGAAGGTTAGAGAACAGCCTAGCAAGTGGGCATTCTGGGAGTTGTAGTTTCACAGTAGCTGGAGGTTGCTGACCCTGCTGTAGCACATGTAAACCCTTTTCTAAACATACAGTTATGGGTTCAGTATCATCACTTATACTGGAAAATGGTTATAAAATCTCCTGTGCTGTATGGTAATTAGGGCTGAAGTGTGTGGTCATTAAAGAGGTTGTCCTGCCATTTATATTGATGGCCTGTCGTCAGGATAGGGCATCAATATCTGATCGGTGGAGGTTGGACAGCCGGCACCCTCACCGATCAGCTGTGTGAAGAGGAGGCAGTGCTGCATGTGAGCACTGCTTCCTGGTCATTACACTGCCCCTCGTGTCAGAAGATACGGCGGTGCAGTGTAATGACAAGTACTTGTAGTCCACAGGAGATGACATGTAGTGTAATGAAGAGGAAGCGGCGCTCGCATGGAGCACCACCTCCTCTTCAAACAGCTGATCTGACGATAGGTCATCAATATAAGGGTCCATTCACACATCCGTATGTATTTTGCGGATTCGCAAAACACGGACACCGGCAATGTGCGTTTGCATGTTGCGGACCGCACATTGCCGGCACTATAATAGAACATGCCTAATCTTGTCCGCAATTGGACATGTTCTATTTGTCCGCAATTGGACATGTTCTATTTTTTTTCGGGAACAGAGTTGCGGACCCGGAAGTGCGGATCTGCATTTCTGGATCCGGGCAGCACATAGTGTGGCCCCATCTAAATGAATGGGTCCGCAATTCCGTTCCGCAATATGCCAAGTGTCCAACGGAATCAGCATTAAACATCTCCTGTGTCATCCACTGGCCTCTCCAAATCTAGATAAGTGAAGACCAACACATACTGTAATTAAAGTCTATGTACACCTTTTAAAAAAAAAAAAATGTTTAATGATTGCATTTAAATATTTTCAATTGGCCTTTATTAAAATATATTGAGCCATTCTGTCACAAAGGGTTAACTGTCTTTCTTTTCCAACTGTTGGAATGTTACTTTCCCTTTGTGTAGGTCATCTAATAACCCTTATCTGTAAACTACTAATAGTTCATAATTAAGCCACATTCTTGTCAGTAAGATGCGAACTGAGCTATGAGTGTCCATAATGTCAGAGAGCAGAGGTAACTGTCCTTTCACACTAGAGTTAGTTTTCCGGTATTGAGTTCCGTCACAGGGGCTCAATACCAAAAAAAAACACGCTTCAGTTTTGTCCGAATGCATTCTGAATGGAAAGCCATCCGTTCAGGATGTCTTGAGTTCAGTCACTGTACGGTATTTGGCATGCTGCGGTATTTTCTCTGCCCAAAATTCCAGAACACTTGCCGGATCTGGCATTAATTTCCATTGGAATGTAATAATGCCGTATCCAGTACAAAGTGTTCCAGAAAAACTGATCTGGTTTGCCGGTCTGCGCATGCGCAGACCTTTAAATCTGTGAAAAAGATAAATACCGGATCCGTTTTTCCGGATGACACCGGAGATACTAATCCGGTATTGCAATGCATTTGTCAGACGGGTCCGGAAACAAATGCTATCCGTTTGCATTCGGATTTCCTGATCCGGCAGGCAGTTCCAGCAAAAGACCTGCCTGACGGAATTCAACAACACAAGTGTGAAAGGGGCCTAAGGAGCCCGTCTGCTCCCCAGATGACGGAAAAGACAGGAAATCCACAGGCCGCTAGTAGAGCATCTCATCTATGTACACAAAAAAGGATTCCATATTGTTAATGAAGACCAATTGAAAAAATTATTTTTAGCTCAAAATAAGTACAATGCAATAATAATAGAAAATAGCCCTCATGGGTGTACATAGCCATTAAAATAAAAATCTGCCCACAGCAGGGAATTGGCAGTGCCCACGTGTTGGGTCACCGAATTGCGGCTCATTAGCCAGATTTGGTGGCCTCCTTGGCAAAAAGCAATTCAGCAGGACACTTCAAAGCTCTTTATACGGCCAGCAGACATTCAGCGCTAATTGGGATACAACGCAGGAGATTTTATAACTTCATTTTGTAAGGTATGTGGAGCTACTGTGGCCATACATTTAGAAAGGGGCTTGAATGTGAAACGGCACGGGGGCAAAACCTGGTGACAGTTCCCTTTTAAGAAATTTTCCGCCCATATTGTTCATGCACTTAATGTGGAGCATTATTGTCCCTAGTAGGGTGTGTTCAGACATGCTGGCGTGGTTGCAGGCTTTAGGTGCAAATAGTGTCCAGTGCTAGTGAATGGTGTGTTGCAAAACTAGGGATAGGCAACTTTGCCGAAAAACAAAAGCTTGATTATTATCAATGTAAAGAGGACCTGTCGCCACTCCTGACATGTCTAATAGCTTCATGCATTCCCCGTGTAATAACAATTCTGGAGCCTCTATTCTTATTCTCTATTCTTATGTTGTGCCATTCCTTTATTATTCCTACTATGAATGAATTGCTATTAGCCTTTAGTAAGGGTACAGAGGGAGGTAACCAGTTGGCGGTGTGTACCTGCAGTCTGAACATGGCAGCACTGACTGGATAAAGTGAGACTGGGGAACACCCCCTAACTGGTTACCGCCCCTCTGTACCATTACTGAAGGCTAATAGCAATTCATTCATAACTTCTAGCAGGAATAATCAATTTGATCATCTTTGAGTACCTATAACTTAGTGATTATTTTTTTGGCATGTGTTAATGGAAAAAACAAGCAGTTCCACCCCTTGGCTTTTGCACTTTAAATTTACGGCATTCACCCTTCAGCATAACTAGCGTGTTATTATACTCGTCAGTACGATTACGGTGATGCGGAAAAAGTGTCGTTTTATGTGACTTTTACTAATTTTGCACAAAAAAACAATAGTTTACATGGGCGCATTTCAAACGCCATAACTAGGGATGAGCGAATTTCATGTGCGGGTTCGAGTTGTGGTATTTACGGAATTGCATTATGGATTCCGTTACCACGGACTATAATGCAATTCCATGACTGAATGCCTTTAGAGGCATTCAGTTATTCATTCCGTCATAATAGAAGTCTATGGCCTGCATAACGGATCCGTCCTGTTTCCGTTATGCAGGAGAGGACTCCCCTGCATAACGGTAACCGGAAGGATCCGATATACAGGCCATAGACTTCTATTATGACGGTGGCATTCCGTCATGGAATTGCGTTATGGTCCGTGTTAACGGAATCCATAACTCAATTCAGTAAATACCACAACACGAAGCGAAAATTAATTTCTAAATATGAAATTCGCTCATCCCTAGCCATAACTTTTCCACAAATTCCGTTGTGTACGGGCTGTTTTGCAAGGCAAGATACACTTTTCATTGGTACCATTTTGGGGTACATGGGATGCTGTGACCGTCACATTTAGGAAGTTAAACAGCCATGGTCAAGGTTACCTGAAATCCGGCCGTTATAGTGGGAGCCTGACTATAGTCGGTTCTGCACTCCTGCTGGGATCCGGAGCGCTATATCGGCTCAGCCTGTGCGGGGTCTCTCAATGATTAATGTCGCGGGTGGCAGGGTCGACTATTTTCATGAAGTAAAAAAAAATAATAGTCAGACAAATTTAATTTGATTATTCGCCCAGCCCTAAGTGCAGTAGTAGGTTGCGGGGGTGGGGAGGGGTACTGTGTCTGACATGTTGGTATGACATATGCCAGATAAGCGATTACAGCGCAATGTCTGCACACTGATCAGTACCGTTGCTGGTAACGTCCTGGCACATTATAGGAACGTCACTCATTTAAGTAAAACTTTTTGTTAAATTTTTTTGATTTTGAAGAGAAGCCTCTTGTCCTTCTGAGCTTTGCTTACTGTCTTCTGTCCTACTTTTCTAGGAGCTTGCTGTACAGAAAGGATGGCGACTACCTGAGTATTTTGTGTCTCAAGAAGCAGGACCACCTCACAAGAGAGAGTTCACCTTATCCTGCCGCGTAGAAAGTTTTGTAGAAACCGGTAAGGTCATCATTCTGTTTTGCCGGGGGCGCTCTTATGTTTTAAAGTGATAGGGTGATGCTTTGCACTGTACATACTGAGATAGATATAGATATATATCTATCTATCTCTCATCCTGCTTTTTTATTTTATTTATAAAGTGGGGTTTTCACACTTTGCAAACAAGCAGAGAACATCTGACTAACCCATCAGTGTATCCAGTCTCTATACGCACTCGTTATACAGCGCAGAATCTGTCAGGAGCACTTCTTTATTTCCTTTAAATTTTCTTGTTGGGTTCATGTTATATTTTTTATATATATTTAGGAGATGTAATATGGTAATGTGTTTTTTCTTATGTTATTTTTTTTGTTCCCCCCCATTTTCTCTCCAGGTTCTGGCACATCGAAAAAGGTGGCAAAGAAGATAGCAGCAGAGAAATTGCTCGCCAAACTAAAAAGCATTCCAGCTGACAGTATCAATATATCTTTAGTGAGTATTCAGAGGATATATTTTCTCACATACCACGTGAAAACATTGCTTAGGTTATGTCCCCGTGGACTTTTATGTGGCTAATCTGCAGCGTTGTACAGTAGCAGCCAAGTGGATGAGATTTTAACCAATGGCCGACTGGGACGAGCCTCCCTAGCATCATAGGTGGCACAGCTGGCGCTAGGGAGGCTCGTCCCCGCCTGCCATTGTGGATTTTTTTCATCCGCGCATGGGGAGAAGCTGTAGGAGTGGCGCAGAGAGCGGGGACCTGGGTAAGTATATTCAGCTTGCAGGGCCCGGCATATGGGGGGGATTTAGGATTGGGTAACCCCTTTAATGGAATTTTCCAGGGGAATAATTCGTTTTAGAAACAAGAATCTGAATGGATTAAAGAGCACCTGTCGCCTCTCCTGACATGTCTGTTTTAGTAACTACTTTTTTACATGTAATAATTCTATAGCATCTGTTCTTATGATTCTGTGTTGTGCCATTCCTGTATGAATGAATTACTAGCAGTCTGCAGTAAAGGTACAGCTGGGTGTTACTAGGGGGGGGGGGCGGGGGGGGCAGGCAGAATGCTGGAAGCACAACACAAAGTCTTAAGAATAGATGTTTTTGAATTATTACAGGGAGATAGCAAGTAATTACTAAAACAGACATGTCAGGAGAGGGGACAGAGCCTCTTCAAACATAAGAAAAAAATAAAAGATCTCCTGCTCTTCGAACTCTGTTGCAATCCCTGCTGCTCCACCTTCTGGTTCCAGGCTTGATGCAAAGGGAAGTGGCTTGGACTGACTGCTTAGACAGTTAGTGGCCAAGACTGGTCACCTCCTGTGCATTTCAAGGGTTAAAATCCACCACTTTCATGCTACAATTGCAGTCTGCGCCTCATGTCAATTTCTGGCAGATACTTTAAACAGTGTGTGGGTGAGAGTCGTTAAAGGGGTGTTCTGGTTGGTATAAGCGATCCCCTATCCACAGGATAGAGGATAACTTTAAGGGGGTCTCTCGCTTAAGTAAATGGCATTTATCATGTAGAGAAAGTTAATACAAACCACTTACTGATGTATTGTGATTGTTCATATTGCCTCCTTTTCTGGCTTGATTCATATTTCCATCACCTTATACACTGCTGGTTTCCATGGTTACTACCACCCTGCCATCCAGGAGCAGTGGTCGTGCTTGTACACTATAGGAAAAAGTGCCGACCTGTCTGGGCCAGGACTGTGGGAGCGCACATAGGCTAGTGCTTTTTCCTATAGTGTGCAAGCATGGTCACCGCCGATGGATTGCAGGGTGGTTGTAACCATGGAAACGAGCAGTGTAAAATGTGATGGAAAAATGTCCATATTGCTTCCTTTGCTGGCTAGATTCAATCACAATACATTAGTAAATGCCTTGTATTAACTATCTCTACATGATAAATGCCATCTGCTGAAGTGAGATGACCCCTTAAAGATAGGCCGTGCCGGTCATTTCAGGGGAGCTGCAGGGGGGTTCGAGGCCCCGCTCTTGTACTGCTGTGATCTACACTGATGGATAGGGGATAACATGTACCAACCGGAATACCCTTTTAAAGCTACTTTCAGATATGTCATTGAATGGCAGTAGTCTGTTCTAGCAGAGGAAGAGACTGTGTAGCCAGACACGACCACATACCACCTCATCCCCATTGACTGTAATGGTATCCAGCAGGTTCTTGGCATAAATGTCCTGCACGACTTTTTGTCTGACTGAAAGCCAGCATTTATGCTGAAAACCCGTTGTATCCCATTATAGTCTATGGGGATCTGGTGGTGTGCGGCCGTGTCCAGGTAGCCCAGATTACGGTAATGCCAGCAGTCTGAATTGTAATCTGCTGGACCAGACTCCCGAAGTTCAGTGATGTGAATGTAGCCTGACATAACAACGACTTTGCGGTTACTGCAAATAGCTGCTGCTTATGTGTGGCAGACTATATCTCACATGTGGACGTGCTCTTAATTTTCTGTTGCTTCCTAAGGGTCCATTCACACCTCCGTAGTGTATTGCGGTTCCGCAATACACCCGGCCGGCACCCCCATAGAACTGTCTATTCTTGTCTGCAATTGCGCACAAGAATAGGACATGTTCTATTTTTTTCCGGGAGCCACGCTCCGGAAATGCTCTCCACATCTCTTCCGGCCCCATAGAGAATGAATGGGTCCGGATTCGTTGCGGAACGGATCCGGACCCATTCTACGGACGTGTGAATGGATCCTAATACCAGTTTAATTATTTCTCAGTTTTCAATATGTAATGTGATTGTATGTCGGCTGACCCTACCATCTGTTTGTTGGTGGTGGCCACAGTAAGTCTTTATTTTACAACTTTTCTTGAAAAGTATGTCAACAAAAAAAAAGCGATACAGATGCACGCCTCCCATATGTATGCTAGAGAGGGTCACACTTTTGGCATACACACTGTCCATTACAGGCTATGGATATGCTCTGCATATACATTGGGGAGTTTGTATATTTTTTTTTTCTATGTTAACAATTTTCTTTGTCGTTTTAGAAGAAACCTGTTGGCAATAATCCTGGATGTACCTGGGAATCCCTAAAAAATTCTTCTGGTGAGAAAATAAACCTGCTGAAAAGAAGTCCGCTAAGTATTCCTAACACAGACTATGTGAAAATGCTGACCGAGGTGGCAGAAGAGCAAGATTTTCGCGTTTCCTACATGGATATAGGTAAGGCAGTACCCAGATAAACCCTGGTGAGGAACATCAAGACAGGTGGTCTTCCCTGTCTCCTGTAACCAAATCCAACAAGAGCTTATTCACACGGGCAGGTCTGATTTATTTATTTTTCCCATCTGCTAATAAAATGGATCTGTAAAAAAGCGGATGGCGTCCTTGTGCGTTCCGATTTATTTTTTTTTTTTTTTTTTTTTTTTTTTTTTTTTTAGAAAGAGCTATTCTCATCTTCAACTACAAACCAGAATAAGACATGCAGAGAGTATTGAGGATAGGACATGTGTGCTCTGTTACAGGGCTGTATGAGCGTACCAGTGTCGGCTGCCATACAAGTACATAGTAACTGTATCATTGTGCTTCTGTTGCAGAGGAATTGAGCGTTAATGGGCAGTACCAGTGTCTGGCTGAACTCTCCACCAACCCAATCACCATTTGTCACGGAACCGGGCTTTCGTGTGGCAATGCTCACAATGATGCTGCCCACAATGCACTGCAGTACTTAAAAATCATGGCGGGAAGAAAATGAAAACGGATGGAACAAAAATGAAGACTGAAGCCTTCGCTTCCTACCTCTCCTTGTCCCTTGCCATTTACATGACTCGTTGAAATGGCCACTAAAAAGAAAGAATAATTGTCCCTGTTCTGGATCACTCCATCCTAAGTATTATTCTGCATTATGCTTTCAGTTTGACACCAAGAATATGTGGTATGAATTTTCAATTTGTTTTAATGTTATTAAATTGGAGAAACCAGTGTGGTTTTTGTTTTTTTGGGGGGGTATTTTCTTTCTTGGCAATGGGATGGTCATCAGTTTTATGGGGAGGATGTAGGCCCCATTCACCTGAATGTGGGGCCGCCGTGCCCATGTTGCAGACTGCAAATCTCAAAGGCCAAGTGCATAGTGACCCATTGACTTCAATGGATCCGCAAGATGCTGTAGAAGATTGGACAAGGTCCATATTCTGCGGTACGGAGGCACAGACCCAGAAGCCCACAAAGGGTTTACATGGGCTTCTAGGCCCGTGCTTCCATACCGCAGAAGACAGACCATGTCCAATCTTTCCCCGCATCTTGCAGATCGTAATGCACATGGCCAAGACCTGTGGTTTTCGATTTGCAACACACTCACGGCAGCCCTGCGGTCATTTGAATGGAGCTGAAGGGAAACCTTGCGAAATAGATGCGGTTTTTCTAAGCGGATTCATGTGCAGAAAAACTGCAGCGAAATACAGTGCCAGCAAAATGTATGAGATTACACAAACCACATGTGTACTTTGCAGATTTTTTTTTGGTGCAGTTTCTTTGGTCCCTGCCTGAATGGTAATGTGCTGGATGAATTGGGTCATAGATGGTGCTTATTTATCCACCACAACTCCCATCACTCTGCCTAGTTCCTTAATTCTGCAGAAACACAATCTATGTGGCTAAGGGTCCATTCACACCTCCGTGTGTGTTTTGCGGATCCGCAAAACACGGACAGCAGCAATTTGCGGACCGCACATTGCCGGCACTAAGAATATGCCTATTCTTGTCCGCTATTGTGGACAAGAATAGGGACATGTTCTGTTTTTTTTCAGGATCGAAATTGTATGGGTCAGCAATTCCGTTCCGCAAAATGCGGAATGGAATTGTGGATGTGTGAATGGAGCCTAAATGTGATGGAATATATTACTTCAAGTGTACAGGGATGAGCTGCAGTATCCAACCCAGCCCGGGCTGGGGGCGAAGAAAAAAAAATAAAGCCCTTTTGTCTAATCTCAGACAATTTCTATGATTATGCCGGTGCATCTAGCATAGACTCACATTAAACTACTGCCCCCATCCTCCAGTGACCTTATCGCATATATAGAGATGTGACCACATTGGTAGAGTTTGCAAGCTCCGGTATCCATTCGGGTCTGCTGTGCTTTTACCATAAGGGCTCCGTGTTGTGGACTCCGGATGCAGACCCGTTGACGTGAATGGGTCAGCAATCCACACGATACGGCAAAAGTTAGGGCATGTCTTTTGCGGTGTGGAGGCATGGACCTGAAAGCCCACGGAATTGCTTTTTAGTGTAGTTCTGTGTTTCGTTGCAGCTTTCTGTGACACAATATCATTTTTGGATGGATTTAACTCATGTATAGAAATAAAGCACTTAAAGGAAACCTGTCACTGGGATTTTGTGTATAGAGCTGAGGACATGGGTTGCTAGATGGCCGCTAGCACATCCGCAATACCCAGTCCCCATAGCTCTCTGTGCCTTTTTTTTTTATTGTGTAAAATAAATTAAAAAAAATTGATACATATGCAAATTAACCTGAGATGAGTCCTGTCCCTGACTCATCTGACATACAGCGCAAGAATAATGGAAGCTCTTAGCGCACATACGTGTCTGGGCCATCTACCAGGCGTCAAGGTGGCTTCCGCAGATGGGTTCCTATCACTAAATGTGAGGCAGTATATTTAGTGATAGGGACCCATCTGCGGAAGCCACCTTGACGCCTGGTAGATGGGCCCGACACGTATGTGCGCTAAGAGCTTCCATTCATTTATAGTCGGTATTGTACCATATATATTTTTTTTTCTAGAATGACCCCTGTTTCTTAGCTCTATTGTTTGTGTATATAACGGTGTGCAGCCATTTTGTTTATGGTAATCATCTCACATACAGGACTCATCTCAGGTTAATTTGCATATGTATCAAATCAGTTTTTTTACACAATAAAAGCACACAGAGCTATGGGGACTGGGTATTGCGGATGTGCTGGCGGCGATCTAGCAACCCATGTCCTCAGCTCTATACACAAAATCCCGGTGACAGGTTCCCTTTAAAGTACTTCATTTGCCGGGCATACCCATGAAAAATAATCTACATTTTTCAAACCAGCTCCTTGATCTGAAAACTTTTGTAATTGCACGTAATTAAAAATTTAGTATAGCCACTGAGTTATTCAGTAATATGCATATGTATAGCGCCTCCAGCTGTTTATATTTTATTTTGTCCACTTCACTGAGGCGGTCGCACGCTCAGTTTAAATCTTCAACCATCACCAGCCATGTCTCATCTTAGAAGCTGCTACTGCAGAAAGGACATATGTGGGTTGGATTTTATGTACAGGAATCCGCTACTAATGGTAATGAACAGAGCTATTCACATGGGTGTATAATTTCCGTCAGTATTCGAAATCTTCTGCATATCCGAGTTTTGTGCGGATTTGTTTCCAAATATGCATATTGCAGTCTATGGGAGTGCATCAGAAATGCATGTAAATCCTGATGATGGTACAATATATCATCAGGAATCTGTGCGTATTCCAGAGCCAGAATATTAACGGATTTCAATACGCCTGTGTGAAAGCGGCCATAGGCAGATAGCTGCAGCAGAAAGGAGCTACCAGCTTGTAATAAATGTAGCAAATGGGGAGATCTCTGGGTCCATGTGAAGTACAGGGCTGGTTCTGGCTTTGTTACAAAGAGATTTATTTTTTATTTTTTTATAAATAACATCAGTCATGGCATAACCCCTTAAGCTACAGGACGTGCGGTGTGTTGGGAGCTGTAAGATCAGATTATACTATGTATATTGAAGCAGCTGCATATTCACCGTACATCTAGGGGCTTTACATATCTATGGAGCACCCTGCGGTACATACAGTAGAGCCCCCCCCACACACGTACTTGGCATTCGGCCGAGAACACGGTGTTATATTGACGTGACGCGGATGGTGGAGACGCTCTGCAGCATGTACCAGTCCTCTACATCCAGTGTAATCTTTCAGCACATGAATTACTATATATAGCCAGCCATGATCTGATACAGTGCAGCTGCTGCATTGGTGTCATTCAGGATCCGTAAAGGACAGAAATGTACCAACTGAGCGAGGGGACCTGTAATCACACGAGGGCTGTGAAAATCCTGGATGAATGAAGAGAAAATGCAAAAATGTACCCGAAGGCAAAAGATCTGATAATATTTTCTGACTTTGCTTTTGATCCTTTAGGAATTTTGTTTCCTCTTATGGAGGCTCCAAAAAAAAAAAAAAACCTTGCCTACTCTAGTGTCATTTTCGGACATGGGTGGGAGTACCCTGCTCATGTTTCCTCTCCGGCAGACTTGGCACAGTCCTATTTCAGGGTCGCTGGATGTGTTGCAAAAAGCATGGCTGGTGATATCAAATGATACTTAGAGAGAGGTTTAATAACTCCCTGCGTTGCCGGAGAACGCGCCTGAATTATGACTAGATATAGGTCTCATCGTAAATTAGGCGCATGCTCAGCCAGTCCGTGGGCCTGGAGTAGATTTCAAGCGTCATTTATGCCAGTTTCCTGGCCTAAATGTTTGTGAATTTGCTGGGGGATGATGGCTTGACCTCTCTGCCATGCCCCCTACTCCCGAGTGGGGTGTGAAAACGCAGTGCACAATGAAATATTGTCACACGGATGTTAAAAAGCCAACTAATTAAGGACTGTTAGTAAATGACTCCCATTGTCTTGTGTCATAAGGTAGATAGACAATAGATCAGGGATCAGCAACCCCTGGCACTCCAGCTGTTCTCAAACTACAACTCTCAGAATCCTTTCACTTCTGTTGGAGTTACAAGAACAGTCAAGTGCATGCTGGGTGTTGTAGTTTCACAGCTGCTGGAGTGCCGAAGGTGCAGTAGATGAATGTCGGCCAACCATCTGACCCAATAGCTGTTGAGTGGGGAAAAAAGGGGACTGGGAATGTTAAATTACAACATGCCCAATCCTTTTGGTCTCAAGTGAGAGATGTTAGACAGCGGCTTATTCTCCTTTCTATAGAGAAAAAAATGCTCAGCCGAGCATGTATGTGTATTGGGACGTCATTTGGCTGACGGCTTCCTAAGGTCTACGGCCACCTTTAGCTACTTAAAGGGGTTGTCTCATTATAGACAATGGGAGCATATCGCTAGGATATGCCCCTATTGTTTTATAGGTGTGGGACCCACACCTATATCGAGAATGGAGCCCCTCAAGGTGGTGGCTGGAGGACTCCGGTCCGGCCACCACCAAGCTGGCTCCCCATAGAAGTGAATAGGAACGTTTCGGGCATGCACAGCACCCGCTCCCATTCATTTTTATGGGGCCAACGGAAATAGCTGAGCCAGTGCTCGCCTATTTTTGCCGGCCCCATAGAAAATAAATGGAGGGCGGCTGCGCCCTTGTTCATTTGCGGGACACCGTTTTCGATATGGGTGCGGGTCCCAGTGGTGGGACTCACACCTATAAGACAATGCGACATATCCCAGCGATATGCCCCCATTGTCCATGATGAGACAACCCCTTTAAAGAAAATGTGATTGTCTCCATTTTTCTTGGCAAACAATTGTATTCCCTGTGAAATAACAGTTCTGCAGCATCTTTTCTTAGACCTCTCTGTTGTGCTGTTCCTCTGTATTTACTAAGACCACTTTCACATCCCCGGTTTGAGTTCCAGCAGGCTGTGTCAGAATTTAGTCAAGCTTAAGGGGCGCACAGGCAGGAGCAGCGATGTGTGCTCTGGCAGCGGAGAACCAAGACGTGATGGCACCCAGGACTTTGAGTGCCTAATTGATTAGGAAAATATTAGTATATATAAAAAAAATATATATTTAGGCCATTTTGAACATAAAAAAAAAAAGTTTAGTTACTTTGTAAAAACAATTCTGAAGCATCTGTTCTTATGTCTGTAAGTTGTGCCATTCCTTTCTTATTTCTACTAGAAGTTATGAATGAATTGCTAGGAGTCTGCAGCAAGGGTACAGAGGGGTGGTAACCAGTTGGGGGGGGGGGGGTGTACCTGCACAGTCTGACAATGGCAGCACTGATTGGATAAAGTGAGGCTGTGCAGGTACAAATCCCCCCCCCCCCCCCCCAACTGGTTACCACTCCTCTGTACCCTTAAGGCCCATTTCACATGGGCGAGAATTCCGCGTGGGTGCAATGCGTGAGGTGAACGCATTGCACCCTCACTGAATGCAGACCCAATTCAATGGGGCTGTTCAGATGAGCAGTGATTTTCACGCATCACTTGTGTGTTGCGTGAAGATCGTAGCATGTTCTATATTCTGCGTTTTTCACGCAACGTAAGCCCCATAGAAAGGAATGAGTTTGTGTGAAAATTGCAAGCATCCGCAAGCAATTTCGGATGCGGTGCGATTTTCATGCATGTTTGCTAGGAGATGATAGGGATGAGCAACCCCATTAAAGTCTAATCCCTGTATTATTTTCCTTTATAACATGGTTATAAGGGTAAATAATGGCATTCTTAATACAGAATGCTTACTAAAATGTGGCTTGAGGGGTTAAAAAAAATTAATAAATATTAACTCACCTCATCCTCTTGTTCGCGCAGCCGGCATGTCGTCTATGTTTTTCTTTCAGGACCTGCAAAAGGACCTTTGCTGACGTACGTGGAGAGCACTATTACGTCATCAAAGGTCCTTTTGCAGGTCCTGAAAGAAGACTATGCCGGTGAGTTAATTATTTATTTTAACCCCTCAAGTTACATTTTACTAAGCATTCTGTATTAAAAATGCTATTTTCCCTTATAACCATGTTATAAGAGAAAATAATAAAATCTACACAACACCTAACCCAAACTTCAGTAAAGAAGTCTGGGTTCGGAACGGGGTACCACATTCAGTTTTTAATCATGTGCATGTAAAAATTAATTGCACTTGTGCGATAAAAACTAAACAATGCTATCGCAGTCAAAACGGACTGAAACTGAGTTGCGTGTGCATTGCGGGAAACCCGTGCGAGTGTGCACCCATCTGGAGCAAATTCTAGTAGAAATAATAAAGGAATGGCACAACATACAGACCATAAGAATAGCTGCTCCAGAACAGTTTTTACACTAGGAATACATAAAGCTATTAAAAGGGCATGTCTGGAGAGGTGAAAGGTCCTCTTTAAGCAACATTCTTATCCGTAAGATAAGAACTGAGCTATAATGAGTGTTTGTTACGTCAGAGAGAAGTATTCTTCAGCTGAACTGCCTGCCCCAACAGAGTGAAATTTCAGATCCTGCTACTAGATAAACTCAAGGCTGCACAGAGATAAGGGTTCAACATTTTTAATAAAGGCCGATTGAAAAATAATTTGTAGCTCAAGATGAGTACAATGCAATAATAAAACAAAAATTGCCCTAAACGTGTCCATAGCCTTTAATCGCCAAGCAAGAAGCCATAGTGGCTGGTAAGCTCGGACAGACACTTATCTATGAATTAAAGCAGTGCTCATGGTATCACAGTACCTACAGCATTATTAGGATATGACCACATGGCTGTACGAGGTGCAGCAGGCTCTAAATAAACTAGTTAGTGCTGCACTGGTTCGTTGATCTATATTGTTAATGGCCACATGGTATTGCACAGCCATTAACAATACAGACCAACTAAGTTGCAGTCCTAATTAGTTTAATTAGAGCCTGCTGTGGCTCATACGAGTGCATGGAACTCTACTGCCACTCAACCACTACATATCCACGTTTGTCCAATTGGTTTTACTGCCAATTTTCTTTTGTCCCTTTTTCAATGGTGTCCTGGGTGGCCCCCTATTTCCCTGCTACTCCACGCTGCCCCTTTTAGACACCGTGCTTGAAAATTGCTAGGGGGATTACCATGATCTCCAGTGTTCATGTCCACTACCAGACACACTCTAGTTTATGGCAGTAGCTTGTTGTATCAAAAGCAATTTTGCATATACATAGGAATGTTACTTCTATATCATAAAAATCAATGTTTCCAGTTTGTAATAAAAGATGGAACCCCGTTTCTAAGGGCTCTTTCACACCTGCGTTCTTTTCTTCCGGCATAGAGTTCCGTAGCTTTTTCTGAATGGTTACCATGGCTGCCAAGACGCTAAAGTCCTGGCAGCCATGGTAAAGTGTAGCGGGGAGCGGGGGAGCAGCATACTTACCGTCCGTGCGGCTCCCGGGGCGCTCCAGAGTGATGTCAGGGCGCCCCACGCGCATGGATGACGTGATCGCATGGCACGTCATCCATGCGCGTGGGGCGCCCTGATGTCACTCTGGAGTGCCCCGGGAGCCGCACAGCCTGTAAGTATACTGCTCCCCCCTACTACTATGGCAACCAGGACTTTAATAGCGTCCTGGCTGCCATAGTAACACTGAAAGCATTTTGAAGACGGATCCGTCTTCAAATGCTTTCAGTACACTTGCGGTTTTCCGGATCCGGCGTGTAATTCCGGCAAGTGGAGTACACGCCGGATCCGGACAACGCAAGTGTGAAAGAGCCCTTAATCCAGCATTCATTCCCACAACTTTCCATTGCATGAATCACCACGACACAGGATGAGTTAAACAGTGCACATAGAAGTTTATTAGAAGAACAAGCACTAATTAGCAGCAGATTGATGTAAAGACAAATGTCTGCAAAAGACATCAAGTTTACCATTACACTTCGTAAGAGTTCAGGTAGAAAATCCCCTTCAGTAAACTCCAATTTTGCATTACCTGATGAGCCTTCATGAAAAACTATGTCTAGAGTAAGGCTTTAGCAACATTCATCGGCAGGCTAACCAGATAAGGTATACATGCAGGACCTATGTACAATACAATACATGAACGTATTGCCATTCTTCGTCATTGGAAACATAGGTGGGCCTTCTGCGACATGTCATCCGGCTCAGCCTGAAGGAACAGACAGTCTCGGTCTTACAATTTAAAGCACAAAAGAAACAACAAAATATACAAGCGACTGACTTTTTGGTAAGAAAGGTTTGTGTAGAGTACTTGTAGCGTGTGACAAAAGCTCCTGTGTTATATGCTGTATATGTCAGCATGGCCTGAATACAACCATTTCATGAGCCTGGGTAACCTTACAGCACCACTACTGTGTCTGCCACCAACAGGCCCCTTTAAATTATGGTATCTATAAGTTAAAGGGGTTGTGCCATGAAAAATATTCTACAGTTTTTAAACCAGCACCTGGATCTGAATACTTTTGTAATTGCATGTAATTAAAAATGTATTACAGCTACTGAGTTATTCAATGAAATCTCTCTGTATAGTGCCACCTGCTGGTTGCTCACTTTCTAATATCTCTGTCCTGCTCACTGAGATGGAAGCGCATGCTCAGTTCCATTCTTCAACTGCCACCAGCTGCAGTAGAAAGGACACGTCCCCTAAGCGGACAGCTTGACATAAATCTGGCAGAACAATTGGAGCACTGAATGGAGAGATCTCTGGGTCCATGTGAGGTACAGGGCTGGTTCTAGCTTTGTTAGAAAGAGGTTGTCATGTTCTAGATTATGTATGATTTTTATTTATATTAATCATGGGATAATGATGGCATTCATAAAGCAAAGCAGGGTGTGCCTGTAGGCCTGAAATGAAACACTACAGGGAAAAGTCCAACAGGCCAAATTCGCACATCGGTGGTCCCGATGTATTGTACGTCCTATTACTTGGATGTGTCACGGCCCGCCCAACCCTATGATGCTGTGGGATCGGATGAGTTAAACCCATGGTCGGGCTGTGACACATCTGAACAATATGGATGTATAATATGTCTGGAACACAGGTGTGTGAATATGGCCTTACTATGTCAACGAGACAAATGCAGCTCACATAAACCGAGCAGACTTAGGCTTTATACACACAGTGGTTCCATATTAATACCACGTGGCGCCTTCATGCGGCACTATTTAGTTACCTAGAAGCAGCGCTTATAGTTTCATGAAAGGGAACCTGTCACATTGAACATGGATCTGAGCTGCAGACATATTATAGAGCAGGAGGAGCTGAGCAGATTGATATATAGTTTTGTGGGAAAAGATTTAGTAAAACTTGTATTTTATTCATATAAATTCCTTCTCATTTGGGGCTTTGAAGTCCAGGAGGCGGTCCTATCAATGATTGACAGCTCTCTCTGTATACACAGTCATAGAGGGAAGGCTGTCCATCACTGATAGGGCCGCCTCCCTGACTTCAAAGTCTGGAATGAGCAGAAATTTATATGAATAAAATACAAGTTTTACTGAATTTGTTCCTATAAATCTATATATCAATCTGCTCAGCTCCTCCTGCTCTATAACAGGCTGCCTGCAGCTTACATTGCATTTTCATGATGACAAGTTCCCTTTAAGACAGCTCTTTTTTAAGTTGATGCCGTTCTCTCAAATGGGTGGGGGGGGGGGAGCCGCCATCATTTATGATGAGGTGTAAGCCGCAGGTCCATGATAAATCAAGCTGATCATGTTTTGTCCACCAGAGGCACTGTGATAGTTTCTGTATAGCCAAGCAAAACAATATGGCTGCTGCAAGTCACATGACTAGTTCTGCAATTCACCAGAGATGTTCATATCTCTGCAAATGACTTTTATGTTCTATTGTAAAGAACAAAGCAAGAAAAAACATAAATCAGTCAATTATAAAATATACAGGGGACCATAAGTAATTGGTATTTTCAGCTTGTCGGTGCGGCTATAGCTCTTTACAGAAAAAACTACAACTTTTAGCCGTAAAGCAGATATAATGAATTTGGTGCTGTGAATTTTTATATATAAAATCCCCAAAAACTAGGCTGACGTTGAAGCATCCTGTGGCTGACCAGTTGTACAAAACATGTCCGGTTCTTCCGCCATGGTACAGCCGTGCTGTCTATACATCCATTATATAGAATGGAAGGAGGCGTAAACCTGAAGTACAAACTGTATATTAAACCAGCCACGAATACATCTAGAACTGTATCTGGAGGGTGAGTGGGAGACGTGAAGCAGACATTTTCTGGAAACTCCTGTCAGTAATTCCATGTAAGATACAGTTGATATCTGAGGGACCGATAGCATTTGAATGAACAGCAAATATGGTTATTGGTGAATATATACTTTAAAAGAAAGTAAAAGACCCCCCTGCGCTCCTATTGTTTCTATGCGTAAGTCTACCTTTATAGGAAGATCCCGCTGCTTACTGTCTATCAAGGAGCTATTGTTCTCCTTAGGTAAGTGCATAAGAAAATGGTGTATCACCCGTGGGTGATATGCGACAAAAGCGCTGGTATACACAGTCAAAACAGCTAGTCCTTTAAGTTGGCACTATAAGTCAGTACCAGCCTGATTAACTGGGTGGTTGGCTCTAAAAGTAAGTGCTGCGAGGGTGGATGTATATAATTATTGGGATCTGGGCGTATAATCGGATGATGGGGATGATAGGAGCATAAAAAATATTGCAAGTGTTTGTTCTGGAAGTTCAGAGATAAAGCGGTAAGAGCAAAGTTACTGTTAATAATAATAATGTCGTAACTACCTTATCTTTCATCCAAAATGGTCCCTTGGTTTATGATCCGCTGTGTCGCTCACTATTGGTGAGTTTCCGTGTTATTCTTCTAGTGATGCTGTCCTTTTAGATTGCGGCGTCCTCCTAGCTCACCTACCAGCAGCAGCGCGGCCCCGGCCGGAAGCACGCGCGGCGCGAGGGAGCTTGTGAGTCTTCATAGGCCCCGAAACGCGTAGGTAGTTTTTTGTCCTACGGAGGGCCCTGTACTCTTAACAGTGACGTCACCGCAAGCGGTTTCCGGGGCAACAGACTCACAAGCTACCTCGCGCCGCGCGTGCTTCCGGCCGGGCCGCGCTGCTGCTGGTAGGTGAGCTAGGAGGACGCAGCGATCTAAAAGGACAGCATCACTAGAAGAATAACACGGAAACTCACCAATAGTGAGCGACACAGTGGATCATCAACCAAGGGACCATTTTGGATGAAAGATAAGGTAGTTACGACATTATTATTATTAACAGTAACTTTGCTCTTACCGCTTTATCTCTGAACTTCCAGAACAAACATTTGCAATTTTTTTTATGCTCCTATCATCCCCATCATCCGATTATACGCCCAGATCCCAATAATTATATACATCCACCCTCGCAGCACTTACTTTTAGAGCCAACCGCTCAGTTAATCAGGCTGGTACTGACTTATAGTGCCAACTTAAAGGACTGGCTGTTTTGACTGTGTATACCAGCGCTTTTGTCTCATATCACCCACGGGTGATACACCATTTTCGAATATACAGGTCCTTCTCAAAAAATTAGCATATTGTGATAAAGTTCATTATTTTCTGTAATGTACTGATAAACATTAGACTTTCATATATTTTAGATTCATTACACACCAACTGAAGTAGTTCCAGCCTTTTATTGTTTTAATATTGATGATTTTGGCATACAGCTCATGAAAACCCAAATTTCCTATCTCAAAAAATTAGCATATTTCATCCGACCAATAAAAGAAAAGTGTTTTTAATACAAAAAAAGTCAACCTTCAAATAATTATGTTCAGTTATGCACTCAATACTTGGTCGGGAATCCTTTTGCAGAAATGACTGCTTCAATGCGGCGTGGCATGGAGGCAATCAGCCTGTGGCACTGCTGAGGTGTTATGGAGGCCCAGGATGCTTCGATAGCGGCCTTAAGCTCATTCAGAGTGTTGGGTCTTGCGTCTCTCAACTTTCTCTTCCCAATATCCCACAGATTCTCTATGGGGTTCAGGTCAGGAGAGTTGGCAGGCCAATTGAGCACAGTAATACCATGGTCAGTAAACCATTTACCAGTGGTTTTGGCACTGTGAGCAGGTGCCAGGTCGTGCTGAAAAATGAAATCTTCATCTCCATAAAGCTTTTCAGCAGATGGAAGCATGAAGTGCTCCAAAATCTCCTGATAGCTATCTGCATTGACCCTGCCCTTGATAAAACACAGTGGACCAACACCAGCAGCTGACATGGCACCCCAGACCATCACTGACTGTGGGTACTTGACACTGGACTTCAGGCATTTTGTCATTTCCCTCTCCCCAGTCTTCCTCCAGACTCTGGCACCTTGATTTCCGAATGACATGCAAAATTTGCTTTCATCCGAAAAAAGTACTTTGGACCACTGAGCAACAGTCCAGTGCTGCTTCTCTGTAGCCCAGGTCAGGCGCTTCTGCCGCTGTTTCTGGGGAATGCGGCACCTGTAGCCCATTTCCTGCACACGCCTGTATACGGTGGCTCTGGATGTTTCTACTCCAGACTCAGTCCACTGCTTCCGCAGGTCCCCCAAGGTCTGGAATCGGTCCTTCTCCACAATCTTCCTCAGGGTCCGGTCACCTCTTCTCGTTGTGCAGTGTTTTCTGCCACACTTTTTCCTTCCCACAGACTTCCCACTGAGGTGCCTTGATACAGCACTCTGGGAACAGCCTATACGTTCAGAAATTTCTTTCTGTGTCTTACCCTCTTGCTTGAGGGTGTCAATGATGGCCTTCTGGACAGCAGTCAGGTCGGCAGTCTTACCCATGATTGCGGTTTTGAGTAATGAACCAGGCTGGGAGTTTTTAAAAGCCTCAGGAATCTTTTGCAGGTGTTTAGAGTTAATTAGTTGATTCAGATGATTAGGTTAATAGCTTGTTTAGAGAACCTTTTCATGATATGCTAATTTTTTGAGATAGGAAATTTGGGTTTTCCTGAGCTGTATGCCAAAATCATCAATATTAAAACAATAAAAGGCTTGAACTACTTCAGTTGGTGTGTAATGAATCTAAAATATATGAAAGTCTAATGTTTCTCAGTACATTACAGAAAATAATGAACTTTATCACAATATGCTAATTTTTTTAGAAGGACCTGTATACTTTAGGTTTAGTGTTTCTAACTGTAGAGGTCTATGAGGCCTTACTACACAACTGTGTTATATTTTTCTGTCAGATTTATACAAAAATGTACTATGGGGGAGATTTATCAAAGCTGGTGTAAAGTAGAACTGGCTTAGTTGCCCATAGCAACCAACCAGATTCCAGCTTTCATTTTTCACAGCTCCTTTGTAAAATGAAAGGTGGAATCTGATTGGTTGCTATGGGCAACTAAGCCAGTTCTACTTTACACCAGTTTTGATATCCATCAGAGGTATTCTCCGCTAGGAAGGAAGCTGTCCATAAGATCTTGTTTACTCAAGCTATTTGCACCACCGTTTTTTGGCAAGGACCAAGCGCCCATGCCGAGGTGCTCAGAGCATATCTTATTTTGGTCCATGTCACATGGAACACAGAAGATAATCGTCTCAGACGAGCACCAGGTCCAAGTCCTATGTGAACCTTTTTTCCCCCCCTCATTTACAGGCTTCAAAAAGAAGAAAAAGGCACAGTAAGGCTACTTTCACACTAGCGTTCGATCGGATCCGTTCTGAACGGATCCGATCATAATAATGCAGACGGAGGCTCTGTTCAGAACGGATCCGTCTGCATTAAAATGGCAAAAAAAAGCTAAGTGTGAAAATAGCCTCGGACGGATCCGTCCAGACTTTCAATGTAAAGTCAATGGGGGACGGATCCGCTTGAAGATTGAGCCATATTGTGGCATCTTCAAACGGATCCGTCCCCATTGACTTACATTGTAAGTCTGGACGGATCCGCACGCCTCCGCACGGCCAGGCGGACACCCGAACGCTGCAAGCGGATCCGCTCCATTCAGACTGCATCAGGGCTGGACGGAGGCGTTCGGGTCTGCTCGTGAGCCCCTTCAAACGGAGCTCACGAGCGGACCGACGAACGCTAGTGTGAAAGCAGCCTAAAGAAAACTACATGTATAACCCAAGATTGTGGTATCCCATAGAAGCTGTGCTAGAAATACTTCCTAGAACCACTCCATTAATCAGGCACCGCTGCTTGTTCTAGAGCTGCTCTTAAAGGGGTTTTTCCATCTTGCTAGGATTTGCCTTCATGTGTAGCTATCACACTGGCTGACCTGTTCCATGTGCACTTGGCAGCTGAAGACATCTGTGTTGGTCCCATGTTCACATGTGTGGCCGCATTACTGAGAAAAATTTAGTTTTCATATATGCAAATGAATCTCTAGGAGCAATGGGGGCGTTGCTGTTACACCTAGAGGCTCTGCTCTCTCTGCAACTGCTGCACCCTCTCCACTTTGACAGGACCATGAGTGATTGTGTTTTCACTGCCTGGTCCTGTCAATCAAACTCCATAGGGCGCAGCAGTTGCAGAGAGAGCAGAGCCTCTAGGTGTAATGGTAACGCCCCTGTTGCTCCTAGAGACTCATTTGCATATATTAAAACTTCATTTTTCTCAGCAGTGTGGACAGATATGAACATGGGAACAACACAGATGTCTTCCGCTGCCAAGTGCACATGGAACAGGTCAGCCAGTGTCATATGTACAAATCTGCTGACAGATGCTCTTTAACGGGATCAGTAGTGGTTCGACTGATCCTGAAAATGACAGGGAAAATGTCACCTCTTTTTTTTTATGTGAGTTAAAACCAGATAGTGACACATATCTATTTTTCTAATCTGTTTTTTTTTTTTCAGATTTTTCCTAAACATGATTATGGAGGCGGCCATCTTCCCTGAGTTGTTCTTAACAGCATTTAGAGACGTGCTTTACAGCAGCCACCATGGGCTATAGACATGTACTGGAGGTCTCTTACTGATCTCTATGAGAGAGTTTATTGTAGAGGTCAGGACGGAGTAGATAAGCTTTGATATCACCTATTGTGAATGGTGGATCCTCTGTTATCTATACAGAGGTGATATCTGTCATTAATCCTGTCTGTGACGACAAGGAGATAACTGCAGTAAAGTGATCTATACAGACCAGGAAGTGGCGCCTATTATTAGGCATAGTGGCCAGTGGGAAAACTGCAGGATGAATTTTTTTATTTTTTATAATAGATATTGACATGAAGAATTAAGAGCCACAATAGTAATGATGATATATATATATATATATATATATATATATATACAGTAGCGGTTTTCAGAGCTAAAATCAGGCCTCACAAACGTAGCGGATACAGTATTAAAATGTAACCCCTGTGCCTTTGCGCTGCAGAGGTGTAGAGACTTCCTATGCTTCCCATGCTGGGGACAGATTAGCTCCATAATTCGGCATCTAATGGATCCCAGTTTTATTTTTCCTTGCTGGATTCATTTGGAATCCAACAGAGACAACCTCTGTGAAATCAGAGGTGCAGCAGGGCCCCACAGATTTCTATAGGTTCTGTATGACGGCTCCGTAAAACTCGGAAATGTTAAGACGCCGTGCTATAGACATGTGCGTGAGCCCTAAATTATAGGTGGAGCTTTACTTTCAGTATATCATTTTCATACCATTCAGCATCATTGGGGTTAATGATATGACCTTGCTAAAAATCTGTCTATAGTTATCACTAGACCAGGCATTTGTAGGTACTCTACACAAGAATTACCTATACAGGCAACACCAGGAAGTATTGAATTTTGCTATAATCTGAATATATTTCCCATGGGAAAGATTCCATTTACAAAACAGCAAAATATCTGTGCAGTTTAGCTTTTTTAATGGCAAATGTCCTGATAATGAAAAAGTATCAGAACATTCATTGGAATGGGGGGGGGGGGGGGGGGTAATTGATGTCTAGGTAAGAGGTCCATAGATTCTATACGTCATCGTCTTGCTACAAATGCAGCAAATACTCTTGGGGTAGGTTGACACTTGCGGTAAGCAGATCCGGCAGGCCATTCTGGCAGAGAAGAGCCTGCAGAGTTCACTGGATCTGGCATAGCAGGGTGCTGCTGTTAACTGCCAGACCCCATTGACTATAATGGCATCCGGCATAAGTGATAGTTTTTGACCAGACAAAAACCTTTGCATGCAGCATTTTTTGTCCGGCCAAAAGCTGACATTTCACATGAAAGAAACTGGATCCCCGTCGGATCCCATTATAGTCATGGGGGACCAGCGGTGAAAGGCATTATCTGGCCAGGCCAGATCCAGTGAACTCCACCAGACTGTTCTCTGCCAGAACAGCCTGCTAGATCTGTTTGACCAAGTGTGAACCCACCCTAAATAACTGTGGATATGTTACAGGTCAGTCAAGCTAATAGAATTTTAAAAATGAATATAAAAGCAAATGGTATGAAGCATCACAAACAAAAAAATAATCTTGTAGCAATAATATGAAACTGAACTGTGCATAGATACTGATTTGTTGATATCATGATAGGTTTAACAAATCCATAGTCTAGCATCACCAAAGAATGGGTAATTCAATTTTGCTAAAACCAGGCTCCTTGCGCACTTCCCAGTAGGTGTCATTAGAAACCCAAGTCTCCTTATTATGGGTATCAATCACCTTCCTGCAAGTAGAACAAAAAGAAGAAACAATGAAGCAATCAGGAAGGCGAATCCGATAACAGATATAAACTGAGCTTAGGAAATAACTCCTGCAGGTCACACATGACGGGGCCGCACTCTAGAGCTTCCCCTACCATAAGCATCAATAGCATGTTGATTAGATACACTATGTACAGTATGTCTGATTGGTGGAGACTCAATAACTGGGATGCTTAGAATAAAGGGGACATAGCCTCTTGAGCCTATTGCATTTACACCAACAGATTATGTGACCAGGTTCTGCCCAATCAGACCAATGATTGGTCGGAAAATCTGTCAGATAATTTGTGTTAGGCTGGGTTCACACCTCAACAAGGAGAAACCAATGCTTCCCTATCGGCATGGTTCTCACCTGGGCGTTTTACAGCGCGTACGATCGCGCTGTAAAACGCCCGACGCCCCAAGAAGTACATGAGCTTCTTTGGGGCGTCTTGTCGCGCGTTCCCGTACATAGACTTTCGGGAACGCGCGACAATGGGCGTTCGCTTGTCTCTGTATGCGCGATTGCAAACACCCGTACAATCGCGCATACAGAGCGCTCCATCGCGAACGCTCAGGTGTGAACCCAGCGTAAAAGCCAAAGGGACTTTCTGGGAAGTAAATTAACATATGTATATTTGTCTAGGTATATACAGTATATACACACACACTATATATATTTTATTCATTTGCATTGATTATAGTAGTAGTAGTGTGTGTGTGTGTGTGTGTATATATAGAGTACAGACCAAAAGTTTGGACACACCTTCTCATTCAAAGAGTTTTCTTTATTTTCATGACTATGAAAATTGTTGATTCACACTGAAGGCATCAAAACTATGAATTAACACATGTGGAATTATATACATAACAAAAAAGTATGAAACAACTGAAAATATGTCATATTCTAGGTTCTTCAAAGTAGCCACCTTTTGCTTTGATTACTGCTTTGCACACTCTTGGCATTCTCTTGATGAGCTTCAAGAGGTAGTCACCTGAAATGGTCTTCCAACAGTCTTGAAGGAGTTCCCAGAGATGCTTAGCACTTGTTGGCCCTTTTGCCTTCACTCTGCGGTCCAGCTCACCCAAAACCATCTCGACTGGGTTCAGGTCCGGTGACTGTGGAGGCCAGGTCATCTGGCGCAGCACCCCATCACTCTCCTTTATGGTAAAATAGCCCTTACACAGCCTGGAGGTGTGTTTGGGGTCATTGTCCTGTTGAAAAATAAACAATGGTCCAACTAAACGCAAACCGGATGGAATAGCATGCCGCTGCAAGATGCTGTGGTAGCCATGCTGGTTCAGTATGCCTTCAATTTTGAATAAATCCCCAACAGTGTCACCAACAAAGCACCCCCACACCATCACACCTCCTCCTCCATGCTTCACGGTGGGAACCAGGCATGTAGAGTCCATCCGTTCACCTTTTCTGCATCGCACAAAGACACGGTGGTTGGAACCAAAGATCTCAAATTTGGACTCATCAGACCAAAGCACAGATTTCCACTGGTCTAATGTCCATTCCTTGTGTTCTTTAGCCCAAACAAGTCTCTTCTGCTTGTTGCCTGTCCTTAGCAGTGGTTTCCTAGCAGATATTCCACCATGAAGGCCTGATTCACACAGTCTCTTCTTAACAGTTGTTCTAGAGATGTGTCTGCTGCTAGAACTCTGTGTGGCGTTGACCTGGTCTCTAATCTGAGCTGCTGTTAACCTGCGATTTCTGAGGCTGGTGACTCGGATGAACTTATCCTCCGCAGCAGAGGTGACTCTTGGTCTTCCTTTCCTGGGGCGGTCCGCATGTGAGCCAGTTTCTTTGTAGCGATTGATGGTTTTTGTGACTGCACTTGTGGACACTTTCAAAGTTTTTCCAATTTTTCGGCTGACTGACTGACCTTCATTTCTTAAAGTAATGATGGCCACTCGTTTTTCTTTACTTAACTGCTTTTTTCTTGCCATAATACAGTTATAATTCTAACAGTCTATTCAGTAGGACTATCAGCTGTGTATCCACCTGACTTCTCCACAACACAACTGATGGTCCCAACCCCATTTATAAGTCAAGAAATCCCACTTATTAAACCTGACAGGGCACACCTGTGAAGTAAAAACCATTTCAGGTGACTACCTCTTGAAGCTTATCAAGAGAGTGCCAAGAGTGTGCAAAGCAGTAATCAAAGCAAAAGGTGGCTACTTTGAAGAACCTAGAATATGACATATTTTCAGTTGTTTCACACTTTTTTGTTATGTATATAATCCCACATGTGTTAATTCATAGTTTTGATGCCTTCAGTGTGAATCTACAATTGTCATAGTCATGAAAATAAAGAAAACTCTTTGAATGAGAAGGTGTGTCCAAACTTTTGGTCTGTACTGTATATACAGGTGAAACTAGAAAAATTGGAATATCATGCAAAAGTCCATTTATTTTAGTAATGCAGCTTAAAATTAGAATTTTGTGAAAAGGTTCAATATTCTAGGCTCAAAGTGACACTCTCGTCAGCTAATTAATCCATACCCCCTGAGCAAAGGGTACCTCCAAATTGGGACTTTGGGGTTTCATAAGCTGTAAGCCATAATCATCCAAATTATAGCAACTAAAGGCTTGAAATATCTCTCTTTGCCTGTAATGAGTCTATCTCATATGTTAGTTTTACCTTTTAAGTTGCATTACTGAAATCAATGAACTTTGCACGATATTCAAATTTTTCAAGTTTCACCTGTATATACACACAGACACATACACTATATATATACGGTACTTAGATTGTGAGCCCCATTGGGAGGATCTTGATGCTATACAAGTGCATAAAATAAATAAAATATATATTTATCTTGCATTTTTTATTGTAGAATATATATATATATATAGAGAGAGAGAGAGAGATTGTCAAGTGAATAAGATGAGCACTTGTAATTACACCGTGCCACCTCTACAAGCGAGAAGACGCGGAGGTAATTATGAAGAGCCAACTCCTTTTCAGGCAGCTGATTAGCAGTGGTGTTGGGAATTGGACCCCAAACTCACATGGAAGTGAATGGAGCAGCCACACATGTGTGCGACCGGCCGCTCCGGTCATTTCAGGGGCAGCTGTAGAGGGTACAGGGCCCCCGTTCTTGTGATTGGTGGGGGTTGCAGTGGTAGGACCCCTACCGATCTGATAGTTACCCCCTATCCACAGGACAATAACTTTAACAAACTTTAACCAGCCACAGCCATGTGCAAACAGTATCTGGCTCTGCTTAATGTGCACCTAACATCCATATATGTTTGATACTCTTGTTCTCTTTGTGTCTAAAATATGTACCGCATTATCAGCACTTCATCTTTAATTGTGCCTGCACCCCCCCACCCCCAGACCGCTACTGCTCCGTCTACAACTCCCCTCATCCTGAGCCTAAGGCCTCATGCACAAGGCCATTGTTTTGGTCCCCATCCGAGCCGCAGTTTTGGCGGCTCAGATGCGGACCCATTCACTTCAATGGGGCCGCAAAAGATGCGGACAGCACTCCGTGTGCTGTCCGCATCCGTTGCTCCATTCCGTGGTCCGCAATTTTTTTTTTACCCGTCCTATTCTTGTCCGCGTTTTGCAGTTTATATTAATGGCTGTCGGTGCCGTTTCGCATATTGCGGAACGCACACGGACGCCATCCGTGTTCTGCATATCCGCAATTTAAGGACCGCAAAACACACAACGGTCGTGTGCATGAGGCCTAATAGGGAGTATTCAGACTTGGTGCCTAGGGCAACCACCAGGTATAAATAGATGGAGATCTAGAGTTGCTCCATGGATGTGAGGATG
Organism: Bufo gargarizans; assembly: GCF_014858855.1. NCBI lineage: Eukaryota > Metazoa > Chordata > Amphibia > Anura > Bufonidae > Bufo > Bufo gargarizans. The sequence goes on along the minus strand of NC_058087.1, from coordinate 41,274,768 downwards.
ATCAGTGGACTCTATTCAGAAGCACCACCTGGAATATACAGTCCAGGAGACTGATTTCTAGTTTCCATTTTTTTGTACGGTATTGAATGAGAATGGGTGAGAAGGAGAAGCTTTTTAAACATACCGGAAGTATTTTGGTTTATATTGTATATGGTTATCGTCTAAGTATTTTCTCCTAGTTCTCTGAAGCTCCTCAATTCTCTGTTTTTCTGCCGAGGCAGCTTCTACATTCCCTTCTTCAAGTAACCTGAAAATGAACAAAGCAAATGCAAATCAGATTTGCCACTGGGAAAAAAAACAAGCCAAGAACCTGGGAGATTAATAGATGAGGAGCAAAACTTTGTCAGATTGAACAAAATTGCCATTTTTATTGTTGAACTTCCAGCTGCATGCTTGCTAAAGGTTTCCATTCTTCTCACTTCCTGGACGTCAGTATAGCTATGCTGTACATTTTATTAGCAACTTTCCCCAAAAAATTATCCTAACTTTATAGTAAATATAAGCAATTCCTGCCTCTGATCCGGCCTGAATCTTGCATCAGTCTTTGGAAGGAATTCGCTCATCACTGGATCCAACGCATTCAGTTCAATGGCAAATCTTGTGAAGCCGTAATAGAGTTCGTAATTGGTTGGCATGGAACCTTGTAAAAAATGCAATAATATACAATATCAGTCCCTCATGCATCTCAGTAGATATGCTCCATCTTGAATTTAGACAGATTCAGGAATTAAAGGAGTGGTCCGGAAAATTTATTTTTCTAAATGCAGGGAATGCATTAAAATAACCGGTCCAGTCCCTGCCGATCACATTCTGTCTAACCATGTGACTAATATAAGGGAATCTGTCGGCAGCGACCTCCCCTATCAAACTGTTTGCATAGACACATAGCTGTGGCTCACTTGATTGAAATGCTGTTTTTCTTTTGTTGATCCAAGGATCCGTTCTCAAGTTATGATACTTTTTCTTAATATGAAAATTAGGCCTTGAGGGCGTCACCATTGCTCTTGTTGCACCCAAGCTCCGCGTCTTTCTGTGGCCAGCCCCTCCCTGGCTGCTTTGATTGACAGGGGCAGGCAGTGGCAAAGCAGCGAGGGAGGGGCTGGCCACAGAAAGGAACGGAGCTTGGGTGCAACAAGAGCAATGGTGACGCCATCACTACACCAAAGGCCTAATTTGCATATTAAGAAAATGTATGGTGACTCGAGAACGAAGCCTTGGATCAACAAAAGGAAAACAGTGTTTTAATCGGGTGGACCACAGCTATGTGTCTATGCAAACAGTTTAGAGAAGTCACTGGTCACAGATTTGCTTTAAGCAACTATTGGTTGCTTCTGTCACCAGATGTCACAATACAAACTGCATGCACTGTTAAATAGATCTCTTAAACCTGGTGAGACTGGTGGACTTACTTTAAAAATCAATATCAGAATGTCTGTCTAAATCTTTTTAAAAGTGCGGCTATTGCTAGAGAGGGGACATTTGCACAGGTTCTCACCACAAAGAGCATGTAATCAACCAGGGCTGGACCCCCTCAACCTGGATACTTGAGTGAGGGGACTTCTGCACAGGTTCTCACCACAAAGGGGAAGTGATCAACCAGGGCTGGGCACCCTTTTTCTAACATCCTACACTGTCTGCCTTTGGGTGGGACCCCCTTAACCTGGATACTTTATTAATAATTGTACTCTTGTAGGATAAGATCCCTAAAACAGAGATGTCATTTGTGGTCTAAGTCAATAATTAATGTCATGGTAAATCCACTAAATTCACCGTATTTCACATGGGCCAACTAATTGTTCATTCAAACCAATTTTCCATTCTGTATGTAGAAACTGACAGAATAAGCAAGGAGAGCACCTTTTATAGAAGTGAACTGTGTTTTCTCAGGTGTAGACCTCATCTGTAGTCCTGGCAATTTTCAGAGCACCTGTGTATTTCTTTGTGATTACCATGCGTCTGCTATAGATTTTGTCCCGTCATAGTCCAACTACATTAAGTTTTCCATCAATGCTACCTAACAATAATGCAGTGTTAGTAATTTTGCTTTACCTGGCCTCCATATGCATTTTGCTGCGGGGGCATCACCACAATACAGTGCCTCATGCCACTTCCCAAAAAGTCGATGTACGACCTTTCCTTCCTGATTCATCACCACTCCATGAATCTCATTTACACTGGAGCTCCAATAATTTCCCTAGTAGAGAAAGAGTCATGAGTATATAGTGGTCACAATGCACATTTTGCTTGTTTGCGCCACATCAGTAATAATAGGATATTCTGTGTATGGACTGTGGTTACAACTTCAAAATTCATTATGTAGGGCAGGAGAGGCCAGAAGTTTTTAGAATAGGCCATGTGCCACGTGAAGAGTGCTGTGGCAAATGTTTTAGATGACTCTTTTTCAGATATCCTGGATCCCCCACAATATTGATAACAGCCACTTACTTATTGCATTTGCTAATGCCATGCCGTCTCCATAAATGACCCTGCTAAACCTCCACCCTGCTCTGGCCTAGGGCATTATTAGAGGTCAGCTTGTGCGAGTTATATCAGCTGAGGCCGGGTTCACATATATCTGCCCATCTACTGTACAGTAGTTTCTCTCCAGTGTAATGATCTGTTGTATCATTCATGGCATCCAGCACATCAGTTCTGACGTTGGATGTCTCCGAGTGCTGGACAGAAAAGCGCAGTGTGCAGAATTGTTGGGTCCAATGTTTTAAGGCTACAGATACAGCAGTTCCATCCATCTGTGGCATAAAACAACTGATACATATGTGTACCCAGACTAGAGGTAGTCAAAATCACAGATACCTATGATTCTGCACCACGCCTTTCACTAGAAAAAGACTGTGACGCACAAATCTACTATTTAACACCACTGATGTTGGGTGATATTTAATGGATATATTTCTTCAATGCAAGACTGAAATGATGTGCCTGATGAAGAGGCATTTACCATATTAGTACACATACAGTGCTGCCCATAATTATTCATACCCCATGCAAATTTTGACTTAGTTACTTTTATTCAACCAGCAAGTAATTTTTTGACGGGAAATTACATAGGTGTCTCCCAAAAGATAATAAGACGATGTAAAAATGTCCAGTCCAAAATTATTCATACCCTTCTCAATAATCAATAGAAAAGCCTTTATTGGCTATTACAGCAATCAAACGCTTCCTATAATTGCAGACCAGCTTTTTGTATGTCTCCACAGGTATTTTTGCCCATTCATCTTTCGCAATAAGCTCCAAATCTTTCAGGGTGGAGGGTCTTCTTGCCATCACCCTGATCTTTAGCTCCCTTCACAGATTCTCAATTGGATTTAAGTCGGGACTCTGGCTGGGCCACTCCAAAACGTTAATGTTGTTGTCTGCTAACCATTTCTTCACCACTTTTGCTGGATGTTTTGGGTCATTGTCATGCTGAAATGTCCACTTGTGCCCAAGGCCAAGTTTCTCTGCAAGACTGCCTGATGTTGTCGTTGAGAATACTCATGTATTGCTCTTTTTTCATGGTGCCGTTTACTGCGATTAGGTTCCCTGGTCCATTGGCTGAAAAACACCCCCAAAGCATTAGGTTCCCACCACCATGTTTGACAGTGGGGATGGTGTTCTTTGGGTTGAAGGCTTCTCCTTTTTTACGCCAAATGAAGGAAACATCATTGACCAAACAATTCAATTTTTTTTCCATCTGACCATAACACAGAAGACCAGAAGTCTTCTTCTTTGTCCAGATGAGCTTTTGCAAAGGCCAAGCAAGCTTTTGTGTGCCTTATCTGGAGAAGTGGCGTCCTCCTTGGTCTGCATCCGTGGAACTCAGCAGTGTGCAGTGTCCGTTGGATTGTCTGCCTTGAGACATTGCCACCAGCAGAGCCCAGATTCACCAGGATGGCCTTGGTGGTGATCCTTGGATTCTTTTTCACCTCTGTAACTATCCTCCTGGCCAGCACAGGTGTCACTTTTGGCTTGCGACCACGTCCTCTGAGATTTTCCACAGTGCGGAACATCTTGTATTTTTTAATAATACTTTGCACTGTAGCCACTGGAACTTGAAAACATTTAGAAATGGCCTTGTAGCCCTTTCCTGACTTGTGAGCAGCCACAATGCACAGCCGCAGGTCCTCACTGAGCTCCTTTGTCTTAGCATGACTGTCCACAAACCAACTGCAGAGAGCTGCTGTTTTTCACCTGTTGAGTTGATTAAAACAGCTGTTCCCAATTTATCAGGGTAATTAGGATGCTTTAGAACAGCTTGGACTATTTGGAATGGTATAGAACTTTCGATTTTCCCACAGACTGTGACAGTTTGTGAAGGGTATGAATAATTTTGGACTGGACACTTTTTACTCAAATGTAAATAAAAGCTGAGAAATGTTTTCTTTCCACAATAATGCCTCTTGTATATCATCTTATTATCTTTTGGGAGACACCTACAGTACAGACCAAAAGTTTGGACACACCTTCTCATTCAAAGAGTTTTCTTTATTTTCATGACTATGAAAATTGTAGATTCACACTGAAGGCATCAAAACTATGAATTAACACATGTGGAATTATATACATAACAAAAAAGTGTGAAACAACTGAAAATATGTCATATTCTAGGTTCTTCAAAGTAGCCACCTTTTGCTTTGATTACTGCTTTGCACACTCTTGGCAGTCTCTTCATGAGCTTCAAGAGGTAGTCACCTGAAATGGTTTTCACTTCACAGGTGTGCCCTGTCGTATTTAATAATTGGGATTCCTTGCCTTATAAATGGGGTTGGGACCATCAGTTGCGTTGTGGAGAAGTCTGGTGGATACACAGCTGATACTCCTACTGAATAGACTGTTAGAATTTGTATTATGGCAGGAAAAAAGCAGCTAAGTAAAGAAAAACGAGTGGCCATCATTACTTTAAGAAATTAAGGTCAGTCAGTTCGAAAAATTGGGAAAACTTTGAAAGTGTCCCCAAGTGCAGTCACAAAAACCATCAAGCGCTACAAAGAAACTGGCTCACATGCGGACCACCCCAGGAAAGGAAGACCAAGAGTCACCTCTGCTGCGGAGGATAAGTTCATCCGAGTCACCAGCCTCATAAATCGCAGGTTAACAGCAGCTCAGATTAGAGACCAGGTCAATGTCACACAGAGTTCTAGCAGCAGACACATCTCTAGAACAACTGTTAAGAGGAGACTGTGTGAATCAGGCCTTCATGGTAGAATATCTGCTAGGAAACCACTGCTAAGGACAGGCAACAAGCAGAAGAGACTTGTTTGGGTTAAAGAACACAAGGAATGGACATTAGACCAGTGGAAATCTGTGCTTTGGTCTGATGAGTCAAAATTTGAGATCTTTGGTTCCAACCACAGTGTCTTTGTGCGACACAGAAAAGGTGAACGGATGGACTCCACATGCCTGGTTCCCACCGTGAAGCATGGAGGAGGAAGTGTGGGGGTTCTTTGCTGGTGACACTGTTGGGGATTTATTCAAAATTGAAGGCATACTGAACCAGCATGGCTACCACAGCATCTTGCAGCGGCATGCTATTCCATCCGGTTTGCGTTTAGTTGGACCTTCATTTATTTTTCAACAGGACAATGACCCCAAACACACATCCAGGCTGTGTAAGGGCTATTTGACCATGAAGGAGAGTGATGGGGTGCTGCGCCAGATGACCTGGCCTCCACAGTCACCGGACCTGAACCCAATCGAGATGGTTTGGGGTGAGCTGGACCGCAGAGTGAAGGCAAAAGGACCAACAAGTGCTAAGCATCTCTGGGAACTCCTTCAAGACTGTTGGAAGACCATTTCAGGTGACTACCTCTTGAAGCTCATCAAGAGAATGCCAAAAGTGTGCAAAGCAGTAATCAAAGCAAAAGGTGGCTACTTTGAAGAACCTAGAATATGATTCATAGTTTTGATGCCTTCAGTGTGAATCTACAATTTTCATAGTCATGAAAATAAACAAAACTCTTTGAATGAGAAGGTGTGTCCAAACTTTTGGTCTGTACTGTATGTCATTTCCCGTCAAAAAATTACTTGCTGGTTGAATAAAAGTAACTTTAAGTCAAAATTTGCCAGGGGTATGAATAATTATGGGCAGCACTGTAGATGTCATAGAGGGTGCTCCTCCACTTTGAAGTTCCATCTATGATCCAGAATTGATGGCCACTTTGTAACAATGGCTCCCATTCTGGCAGACTTGCTCCTTCCATGTAATACTACATGTCTTATGTGGCGGACACTGCAGGACAAATACCTGACTGGCCACCTATCACACTGTTGATATTATAATTATTTCAGTAATTTAAAGGATGTAACCTCCATACCTTGATGAATGTCATCTTACACGTAGCAGCTCTGTTCTTTGAGTTGTGAATAGTGATCTCGCCATAATGTTCAATCCACCGTCTACCACTGAGGATGTTGTGTATGCAGGTCGTAACTTTATTCCAGACATAGCAATCTCCGTACCTACAAATAAAGCCCAGAATGCAAAGTGGTTTAGTCTGCAAATACATGAAGATGACGATGTGAACCTAACCTAATACACATGCTGCACCCTCACGTAGTGGACCCCTCAGCTGCTGCAGACCCTTGCGCTGATGAAAAGCAGTTCACGTTAATTAGATGATGGTTTTGTTTCCTCTAAAAAAAGATGTTATGTACCTTATTATAGGGGTGATCTGAGATTAGTAACAAAAAAAAAATCTGCTTTCTTTTTGGTTCCAGAAACAGCTCGACTCTTACCCATGGGCTGTTCCTGGTATTGCAGCTTAGTCCTGTTCAATTGAATCGGAGCAGCACTGCAGCAACCGGCCACTGGCCACAGCAGCTCCTAAAAACAGCTGAACAGAGGGGGTCCCGGAACCTCAAACCACCACCGATCTGATTAATAGTAAAATCCCACAAAACCCCTTTAAGAATCTCTAAATACTAAGATTTCCCTAGGTAAACATGATCGTATCTTTTATGTGGGCATAAAAATAATTGCTGCTGACAAATGTATTTTCATGATGAGAGGTTAGAACGATTGACTGCAAGAATGGTCATTCATTCAAACCCCTTCAGACCCCTATATCGTCGATCTAGGCTCATTCGGGCAATTCTTCTCCCCATGTAAAAGAACACAGAATCTCCGCAGCAGAAAACCCTTGTTCAGATTTACTGCGCACCTGACTGTCACCAGCCGAGGAGATAATTATGAAGGTGGAGATTAGCGTTAATTAGCCTGGGTGAGCTGTCCCAGGGTGTTGTACTCAGCACAGAGGAAATCTATCATGTAAAGATTTCGATCCTGCTAAAGGCAAATCTTGGTGGTGCAGCTGGCTACGAGTCAGTAAAAGACAAAAACAGTGCAAAACCCTTCCTACTGAACATAGTAACTAAACCACCCACGTAAGGAATTATCATTATTGAAGACAGAAAATTGAGAAGCACAAATCTATGCCTGCTAAGATTTCATTTTCTGTCCTTAGGCAGGTCCAAGATGTGCAAAAATTTTTTTTTTTAAGAGGAGTGCATCTGTTAAAGGGGTTATCCGGGAAAATACATTGATGATCTATTCTCAGGATAGGTCATTAATATCATATGAGTGGGGGTCCGACCCCCGGGACCCCCGCTCTTCAGCTGTCAGACGAGGGCGGAGCACCATGGCCTCTTCCTAGGCCCGTGATGTCACTGTATATGGGCTAGTTGCAGCTCAGCTCCATTCAAGTCAATGGGGTTGAGCTGCAATAACAAGCACTGCCACTAGACCATGTATGGTGGTGAGCACAGCGGCTCTCTGAAACAACTGATCTGCGGGGGTTCCTGAGGATAGGTCATCATTATCTTTTCCAGGATAACCCCCCTTTCTCTCCTCTTATGATCCACACCTGATTTTGGCTTCAAAAACTGCACCAAAAAGTCTGAAGGTGTGTCCGCACCCTCACAGTTTCTTCTCGTTGGATGGCTGCAGCAAGTGTTTTACATTTTGGGGAAAAGTAACATAGTATATAGGGCCGAAAAAAGACATTGGTCCATCCAGTTCAGCCTGCAAGTGTTTTCCAAATGAAGAAATGTGACGCCAGCTACAAAGAAACTTGCAGTACCCTCTGTCCACATGTTTGCATGAAAGATTTTAGTTCTAGCCAGTGACAGATCCAGAATTCTAAGTATAGACAGACTTAATGGATGGGTGGAAGCTTGAGAAAGGCCCACGTTGGTGGGCTGAAACGTTGCACTGGACACATGGGTGAATAAATCTTTCACATTTCACTGAATTTGGAGTTTTGCTGTATTTTTGGATACATAGATAATCGACAGACAGACAGACAGACACACATAGATAGAATCATGTTGCACATAAATATAACATGACTCACTTTGGAAGGGTAACATTCACTGTTCCAAAAGGCAGTATTTCCATGGATTTTCCCCAAAATTTATTTTTCCATCTGACATCTGAAAACAAAATTCACTTTAATACAGCATTGTAAAGAAAAAAAATGTCCTCATCATGAAAAAGATTATTAAGATCATGCGTTGTCCAGGATTACAGAAACAACCGAGCGGGCTGTGCTTTTTCTATATATAAACCTACAAAACCTCTCAGCACTCCACTCCACCTGGGACAACACACAATGTCATAGCAAAAACAACCAGTGGGACCAATTATCAAAAAATAATACCAACTTTATTTCAATAATATATATAGAATATGGAGAAAAAAGGCAGGATGGAAAAGGATATACAGAGAAGCGAGGGGCAAAACCTCATTGGACAGCCATGTACCTCCGCAGAACTGTGATAACAGTCTCCGGATGCCAGGCTATACGCTGTGCCTCACAAAAAATGGCCATAAATCTCTAAAAAGAAGAATAAAACAACAATGGTAATGATATACAGGGTGGGCCATTTTTATGGATACACCTTAATAAAATGGGAATGGTTGGTGATATTAACTTCCTGTTTGTGGCACATTAGTGTATGTGAGGGGGGAAACTTTTCAAGATGGGTGGTGACCATGGGGGCCATTTTTAAGTTGGCCATTTTGAATCAAACTTTTGTTTTTTCAATAGGAAGAAGGTCATGTGACACATCAAACTTATTGGGAATTTCACAAGAAAAACAATGGTGTGCTTGGTTTTAACGTAACTTTATTCTTTCATGAGTTATTTACAAGTTTCTGACCACTTATAAAATGTGTTTAATGTGCTGCCCATTGTGTTGGATTGTCAATGCAACCCTCTTCTCCCACTCTTCACACACTGATAGCAACACCGCAGGAGAAATGCTAGCACAGGCTTCCAGTATCCGTAGTTTCAGGTGCTGCACATCTCGTATCTTCCCAGCATATTTTTTCATTTAATGAACTACAGGTTGGAGTTGGCAGACGTTGGGGTAATGGATGGTCACAGCAAACATATCAGATGAAAGAACTAAATATAACCCAGTTCTGACACCTTTACTTTATACTTTTAAATGTATTCAACCTACAAAAACCATAAAAATTCTTAATATCGTCCTTAAATAGCACGATCATCAACATTACCTTGCCAGAAGACAAAATTCCTCGACTCACAGTGACAGGCAGAAATTGGGGGGTGATGGCTAACCTAAAAAAAAGAAGATAGAGGATGGCTGAGCAAGAGACCGGCTGGCTAGACCTGCACCAGATTTATCACAGGGGTGGACGGTAAATGTGGTGCAGGGATAGACACTTCTGTCTATCTCTATATCAACCATGGGTTGGCTTTCTTTGGACCGAATTTTATGTTGGAATTGTAGCACAATTGTGGTGCAAAACAATGCATCTTAGGCCCCAATCCTTTCTCATTAAGCTGCGCCTATTTCAGGCTAGGCACACAATTTCTCTATACCTAGATGCACCAAATTGTGGCACATTTTGTATAATTTAAGCCAAGATCCATGTGCACTGGTATTAATAAACGTGGGCCAGAGTTTTGTGAATGAAGGATCTAGCCCTATTGGGTATATGGATGTGGGGAGCGCTATACGCCAGCTCTGGTGGAATCAAAGCAGCCATATATTACATGGTTGCATATTCATGATTGGCCACATAGAGGTTATTACAGAGCCTCTGCCTAATTACAGCTGGCCAGACATTTTAGACATCAGCCAAGCACTCTACCAGCCTCCGAATACCCATGCATTCTAGACTCTACATGTGTTCTGAATGTGGATGGGGAAGTATAGCACTCTGAGATACCTCTGGTGGTAACTTATCTTCTCAAGAATAAAACGATTGGGCACGTTGAAATTCAAGTGCCCGATCCTTATCTCCCTGACATCTGCTGTCAGGATGGAGTTAGGAGGACACATGCACATTAGATGGTCATCCGGTCCTCATGAAATCATCAGGTTTGGCCAACATAAATATAATGACGATGGCCAGCTTTTCAGAAGCCAGACCTGCGATGATCAGTTGTTCCCCAATGTGGCTTTTTTGTAGGCTACCCTAGCTGGGAAAGGACAAGCAACATTTATGTGCTTAGAGGGGCTTAGAGGGGTTTTATGGTCCTTTTACACTGATGATCTATCCTCAGGATAGGCAATCAAAAAGTGATCAGCAGGGATCCGATACCCACACAGATCAGCTGTCTTGCAATAGCCCCGGCGCTGGAACTGCAGTTACTAAAGTGCTGCTTCCATTCACTTCATCCAGCTGCTGATTGGCGGGTGTGTGGGGTATTGGACCCCTACCGATCAAATATTGATGGCCTATCTATACGCCATCAATATAAAAGGACCGGAAAGCCCCTTTAATAGAGGTTGCGAGTATATCAACAAAATAATGGAGCAAACATGTTAGAACAAAGGTGATCAGTTAGCTTGTTGCAAGCATATTAGTTCTTATTACTCAGTTTTACAGAGCATTAGTACACGGAAATGTACAGTACTTACTGAGCTCTGAAGTGTCTGTAGATATCAGCGGCCTGCTCTAAATGTGAATAGCTACAAACTGATGAGCTGCTGGCCTGCACCTAGACCCCCATAAGCCAAGAAGCACCATGTTATACCCAAACATGCTAATACTTCAGTGCTTTGAAGGTATTAACCTAGGTAGGCTACATTTTATTTTGCAGAAGGTACTGATTTCCCTTGCAGGTTTCTCACTGGTATGCAGTTTTAGGGCCATGCTACATGGGAAAACGTCTGCAGGAAAGCCTATCTTCAGAAGGAAGAAAACTGTCTCTCTAGTGCTACCCATGTGGCTGTCCTGTGCTGTCTACAGTTCTATGTCTCTAACAGAACAGCAAAAACAAAGTAGTAGAGCAACACAACCGGACCTCTTGACCAAATTTGCAGATCCACAGCAGTCCAAGAAACAGTAATAAATGGCAGAAGTCACAGCAGCATATCCGGTGAGTCTTTTTATTGGAAGCCTTGGGTGCACACACAAACAAAGTACAACGTTTCGGCTACACAGTAGCCTTTGTCAAGTATACAAATGGTAAAAACTGGCAAACATAAATACATATATGTGACCCCTCCTATAACATGCTGGAGCCAATCACTAAAAGGCTCAGCCCAATCAACACATGTGTAGAATCAAAAACAGCCTCCTCATCAATCTGGCCGTCTGAGACACGCCACAATAGCGATGTGTATCTGATCCATGCCATGTGTCATCCGACATCGCCAACCATGTTCGCGCTCACCAAGTCGGCGTCCAACTGCCTGCAATGCGCATGTCAATGACGTCATCACGCCGCCATCCCAGCGTGACACCGTCAGTCACGTGCGTCATGCGTAATCCGAACACCTAATGACCACGTGACGGGCGCAAGGTCCTTTACACCCAATGCAACTCCCGCAGTAGGGAAAACACTATTAGCGGACTATCCCCGCTGGCCCTAGATATATCAATGGGGACAACACCATGTCTCACACACCGATATAAATGCCAGGGCGATTATTCAATCAATATCGAATAAAGTTACATAAAGCAGGTTGCATGTTGCGCATTGCAATCATTTATTAGCAGACCTTAAATTGAAGCATGATTGCATAGGGGTCGGATGAGACAGCGTATCCGATACATATCAGTGATATTCTGTGTATGAATATGAAAAATACAAAATATAAACAAGTGAAGGTGACCAAAAATAATGATAATGTACCATACAATACCATGTAAAAGTAATGTTTATACTGAGTCAGACATCAATACCTGAACTATTCTACCTATCTACACTGTTCACATTAAATTGAGGAGGAGGCTGTTTTTGATTCTACACATGTGCTGAGCCTATTAGTGATTGGCTCCAGCATGTTATAGGAGGGGTCACATATACAGTCAGGTCCATAAATATTGGCACATCGACACAATTCTAACATTTTTGGCTCAATACACCACCACAATGGATTTGAAATGAAACGAACAAGATGTGCTTTAACTGCAGACTGTCAGCTTTAATTTGAGGGTATTTACATCCAAACCAAGTGAACGGTGTAGGAATTACAACAGTTTGCATATGTGCCTCCCACTTGTTAAGGAACCAAAAGTAATGGGACAGTTGGCTTCTCAGCTGTTCCATGGCCAGGTGTGTGTTATTCCCTCATTATCCCAATTACAATGAGCAGATAAAAGGTCCAGAGATCATTTCCAGTGTGCTATTTGCATTTGGAATTTGTTGTTGTCAACTCTTAAGATGAGATCCAAAGAGCTGTCACTATCAGTGAAGCAAGCCATCGTTAGGTTGAAAAAACAAAACAAACCCATCAGAGAGATAGCAAAAACATTAGGCATGGCCAAAACAACTGTTTGGAACATTCTTAAAAAGAAGGAACGCACCGGTGAGCTCAGCAACACCAAAAGACCCGGAAGACCATGGAAAACAACTGTGGTGGATAACCGAAGAATTATTTCCCTGGTGAAGAAAACACCCTTCACAACAGTTAGGCAGATCAAGAACCGGGAGGTAGGTGTATGTGTGTCCAGGAGGTAGGTGTATGTGTGTCAAAGTCAATCAAGAGAAGACTTCACCAGTGTGAATACAGAGGGTTCACCACAAGATGTAAACTATTGGTGAGCCTCAAAAACAGGAAGGCCAGATTAGAGTTTGGAAAACGACATCTAAAAAAGCATTCACAGTTCTGGAACATCATCCTATGGACAGATGAGACCAAGATCAACTTGTACCAGAGTGATGGGAAGAGAAGAGTGTGGAGAAGGAACTGCTCATGACCCTAAGCATACCCCCTCATCAGTGAAGCATGGTGGTGGTAGTGTCATGGTGTGGGCATGTATGGCTGCCAATGGAACTGGTTCTCTTGTATTTATTGATGATGTGACTGATGAATTCTGAAGTGTTTCGGGCAATATTATCTGCTCATATTCAGCCAAATGCTTCAGAACTCATTGGACGGTGCTTCACAGTGCAGATGCACAATGACCCAAAGCATACTGCAAAAGCAACCAAAGAGTTTTTTAAGGGAAAGAAGTGGAATGTTATGCAATGGCCAAGTCAATCACCTGACCTGAATCCGATTAAGCATGCATTTCATTTGCTGAAGACAAAACTGAAGGGAAAATGCCCCAAGAACAAGCAGGAACTGACGACAGTTGCAGTAGAGGCCTGGCAGAGCATCACCAGGGATGAAACCCAGCATCTGGTGATGTCTATGCGTTCCAGACTTCAGGCTGTAATTGACTGCAAAGGATTTGCAACCAAGTATTAAAAAGTGAAAGTTTGATTTATGATTATTATTCTGTCCCATTACTTTTGGTCCCTTAACAAGTGGGAGGCACATATGCCAACTGTTGTAATTCCTACACCATTCACCTGATTTGGATGTAAATACCCTCAAATTAAAGCTGACAGTCTGCAGTTAAAGCACGTCTTATTCTTTTCATTTAAAATCCATTGTGGTGGTGGTGTATAGAGCCAAAAATGTTAGAATTGTGTCCATGTCCCAATATTTATGGACTTGACTGTATGTAATTATGTTTGCCAGTTTTTACCATTTGTATACTTGCCAAAGGCTACTGTTCCAAAAACAACACCACTGCTGTCCTGTGAGGTATTACAGTTCGGCCCCATTAACTTCAAAAGAGTTGAGCTGCAATACAAGAACACAACCCATGGGCAGGCGAGGTGCTGTTTTTGGAATAAAATGGAATGTTTTTTTAATCCTAGACAACACCTTAAAAGGTGTTATACAGGATTTTTCCCCAAAATCTGTGTCACCTTCCATTTCTAGAAGAAAATTTGTTTTTCGAATTCTGTACAATACCTTTATTTTAACTCTCCAGTGCAAACCTAAAATTTGACTACACATGACACATAAGGTCAACATACCAGGGGCAACTTCTTCCTCTGTTGTGGTTCCTCATCAGATTCCTTTCAAGGTGGCTGCAACTGTTTTAGAGTTCCCCATGCTAAGCACTGTAAGACTGTCTAAGCCACGCACCCCCTTCACTGCCCTCGGATGTACACAGCTCCTACGTCATTGGCGCTGGTCCATCGAAGGGTAATGGAAGGGAGTGTCTTAGACTTTCCTACATGGGAAAATCTGAGATGACCAACTTGAAAGGAATCTGATGGTGGACTGTAACAGAGGAATGGAGGCGGCATAGAAGGAACAGAGGGCACCTGGCATGTTGACTATACATGTGTCAAGCCTAGTCAAATTTTAGGTTTGGACTGGAGGGTCACTTTAAGCATGATATGTTACCAGTGTGGAAGAGACATTCTGTATTTATATAGATGACACCAATCTCTAGACGAATGCTACTGAATAATTATAATTATAAGAGATGTAAACTCATTATATCCAATCATCCAAGCAATCAGAAAAGTAATTCTCACAAGTGTAAGAAGGAAATAAGAACAGTTTCGCTTCTGAAATTAAAATTCTTGATTCTTAAAGGGGTTTTCCCAGGATTAATGTAAAACATGAAAATTCAACATCATCTAGGACACGACTACCTCTTTCTAACAAAGCTAGAACCAGCCCTGTATTTCACATGGATCCAGAGATCTCCCCATTAATTGCTCCAGTTGTTCTGCTAGGCAAAGCCTCTAGCAGAACATATGGCTGGTGGCAACTGAAGGATGGAACTGAGCATGTCCGTCCACCTTAGTGATGGTGGACAGAGAGATAAAGGGTAGGGCTATACAGATACATTTTTAAATAGCTCAGTGGCTATGCAATTTTTTTTATTACATGCCATTACAAAAGTATTCAGATTCAAAAATGTAGAATAGTTTTGGTGGGACAACCCCTCTAGGAACCATCATGTTTTAACTCTGGCTAGATGGTATACTGTACAAATTCTACATATGAAAAGTAAAGTTCAAAGCAATTACTAAAATGCAGAGAGATTGTCTCTGGAGTCTTTAACACTTGAATGTACTGTACTCAATGCTGGGTGAACGTTGCGAAGTTTGTAGTCAATCAATCCTGTTATTTTGACTTGGAACATGGTGTGCACTGTAAGGAAGTTAAAAATGCTAACTGTTATATTCTGGGGTCACACTTCACCTGTTCTGAAAAAAATCGAAATCCTTTGTCCTCTCTTATACATTCATAAGTCTCACCGAGCACAGGGTTGAAAGGCTTGCTCCCGGCTCGGTAATATGTGGCAGCATATCCTGAGACTGCAAATGCAGCAATAAGGGCCTGAAAGAGAGAGTAAGGAGTTTAATTTATCATGACAAAGGTATATTTAACCCATTGAACATGCCGTCTGCCAGCATTTGCTGAGCAGTGATATACTGCATATGTGTGATAAGTTACAATTCCAGCTCACCTTGCGCATAAATACTCCGCGTGCGCGGAAGGACCAGGGGATCCAAGACGTAATAATAATAAGAAAAAATCCGGCACTGTAAATGCTTTGCAGTAGAAATCTTCCATTTATTGCAGCAACATAAATCCACGTACAGACAATGCAGACACAAGTCGGTTACGACTAAGGACTTCGTCCGAAACGCGTCAACAGAGTACCGCTTGTGTCTGCATTGTCTGTACGTGGATTTATGTTGCTGCAATAAATGGAAGATTTCTACTGCAAAGCATCTACAGTGCCGGATTTTTTCTTCTTCTGATATACTGCATACATTAGTCTTGTGTGAAAAGATTCAGTATTACTTGTATCTTATTCACTTATTTATTTTATTCAACATGGAGAAATGAATTCCGTGCTCCTTGTCTATGGTGTAATGACAACAACCAGTGGAACCGTGCACCCTCGACTGCTACTATGGCTTCCTTGCATCCAGGGTACCACTGCCCTGTATCGGTTTCCACTGGGAGCGGGACCAGTATTTTTGGAGACATGCATAGCACTAAAGATTACTTGCCATTAAAAATACAGAAGCCCATGAGGAAAAAACAAAAAAAATGCAAGGGTGACTGC
Organism: Bufo gargarizans; assembly: GCF_014858855.1. Taxonomy (NCBI): domain Eukaryota; kingdom Metazoa; phylum Chordata; class Amphibia; order Anura; family Bufonidae; genus Bufo; species Bufo gargarizans. Next base: position 41,258,408 of record NC_058087.1, on the reverse strand, counting down.
AACCTTATTAATGGACAACATATTTTTCAGAAATATACCTACAGTATAAAGCCTGGGCTAAAACTTAAGAGCATCCATATACATACCAGTGGCGTAAAGAAAGATAGAAAGACTTGAGGAATTATATAATTGCTATAACATAATTGCTATAACATGCCATATAATTACTATAAATGGGGACACAGCAATTATACATGTCATGGGATGTGCAGTTATGCATCTCGTGGGTCACTCATTTCATTCACAAATTGATCCTCAGTGGAAAAGATATCACCCTGATAAGCAAGTGACGCACCATGAGCAGTAAGAATTCATTATTGTTCATTTCCTATTGCAGCTAAAGTGTTGACTGTCATTAAGACCTAATAGACATCTGTTTTGTATGTATAATAGGTATCCCAGTGCTACACATCTACTGTACCATGCGTTCATGAGGATCATCTGTCTCGGCAGCCTTATCTAAAAGTTCACTGTACTCCAATTCTTCGCAAAGGTGCTGTAAGGTATTAAGTGGCTCATTCAATTCTACAGGCATGGAGACTTTGGACAAGTCTTTGCCAATGTTATTCCGCAGAATATTCCATAGGTTGATATTGCTGGTGTCAGGCGACGGAGCAGGTAGACTCGTTCTTCGCCCTGTTCGGAATGCACCACCTAAAAGTTCTCCGTTGAGAACTGGATGACAAAACAGAAAGGTTAGAACCCTAAAAAAATGTATGTACAACAACAATGAAAAAAATGAAAAATAGACTTAACAATGACCTACACAAAGGAATAAACCATTATACTGGTGTAGTCCATACTAGACAAAACTGACTTCATTATGCTCCTGCTGCAGACATGAGTTACAGCTGATATACAACAGCTGATATAGAGGATTACAAGATACAGAGAGAACAGAAAGATCGTATCAGAATTTTATGTGCAAATTACTTTGTCGGGACACATTATCGGCAACACTGGTGTTGTCTTCAGAGATGTTATCACTGACATCACTGATGTAGGATTCATCATCTGATGCCTGGGAAGAAAAGAACAAGCACAATAAATCTAACATAATACGTACCTTACTGCACTTTAGTTCAAGGGATGTGTGGACCAACATTACAATAAATTTTAGAATGTATTCAGTGGCTCATACTGCCACCCTCTCCGCCAAGAATGTGAATACCCCCCCTTCCCCTAGTTCTCCAGATCAGTGTGGAACCAATAGCTGGAACCACTAAAGTCTAAAGCCTGGGAGGCATTTGGTCTGATATGTAATATGCAATTTAAAAAAAGATCCCCTTAAAGGCTATGGACAACTTGGGGGCAATTTTTTATGATTACATTTTACTCATTTTGGGCTAAAACTTTTTTTTTTTGGTTGGTCCTCATTGGAAATGTTCAGCTGTTTCTGAGATACCGTCTATTTGCAAGCTGTCACTTTCAGTTTTCTTTGATAAAGAATCATATAGCTCAATTCTAATAAGAGTATGGTTTAAATAAGTATTTATGAGGTCAGGAGATGAAAGACAAGACCTACACATGGGTCCATCAGATGACGGGATAAAAAATAAAATAAAACAGAAAGTGACAGCTTGCAAACAGATTGATTTGTATCCCTCTATCTCAGAAAGGCTGAGCATTTTTAATGCAGACCAAATTTTAAAAGATTTTTTAGTCCAAACTGAGTAAAATGCAATCATAAAAAAATGCCCCCGAAGGTGTGCAAAGCCTTTAAAGGAAACCTGTCACCATGATTTTGCGCATAGAGCTGGGGACATAGGCTGCTAGATGGCCGCTAGCACATCTGCAGTACCCAGTCCCCATAGCTCTCTGCGCTTTTATTGTGTTAAAAAACGGTTTTGATTGATATGCAAATGACCTGATATGAGTCCTGTAGCCGGAGATGAGCAAGTGGAAAGGAGCCCAGCACCGCCCCGCGTCCTCCGAATCTCCTCCTTGCTGGCTGACATCACAGAGCTGGAGCGCCGAAATCTCGCGATGCACGAGCTAGCGCATGCGCAGTGTCGGCATCATGTTCATTCCCTGTACTGGCATCAGCACAGGGAACGAATTACGCATGCGCTAGCTCGCGCATCGCGAGATTTCGGCGCTCCAGCTCTGTGACGTCAGCCAGCAAGGAGGAGATTCGGAGGACGCGGGGCGGTGCTGGGCTCCTTTCCGCTGGACTCATCTCCGGCTACAGGACTCATATCAGGTAATTTGCATATCAATCAAAACGTTTTTTTAACACAATAAAAGCGCAGAGAGCTATGGGGACTGGGTATTGCGGATGTGCTAGCGGCCATCTAGCAGCCCATGTCCCCTGCTCTATGCGCAAAATCATGGTGACAGGTTTCCTTTAAGGGTGAACAACGTTATTGACCTGGAATCCAAGAAAGGCTAATGCATTTATCTGGATGACATTCAGCGTGTGCACAGAGAGCAGTGGGGGACTGGTGGCGTATGGATGCAAAGAACAGAAAGATTATATGCAAACTCTAGGTCCGGATTTAGGAAAGAAAACATCTACAAAAATTATGGGGCACATTTATTAAGGCCCTGTGCTAGCGGTAGATCCGCCAGAGTTATGTAGAGGTGCCAGCCTCTCTATAACTTCGCCGTATTGAGCGCCAGTCTAAATGCAAGCCAGCTTCATGCTGTCTTACATTTAGACCATTTTCTACGCCCACGCTGTGCCCACTGTTTTAAACCTGGCATGAGCCAGGAAAAGTCGCAGAATGCGGTGTAAAGGACCATTGAACTGCAATCTGCACCAGAAATATGCCTAATATAGGCGTATTTCTGTTTAATAAATGACCCCCTATATATATTGTGTATAATGATGAAGTAATTGATGCAGTACCTTAAACCTTGTAATTGGGCAGGGGTGAATGCCAGCAGCTATAAATAGAGGCAATGGGAACTGTACTCTTTCACATTTGTAATCCTGCCACCAGCAACCCCTAGCAGCATGAAAACATATTTGCTGCACAGAGCTGGGCAAGATAATGAAACAGAACAATTCTTCCAAACTATTTTGTGACTATTGGTGTCATCTGGTGATCATTCTGACACCTTTAGGTACTTTTTTTTTTTTTTCCATAAACTTGAAAAACCCTTTTAATATCTATAGGTTTAGGCTTGATTTTGAGTCTACCAAAATAAGCACACAACCCCTGAGCAAAGAGCAAATATATTTAGTGTTTTAATCCACCATTTCCATGATATCTAAATTAGTATGAAATCTTTACTTAGAATCAAGTCATCTGGCAGGGAACATTACGTACCTCATTCTCTGAAGAGCTGGCAGAGAGAAGAACCTCTTGAGCATCAAAGAATTCAGACACTGATTCCGACATGGACAGCCTGCCCTCATTAGAGACCTGTTGGAATAGAGGCAGAATGACATGGAATTTCTCTCCATTCTGCAGTGGGAACGGAAATACTGTACATATGTACTGTCAGGACCATGAGTACTTTTATATGAAAGCATACATAAAAGAAAAAAACTTTAACTATGTCAGCCATTACGTTTATCTAAAAATATACACAAAAACATAAGCAAAAAAAATGGATTTTGCCTGTAACTACATGTGAGGAAAGCAGATGTATAGGCTTGTCATTTTTACAATTTGCACAAAATAGTACAATTCAAATTTCAATATCACTGCATTCCTTAATTGCTTATATAATCACTAAATATACTGGTATGTGTCCCAGCCAACTTCAATACTTTACACGTACCAAACAAATCCTTCAAGTATGAACAATTATAAACAATATATAAACAGTTATGTAAAATAACTGCAGTTTTATCCAAAAAAGTAGGAGAGATTTACTAATCAAAATGTACCAGAATTCTGCGTTAATTTGTGCCATTCAATTGTTGTACATGTCTCGTCCAACAAGATTTTGTCATGTCAGGTAGGGAACAGTGCAGACCTGACCTTGACCCACACCACTCTCCCTACCTACTTTCATGATCCGCCCAAATTGGTGACCCCCAACCGGGCAATGGTCCTTGACCTGACTAAATGTGCAGGACCTACTTAGGGGAGACAAAAGGGGAAGTCAGACAGGCCGAGTCAAAATGAGATAATACTGTCAGAACCAAGGAAGAAACAAACGCTAAGTAATAAAAAAAAAAGCAAGGTCAAAAACCAGGAGGTAACGTCAGAACAAGAATCAGCAGTCAGAGGCAAAGTCACTAACAGGCAGAATGTCAGAAGTCAGGAAAACCAAATCACTGGCAACTGTGGCCAGCAGTTGTCTGCTTTAAGAGGATGTTTCATGGGATTTTTTTAAACTAGTTCCTTAATAAGCAGTCTATCTGTTGCAGATGCTATTACTTTTTTTTCAAATAATCCCCTCTGTTGCACCACTTTGCACCCCTGTTTGTTCTGGCGGCCAATATGCTAATTAGTACCATTGGTACTAAAGGCTTACGAGTAGAGTTGAGCGAACACCTGGATGTTCGGGTTCGAGAAGTTCGGCCGAACATCCCGGAAATGTTCGGGTTCGGGATCCGAACCCGATCCGAACTTCGTCCCGAACCCGAACCCCATTGAAGTCAATGGGGACCCGAACTTTTCGGCACTAAAACGGCTGTAAAACAGCCCAGGAAAGGGCTAGAGGGCTGCAAAAGGCAGCAACATGTAGGTAAATCCCCTGCAAACAAATGTGGATAGGGAAATTAATTAAAATAAAAATTAAATAAATAAAAATTAACCAAAATCAATTGGAGAGAGGTTCCATAGCAGAGAATCTGGCTTCCCGTCACCCACCACTGGAACAGTCCATTCTCAGATATTTAGGCCCCGGCACCCAGGCAGAGGAGAGAGGTCCCGTAACAGAGAATCTGTCTTCATGTCAGCAGAGAATTAGTCTGCATGTCATAGCAGAGAATGAGGCTTCACGTCAGCCACCACTGCAACAGTCCATTGGCATATATTTAGGCCTAGCACACAGGCAGAGGAGAGAGGTCCCGTAACAGAGAATCTGGCTTCATGTCAGCAGAGAATCAGTCTGCATGTCATAGCAGAGAATGAGGCTTCACGTCAGCCACCACTGCAACAGTCCATTGGCATATATTTAGGCCCAGCACACACACAGGCAGAGGAGAGAGGTCCCGTAACAGAGAATCTGTCTTCATGTCAGCAGAGAATTAGTCTGCATGTCATAGCAGAGAATGAGGCTTCACGTCACCCACCACTGCAACAGTCCATTGGCATATATTTAGGCCTAGCACACAGGCAGAGCAGAGAGGTCCCGTAACAGACAATCTGGCTTCATGACAGCAGAGAATCAGTCTGCATGTCATAGCAGAGAATGAGGCTTCACGTCACCCACCACTGCAACAGTCCATTGGCATATATTTAGGCCTAGCACACAGGCAGAGGAGAGAGGTCCCGTAACAGAGAATCTGTCTTCATGTCAGCAGAGAATCAGTCTGCATGTCATAGCAGAGAATGAGGCTTCACGTCAGCCACCACTGCAACAGTCCATTGGCATATATTTAGGCCTAGCACACAGGCAGAGCAGAGAGGTCCCGTAACAGACAATCTGGCTTCATGACAGCAGAGAATCAGTCTGCATGTCATAGCAGAGAATGAGGCTTCACGTCACCCACCACTGCAACAGTCCATTGGCATATATTTAGGCCTAGCACACAGGCAGAGCAGAGAGGTCCCGTAACAGACAATCTGGCTTCATGTCAGCAGAGAATCAGTCTGCATGTCATAGCAGAGAATGAGGCTTCACGTCACCCACCACTGCAACAGTCCATTGGCATATATTTAGGCCTAGCACACAGGCAGAGCAGAGAGGTCCCGTAACAGACGATCTGGCTTCATGTCAGCAGAGAATCAGTCTGCATGTCATAGCAGAGAATCAGGCTTCACGTCAGCCACCACTGCAACAGTCCATTGTCATAAATTTAGGCCCAGCACCCAGGCAGAGGAGAGAGGTCCCGTAACAGACAATCTGGCTTCATGTCAGCAGAGAATTAGTCTGCATGTCATAGCAGAGAATCAGGCTTCATGTCAGCCACCACTGCAACAGTCCATTGGCATATATTTAGGCCTAGCACACAGGCAGAGGAGAGGTTCATTCAACTTTGGGTAGCATCGCAATATAATGGTAAAATGAAAATAAAAATAGGATTGAATGAGGAAGTGCCCTGGAGTCCAATAATATATGGTTATGGGGAGGTAGTTAATGTCTAATCTGGACAAGGGACGGACAGGTCCTGTGGGATCCATGCCTGGTTCATTTTTATGAACGTCAGCTTGTCCACATTGGCTGTAGACAGGCGGCTGCGTTTGTCTGTAATGACGCCCCCTGCCGTGCTGAATACACGTTCAGACAAAACGCTGGCTGCCGGGCAGGCCAGCACCTCCAAGGCATAAAAGGCTAGCTCTGGCCACGTGGACAATTTAGAGACCCAGAAGTTGAATGGGGCCGAACCATCAGTCAGTACGTGGAGGGGTGTGCACACGTACTGTTCCACCATGTTAGTGAAATGTTGCCTCCTGCTAACACGTTGCGTATCAGGTGGTGGTGCAGTTAGCTGTGGCGTGTTGACAAAAGTTTTCCACATCTCTGCCATGCTAACCCTGCCCTCAGAGGAGCTGGCCGTGACACAGCTGCCTTGGCGACCTCTTGCTCCTCCTCTGCCTTGGCCTTGGGCTTCCACTTGTTCCCCTGTGACATTTGGGAATGCTCTCAGTAGCGCGTCTACCAACGTGCGCTTGTACTCGCGCATCTTCCTATCACGCTCCAGTGCAGGAAGTAAGGTGGGCACATTGTCTTTGTAGCGTGGATCCAGCAGGGTGGCAACCCAGTAGTCCGCACAGGTTAAAATGTGGGCAACTCTGCTGTCGTTGCGCAGGCACTGCAGCATGTAGTCGCTCATGTGTGCCAGGCTGCCCAGGGGTAAGGACAAGCTGTCCTCTGTGGGAGGCGTATCGTCATCGTCCTGCCTTTCCCCCCAGCCACGCACCAGTGATGGACCCGAGCTGCGTTGGGTGCCACCCCGCTGTGACCATGCTTCATCCTCATCCTCCTCCACCTCCTCCTCATCCTCGTCCTCCTCGTCCTCCAGTAGTGGGCCCTGGCTGGCCACATTTGTACCTGGCCTCTGCTGTTGCAAAAAACCTCCCTCTGAGTCACTTCGAAGAGACTGGCCTGAAAGTGCTAAAAATGACCCCTCTTCCTCATCCTCCTCCTCCTCCTCCTGGGCCACCTCCTGTTCCATCATCGCCCTAAGTGTTTTCTCAAGGAGACATAGAAGTGGTATTGTAACGCTGATAACGGTGTCATCGCCACTGGCCATGTTGGTGGAGTACTCGAAACAGCGCAACAGGGCACACAGGTCTCGCATGGAGGCCCAGTCATTGGTGGTGAAGTGGTGCTGTTCTGTAGTGCGACTGACCCGTGCGTGCTGCAGCTGAAACTCCACTATGGCCTGCTGCTGCTCGCACAGTCTGTCCAGCATGTGCAAGGTGGAGTTCCACCTGGTGGGCACGTCGCATATGAGGCGGTGAGCGGGAAGGCCGAAGTTACGCTGTAGCGCAGACAGGCGAGCAGCGGCAGGATGTGAACGCCGGAAGCGCGAACAGACGGCCCGCACTTTATGCAGCAGCTCTGACATGTCGGGGTAGTTGTGAATGAACTTCTGCACCACCAAATTCAGCACATGCGCCAAGCAAGGGATGTGCGTCAAATTGGCTAGTCCCAGAGCTGCAACGAGATTTCGCCCATTATCACACACCACCAGGCCGGGCTTGAGGCTCACCGGCAGCAACCACTCGTCGGTCTGTTGTTCAATACCCCGCCACAACTCCTGTGCGGTGTGGGGCCTGTCCCCCAAACATATGAGTTTCAGAATGGCCTGCTGACGTTTACCCCGGGCTGTGCTGAAGTTGGTGGTGAAGGTGTGTGGCTGACTGGATGAGCAGGTGGAAGAAGAGGAGGAGGAAGCCGAGAAGGAGGAGGTGGCAACAGGAGGCAAAGAATGTTGCCCTGCGATCCTTGGCGGCGGCAGGACGTGCGCCAAACAGCTCTCCGCCTGGGGCCCAGCTGCCACTACATTTACCCAGTGTGCAGTTAGGGAGATATAGCGTCCCTGGCCGTGCTTACTGGTCCACGTATCTGTGGTTAGGTGGACCTTGCTACAGATGGCGTTGCGCAGTGCACACTTGATTTTATCGGATACTTGGTTGTGCAGGGAAGGCACGGCTCTCTTGGAGAAGTAGTGCCGGCTGGGAACAACATACTGTGGGACAGCAAGCGACATGAGCTGTTTGAAGCTGTCTGTGTCCACCAGCCTAAATGACAGCATTTCATAGGCCAGTAGTTTAGAAATGCTGGCATTCAGGGCCAGGGATCGAGGGTGGCTAGGTGGGAATTTACGCTTTCTATCAAATGTTTGTGAGATGGAGAGCTGAACGCTGGCGTGTGACATGGTTGAGACGCTTGGTGACGGAGGTGGTGGTGGTGGTGTTGGTGGTACATCCCCTGTTTGCTGGGCGGCAGGTGCCAACGTTCCTCCAGAGGCGGAGGAAGAGGCCGAGGCGGCAGCAGCAGAATAGGCCGAGGCGGCAGCAGCAGAAGAGGTAGCAGGGGGAGCCTGAGTGACTTCCTTGGTTTTAAGGTGTTTACTCCACTGCAGTTCATGCTTTGCATGCAGGTGCCTGGTCATGCAGGTTGTGCTCAGGTTCAGAACGTTAATGCCTCGCTTCAGGCTCTGATGGCACAGCGTGCAAACCACTCGGGTCTTGTCGTCAGCACATTGTTTGAAGAAGTGCCATGCCAGGGAACTCCTTGAAGCTGCCTTTGGGGTGCTCGGTCCCAGATGGCGGCGGTCAGTAGCAGGCGGAGTCTCTTGGCGGCGGGTGTTCTGCTTTTGCCCACTGCTCCCTCTTTTGCTACGCTGTTGGCTCGGTCTCACCACTGCCTCTTCCTCCGAACTGTGAAAGTCAGTGGCACGACCTTCATTCCATGTGGGGTCTAGGACCTCATCGTCCCCTGCATCGTCTTCCACCCAGTCTTGATCCCTGACCTCCTGTTCAGTCTGCACACTGCAGAAAGACGCAGCAGTTGGCACCTGTGTTTCGTCATCATCAGAGACATGCTGAGGTGGTATTCCCATGTCCTCATCATCAGGAAACATAAGTGGTTGTGCGTCAGTGCATTCTATGTCTTTCACCGCTGGGGAAGGGCTAGGTGGATGCCCTTGGGAAACCCTGCCAGCGGAGTCTTCAAACAGCATAAGAGACTGCTGCATAACTTGAGGCTGAGACAGTTTCCCTGGTATGCATGGGGGTGATGTGACAGACTGATGGGGTTGGTTTTCAGGCGCCATCTGTGCGCTTTCTGCAGAAGACTGGGTGGGAGATAATGTGAACGTGCTGGATCCACTGTCGGCCACCCAATTGACTAATGCCTGTACCTGCTCAGGCCTTACCATCCTTAGAACGGCATTGGGCCCCACCATATATCGCTGTAAATTCTGGCGGCTACTGGGACCTGAGGTAGTTGGTACACTAGGACGTGTGGATGTGGCAGAACGGCCACGTCCTCTCCCAGCACCAGAGGGTCCACTAACACCACCACGACCATGTCCACGTCCGCGTCCCTTACTAGATGTTTTTCTCATTGTTATGGTTCACCACAACAACAAATATATTATTTGGCCCAATGTATTGTATTCAAATTCAGCGGGATATAAATTTGAGGCCTAGTATTTAGGCGCTGGGTGACCGGTATGGATTTAGTGACAGAATTAGACTTGGAAATGCACAGAAGCGTGTGTGTGAAGTTATTCTGAATGACCCAATGTGCACCTTGAATATTATATACCCTTTTTGGGATAGATTTCAAATAGCTCTGATATAGCAGGAACCACTAAATTATGAAATTGCTAAATTGGGAATTGTACTTCAACCCAGAACAAAAAATGTGCTTTGACGGGCACTAAATAACTTTCCCAGCTACAACAGTACAGCGGTAACGAGAGATTTAGAGGGATTTAAATTTGAGGCCTAGTATTTAGGCGCTGGGTGACAGGTATGGGTTTAGTGACAGAATTAGACTTGGAAATACACAGTAGCGGGTGTGTGTGAAGTTATTCTGAATGACCCAATGTGCACCTTCAATATTATATACCCTTTTTGGGATAGATTTCAAATAGCTCTGATATAGCAGGAACCACTAAATTATGAAATTGCTAAATTGGGAATTGTACTTCAACCCAGAACAAAAAATGTGCTTTGACGGACACTAAATATCTTGCCCAGCAACAACAGTACAGCGGTGGGTAACGAGAGATTTAGAGGGATTTAAATTTGAGGCCTAGTATTTAGGCGCTGGGTCACCGGTATGGATTTAGTGACAGAATTAGACTTGGAAATGCACAGAAGCGTGTGTGTGAAGTTATTCTGAATGACCCTATGTGCACCTTCAATATTATATACCCTTTTAGGGATAGATTTCAAATAGCTCTGATATAGCAGAAACCACTAAATTATGAAATTGCTAAATTGGGAATTGTACTTCAACCCAGAACAAAAAATGTGCTTTGACGGACACTAAATATCTTGCCCAGCAACAACAGTACAGCGGTAACGAGAGATTTAGAGGGATTTAAATTTGAGGCCTAGTATTTAGGCGCTGGGTGACAGGTATGGGTTTAGTGACAGAATTAGACTTGGAAATACACAGTAGCGGGTGTGTGTGAAGTTATTCTGAATGACCCAATGTGCACCTTCAATATTATATACCCTTTTTGGGATAGATTTCAAATAGCTCTGATATAGCAGGAACCACTAAATTATGAAATTGCTAAATTGGGAATTGTACTTCAACCCAGAACAAAAAATGTGCTTTGACGGACACTAAATATCTTGCCCAGCAACAACAGTACAGCGGTGGGTAACGAGAGATTTAGAGGGATTTAAATTTGAGGCCTAGTATTTAGGCGCTGGGTCACCGGTATGGATTTAGTGACAGAATTAGACTTGGAAATGCACAGAAGCGTGTGTGTGAAGTTATTCTGAATGACCCTATGTGCACCTTCAATATTATATACCCTTTTAGGGATAGATTTCAAATAGCTCTGATATAGCAGAAACCACTAAATTATGAAATTGCTAAATTGGGAATTGTACTTCAACCCAGAACAAAAAATGTGCTTTGACGGACACTAAATATCTTGCCCAGCAACAACAGTACAGCGGTGGGTAACGAGAGATTTAGAGGGATTTAAATTTGAGGCCTAGTATTTAGGCGCTGGGTGACAGGTATGGGTTTAGTGACAGAATTAGACTTGGAAATACACAGTAGCGGGTGTGTGTGAAGTTATTCTGAATGACCCAATGTGCACCTTCAATATTATATACCCTTTTTGGGATAGATTTCAAATAGCTCTGATATAGCAGGAACCACTAAATTATGAAATTGCTAAATTGGGAATTGTACTTCAACCCAGAACAAAAAATGTGCTTTGACGGACACTAAATATCTTGCCCAGCAACAACAGTACAGTGGTGGGTAACGAGAGATTTAGAGGGATTTAAATTTGAGGCCTAGTATTTAGGCGCTGGGTCACCGGTATGGATTTAGTGACAGAATTAGACTTGGAAATGCACAGAAGCGTGTGTGTGAAGTTATTCTGAATGACCCTATGTGCACCTTCAATATTATATACCCTTTTAGGGATAGATTTCAAATAGCTCTGATATAGCAGAAACCACTAAATTATGAAATTGCTAAATTGGGAATTGTACTTCAACCCAGAACAAAAAATGTGCTTTGACGGACACTAAATATCTTGCCCAGCAACAACAGTACAGCGGTGGGTAACGAGAGATTTAGAGGGATTTAAATTTGAGGCCTAGTATTTAGGCGCTGGGTCACCGGTATGGATTTAGTGACAGAATTAGACTTGGAAATGCACAGAAGCGTGTGTGTGAAGTTATTCTGAATGACCCTATGTGCACCTTCAATATTATATACCCTTTTAGGGATAGATTTCAAATAGCTCTGATATAGCAGAAACCACTAAATTATGAAATTGCTAAATTGGGAATTGTACTTCAACCCAGAACAAAAAATGTGCTTTGACGGACACTAAATATCTTGCCCAGCAACAACAGTACAGCGGTGGGTAACGAGAGATTTAGAGGGATTTAAATTTGAGGCCTAGTATTTAGGCGCTGGGTGACAGGTATGGGTTTAGTGACAGAATTAGACTTGGAAATACACAGTAGCGGGTGTGTGTGAAGTTATTCTGAATGACCCAATGTGCACCTTCAATATTATATACCCTTTTTGGGATAGATTTCAAATAGCTCTGATATAGCAGGAACCACTAAATTATGAAATTGCTAAATTGGGAATTGTATTTCAACCCAGAACAAGAAATGTGCTTGAACGGACACTAAATAACTCGCCCAGCTACAGCACTAGGGACAGATTTAGCTGGATATAAATTTGAGGCCTAGTATTTAGGCGCTGGGTGACCGGTATGGATTTAGTGACAGAATTAGACTGGGATATGGCCAAAAAATGAACAGACTATTGCTGGTTAAATGCACTTGGTGTGACAGCTTCACCCTGATGTAGGCTTTAGCCAAAAAACAACCACACCATTGAGGGTTAAATGCACTTGGTGACAGGCGCAGCTTGCCCCTGATTTTGTATATGGCCAAAAAATGAACAGACTATTGCTGGTTAAATGCACTTGGTGTGACAGCTTCACCCTGATGTAGGCTTTAGCCAAAAAACAACCACACCATTGAGGGTTAAATGCACTTGGTGACAGGCGCAGCTTGCCCCTGATTTTGTATATGGCCAAAAAATGAACAGACTATTGCTGGTTAAATGCACTTGGTGTGACAGCTTCACCCTGATGTAGGCTTTAGCCAAAAAACAACCACACCATTGAGGGTTAAATGCACTTGGTGACAGGCGCAGCTTGCCCCTGATTTTGTATATGGCCAAAAAATGAACAGACTATTGCTGGTTAAATGCACTTGGTGTGACAGCTTCACCCTGATGTAGGCTTTAGCCAAAAAACAACCACACCATTGAGGGTTAAATGCACTTGGTCGCAGCTTGTGCTGGCGCACCACAAGACACAAAATGGCCGCCGATCACCCCAGAAAAATGAGACTGACAAACGGTCTGTGCAGCCTAAAAACAGTGAGCAATTGAGGATCAGCAGCTCAATGATCCACAGCTGCAGATCGATCAGTTAATCAAGTCCTTTGGAGGAGTTAATCTGCCTAATCTCGCCCTACTGTCGCAGCCGCAACCTCTCCCTACGCTAATCAGAGCAGAGTGACGGGCGGCGCTATGTGACTCCAGCTTAAATAGAGGCTGGGTCACATGGTGCTCTGGCCAATCACAGCCATGCCAATAGTAGGCATGGCTGTGATGGCCTCTTGGGGCAAGTAGTATGACGCTTGTTGATTGGCTGCTTTGCAGCCTTTCAAAAAGCGCCAAGAAAGCGTCACAAAAGCGCGAAGAAAGCGACGAACACCGAACCCGAACCCGGACTTTTACGAAAATGTCCGGGTTCGAGTCCGTGTCACGGACACCCCAAAATTCGGTACGAACCCGAACTATACAGTTCGAGTTCGCTCATCCCTACTTACGAGTAGGGATGAGCGAACTCGAACTGTATAGTTCGGGTTCGTACCGAATTTTGGGGTGTCCGTGACACGGACCCGAACCCGGACATTTTCGTAAAAGTCCGGGTTCGGGTTCGGTGTTCGTCGCTTTCTTCGCGCTTTTGTGACGCTTTCTTGGCGCTTTTTGAAAGGCTGCAAAGCAGCCAATCAACAAGCGTCATACTACTTGCCCCAAGAGGCCATCACAGCCATGCCTACTATTGGCATGGCTGTGATTGGCCAGAGCACCATGTGACCCAGCCTCTATTTAAGCTGGAGTCACATAGCGCCGCCCGTCACTCTGCTCTGATTAGCGTAGGGAGAGGTTGCGGCTGCGACAGTAGGGCGAGATTAGGCAGATTAACTCCTCCAAAGGACTTGATTAACTGATCGATCTGCAGCTGTGGATCATTGAGCTGCTGATCCTCAATTGCTCACTGTTTTTAGGCTGCACAGACCGTTTGTCAGTCTCATTTTTCTGGGGTGATCGGCGGCCATTTTGTGTCTTGTGGTGCGCCAGCACAAGCTGCGACCAAGTGCATTTAACCCTCAATGGTGTGGTTGTTTTTTGGCTAAAGCCTACATCAGGGTGAAGCTGTCACACCAAGTGCATTTAACCAGCAATAGTCTGTTCATTTTTTGGCCATATACAAAATCAGGGGCAAGCTGCGCCTGTCACCAAGTGCATTTAACCCTCAATGGTGTGGTTGTTTTTTGGCTAAAGCCTACATCAGGGTGAAGCTGTCACACCAAGTGCATTTAACCAGCAATAGTCTGTTCATTTTTTGGCCATATACAAAATCAGGGGCAAGCTGCGCCTGTCACCAAGTGCATTTAACCCTCAATGGTGTGGTTGTTTTTTGGCTAAAGCCTACATCAGGGTGAAGCTGTCACACCAAGTGCATTTAACCAGCAATAGTCTGTTCATTTTTTGGCCATATACAAAATCAGGGGCAAGCTGCGCCTGTCACCAAGTGCATTTAACCCTCAATGGTGTGGTTGTTTTTTGGCTAAAGCCTACATCAGGGTGAAGCTGTCACACCAAGTGCATTTAACCAGCAATAGTCTGTTCATTTTTTGGCCATATCCCAGTCTAATTCTGTCACTAAATCCATACCGGTCACCCAGCGCCTAAATACTAGGCCTCAAATTTATATCCAGCTAAATCTGTCCCTAGTGCTGTAGCTGGGCGAGTTATTTAGTGTCCGTTCAAGCACATTTCTTGTTCTGGGTTGAAATACAATTCCCAATTTAGCAATTTCATAATTTAGTGGTTCCTGCTATATCAGAGCTATTTGAAATCTATCCCAAAAAGGGTATATAATATTGAAGGTGCACATTGGGTCATTCAGAATAACTTCACACACACCCGCTACTGTGTATTTCCAAGTCTAATTCTGTCACTAAACCCATACCTGTCACCCAGCGCCTAAATACTAGGCCTCAAATTTAAATCCCTCTAAATCTCTCGTTACCCACCGCTGTACTGTTGTTGCTGGGCAAGATATTTAGTGTCCGTCAAAGCACATTTTTTGTTCTGGGTTGAAGTACAATTCCCAATTTAGCAATTTCATAATTTAGTGGTTTCTGCTATATCAGAGCTATTTGAAATCTATCCCTAAAAGGGTATATAATATTGAAGGTGCACATAGGGTCATTCAGAATAACTTCACACACACGCTTCTGTGCATTTCCAAGTCTAATTCTGTCACTAAATCCATACCGGTGACCCAGCGCCTAAATACTAGGCCTCAAATTTAAATCCCTCTAAATCTCTCGTTACCCACCGCTGTACTGTTGTTGCTGGGCAAGATATTTAGTGTCCGTCAAAGCACATTTTTTGTTCTGGGTTGAAGTACAATTCCCAATTTAGCAATTTCATAATTTAGTGGTTTCTGCTATATCAGAGCTATTTGAAATCTATCCCTAAAAGGGTATATAATATTGAAGGTGCACATAGGGTCATTCAGAATAACTTCACACACACGCTTCTGTGCATTTCCAAGTCTAATTCTGTCACTAAATCCATACCGGTGACCCAGCGCCTAAATACTAGGCCTCAAATTTAAATCCCTCTAAATCTCTCGTTACCCACCGCTGTACTGTTGTTGCTGGGCAAGATATTTAGTGTCCGTCAAAGCACATTTTTTGTTCTGGGTTGAAGTACAATTCCCAATTTAGCAATTTCATAATTTAGTGGTTCCTGCTATATCAGAGCTATTTGAAATCTATCCCTAAAAGGGTATATAATATTGAAGGTGCACATAGGGTCATTCAGAATAACTTCACACACACGCTTCTGTGCATTTCCAAGTCTAATTCTGTCACTAAATCCATACCGGTGACCCAGCGCCTAAATACTAGGCCTCAAATTTAAATCCCTCTAAATCTCTCGTTACCCACCGCTGTACTGTTGTTGCTGGGCAAGATATTTAGTGTCCGTCAAAGCACATTTTTTGTTCTGGGTTGAAGTACAATTCCCAATTTAGCAATTTCATAATTTAGTGGTTCCTGCTATATCAGAGCTATTTGAAATCTATCCCAAAAAGGGTATATAATATTGAAGGTGCACATTAGGGTCATTCAGAATAACTTCACACACACCCGCTACTGTGTATTTCCAAGTCTAATTCTGTCACTAAACCCATACCTGTCACCCAGCGCCTAAATACTAGGCCTCAAATTTAAATCCCTCTAAATCTCTCGTTACCACCGCTGTACTGTTGTTGCTGGGCAAGATATTTAGTGTCCGTCAAAGCACATTTTTTGTTCTGGGTTGAAGTACAATTCCCAATTTAGCAATTTCATAATTTAGTGGTTTCTGCTATATCAGAGCTATTTGAAATCTATCCCTAAAAGGGTATATAATATTGAAGGTGCACATAGGGTCATTCAGAATAACTTCACACACACGCTTCTGTGCATTTCCAAGTCTAATTCTGTCACTAAATCCATACCGGTGACCCAGCGCCTAAATACTAGGCCTCAAATTTAAATCCCTCTAAATCTCTCGTTACCCACCGCTGTACTGTTGTTGCTGGGCAAGATATTTAGTGTCCGTCAAAGCACATTTTTTGTTCTGGGTTGAAGTACAATTCCCAATTTAGCAATTTCATAATTTAGTGGTTCCTGCTATATCAGAGCTATTTGAAATCTATCCCAAAAAGGGTATATAATATTGAAGGTGCACATTGGGTCATTCAGAATAACTTCACACACACCCGCTACTGTGTATTTCCAAGTCTAATTCTGTCACTAAACCCATACCTGTCACCCAGCGCCTAAATACTAGGCCTCAAATTTAAATCCCTCTAAATCTCTCGTTACCGCTGTACTGTTGTAGCTGGGAAAGTTATTTAGTGCCCGTCAAAGCACATTTTTTGTTCTGGGTTGAAGTACAATTCCCAATTTAGCAATTTCATAATTTAGTGGTTCCTGCTATATCAGAGCTATTTGAAATCTATCCCAAAAAGGGTATATAATATTCAAGGTGCACATTGGGTCATTCAGAATAACTTCACACACACGCTTCTGTGCATTTCCAAGTCTAATTCTGTCACTAAATCCATACCGGTCACCCAGCGCCTAAATACTAGACCTCAAATTTATATCCCGCTGAATTTGAATACAATACATTGGGCCAAATAATATATTTGTTGTTGTGGTGAACCATAACAATGAGAAAAACATCTAGTAAGGGACGCGGACGTGGACATGGTCGTGGTGGTGTTAGTGGACCCTCTGGTGCTGGGAGAGGACGTGGCCGTTCTGCCACATCCACACGTCCTAGTGTACCAACTACCTCAGGTCCCAGTAGCCGCCAGAATTTACAGCGATATATGGTGGGGCCCAATGCCGTTCTAAGGATGGTAAGGCCTGAGCAGGTACAGGCATTAGTCAATTGGGTGGCCGACAGTGGATCCAGCACGTTCACATTATCTCCCACCCAGTCTTCTGCAGAAAGCGCACAGATGGCGCCTGAAAACCAACCCCATCAGTCTGTCACATCACCCCCATGCATACCAGGGAAACTGTCTCAGCCTCAAGTTATGCAGCAGTCTCTTATGCTGTTTGAAGACTCCGCTGGCAGGGTTTCCCAAGGGCATCCACCTAGCCCTTCCCCAGCGGTGAAAGACATAGAATGCACTGACGCACAACCACTTATGTTTCCTGATGATGAGGACATGGGAATACCACCTCAGCATGTCTCTGATGATGACGAAACACAGGTGCCAACTGCTGCGTCTTTCTGCAGTGTGCAGACTGAACAGGAGGTCAGGGATCAAGACTGGGTGGAAGACGATGCAGGGGACGATGAGGTCCTAGACCCCACATGGAATGAAGGTCGTGCCACTGACTTTCACAGTTCGGAGGAAGAGGCAGTGGTGAGACCGAGCCAACAGCGTAGCAAAAGAGGGAGCAGTGGGCAAAAGCAGAACACCCGCCGCCAAGAGACTCCGCCTGCTACTGACCGCCGCCATCTGGGACCGAGCACCCCAAAGGCAGCTTCAAGGAGTTCCCTGGCATGGCACTTCTTCAAACAATGTGCTGACGACAAGACCCGAGTGGTTTGCACGCTGTGCCATCAGAGCCTGAAGCGAGGCATTAACGTTCTGAACCTGAGCACAACCTGCATGACCAGGCACCTGCATGCAAAGCATGAACTGCAGTGGAGTAAACACCTTAAAACCAAGGAAGTCACTCAGGCTCCCCCTGCTACCTCTTCTGCTGCTGCCGCCTCGGCCTATTCTGCTGCTGCCGCCTCGGCCTCTTCCTCCGCCTCTGGAGGAACGTTGGCACCTGCCGCCCAGCAAACAGGGGATGTACCACCAACACCACCACCACCACCTCCGTCACCAAGCGTCTCAACCATGTCACACGCCAGCGTTCAGCTCTCCATCTCACAAAC
Organism: Bufo gargarizans; assembly: GCF_014858855.1. Lineage (NCBI taxonomy): Eukaryota > Metazoa > Chordata > Amphibia > Anura > Bufonidae > Bufo > Bufo gargarizans. The sequence goes on along the minus strand of NC_058087.1, from coordinate 41,239,838 downwards.
ATTTGATAGAAAGCGTAAATTCCCACCTAGCCACCCTCGATCCCTGGCCCTGAATGCCAGCATTTCTAAACTACTGGCCTATGAAATGCTGTCATTTAGGCTGGTGGACACAGACAGCTTCAAACAGCTCATGTCGCTTGCTGTCCCACAGTATGTTGTTCCCAGCCGGCACTACTTCTCCAAGAGAGCCGTGCCTTCCCTGCACAACCAAGTATCCGATAAAATCAAGTGTGCACTGCGCAACGCCATCTGTAGCAAGGTCCACCTAACCACAGATACGTGGACCAGTAAGCACGGCCAGGGACGCTATATCTCCCTAACTGCACACTGGGTAAATGTAGTGGCAGCTGGGCCCCAGGCGGAGAGCTGTTTGGCGCACGTCCTGCCGCCGCCAAGGATCGCAGGGCAACATTCTTTGCCTCCTGTTGCCACCTCCTCCTTCTCGGCTTCCTCCTCCTCTTCTTCCACCTGCTCATCCAGTCAGCCACACACCTTCACCACCAACTTCAGCACAGCCCGGGGTAAACGTCAGCAGGCCATTCTGAAACTCATATGTTTGGGGGACAGGCCCCACACCGCACAGGAGTTGTGGCGGGGTATTGAACAACAGACCGACGAGTGGTTGCTGCCGGTGAGCCTCAAGCCCGGCCTGGTGGTGTGTGATAATGGGCGAAATCTCGTTGCAGCTCTGGGACTAGCCAATTTGACGCACATCCCTTGCTTGGCGCATGTGCTGAATTTGGTGGTGCAGAAGTTCATTCACAACTACCCCGACATGTCAGAGCTGCTGCATAAAGTGCGGGCCGTCTGTTCGCGCTTCCGGCGTTCACATCCTGCCGCTGCTCGCCTGTCTGCGCTACAGCGTAACTTCGGCCTTCCCGCTCACCGCCTCATATGCGACGTGCCCACCAGGTGGAACTCCACCTTGCACATGCTGGACAGACTGTGCGAGCAGCAGCAGGCCATAGTGGAGTTTCAGCTGCAGCACGCACGGGTCAGTCGCACTACAGAACAGCACCACTTCACCACCAATGACTGGGCCTCCATGCGAGACCTGTGTGCCCTGTTGCGCTGTTTCGAGTACTCCACCAACATGGCCAGTGGCGATGACACCGTTATCAGCGTTACAATACCACTTCTATGTCTCCTTGAGAAAACACTTAGGGCGATGATGGAACAGGAGGTGGCCCAGGAGGAGGAGGAGGAGGATGAGGAAGAGGGGTCATTTTTAGCACTTTCAGGCCAGTCTCTTCGAAGTGACTCAGAGGGAGGTTTTTTGCAACAGCAGAGGCCAGGTACAAATGTGGCCAGCCAGGGCCCACTACTGGAGGACGAGGAGGACGAGGATGAGGAGGAGGTGGAGGAGGATGAGGATGAAGCATGGTCACAGCGGGGTGGCACCCAACGCAGCTCGGGTCCATCACTGGTGCGTGGCTGGGGGGAAAGGCAGGACGATGACGATACGCCTCCCACAGAGGACAGCTTGTCCTTACCCCTGGGCAGCCTGGCACACATGAGCGACTACATGCTGCAGTGCCTGCGCAACGACAGCAGAGTTGCCCACATTTTAACCTGTGCGGACTACTGGGTTGCCACCCTGCTGGATCCACGCTACAAAGACAATGTGCCCACCTTACTTCCTGCACTGGAGCGTGATAGGAAGATGCGCGAGTACAAGCGCACGTTGGTAGACGCGCTACTGAGAGCATTCCCAAATGTCACAGGGGAACAAGTGGAAGCCCAAGGCCAAGGCAGAGGAGGAGCAAGAGGTCGCCAAGGCAGCTGTGTCACGGCCAGCTCCTCTGAGGGCAGGGTTAGCATGGCAGAGATGTGGAAAACTTTTGTCAACACGCCACAGCTAACTGCACCACCACCTGATACGCAACGTGTTAGCAGGAGGCAACATTTCACTAACATGGTGGAACAGTACGTGTGCACACCCCTCCACGTACTGACTGATGGTTCGGCCCCATTCAACTTCTGGGTCTCTAAATTGTCCACGTGGCCAGAGCTAGCCTTTTATGCCTTGGAGGTGCTGGCCTGCCCGGCAGCCAGCGTTTTGTCTGAACGTGTATTCAGCACGGCAGGGGGCGTCATTACAGACAAACGCAGCCGCCTGTCTACAGCCAATGTGGACAAGCTGACGTTCATAAAAATGAACCAGGCATGGATCCCACAGGACCTGTCCGTCCCTTGTCCAGATTAGACATTAACTACCTCCCCATAACCATATATTATTGGACTCCAGGGCACTTCCTCATTCAATCCTATTTTTATTTTCATTTTACCATTATATTGCGATGCTACCCAAAGTTGAATGAACCTCTCCTCTGCCTGTGTGCTAGGCCTAAATATATGCCAATGGACTGTTGCAGTGGTGGCTGACATGAAGCCTGATTCTCTGCTATGACATGCAGACTAATTCTCTGCTGACATGAAGCCAGATTGTCTGTTACGGGACCTCTCTCCTCTGCCTGGGTGCTGGGCCTAAATTTATGACAATGGACTGTTGCAGTGGTGGCTGACGTGAAGCCTGATTCTCTGCTATGACATGCAGACTGATTCTCTGCTGACATGAAGCCAGATCGTCTGTTACGGGACCTCTCTGCTCTGCCTGTGTGCTAGGCCTAAATATATGCCAATGGACTGTTGCAGTGGTGGGTGACGTGAAGCCTCATTCTCTGCTATGACATGCAGACTGATTCTCTGCTGACATGAAGCCAGATTGTCTGTTACGGGACCTCTCTGCTCTGCCTGTGTGCTAGGCCTAAATATATGCCAATGGACTGTTGCAGTGGTGGGTGACGTGAAGCCTCATTCTCTGCTATGACATGCAGACTGATTCTCTGCTGTCATGAAGCCAGATTGTCTGTTACGGGACCTCTCTGCTCTGCCTGTGTGCTAGGCCTAAATATATGCCAATGGACTGTTGCAGTGGTGGCTGACGTGAAGCCTCATTCTCTGCTATGACATGCAGACTGATTCTCTGCTGACATGAAGACAGATTCTCTGTTACGGGACCTCTCTCCTCTGCCTGTGTGCTAGGCCTAAATATATGCCAATGGACTGTTGCAGTGGTGGGTGACGTGAAGCCTCATTCTCTGCTATGACATGCAGACTGATTCTCTGCTGTCATGAAGCCAGATTGTCTGTTACGGGACCTCTCTGCTCTGCCTGTGTGCTAGGCCTAAATATATGCCAATGGACTGTTGCAGTGGTGGGTGACGTGAAGCCTCATTCTCTGCTATGACATGCAGACTAATTCTCTGCTGACATGAAGACAGATTCTCTGTTACGGGACCTCTCTCCTCTGCCTGTGTGTGTGCTGGGCCTAAATATATGCCAATGGACTGTTGCAGTGGTGGCTGACGTGAAGCCTCATTCTCTGCTATGACATGCAGACTGATTCTCTGCTGACATGAAGCCAGATTCTCTGTTACGGGACCTCTCTCCTCTGCCTGTGTGCTAGGCCTAAATATATGCCAATGGACTGTTGCAGTGGTGGCTGACGTGAAGCCTCATTCTCTGCTATGACATGCAGACTAATTCTCTGCTGACATGAAGACAGATTCTCTGTTACGGGACCTCTCTCCTCTGCCTGGGTGCCGGGGCCTAAATATCTGAGAATGGACTGTTCCAGTGGTGGGTGACGGGAAGCCAGATTCTCTGCTATGGAACCTCTCTCCAATTGATTTTGGTTAATTTCTATTTATTTAATTTTTATTTTAATTAATTTCCCTATCCACATTTGTTTGCAGGGGATTTACCTACATGTTGCTGCCTTTTGCAGCCCTCTAGCCCTTTCCTGGGCTGTTTTACAGCCGTTTTAGTGCCGAAAAGTTCGGGTCCCCATTGACTTCAATGGGGTTCGGGTTCGGGACGAAGTTCGGATCGGGTTCGGATCCCGAACCCGAACATTTCCGGGATGTTCGGCCGAACTTCTCGAACCCGAACATCCAGGTGTTCGCTCAACTCTACTTACGAGAACAGCTTGTCTTTTTCCTGGTTGAGGATCGGTCTGCTGCGATTGGACAGCATCACATCCAGGGAGAAGGAGACGATCACTGAGGATAGCTGATAGCCTCCCTGAACCAATGGTACTAATTAGTATATTGGGAGCCAGAACACACAGGGGGACATAGCGGCGCAATGGTGGGGGCTATTAAAAAAACAAACAAAAAAACAAAACAATAGCATCTGTAGAAGGTGGACTACTTACTAAGGTAGGTAGGAAGCCCATGACAACAGTGCCGAGACTGATTGGCCTGGCGTCTTTGCTCCCTGATAGAGCGACCATCTCCACTGTCAGCAGGGCTGGTTGGCACATCAATACAGCTATGCCAGCAGTGTTGTTTAGTGGGAAAGGGGAATGGCATACGGAAAAGGGGCATGAATGCAACAAAAATACAATGAAATGTTGGTGCAAAATCTTGGTGTAAAGTAAGCCAACTAATCGTTGGGGTAAACTTAGACTTGACAGTCTGCAGGTGCACCAGATTTATCATCCAGCATCAGACGCTTTAATGAATCTGGCACAGTTTTACATTTACACTGTCTAAGGCCCCTTTCACACGGGCGAGTTTTGAACGCATTGCACCTGCACTGAATCCGTACCCATTCATTTCTATGGGGCTGTGCACATGAGCGGTGATTTTCACGCATCGCTTGTGCGTTGAGTGAAAATCGCAGCATGGTCTATATTGTGCGTTTTTCACGCAAAGCAGGCCCCATAGAAGTGAATGGGCCTACGTGAAAATCGCAAGCATCCGCATTCACTTTTTATTCTGCATCTACTGTATTATTTTCCCTTATAACATGGTTATAAGGGAAAATAATAATAGCATTCCTTAATACAGAATGCTTAGTAGAAGGTCAATTGAGGGTTAAAAAATAAAATTAAAATTAACTCACCTCCTCCAATTGATCGCGTAGCTGCCGATCTCCTGTTCTTTCTTCAGGACCTGTTAAAGGACCTGTGGTGACATCACTGTGCTCATCACATGACACATCACATGATCCATCACCATGGTGATGGACCATGTGATGAGCTCAGTGACGTCACCACAGGTCCTTTGACAGGTCCTGAAGAAAGAACAGGAGATCGGCAGCTACGCAATCAATTGGAGGAGGTGAGTTAATTTTTATTTTTATTTTTTAACCCTCAATTGACCTTCTAGTAAGCATTCTGTATTAAAGAATGCTATTATTTTCCCTTATAACCATGTTATAAGGGAAAATTAAAATTTTTTACAGAATACTGAACCCAAACCCGAACTTCTGTACCAAAACACATTAAAACGCTTTGCACTCGCTGTGAAAAATCGCGCATGTTCCCGCAACGCACCTGCATCTGTTCCCGCACGTCACCTGCAATGCCCGTGTGAACCCAGTCTAAATCTTAGATAGTAAATCTGCCCCTTTGTTTGACAACAATTTGCAGAATTTATATTTATAAGCCCATATAAGGGATTGTTTTTTGTGTGACAAGTTCTACTTTCTACTGCCACCATTTAATATGGCATAATATGGCATGACATACAGTACAGACCAAAAGTTTGGACACACCATCTCATTCAAAGAGTTTACTTTATTTTCATGACTATGAAAATTGTAGATTCACACTGAAGGCATCAAAACTATGAATTAACACATGTGGAATTATATACATAACAAAAAAGTGTGAAACAACTGAAAATATGTCATATTCTAGGTTCTTCAAAGTAGCCACCTTTTGCTTTGATTACTGCTTTGCACACTCTTGGCATTTTCTTGATGAGCTACAAGAGGTAGTCACCTGAAATGGTCTTCCCTTCACAGGTGTGCCCTGTCAGGTTTAATAAGTGGGATTTCTTGCCTTATAAATGGGGTTGGGACCATCAGTTGCGTTGTGGAGAAGTCAGGTGGATACACAGCTGATAGTCCTACTGAATAGACTGTTAGAATTTGTATTATGGCAAGAAAAAAGCAGCTAAGTAAAGAAAAGAAAGTGGCCATCATTACTTTAAGAAATGAAGGTCAGTCAGTCCGAAAAATTGGGAAAACTTTGAAAGTGTCCCCAAGTGCAGTCACAAAAACCATCAAGCGCTACAAAGAAACTGGCTCACATGCGGACCGCCCCAGGAAAGGAAGACCAAGAGTCACCTCTGCTGCGGAGGATAAGTTCATCCGAGTCACCAGCCTCAGAAATCGCAGGTTAACAGCAGCTCAGATTAGAGACCAGGTCAATGCCACACAGAGTTCTAGCAGCAGAGACATCTCTAGAACAACTGTTAAGAGGAGACTGTGTGAATCAGGCCTTCATGGTAGAATATCTGCTAGGAAACCACTGCTAAGGACAGGCAACAAGCAGAAGAGACATGTTTGGGCTAAAGAACACAAGGAATGGACATTAGACCAGTGGAAATCTGTGCTTTGGTCTGATGAGTCAAAATTTGAGATCTTTGGTTCCAACCACTGTGTCTTTGTGCGACGCAGAAAAGGTGAACGGATGGACTCTACATGCCTGGTTCCCACCGTGAAGCATGGAGGAGGAGGTGTGTTGGTGTGGGGGTGCTTTGCTGGTGACACTGTTGGAGATTTATTCAAAATTGAAGGCATACTGAACCAGCATGGCTACCACAGCATCTTGCAGCGGCATGCTATTCCATCCGGTTTGTGTTTAGTTGGACCATCATTTATTTTTCAACAGGACAATGACCCCAAACACACCTCCAGGCTGTGTAAGGGCTATTTGACCATGAAGGAGAGTGATGGGGTGCTGCGCCAGATGACCTGGCCTCCACAGTCACCGGACCTGAACCCAATCGAGATGGTTTGGGGTGAGCTGGACCGCAGAGTGAAGGCAAAAGGGCCAACAAGTGCTAAGCATCTCTGGGAACTCCTTCAAGATTGTTGGAAGACCATTTCAGGTGATTACCTCTTGAAGCTCATCCAGAGAATGCCAAGAGTATGCAAAGCAGTAATCAAAGCAAAAGGTGGCTACTTTGAAGAACCTAGAATATGACATATTTTCAGTTGTTTCACACTTTTTTGTTATGTATATAATTCCACATGTGTTAATTCATAGTTTTGATGCCTTCAGTGTGAATCTACAATTTTCATAGTCATTAAAATAAAGAAAACTCTTTGAATAAGAAGGTGTGTCCAAGCTTTTGGTCTGTACTGTATGTAGTGGAAAACGGGGGGGGAGGGGGGAGTTCCACCACAGTTTAAGGGTTTTGTCCCTATGGCTTTCCCTATGTGGCAAAACTGACCTGTGACCTTCATTCTCTGGGTCAGTATGATTACAACGATACCACATATGTGTAGGCTTTTTTCTGTTTTAATACTGAAAAAAATAATGATTTTTTTACATCGCCATAATTTGACCCCAGAACTTTTTTTTATAGTTATGTCTACTGAGCTGTGTGGGTGCTCATTTTTTGCAATTTTTATTGATACCATTTTCTAGTGTGTGTGACTTTTTGATCACATTTTATTAAAAAATGTTGTGTAGTTGAAGGATTTCGGACGCAGCGATGCTCATGAAGTTTATTCTTTTATTGTTTATGTGTTTTTTTATTCTAGAGAAAGGGGGCTGATATAAATTTAAATTTTTTTAAATATTTTTTTTAGCTTAGCATGTGACATCAGGTTCATTGGTTACATGACCTTGGTGCAGATCAGTCCTATTCAAGTGAATGGGGTGAGCTGTGATACCAAGCACAGCCGCTATGAAATGGATGGCGCTGTGCTTGGTGAGCTGTGAGGAGGCCATGGTGCTCACTGGAGCTCCGTTCAGCACTGAGGCTTCCTCAAAAAGCTGATTGGCAGGGGTGCTGGGAGTTTGGACCCCCCGATTTCATATTGATGACCTATTCTGAGGTCCTAGAGTCTAAAGGAGGACACTGGTGTGATAGCTGGGGGAGCCTGTCTCATATTTTGCACTGGACCCAAGAACGTCAAGTAAAGCATTTCCGCTTTGACTGGGTATCTACATCTTATAAAGTGAAGGCATATTTCTACACTACAGCATCACTTTATGATTGGTGTGGGTTCAACCATTGGGTCTCCCAACGATTCTGTAAACTAAAGGTCCACAGCACCGGTTAGCATTGCGTCCCCTTTGGTGTTTTTACCTGCTAAGTGGCTCCCTAACCACCTGCTGTTCTGGGAACTAAAGCTTGACCATATTCAGGTGAATAGTGCCAGCTGCAGTCTGCACAGCTGTATAGCCAGATGCCCGGAAAACCTGTAGCCTTAAACCAGCACTGCAGACTTTTCAGTCTTAGGATGGGTGGAAGTCCCAGAGGCCAAACCCCCGTTGATCATAAGGTGACATCTTAACTTAGCAATATACAATCCTAGCCATATACAGTACAGACCAAAAGTTTGGACGCACCTTCTCATTCAAAGAGTTTTCTTTATTTTCATGACTATGAAAATTGTAGATTCACACTGAAGGCATCTAAACTATGAATTAACACATGTGGAATTATATACATAACAAAAAAGTGTGAAACAACTGAAAATATGTCATATTCTAGGTTCTTCAAAGTAGCCACCTTTTGCTTTGATTACTGCTTTGCACACTCTTGGCATTCTCTTGATGAGCTTCAAGAGGTAGTCACCTGAAATGGTTTTCACTTCACAGGTGTGCCCTGTCAGGTGTAATAAGTGGGATTTCTTGCCTTATAAATGGGGTTGGGACCATCAGTTGCGTTGTGGAGAAGTCAGGTGGATACACAGCTGATAGTCCTACTGAATAGACTGTTAGAATTTGTATTATGGCAAGAAAAAAGCAGCTAAGTAAAGAAAAACGAGTGGCCATCATTACTTTAAGAAATGAAGGTCAGTCAGTCTGAAAAATTGGGAAAACTTTAAAAGTAAGGGCTATTTGACCATGAAGGAGAGTGATGGGGTGCTGCGCCAGATGATTTGGCCTCCACAGCCACCGGACCTGAACCCAATCGAGATGGTTTGGGGTGAGCTGGACCGCAGAGTGAAGGCAAAAGGGCCAACAAGTGCTAAGCATCTCTGGGAACTCCTTCAAGACTGTTAGAAGACCATTTCAGGTGACTACCTCTTGAAGCTCATCAAGAGAATGCCAAGAGTGTGCAAAGCAGTAATCAAAGCAAAAGGTGGCTACTTTGAAGAACCTAGAATATGACATATTTTCAGTTGTTTCACACTTTTTTGTTATGTATATAATTCCACATGTGTTAATTCATAGTTTTGATGCCTTCAGTGTGAATCTACAATTTTCATAGTCATGAAAATAAAGAAAACTCTTTGAATGAGAAGGTGTGTCCAAACTTTTGGTCTGTACTGTTCATTATATTCAATTGCTGTCCGTCATCTTACAGAGCCAGCACTTCCTTCATTTTTGTTATTCAGCTCCTACGGGGGAACAGAACAACAGAAATGATTAACAGAGGTGTAGTAGCAATGTGAACAAGTCTCTATAGCAGGCACTGCAGGTGAAACTAATAGATGCAGCTTTATAAGATAGAAATACCCCTTTAAAGGAAACTGGATGATCGGTGGAATAGAATATCTGGCTGTGGAATGACAGCAAAAATGTACCTGGTTAATAGGCTAATTATGGATGTGTGTCAGAGAAATTCCCATTGCTCAGGCAGCATGTATCGCTCACTGTGGATGACCAGGGTTTAAAGTTCATTACTTTTTCAAAGGCAAATCTCACTGATTGTGAAGATAATGATGCAGACTTATAACTTCAGGGCATTTCTCACTCAGCTTGAGAGAAAACGTATCTCCCAGGCAGCCTGCTTCTAGTAAGCTAATTAGCATCAGAGAAAATCATAGCAACGGTGATACTGTAATTATGGCGTCAATATTGCTTAGGTTAGGTTGCTTAGGTTCAGTTTTTTTGTTGCAGATTTGGAAGCCAAAATCAGGTGTGGATCATAATAGGAGACAAATTATAAAGGACAGACCTATTTATTTAAATCCACTCCTGGTTATGGCTTCAAAAACTGCATAAAAAACCTGGACCTGTGGCCATACCCTAAACATCTATTAGACACAGAATTGCCCATACAAAATGACCCAAACCTTTACAATTATCTTCGTCTATAAAATTTACATTTATTGCACTCAGTTGCAGGAGCATCAACATCAACAGTAAAATATTTGGGGGAATTTACGAAGCTAAAAACGCCAGAATGTGTTAGACACTTTTTGCACTTTACTAGAAAAGTGGCATGGTTTAGTTGGAAGGGACATGGTTTAAATGCTATGTACACCTAAAGGGGCAATTTTTTCATTTTTACATTTTACTCATTTTGGACTTTTTTTTTCAAATATTCAGCAACTTTGACATAAAGGGTTAACTTCTGCCTAGATGTGAGAATCGTACTTTCACTTTCAGCCGGTCATCTAATAACCCTGATCTCTAAATTATTAATCGCTTAAAAACACTTGTTTAACCCTTTTACTTTTCAAACAGCAGAGATCCGCAGCTAATGTCCGCAACCGGCAATAATGGCGATCGCGGTCAGTAAAGCCTTTAGATACTGTGATCAAGTGTGATCACGGCATCTAAAAGCTCAAAATCCCAGAAGTGAGCGCTTCTGGGCTTCTTACCGTCATCCTCTGCGGTCAATGAGGATGCCGGTAATTGAATTCAATGCGCTGGGTCTCTCTGAAGAGACCCACTGTATTGGAGCTGCAATTCTTACTTTGGCCAGCAGGTGGCAGGTCAACAGAAGAATTGAACAGTTCTGCTCTACTCATGGATCTATAAGAAACATAATGGTACAGAATAAAAAATAAATTGTAAGTCTTGTAGCCTCAAACACAAGCTTAAAAGTAAATTAAACCACCCATCTTTCCGTAGAATAAAAAAATGAATACGTAAATAACAAAAAATCTAAACATCATAGGCATCACTGCGTTCAAAAATGCCCGTACTATTAAAATATACAAATATTTTTCCAATACAGCAAATGGCATAATGGAAAAAAAATGTCAAAATGGCCGATTTGCCATGTTTTCATCGCTTCTCTTACCCAAAACATGTATTGAAATGTGATCAAAAAGTCACACACGCCAAAATGGTATTAATAAAAGCTACAGATTGTCCTGCAAAAAATGAGTCCCCACACAGCTCAGTAGATATAACTATAAAAAAAGTTATGGGGGTCAGAATATGGAGATGTAAAAGAAAAATATTTTTTCTAAGTTTTGATTTATTTTTACACTATTTAGACATAACAAAACTATACATATGTGGTATCATTGTAATCGTACTGAACCTGGAATGAAGTGCACAGGTCAGTTTTGCCGCAAAGGAAACGCTGTAGGGACAAAACCCGTACAACGATGGAGGAATTGTGTTTTTTTCCAATTCCACCCCATTTAGAATTTTTTTCCCGCTTCCCACTAGATTGTATGCCATATTAAATGGTGGCATTAGAAAGAACAACTTGTCCTGTAAATAATAAGCCCTCAAATGGATATGTGAACGGAAAAATAAAAGAGTTATGACTCAAGGAAGATAGGGAAGAAAAAAAGTTCAAAAAATAAAACATCCGGTATCCAAGGGGTTAAGCCACATTTTTATTAGTAAGCTAAGAATTGAGCTATGATGAGTGTTTATAAGATCAGAGGTAAGGAGCTGTGAGCTGGGCTGCCTGACTGAACACAGTAAAATAAAAAGAGCATGCTACTAGGGAATCTCAAGGCTGTACAGAGAAAGGGGCTCAGCATTTCTAATAAAGACCAATTGACAAAATCCTTTTTAGATCAAAATAAGTACAATGCATTAATTTAAAAAAAATTGCCCCCCCCCCAAAAGGTGTCCATAGCCTTTAAAATGTGAGAACACGCCTGAAAATTCCAAACACAATTTACTATTACATGAGCTGAGAGCAACCAACTGGGGAAGAGTACATAAGGCAGTAATACATATTAGTGAAATAAGACTTCTGATTAAAAGGCTGATACCTCGTCATCCCTATCATAAAACACCCTTGACAGTTTGGGCTACTTAATTTAGAAGACGCTCCACATAGTAAGAAAATGGATGCAGTGATAATAACCTCATCTGGACTTGCTATTATGTTGACACTGACAACTTGGTCGGAGATGACAGATTCAGTATGTATCCTGTTAAGTCGACTCCTCAGCTCAGAGTTGTGATTCAGTGCCTGTAAGATGAAATAACAAAATTATGAAAAGTTTCTGGGTTCTGTTTACCAGACATTCAATACTTACTTAAGCCAAACTCTCTTGCATCTGCGCGAGTTATTTCCACTGAGCAGAATAATGAAAACAACAGAAGTGCTGGGTCGGTTTTATGACAGACAAGAACAGCGTCTGATAGACCCCATTTTAGTCAATGTCTGTCGGGTCTCCACCAGTGAACCTGGCATTTTAACAGACTAAACAGGACAGGAAATGAAATATACAAAGAACACAGTAAGGTCTTGTTCGATTGATGTGGTTTTTAGTGTTTCATTTACCTCTACAAGCACCATGTTATAACTGTATCTCATTGGTGTGCTCGCTGTAAATGTATGGAGTAGGCTCAGGAGCTGAGCCCTCTCCATATGTGGATAAATGCAATATCCTTTCCCAATTTATAAAAATAAACAATAAAAAAATAAAAATAAACATAATTGGTTTCACCAAGTCCAATAATGTCCAAACAATTAAAATATAAAATATTTATCATGCACTGTGAACACCATAACAGAAAAAAATATAGAAATGGCAGATTTGCAGTTTATTTTTGTCAACATGCCCCTCTAAACAAAATTGAAGTTATCAAAAAGTTGTATCTACCCCAAAATGGCACAAAAAAACCCTACAGTTTGCCCTGCAAAAAAACAAGTCCTGACACAGCTCTGTGTTTTTTCAAAGGTTTTTAAACGTAGTAAAACATAATAAAAACCATATAAATTTAGTATTGCTGTAATTGTACTAACCCCCAGAATAAGGGCATGCTCACATCAGCCCTATTATTTCCATAAATAACTGACGTGTCAGAATCGGCACATAACTGACAGGAACGGAGCAGAACAGAACCCATTGACTATAATGAGGTCTGTTCGGTTTTCTTTCAGGAGAACTTTTTTTTAGCGTTGAAAAATGCCCTGCATGCAGGACTTTTTTTCTCTGCTATCTTTGAGAAAGGCCTCATGCACACGGACGTTTTTTTTTGCGGTCCGCAAAAACGGTTTCCGTTGTTCCGTGATCCGTGTCCGGACACGGATCACGGACGCGGATGACAATCTTGTGTGCATCCGTGATTTTTCACGGACCCATTGACTTGAATTGGTCCGTGAACCGTTGTCCGTGAAAAAAATAGGACAGGTCATATTTTTTTCACGGACTGGAAACATGAATCACGGACGCGGATGCCAAACGGAACAACGGCCGGGGATGCACACAACGGTCGTGTGCATGAGGCCAAACTCTGTGACAGAGGCCCTGAATGGAGCCCCCAATGCAGATGTGAACATGCCCTAAGGTTAAAATTTATTTTTTTGGCCAACAGTAAATGCCGTAAAAACAAAACCCAAAAACAAAGTTGGAAATTCTTTTTTTTTTTCAATTTCACCCCACAAAGAATTTCCAGTTTCCAATACAACATATGGGAAATTAAATGATGCCATTAAAAATACAACTTGTCTAATTCAAAAAAAAATAATATATATATATATATATATATATATATATATATATGTATATATATATATATACGGCTATGTGAACAGAAAAGTAAAAAAGTTATGGCTCTTGGAAGGCGGGAAGGAAAAAAAACCACAAAGAAAATAAAAATAGGCTTTTTCAGGCAGGGTTAAGCCAAAGCCTGAATTGGATCCAAAATGAGAAGACATAGAAACGATTACTTTATATTTTGCCTTAAGTTACTTCTGGTTTGGGCATAAAAAAAAAAAATCGTCAACAGAATCAAATCCAAGACATAAATCATAGCCACACCCTTGCTGGTTCCAAGTTGGTATGGCTCCCCCCAACTCCTGCAGACTATTAGAAGCATCAGAAAATGATGACACCTTTATTAGCAAAGGTAAGTGTGTATAGCAGTAGGAGAGCAATGTCTTGGAGGATGTAATGCAGAACTGCAACAGGTTTCAGGCTTTTTAAACAATAATTTACATTCAATCACATAGTGAATGGCGAGACAACAGACTTTAGGATTGGTGTTCCCGTTGTATGAGAGGGCTTTGATTTTCATCCAACATGGATCACAATATTTATTTAGTACTGGAGCCTGACATCTTTAGCACTCAGCATATGGCTGGTGTTCAGGAGTCTCACTAATTAGTTTCTACAGCACTGATGTGGAAAGGTGTCTTGTAACTCAAGATAAAAAGTACCTGAGAAAGTGAATGTCTGAGGCGCACAATATGTGTATTCTGACTGCTGTAATCCTGATCGGAAACCATCTGCTTCATTTTTTCCTTCTCGATAGCAATGGTGTTATAGGCAGATTTAAGGAGAGAATGAACTGGAAACAGCAAGAAACAACAGGTAGAACATTTACTAAACAAAAGATTAACTAATATAAACAAATAGTTACAGCGCCACACCGCTACAGGTTGGTTGCCTTAAAGGGGCTGTCCCATGAAAAATATTCTACATTTTACAAATCAGCACCTGGATCTGAATAATTGTGTACTTGCATGCAATTACAATTTATTATAGTCACTGAGTTATTCAATAACATGTATCTATATATCCCCATCAGCTGTTTATTCTTTTCCTTATTTCTCTGTCCACTTCATTAAAATTGCTGAAGTGGTCGCACATGCTCAGTTCCAACTGCCGCCAGCCAATCTACAGTTAGAAGCTGTGACAGGTACAGAGAGAGAGCTGCAGCAGAAAGGACACCTTCCTGAGAAAGGGCACATGCCCTGAGCTGCAGCAGAAAGGTCACTCCCTTGAGAATAGACACACCCCCTAAGGTGCTAGCCTGAGGAAAATCTGGCAGGGCAATTGGAGCAATAGCTGGGGAGATCTCTTAATCCATGTGGAGTACTGGTCTGGTTCTAGTTTTGTTAAAAAGAGGTTGTCATCTACTAGATGATGTCTGATTTTCAGATTTTACACTAATTATGGGATAATCCCTTTAAGAAAAAGTAGTGGGGAATGACACAATCATATCTGGCCTGCTCCAAGAAGTGTAGAAAGAAGTTTGAGTCCGGCACAGGCCTCACAAGGCCCCTAGAGTTTCATTTAAAAAATAAAAAAATAAAAAAAATAAAAAAAAATAAAAAATATATATATTTTTATTTTTTTAAACTACGGATCTTGCATCAGCAACTGTCAGCAGACTATAGACTATAGGAATCTCAGCTAAACTAACTTAGTTTGGTCTTGCAACTTGCCAGAGATCATGGTGCTGACAACAAAGCTGCAGATACACGGTGCCATGAGTTGTTTTCTGGATGATAGAGAGGATACAAAGCCTGATATTCAATGCTAAGAGCAAGCACTAGTTCACTATCATATGGAGGCAAGTTGTTCTGTCCTGCTGTCTGGAAAAATTGCCTAGTGCCCAATCAGAGCCATTATTATTATTCCGCTGTTCTGATTTCCATCAGCAAAACACAGACGTTTGGATGTTTGTCTGGTATCCAGGTTCATCCGTTGTTTTTTTCAGATCCATTCATTTGCCTTCCTGTGCTGGGTACTGGCTCCTTCGCTCCCTTAATTCGTCTGCTTCACCCGGCTCCCTCGCTGTCAACATCCGGTTTGCCACTGCTGCAACCAATTGCTAGCCACAACAGTGACCTGCTCCCCTTGCATCATGACAAATGGTCACGTGATGCAAAGGGAGCAGTTCACCGCTGCAACCAGTTATTTACAGTGAGGGAGCCAAGCAAAGTAGGTATTATCCTGCCCTGCTGAGTTCGAGAATCATTACAGATCACGTCTGCCTCAGTTTTGGTATTTCTGTAGTGATTAGTGTGGTTATGGCACCATCTAGCGGTGTTAAGTTGTATTACACTTTGTTTTTCTTGTTACAAAGACTGCTGCATTGTGGGAGTGCAAAGCATCCTGGGAAAGAGAAGCCTCCATTTATCAGGACACATCAGCAGAGCTGTCCAATGCATGTCTCCTTCTCAAACTCCACCATCCTTGTAAAAGCATATCTGGTGAGAGATCTTTGTTTCAGGGATATAATGTTATGCAGAGCTGTTCAGTCAGTTGTAATTGTTACTCAGGGAGTTGTTACTACTGTTAGTTAGACATGTAGTCCTTAGTGATGAGCGGGAGGTGCCATATTCGATTTCGCGATATTTCGCGAATATTCGAATGAATATTCGTGTTATATTCGTCGAAATCGAATATTCGTAATTATTCCAATTATCGCGAATAATATACGAATAAAATTTTCGCGTATTGCGATTATTTATCTTGATAGTATAAGGCAACGTTCCTATGCTAATTGACAATGGCTAGGCTAATATGTGTATTTTACGAAATTTCGTGATTTGCTCTAACTTCGTCTCTTAGAATATTACGAATATTCTAAAAGACGAAGTTAGAGCAATATTACGAAATTTCGTAAAATACACATATAGATTGTAATTTAGCTAATATAGTGCTATAATCCCTTTTTTTCCTCTAATTTTTTTTTGCCTCTTCTGAACTTAAGTTTTGTAAAATATGTACACTATTAAAAAATATCACTATAGCAGTATATTAGCTTAAATACAATCTATGTGTATTTTACGAAATTTCGTAATATTGCTCTAACTTCGTCTTTTAGAATATTCGTAATATTCTAAAAGACGAAGTTAGAGCAATATTAAGAACATTTGCAAAAGCCGAAATTGCGATGCGAGTAATATAACACGAAATAATCGCATGAAGATTTCAATTTAGCACTGCTATATTCCATATTCTAGCCTAATATGGAATATAGCTGTGCTAAGTTAGCACTGCTATATTCCATACTAGGCTAGAATATGGAATATAGCAGTGCTAAGTTGAAATCTTCATGCGATTATTTCGTATTATATTACTCGCATTGCAATTTCGGCTTTTGCAAATGTTCTTAATATTGCTCTAACTTCGTCTTTTAGAATATTACGAATATTCTAAAAGACGAAGTTAGAGCAATATTACGAAATTTCGAAAAGACTAAGTTAGAGCAATATTACGAAATTTCGTAAAATACACATAGATTGTATTTAAGCTAATATACTGCTATAGTAATATTTTTTAATAGTGTACATATTTTACAAAACAAGTTCAGAAGAGGCAAAAAAAAATTAGAGGAAAAAAAAGGGATTATAGCACTATATAAGCTAAATTACAATCTATATGTGTATTTTACGAAATTTCGTAATATTGCTCTAACTTCGTCTTTTAGAATATTCGTAATATTGCTCTAACTTCGTCTTTCAGAATATTACGAATATTCTAAAAGACGAAGTTAGAGCAATAATAAGAACATTTGAAAAAGTCGAAATTGCGATGCGAGTAATATAATACGAAATAATCGCATGAAGATTTCAACTTAGCACTGCTATATTCCAGATTCTAGCCTAGTATGGAATATAGCAGTGCTAACTTAGCACAGCTATATTCCATATTAGGCTAGAATATTGAATATAGCAGTGCTAAGTTGAAATCTTCATGCGATTATTTCGTATTATATTACTCGCATCGCAATTTCGGCTTTTGCGAAATTTCGTAAAATACACATATAGATTAGATTGTAATTTAGCTAATATTGAATATAGCACTGCTAGGTTGAAAACGCCACTGACTGGAGCAGCCAGGAAGCCAGGAATCCAAAGGACAGGTAAGAACAACTTTAGGGAAGTGGGAAAGGAAAAAATTCTAATAATAAAAAAAACAAAAAAACGAATATTCGAATTCGCGAATATATAGAACGATATTCTAAATATTCGCGAAATCTCGAAATTGCGATATTCGAGAAAAAAATTCGCAATTCGAATATTCGCGCTCAACACTAGTAGTCCTATGTTAGGCAGCCATTTTACCATGTGCTTCAGTGTTATGCAAATGTTACAGTACATGATATCTATACTTTATACTTTACCAAACAATCCTGTTTTGCCAATAAACAAGTTAAGACTACAAAGAACAGTCCTCTTATTTGGAAGACAGGAATGGTTTATGCTGAATGTCAGACTGCACACTGTGTGAACGTGTATGAAGACAGAACAGGTATGCATGCTCCCCTTTGCAGATCTGCTAAGGAGGGGCCAAGGGAGTTGTCATCCCCTTTAATGGGGTATCTGGTGACAGATGCTACAACTCACTTAATTATTAAAACATTTTAAATATAATAAAACATTTGAAATGAATGCGTGTTTTGTTGCTTGTTTACACAGAAATTCTTATCTTTATTAAATATAATGAATATTTTATTACATCTTCTGTTCTCTTCAAATGTACCTTTCTGCGCTAATAAGCAAAATTCTTCCTGCATCTTGGTATAATCCGATGCAAACTCCAGGGCATCAGTTACATGACTTGGAGGGGTTTGGAACTCGACATCTGCATAGAGGTTAGGGTTGGAGGCGTGCAGCCGAACGGGGGACATTGAAGCACTGAGAGGTACCTAGGAAAAAGAAGCTATTAAAACGGTGCATTATGAACATTGGTCAATATCATTAAGACTAGGTCAATATCTTACGAGTGTCCCATGTGACCTTGTTAAATATTTTACGGCTACTATCATCTGAACTGAAAAAAATTAATAATTAAAAGAAATCCCATTTATATTTCATTAGAATATTGACTGTTCCACATATAGGCTCCAGAGATGGGGGTCTCTCAGTATCAATAATCCCCCCTACCTCACCTTCACTTCTATGATTTAGAAAATTATATTACTTATTCACATTCAAGTAAATGGAAGCCAACAAAAGTGCTTCTGTCTGAAAAAATCCCAAAATCTGTGACCAAACAGAACTCTTTAGAGGGGTTGTCCAGGATTTAAAAAAAACATAGCTCCTTTCTTCCAAAAACAGCACCATACCTTTCCACAGGTTGTGTGTGGCAATGCAGATTAACCGCATTCACTTCAATGATGCCATATTGTACACAACCCAACTGGTGTGTCGCTGTTTCTGAAAGAAAGCAGCCATGTTTTACTATTTGTGGAGTATCCCTTTAAATCACCAACAGTCACATCAAAATTGCAAAAACCCTCCGAAAAATGTTTCTTTTTTATTGTACATTTTGAATTTATATCTCAAGTAAATATAGCTTGAGCACACTTTAGGCAACTGAAGTGCATTTGAACCCCTTAGTGATGTAACTAATTTTAGTCTTAAGGACCAGCATCATTTTTTATTGTGTCTTTAATTTAGTTGTATGGGTTATATTCCTGCAGCATGTAACGGGTATCACTAGAGAATAAATAATAATAATAATAAAAAGCGGACCACATGTTTTACGCTAATGATCCTGTGTGGACAGGTGGGACAATGTAAAATGGAAACTTTATTGTATTTATGTGTAAGGTACAAATGTTTAGGGTGACTTATTTTATGCTGTGATTCCGATGCTGGTAAATGTCTGGGTTATGGATTTGATTAACAGCCTAATTAGGTGCAGCGGAAGGATTAGATGAGCAAGAGCTCATCTTCTCACTCCTTTTCTTGGGAAAAAAAGGAACTTATGTTAATCACAGATGCTGTCTGATTGGTGGAGGAGAGGAGGAGAGATAACATGCACAGAAGTCCATGTTACCCTCCCCTTAGGGACATGTACAGCTAAAATCCATGGCAGAAGCATCAGTAGCTGAAAACACGTTGTCAGATTTTTAATTTGGACGTGGTTTTAGACGAGTTTTTGCAAGAGTTTTAGAAGAGTTTTTGGCTGACGATTTCCTGCAAGGTGGAGGTGTTTTTTTTTTTTACATCAAAGTCAATGGGGAAACTGTTAATGGAGTTTTGAATATGGATTTAGCAGTGGAAACTGTCTGTTTTCCACTACCTAATAAGTGGCAAGTTTTAGCTGTGTGATCATAGGCTTAGGTAGAAACGTTCTATGTTGTGTGCAGTCTGCCAGCACTCCCTCCACTGACCACCCTCTCCTCCTCCATGCTGGATGACAGCCAGCTGAAGGGGAACGGCTGCTTACCCGTTCATATTTTAGGCTGTGCATCAGCTACAGATGTGATCCTGGTCTTGTCTGAAAGCTGATAATCTAAGCTTTTAAGCAAGACCAGGATTGTAGTGCTGGCTGAGCTATATAGAGAAAGATATAACCTTTAGAAATCAGGTCAGGAGTGAAACTGCATGTACTGCATCTCTCATTGGGATCCATTTGTAACGACTAAGCTGCCATGTATTGTGGCTAGTGCTCTGATCTTAGTCCTGTTTAAAGGTTTAAAATGAGCCCAAAATCATGTCTATAGCCCAGTCCCAGCCTAAGATATAGTCCTCAGAAGTATCCCTCCCTTTCTGCAGCCACACAGCCCCCGAACAGTGTTCCTGCAAAGCAGTATTGTCCTTTTCTGCCTGTAAAAACACTATTTGCGAGGATGAATGTGGGGTCGGGGGGATAATTTACAAGATGTTCATAGTATTGAGCTTGAGTAGGTGTTTCGAGTTAGCAGTATTTACATGCATGTTAACTATTTTTTTCATTTCTGATTGTTCACAAAATTAATACATCATAATGATGCATTTTCCAGACGCAGATGTACCAAATAGTCAACCCAGTGCAGGGGCCTAGAAGGTAAGTGGGACATTGTCACATTAAAATCAGCTTTCGTCTGTCTATTAGGTTGCATACAATGGAATTTAATTGCATGGAATGTCATTGTTCACAATTCCTGGTGGATAAGAGCGTGCTTGAGGTGAGCTCAGTGCTCCAGCGCTGTTTAACTGGAACAATCATCAGTGCAAATGGATCAAACGGATATATAGCTATTCATTTGGCATGCGTTCACCAACTACTTTTGACCCACTTTCCTCTAGAATCAGGAAATTTAAGCCAAAAAGAATTGTATTGCTAATGGATGTGCAAAGGAAGATGGACATATACTGATGTATTCAATAATGAACAAAAAAAGTATGACAAACATTTTCTATTTACGTAATTTTGCAAAGCATTGCAATCCATAAAGAGAGTCTGTCAGCAGTTTTGATCATGCTAAAATGCTGACTGCACTAGGTAGGGTCTGGGCATAGCATCACAAATATACCTTTTGCGCATCAGTAGAAGTGTGAATATGACGTTTTATTCTGCAAATTCCTGCTCTCTGAAATGCCCAAGGTAGACCTTACTATGAAGTGCTCTCTGCTATCCACACTGACCTGCTTTACAGCCCCTACACTTTTGCTATGAGGGAGTAGCAGCTGTAGCATTCAACTAGGTGACCAGTACAGCTGTTACTCAGAGGGGAGGGGCTGTTAAGCAAAGAGCACTTTCCAGTGAAGCTCTGCCCCCGGTGCACTTAAAGTTAGACCAACCGATAAGAAAAACTCTGATAAAGTGCATGCAATACACTGGGGTCTAGCATAAATTACTATCACCAAAAAGAACCAAACCAATAACCCCACAAAAAATGAGGATAACACTCATATAAAATATATGTAGTTTATTAAGACATAAAGTAAACATACAATGACAAAGGCACAAGGCAATGGGGGTATGGGATGCCCCGTGTATCGGAGCCATAAACCCCCACCCTCACATATACCGTACTGACAAGGGAACGTGCCAGAAACACAAGGTGCTAAGCTGCACTATAGTGGGTGAGATGTAGATTCACCCAAAATAACATGTAAATAAATGCATACCGCAGGTGTACATGGAATCACCTGATCACACATACCATGGTTGCCCACCACAATGAGTGGCGGCCGTGGCCTGCCTATATCGTAGAGCAGAAAACCAGGTCACAATGGATGATGAAATCATAACAGAGCAACAGTGGCATGTGTAAGAAGTAACAACCAAATCGAGGCACAAAGCATAAACTACAGAATGCATAAGTTACCCATAATGTGTGGAGGCACCAAGTGTCTGACCAGAGCTGCACCTCGACGCGCATTTCGCCAGGAATGGGCTTCATCAGGAGGTAGGGAATAAACACAAGTGTCCATCTTAAATAGTGAGGTCCGAAACCGGCATTATCGTTGCGCATGCGCCTGGTGAAACGCACGTCGAGGTGAAGCTCTGGTCAGAGACTTGGTGCCTCCACACATTATAGGTAATTTATGCATTCTGTAGTTTATGCTTTGTGCCTCAATTTGGTTGTTACTTCTTACACATGCCACTGTTGCTCTGTTATGATTTCATCATCCATTGTGACCTGGTCATGGCTGCCACTAATTGTGGTGGGCAACCATGGTCTGTGTGATTAGGTGATTCCATGTACACCTGCGGTATGCATTTATTTACATGTTATTTTGGGTGAATCTACATCTCACCCACTATAGTGCGGCTTAGCACCTTGTGTTTCTGGCACATTCCCTTGTCAGTACGGTCCCATCCCCCCATTGCCTTGTGCCTTTGTCTTTGTATGTTTACCCGGTGCACTTAAAGAGCATCACTATGCAGAATAAAAGTTCATGTTCTTACTACTCCTGATGAGAAAAGCTCCACAAAAAGTATGTTTGTAGTGCTCTTCTTAGCTCCTAACTAGTGCTGTAAGCAGGTTAGCATGGGATCTCTTTTTCTAACTAAAACATATATATGGAGACATAGCAATGTAGTTTTTCCATTCTGCTGTTTCTACATTTCTGTGTTCCCATCTGCATTGGAAGCTCATCTCTGAACCTCGGCTTCTGGTATGGTCACTATTGGGACTATCGCATAAGAGGATTTTGGAACCAAACCCCTGAGAGGTGTGCACCTACCCTCAGATAAACCATAGAATGCTGTCTCTCCAACAGATGTTTCCAGTTCTGGTGGCTGCTGTAAATAGCTTATCAGGGGAGGTGACGGGTGTCAGACCCCCACCAATCTGATATTGATGACCTATCTGTAGGATAGGTCATCAATATCTAAAAGACTGACAACCCCTTCAAGTCTTCCCAAAATTGAGTCTTCTCACTTTCTATGGACTGGTTCACAGTGGACAGATTGGGCAGATCTGGTCAGACAAACATTATGTACTTTTTGTGGGCCTAGGTTAACATATTCATATGCATATCAAACCCAGGACCACTAAATCCCTTCCACACAGATGCTGAGCTGTCACATCCCATCAAACAGGCAAATGCGCTTTTCAGAACCACTGATTAGAGCAAACACTCCTGAAATAGCTCTCTGCAAGTAGGACCAGTAGACTTTGTACAGTGTACCTGTAGTATACACCATTGGTTCTGCATGGAGCAAGAAATCACATATGGCTCTGCCCGTTATCCCAAAATGTAGAAGAAACTCCTTGTTTTGCAGATTTATTACAAATCTGAGTAGTGTAAGAGATACATAAAGCAACTGGAAGCTCCTTGTGAGACTTGCCATCTCCTGCAGATTGTACATTTTTTCAGGCCATTTGAGAAAAACTGCAGAAGACGATTGAGCTGGGAAGTCTTGGATCTCTCCAGGGAATCTCATCACAGCTTCCCAAGTTTCTTCACAAGTTTAGGGAAGGCGTTAGAAGTGACTATCAAATTTTATTTCGTCTCTAAGCCCCAGTGATAGTTAAGAAGACATGACATATTATTTATAGTCGAGATAACAGGGAGGTGACACGCTACAATGTGTAAGCAGAATACGACATCGAGAGCTAGCAGTATTATGGTTCATTTCCTCACAGATACCCTAGAGAAGACATTGCCAAGAATCAGCTATTATTATGTGTTGCAGTCAAATTCTAAAGATTTTTACATTTAATGCGTGTATTCTCTTTCATAAATTTTACAGATTTTGAATCCATAAAAGCAAATGTAATTTGATGGAAAAGCTGGTCACTCATAACCCTTGAATAAAAGAGGTATTTTTGGCCTTACAGAGGTCCAGCCGGAGAAAACAAAATGAATAAAGGGTGGAAAGGCCTTAAAAAGTAAAAGAGTAACACTCATGTCACCGATCCCCCTCTCTCCTGCCCCAATGATTCCAGCTTTACCTCCTGGTAAAGACTGGCAGGAAATGCGAGTCCTCAACTAACCACTTACCACAGCATAGAGACATTTCCATGTCTAGAAAGACAATGAAGTAGAGATTGGAAGGGATCACAAAGACGTTAGAATGGGAGCGTTGGGGGAATGGTGAGGTGAGCATTCGTTTTTAAGCAATTCTGCCCCATTTTTAAGAATTTTTTCTCACCCAGACAACACTTTTAAATATAGCTTTTAAATTATTTTTTGGGGGAGCTGGTGTCCAACTGTTTTTTAAGATTTATTTGACAGATAGGGCACAATGCTTTAACATACACAGACAAATAGAGGGGAATTTATCATGAGGGGAATATTTGAAGTTAGTCTTGCTTGAGTCTGTGTTGGCATAATTTTTTGCCACATTTATAAAATGTCACATTGTTAGATACATTTGTGTCACCACCAAACATCTGAGAAGCTCTGTCAGACGTTCTTCAGAACCTCCTGCTTGAGGTTCCTTTTGTTTTGCTTTCGTTTTCTCATCTCGTTAGCCTCTCTCAGCTGTCATGTAGTTGGACTGATTGCATCCCTTTAAATCCCTTCCCATACTGCATCACTTTGCGGTTTATACAACTTTCTGGAGTGTGTGCATGCTGGATGCTGCTACTGAGTCTTCTACAGATAAGTTTTGTTCATTCATTTGTGTTTTCCTGTTTGCTGGATCCCAGGTGACCCTGACTCCCTCCGTATCAAGTGTAGGGAGCCGGTGGTCATGTCCCCTCACTATTATAGGGTGTTCAGGTGTTATACAGTCGAGGAACGAGGATATGCAATCATCTACCATTGAGATTTTTGCATAGGCTGAGCAGTTAGGGAGAGAGCCAGGTCTGTTGCAGGGCTTTCCCTTTGGTTCCTTAGTTTTGGATCCAGTCAGTCGGATCTTCATTTTGTGTCTTCTAGTTTTCTGTACACCTTCCGTGACAATTTGCCTTATTCTTAAATCTAACACTTTTGTGTAGAAAAAATTACTCCAATTTTTCTACTCCACCCTCTTATTGGAGTGAGATTGTGACATAAAAAAAAAATAAGTCTCAGTGAGAAATCTGGAGTGAAACTCATTAACATAGCTAACCCAGCCTACTTTCCCACTTATACTTCAAAACTGGAGTAATTGGTGTAAGAATGCAAAAAGTCACAAAATCACCATTTTGAGACTTTTTGAAGACAGAATTCTGGAGTGAAGGCATGATAAATCAGGGCCATATCATTTGCTATTTCTATATATATATTATTTTTTTTTTAGAAATGTTGCATTTATTGTATAAAAATTGTATAGCCCCATTTTGCAACTTTTTGAAGACAGAATTCTGGAGTGAAGGTCCTTTTTTTTAAAATATTGCTTATGTATTTATTTATGTAAAAATAGTAAATATTTCAAACTTAAAATAAAAAATATATATATCTGGAGTAATTCACACCATTATTTTAACTATATCAGGGATGCTCAACCTGCGGCCCTCCAGCTGTTGTAAAACTACAACTCCCACGAGGCCCTTCTGTAGTATGACAGCTGTAGGCTGTCAGGGAATGATGGGAGTTGTAGTTTTGCAACAGCTGGAGGGCCGCAGGTTGAGCATGCCTGAGTTATATCAATGCAACAAACTCTGCTCTCCAGTGTAATTGTCACCTTTTTTAGCATCTTATTCATCTCATGTATGCCCACTTTCTGTGTGTGGGCAGCAGCTCACCCTATGTGACCATCAAACGCCTGCATCTCCCAGTCAGTTCTTGTTAACCCATTCCACCACTGTATATAGTCTCTCACACACAGCCCCAGCAATTCCATGAATACAGAATATGGCATGCAATGCTGTCGCTTCCCCCAATTATCTTCTCCACTGTCTAGAGAGATCCAACTATATATTTTTATGAATTTAGAATTAGGGATGAACCTCTTCATCTGGTCGATGACTAACAGGGCAGGGCTTAAGGTATTACAGGTAGAGTAGTGGGGGAAGGGCTCCTGCTGCTCTTAGGTGTACTGTAGCCAGAGACAGATCTGATCTGAGGCTTGGGAAACATAGAAGAATTCTTTAGATATACCTTTTTTTTTTTACAATAAGACACTTTTTAACAAGAAAAAAAATCTTGTTAAAAGTCTTTTGCAGTCTACAATCAGAGTGCTCCAATAGGACCAGACCTCCCTGACAGTCAGGGCCTGACTACTTCCTTAAAGCACATCTGTCAGCAGATTTGTCCCTATGACACCGGCTGACCTGTTACATGTGCGCTTGGCAGCTGAAGGCATCTGTGTTGGTCCCATGTTTGCATGTGCCCGCATTGCTGAGAAACATGAATGGGGTCATTTATTAAGACCAGCATTTTAGATGCCAGTTTTAATAACCCTGAGCTGGCACTTGAAGTTCCTAAGTTATGTAGCGGCGTCGGCCTACACATAACTTAGGTGCATGGCCGTGTGATTTTCTTAAATCTACGCCAGCTCCAGGTGTAGAAAATGATGAGAAGTACGCCCTCTGCACTTCAGTTGCCAGGGCCAGTCAGTGAAAACGTGATCACACCTGACCCTGACGTCTCCTCAAGTAAATCAAAGTGCAGAGGGTGTGGCATTTGCAGAGAGAGCAGAGGCTTTAGGTGTAATGGCAACGCCCCAGTTGCTCCTAGATGCTCATTTGCATATATTAAAACATTATTTTTCTTAACAGTGCAGGCACATATGAACATGGCCTTATGCCTGTACTGCGTACTGAACCTGCTTTACTTTTAATGAAGAAATAAAGACAAGTGTTTTTATAGTAATTGCTGCATCTTTTGGATCTTTTGTGTTGCTGCAAACTAGACTTTGTATATGCTGTGCACCACCTGCTCTAATATAGTTTTTTCCTGTGCGTCTCACGATCCGCCTGCAGCTGTTTCTGTTGGTTCAGTAATGCCAGTCATCTTTTGCTTTTCTTTCTTTTGAGAGTTTATGGACATACATGTGAACATGGGACCAACGTAGATGCCTTCAGCTGCTAAGCTCACCTGTAACAGGTCAGCCAGTCACAGCCAGGTGCAGCTGGTGTTTTTTGTGTGTATTCTGTACCTTTAGTGTCACTTTAAAGTCCAATTTAGACTCCGAACCATTAACACATTATGTACACAGTTTTGTACATGATCAGGCCCATTAAAGCAGGCATACTTCCAGGTAAGGCTCATCATGCTGATTAAAACAATCGATAATACAACAAGAGATAATTGTATTCATATGCAAATGAGCAAGTTGGAGCACCAGGGGTGGGGAAAAATCCTTGGAACGCTACCTTTGTGACACCAACTGTACTCAGAAAATTTCCCCCTCCCCTTAATTGACAGTGCTAGACATCAGCATGCTGAGGGCAGAGCTGTGTTCTAGCATGTACCTGGCATATACACTAGGTATATACTATAGCCTTATCATGTTGAGAAGAGTGGGTTTCTATGACTAGAAAGCAAATACATATTAGTGCTTTATTCACAAGCACAATATATGATTATAAAGAAACCAGTATTATGTGTTAGCTTTCTAAGTATAGAAAAAATATTCTTCTCTATGTGGTAAGGCTATAGGCTGGAGGTAAGAGGTTTGCCTTACATTAAGAGATCTTGAGATCCTAAATTCATGTCCCTGGAGAGACTTGTATATGTTTTTTTATGTTATTTTCTCTCATTTAACCCATAATAAAAGGCTATAGCCTTACTATATTGAAAATAATGTTTATTAATCTTAGAAACCTAAAACATATTACTGGTTTATTCACAGGCACAATATATTATTATTAAGGAATCAGCACTACTTATTAGCTTTCTAAGAATAAAAAAAAACATTCTCAATATGATAAGGCTATAACCTTTTATTATGGGTTAAATGGGGGGGAGTAATATGAAGAAAAAAAAAATCTGAAATCTCCCTAAAGATTAAATCCTGGGATCTCTACATGCAAGGCTGACCACTTACATCCAGGAAACAGGATCAACATATTAAGGACTGTTTTTTTTTTCTATACAAAGAAAGCTAATATTATTGGTGTATATATTAGCTTCTTAAGCATAGAAATCCATTTTTCTGAATGTCTCAGTGTATATGATATGTACATGCTGGGAGACAGATCTAGAACACAGCTCTGCTTTCACCATGCTGATGTCTAGCCCTGTCAATGAAGGGAAGGGGGAGTGTGCAGAGCACAGGGGGTGTTACAAAAGCAGTGCTCCAAGGATTCAGCCCGCCCCCCTGGTGCTCCAACTTGCTTATTTGCATATGAATAAAATGCAGATTTCCCTGCAGCTATTTAGCATACAAACAAAATGTATTGTTTAATCAGCATTATAAAATAGGGTTGATCAAGCCGACAGAGCCTACAAGTTATCCTGTGTAGACATACAAGCCATATTTAGAATGAATGGATCCATCAACAGCAGTTAGCTTCCTAGAAGCAACCAACTGAGGTTACATTCAAATATGCATTTGTTATTCTATTTCAGCTTCCGTCTGCGGGTCCATCATTTTTGATAGCACAAATAGCGCAGCATGCAACACAAAACGTCAAGAGAAATATTACAATGCTAGATTTGAGATTTTCTCATCAATAACTATCATTTAGTCAACGGTAACAGAAAGTTGGAGCTTTGAATGGTTTTCTGGGACTTTGATAAATGTGTAAATGGGGCAGACACACCATGCTGAGAGTTTGGGGCATCTGCAATGACATCACAGCCTCACTGGGTGATACTCGGTATATACCAATGTGAGATGTTGTTCTCAGGAAAGCAGGGAGACCATGCACAGCAACAAAACAGAGCAGAAAATTTCAAGTAAGATATTGCAGGGATGAACGTTGTACCTGAAGTTGTATTTTGGCATCTTTGCTGACACTTTTTGTCCTCCACCTCCTCGCCGTGCGCTTGTCTTTCTTTGACATATCTACACAGTTAGCCTGAATTGCACAAACCATTAAAAGCAACAGAAAGCTATTAAAGTCAGAGACACAAGCAGGACAACACATGCTGAAAAGGCATATTAGTAAGGAGTAAAACAAGTGCTGTATGTAAATGGACACAAAGACTGCAGTGCGCTAAAGAAATGTTAACAAATATAAGCAACGCAAAACAAAAAACACTAAAGATCAATACAACATCCACATTTTATTTACTGATGTTTTTGGAACCAATTATACTAAAGCGTAATTCTGAATTACTAGGTTATGACATTACCCCTTTGGGATTTAGTGGCCCACTGCACCTAATATGCATCGGTGCAAAGCTCATGTATCCATTTCTTCAGATTTTCATAAATGTGAGATAAAGTACTAATCAAGTGGGTAAACATCTTGACTTTCTGCCATAAATCACTACAGTCCAAAGAAATGGCTACTTACATACAACAATAGAGTATGTTAGAAAAGCAAAGCAAATACACATGACAAACTTCACATTAACTGCTATTGTAAAGGGAACGAGCATGGTGTCTGGTGTGCAGGAGGAGCTCAGCAGATAGTTTTGTGGGTAAAGGATTCAGTATAATGTGTTATTTATTTATTTAAAGGGAACCTTTCTATATGCAAATGTGAGTCATGGAGTCATAGGGGCATCTTCTGTGAGTCATGGAGTCCTAGGGGCGTCACACTGTGATTGACAGCTCCCTGCCTGATCACCTGAGACCTCGTGCAAGTGCCCTAAATACTCTTTCCCGTTTTCTCTCCTGACCAGTTGAGGTGTATACACCAGATGAGATGGAAAGGAGGATTTACGGTGCACGTGCGATGTTGCAGATGCGCCGTCATGAAGTGGAACAGGCAAGGGGAGGTAAATTACAGTGAGATGGGTAGGTTTGTGGCTGTGACTCTGTGACTCGGACAGTTTAAGAAGACTTCCCGATGACTCCATGACCTGCGCTTACATATAGCAAGGTACAGTAAATCATAATTCCATCCAAATGCATAGGCTGAGAGTTTTGAAAGACATGGCAACGATTCTGCCATATAATTAGCTGCTGACGGCAAACTGTGATCACGGTCGGACTGGCCCACCAAGGTACCAGAGGATCCTCCGGTGAGCCTAAGATCTGACAGTAATGAACCCTTAATAAAAAAAAGGGCCCTTAAGGTCCTATTTAAACAAAGGATGGGCCCTCAGAATCATTTTCTTTAGTGGTGTGCCCAAGGAATATCAGTCAGACGCCGACTGTGATGAGAGGTTCCCTTCATATCACTGGATGATTGGACAGCAGAAAGGAAAGCATGGTCCAAAATACAAAGTCTCACTTTATTAAACTGACATAAGACAAATCCAAAGAAGAGCAGCACGAGGCATAAAGACCCACAGATACAGAAAACACACCTGGCCATACACAATAAATATATATAAAAATAATAATAGTTTAGATTATCACGATTGACAAGATAATACCAGTTATAACATATCGAATCAATAAATACATCATGTGGGGAAAATGCTATACATAGAACAAGCTGGTAGCGCTATATAGCCTGCCTATAGCCACATCATAGACATTAGGCTGGGTTCAGACCTGAGCGTTTTACAGCGCGTTCCTACACGCTGTAAAACGCTCAACAGGCAAGAACCAATGCTTCCCTATGGGAATGGTTCTCACCTGAGCGTTTTACAGCGCGTACGATCGCGCTGTAAAACTCCCGACTCCCCAAGTAGTACAGGAGCTTCTTTGGGGCGTCTTGTCGCACGTTCCCGTACATAGACTTCCGGGAACGTGCGACAATGGGCGTTCGCATATTACTGGAGCCGTGTATGTGAGACGCCGGAGAATCGCGCATACACAGCGCTCAGGTCAGTACGCTCAGGTCTGAACCCAGCCTAAGTGTTAATAAGGAGTCATAATAGTAATGATAGTGGCAGCTAACACAATTGTAAAAGCTATCTAGTACCATATTAAATAAGGAAACCCACTACCCTAAAGGGGTCTAGACGTACTCACAGATTAAAATAACAAAGACCTATGTTACGTAGACAATTAGACATAGTGTAGTGCTGTATGGCCAGGAAGAGACACCTCTGTGTTATGCAGCAGCTCAGACTCGAGTCAGAACCTCTGTTACCCATCATAAAAGGTACTTGGCAGACATGAGCCTTCTTAGCAACCTTCTGTAATGATGTCTTCATCTGTGTAGTCAGCATGATAAACATCGAGCCAAAAGTCAATAATAAATCTGTGGTTGACTTGTCATGAGTCATGACCGCTTACACTTCATTCATTACGTTATGTTGCTTTGTGTAATGCCAATATTTACTACTGAACGCTCACATAGGAAGCCGCTATTTAACTGAATAAATTTAAAAAAAAATGCTGACCTGGTAAAAAGGGAGTGTAATTGGGGAGATTTCATACAAAGATCCTGTATTATCTAATATCTCTATGGTCTATAACTGTGAAAGATTTAATACCAACAGAGGATAAGCATCTGATCATGCTTGACCGTCACTCCATTCATTCAGGGGTTTCAACATCCCTGTTCCCATGATCGTTGTGGGTCGGATGATCAGATCAGTGGTTAAGGCCAGGTGGTCTAGGTGCTATGGTGTTCAATAGTAATATCCTTGATTGTCTAATGCAGTAGTTTGCAAGCTTTTCATGTCAAGTACCCCATAGTGATAAGAATCTGGAACCAAGTACCCCCAAGGAAGCAAACAGTGATAAATGTTAACAAAATAAGGCTATTCTCATGCCACTGTCAAAGACACCACATTAGGACCCATGATGGATGACTTGACTACAGTATTACTACTTACATAAGATTCTGCACTACCAAACATACATGAGAATACAACGCCACTGATATACATGCTCTCTTTCCTCCATTTGGACCAGACCGCCTTGATGACTTCTTTCAGCCAGGTCTCATCTCTGTTACACAGACATATTAGATTTCTACTTTTCTATCATCCCCCACCTTCTCAATACCCCATCCTGCCAATACTGTGCCTACTGTGCTCCCCAATACTGTACACCAGAAACAAATAGTCCTCCTAAAAATACTAATGCTAGTACCACACAATGTTCCTTCAATAATTAACGTCATGCAGTACCTTAAAAAATTATTGCACCCAGCAAATACTGCCCCTAACAGTAAGTGCCATAAATATAGTGTCCCCAAAAAATAACAGTACTAAGATGATACTGTGCCAGAGTACCTCCACAATAATAGTGCTCCCAAACATCCCACCAACAGTAATTCTCTCCCAAAGTGCTGTTAGTAGTAATAATGCCCGTACAGTGCCCCTAATAGTAATAACGTTCTTCATTGTGCCCCAGCAATAATACAGCCCACCATAATGCTGCTAGGAGTAATAATTATACCTATAGTGCCCCCTGTAGTAGTAGAGCCCACAATTATGCCCCCAGTATTAATAATGCACCCATAAGTAATACCTATAGTGTCCCAGTAGTACTAACTCCCCTCTATAGTTCCTCAGTAGTAATAAAGCCCACCATAGTGCCACAGTAGTAATAAAGCCCATCACAGTGCCACAGTAGTAATAAAGACCATCACAGTGCCCTTCAGTAGTTATAAAGCTCACCATACTGCCCCGAGTAGTATTAAAGCCCCACAGGTTGGCTTTAGTAGTTAATATGCCCTCTTATAGTTCGCCCAGTAGTGCTAATGCCCCCAGTAGTAATGATACCCACCACAGTGCTCTCCAGTAGCAATAAAGCCATAGTATGCCCCAGAAGAATTAATGCCTGCCTATACTGCCCCTATTAATAATAAAGCCCCCATAATGTGTGCCAGCAGAAAAAAAAGCCCCCTTATAGTGCCAACTGTAGTACTAATGTCCCCATAGTGCCCTTCCAGTTATAATAATGACCCCCATAGTTGCCCAATAGTGCTGCCTCAAGGTGCCAAAGTAAAATAACAAATGCAAATACTCCCCCCAATACTGCTGTCTGGGATACAGGGCAGGACATAGGCCTCTTTCGGCGTGCGTCCTGAGCTGCTTGCAGTCTGGCTCAGGCAGTTGTGATGATGATGATGTAATTGCGCCTCCATCGGATAGGCTTCACGGCTAGTGGCCTGTAGCTTATGAAAGTGAACACCGAGGCAGGGAAACATCAATAAAGTTGAATATAGAGAGGCCCTATCAATCAGCAATAAAACACTGCTAGATTCTAGGGTAGTCCAGCGTACACTCTCAACCTACTGCGCATACACAGGTAGACAACCACTGGTCTAAAGTATTGAAGTCAATGCCAAAATTCCTGGTGGTTTACAGGGTTATTGTAAGCATCTCCGGTGGTTCAAAATTGTTAATGTTGGTGTACAGCAGTAAAGGGTTATAGTAATGATCTGTTGTGGTCCAGGGAAGGGAAAGGGTCAATGTAATTATCCCTGAGGGTCTAGGGCAGGGAAGGGTTTAACTGTCATTAATCTGTGATGGAATAGCTGCAGGGGTGGCAGGATCAGTCAACCATCTGACCCCTAATGGCAGTGGAAAGAAGAGTCAGGCATGATGGATTCCAAAGTGCCTGATGCTTCTGTTATCAAGGGTTATAAGATGAGGTGCCACCAGAACTACTGAAGATGCACGGCCACCTCTAAACCCATACAAGTATACTAGATAGCAGTAAAACAACAGGTAATTATAAGAACGTAGATGTCATACACTTTAGGTTTACTACCCATTTAATATATGTAATGAAGTATACAGACTGTTTGATCAATTAATAATTTGGTTTACTTAAGGTACAGTAACTGCCCAACTGCACCGCACGAACACCAGCTATTTCAGAATATCTTTTTATAAACTTGGCACAGTTAATGAGGGCCTGTCTCCTCTGATTTATGTCTGTAATTGGTTTTTCAGCAGAAATGTCTTACTTAGTATTGCTATTTGATCGGTACCATAATTTATGCCTACAAGTACTGTATACTCAGCTCTTGAATAAGAACTGTCTCCATGAGAGCTTTCTTCAGTGAATTTCAGTCCTGTAGCCTGGTAGTAGGCTTTAGAAAAATGGCTTAGAAAGCAAACACAAAAACTGTTAAAATACAGAATTATGATAATGCAGAGAAGTCAAGTATATTTGGTTCAGTTTCTGGCTTATATGCACATACTGTAGATAATGAACATGAATAGTATACCGTACTTATCATTTTTGCCATCCATTACTATTGGTTCAGTTGGAAACCTATCCAAATCCCATAATTTATATATACAGTCGTGGCCAAAAGTTTTGAGAATGACGCAAATATTAGTTTTCACAAAGTTTGCAGCTAAACTGCTTTTAGATCTTTGTTTTAGTTGTTTCTGTGATGTAGTGAAATATAATTACACGCACTTCATACGTTTCAAAGGCTTTTATCGACAATTACATGACATTTATGCAAAGAGTCAGTATTTGCAGTGTTGGCCCTTTTTCACGACCTCTGCAATTCGACTGGGCATGCTCTCAATCAACTTCTGGGACAATTCCTGACTGATAGCAACCCATTCTTTCATAATCACTTCTTGGAGTTTGTCAGAATTAGTGGGTTTTTGTTTGTCCACCCGCCTCTTGAGGATTGACCACAAGTTCTCAATAGGATTAAGATTTGGGGAGTTTCCAGGCCATGGACCCAAAATGTTCCCGAGCCACTTCGTTATCACTTTTGCCTTATGGCACGGTGCTCCATCGTGCTGAAAAAAGCATTGTTCTTCACCAAACTGTTGTTGGATTGTTGGAAGAAGTTGCTGTTGGAGGGTGTTTTGGTACCATTCTTTATTCATGGCTGTGATTTTGGGCAAAATTGTGAGGGAGCCCACTCCCTTGGATAAGAAGCAACCCCACACATGAATGGTCTCAGGATGCTTTACTGTTGGCATGACACAGGACTGATGGTAGCGCTCACCTTTTCTTCTCCGGACAAGCCTTTTTCCAGATGCCCCAAACAATCGGAAATAGGCTTCATCTGAGAATATGACTTTGCCCCAGTCCTCAGCAGTCTATTTACCAAACTTTCTGCAGAAGACCAATCTGTCCCTGATGTTTTTTTTGGAGAGAAGTGGCTTCTTTGCTGCCCTTCTTGACACCAGGCCATCTTCCAAAATTCTTCGCCTCACTGTGCGTGCAGATGCGCTCACACCTGCCTGCTGCCATTCCTGAGCAAGCTCTGCACTCGTGGCACTCCGATCTTGTAGCTGAATCCTCTTTAGGAGATGATCCTGGCGCTTGCTGGACTTTCTTGGACGCCCTGACTTCTTAACAAGAAAGGTCACCATGGTTAGCAATGGAAGAACAATGATTTCAAGCATCACCCTCCTTTTAACAGGTCGAGTCTGCCATTTTAACTCAATCAGCCTGACATAATGATCCCCAGCCTTGTGCTCGTCAACATTCTCACCTGAGTTAACAAGGCGATTACTGAAATGATCTCAGCAGGTCCTTTAATGACAGCAATGAAATGCAGTGGAAAGGTTTTTGGGGATTAAGATAATTTTCATGGCACAGAAGGACTATGCAATTCATCTGATCACTCTTCATAACATTCTGGAGTATATGCAAATTGCTATTATAAAAAGGAGCTATTAAGCAGCAACTTTTCCAATTTCCAATATTTATGTAATTCTCAAAACTTTTGGCCACTACTGTATATATATATAGCACATAAGAATCTCTTTCTAAGAAAGCTAGGACCAGCCCTGGATCTCACATGGATCCAGAACATTTTAATTGCTCCAACTGCTCTGCTAGATTTATTTGAAGCTGGCAGCTCGGGGTGTGCGTTCTTTCTCAGGGGGGATGCCCATTCTGCTGTAGCTCTCACCCTGCAAATGTCAAAGGTTCTAACAGTTGATATAGCTGGTGACAGTTGAACTGAGCATGTGTGATCACCTCTGAGATGTTACTGAGGTGAAGAGAGAAATAAGAAAAAGAGCAAACAGCAGGTGGCGCTATACAGATACATTTTATTGAATAACTCAGTGACTACACTTAATTTTTGATTACATCTAACTACAAAAGTATTCAGATGAAAGTACTCCTTTGAAAGATGTAGACTATATTTTATACTGACCTAGGTAAATTCACACTATTATGACCACTTCCTACGGCAGCGTGTAGCTCATAGAGGAAGTCACATGTCGTGAACTGGCTTGGTGGGTATATAAGGTGTGTGTGACACAGTGAGAGGTGTGGTCTTGGAAAACAGGTATTTTCCTCCCAGAATGTGCTGCTGGGCTGATTTACAGCAAGGTGAGCTCAAATACCGGACCGGATTTTAAGTGCCGGTCCAGGTTTTGGGAGCACCTGGCTGTCCTTAAATAGGCAGCTGGGCTCAGAAGCGATGTCTCTGTGTTGGGATCTGAGAGCCTTGTGTCTGGATGAAGGCTTGCTACCTGTTTGGCGTGAAAACAGGTTGGTGCTGCTATGCTCAAGGACTCTTTGAGGCAGAATTGCCGCATGGTGTGAATTACCACCAACACTGCAAGGTGACTTTTTGCTTGTTTATGAATGCTTGTTTTGTCACTTCCTGGCAATACAGAATACTTTGCAACTGAGGTGGAAAGGTGGCCATGCATGCATGGTTTCCTTCCTTCTGGAGTACAAATGGGAAAGAAAGGGACCCCCCATTTTCCTAAAATGTCGTCCTGGATGTGGAACCGCCACCTACCAGACATTTAGTGGCATATTACTTTGATATACCATAAATAATTTTTTATGCCCCATGGGATTGGTTTTCTCTGATGTTGTGACCTTCGGACAAGAAGGCCGGGCACCTCTGAATTACAGTAACTAGAAGGAATGATTGTATATAAAATGATGTATCCAAGCTTCTACACAGTCTTTTCTCCAGAATCAAAAGACTAAATTCGACCTTCCAAGCTCACACTTGTTTGTGCTATCATCTCTATACCATCAGTATACATCTCATTCTTCCAGGCACTTGACTTTATTAATATACAGCTCTAATAGCCATTCATTAGGGGATTTTCTAACCTTTTCCAGCTGAATAGACTCCATTATGCTTAGACATTCTCTAAGAGTGGCTTTGACTGTACCTGCATGTCAATGAAATTGGGCGCAGACTGAGTCCTTTGCAGCATTTCGAGGTTATGAAGAAGCTTGCTAAGTTCAATCAGGTTGGACTGGCAATGGGACAGATCTACAAAATGCAAAATGTAGGAATCAGAAGCAGCACATCCCTGCATACACATACCATAGAAGAAAACCGCACATATTGCGCCTGTCTAGTAAATTATCTACATATTGTATCGCAGAAGAATCAATATAATTAGAATTCCACACGGCGTTCCCTCTCCATGATTATTCTATGGCTACTGCCAAGTCTTCCATTAACATTCCTCTATGTTTAGCGCTACGAAGATAACGCGAAACAGAAAAAAGGTAATTTAATTATTGTCTGGCATATTAAATCTGAATTCTGATTTGGTACAAATTATATTGTTATGATGGAAGACTAAGAATAGAAAAGGCTGTCCGAAGAAAAATGAAATAAAAATTCTCAGAAGAAATATTAATGTTGTTTATTTCAGTCTGTTATCTGTGACGGCACAGTACAACTCAGGGCCGTATTTACCATAGAAGGAAATAATTGGTAAGCGACTACTTAGAGGAAATGGGTAGAAAACCATTATCTTTTGTATAACAAGAGATCACAGAGATCATGGGGCCCCGTAGCAAAATTAAGAATAAGCCCACCCACAGTTAATGTTTGCCAAGTGTTTAGGCCTGATATAGTGGTGAAGATGGTTGACACGCAGTAATATATGTCAGAAAAATCACTTCTTGAATATGGAGCTCAGTCCAAATGCTATACCATTAAATACATTTATGCTACAAAACTGGCATATATACAGAACATTGATATTGATTTCCCCAAGCAGGCTCCAAATTCTCTGCACATAGCAAATGGTAAATGGCTGTCGGCAGCCACCACTAGGGGGAGCTCAGTGCAAATGAATTTATACAGCAACTACAGAACTCAATAGCAGCTGTAAATCTCTATGCAGTGAGCTCTGCCCTAATGACAGTTGCATAAGGAACTTATGACTGCGTCATGAGCCAGAGTTAAGCCACCCTTATACCTTGGGCTCCATAGCAGTGGTGTGGTCTGCCTCTATGGAAAGTATGTCACTCACGAAGGGCTCTTCCCATTTTACTCATTTATTATACAGTATATTAACATGAAACATGTCAAACATCAGACAGGTGGCATCCCACTCTAGGACTCCTTCTTAGGAGAACAGAGGTGGTGTTAACCCCTTTAGCCACTCCTCAGTTTCTGCATTCTCCATACACTTCAATGAAATGTGGTCCCAGAAATGGTGAATATGCCACAAATGCTTAAAATGGTATAAGTGCTTTAAACAAGTATGGTAGAAGAACTGTAATATAATTATTTCCAATTCCAGGATTGTACAGTAGATTACAACCACAAAAAGTGTCATTTCAGCCATAACTGCACACCATACCTTCTGCACACTTGTCCATTTCCTCTGAGTCCTGTAACCAGGCTACAACCTTACTCTGACCAGTGGTATATGTGGCTGGGAGGCTGCTACTGCATGGGATTGGAGACTGCCACAAGAAGTTATTCTGTGGAACCTATAGGAGAACAGAAATCATACATTATAAGTTATGCACAATGCAAATAGATATTAATTTAATGCACTGGACTAAACACAATACATGCTGCCAATAAAACTACTGCACACAACACTGGTCATTCAGAGACGTGCCATAATATGAAACTATTTGTAATTTTTAAATAATAACTTTGTAGACACTGAATTAAGGAAAAATAGGATAAAAAGTTAAGACCCTGTGGAATTAAGAAGATTGGTCACTGTAACCAATGTGAGAACTGTAGTAAAGGTGCTTATTTTTTGTGTAACATCTGAAAGCATAATATACTTTTTTGCTAGTCTATTTTTCACAAGTGCATTCTACAGTAAATACCGTATGTTCATTTTTAGCTTTATTAGCCATCTACGGGTGTCACGAATCAGTGGAAGTGGACCCACTGTGCTACAGACTGGCTGTACCCTTGAGGGGCATGACTAAGCAGCTACCTGGTCTTCGCTAGAGCCTCTAGTGGTGAGGATAGACTTGGGCAGTTAGGGTAGCTGCCAGGTACCACTCCAGGGCAGTCCCAGAGTCGGTAGCAGCTGATCCAGGCGGAACAGGAGGTACCTGCGAGGGTACCGACAGTACATACGTAGTTAGACAGGCAGGGTTGTTGCCAGGAGCAACCAGACAAGACTGGTGGACGAGGGAGAGATGTAGTCGAGACAAGCAATAGGTCAGGGCAGGCGGCATAGGAACGAAGTCAGACAATCCGGGTTGGCAACAGGAGGAGTGATGCTAGCAAGCAGGGATCAGACGAAGAGCGTAGTCTAGGAACAAGGCACGTAGTTAGGAATACAAGTGATAGCAAGCTCGATTGCACAGGATAGGACCTTGACTCTCAGGCTCTTGGGTAGAGGGCTGAGCCACTTAAATATCTCCAGGAGAGCCAGGGTAGGTCAATGGAATCAGCTGACACAAGACAGCTCCGCCCAAAGAGTGATGCGTACAACAGCCGAGCACTGCCCCCTGATGAAGCATTAGGCGAAACGCGCGTCGGGACGAGGGAGATACAGACTCTGCTACAGGTACGATATGTCATATGTAGAGGTTAGAGGCTTGGAATATTATTTACTTACAGCACAGCACTAGGCACTTTATGTAATGATCTTATGATAACTGACATGGTGAACCCACATCTCTACCTATGTTGTGTCATATGTAGAGGTTAGAGGCTTGGAATATTATTTACTTACAGAACAGCACTAGGCACTTTATGTAATGATCTTATGATAACTGACATGGTGAACCCACATCTCTACTTATGTTGTGTCATATTTTGGTATTGATATTGCTTGTTATCTCCTGTGTGGCAATTTTTTGCCCCATGTGCAATTGTTTTTTATGCTATATGTATGAATAAAGATATTTATTATTTCTTAACCGGATTGGCTGTTTTTGGTGTTTTGTAATGGGGATAATATCCGGTTGATATTGAGTTTTTTCCTCCATATGTATTGGTGTTTATTAGCAGCCGAGCACAAGCAGCGTTCAGGTTGACTGGAAGCTGCAGGGCGGAATCTCCAGAGCAG
This sequence comes from Bufo gargarizans, assembly GCF_014858855.1. Taxonomy (NCBI): domain Eukaryota; kingdom Metazoa; phylum Chordata; class Amphibia; order Anura; family Bufonidae; genus Bufo; species Bufo gargarizans. The sequence continues at coordinate 41,199,657 of NC_058087.1, read as the reverse complement.
CAGCAGAGACAAGGAAGCACAAATCATAATCACAGGTGCTAGAGTATATGGATGTTACCTATGCAAACACAGAGAGAACATGCAAACACCATGCAGATGTAGTCCTTGGTTGGATTCTAGGACCCCAGCGCAGCAAAGCACCAGTGCGAACCACTGAACCACTGCGTGCTATAACGAGATTTAAAACTTTCAAGGTCACATCTGGTAGCAGAGCAGCTACTGACCACCCACTCACACAATATAGCAGCACATTAATATTTTACACATCATCTGTCACTTCACACCTCATTTCTGTTTACTGCTGACTCATTCTGATGGATTTTGCAGTGGCATAAGCTTTTAAATTAACAAACTAAAAAACTAGAACATGAATAATAATCTACCTATTAACAAGGCTGATGATTTAACACTAAGAGCCTTGAAAAAACGCCTCGTGTTGGCTAAATCTTAATTGCTATATTACAATCAAGGTCATGTCCAGTAAAACATTACAAAACAGTGCATCAGTGCGGTTTACTAGCAATGGTAGAACAGATTTGTCAGTGGATTTTAGAAGATTAGACATTTTACACCATGTTTGCCAGGTTGTAGAGTCACTACAAAATGTTCTACATTTTGGGGAATCAATGGAGAACAGAACATTTAAAGGGATTATCCAGTGGTATATATTTTTTAAATACTGCTCACAGGGGTAAAGAAATTTAAAAAAAGAAACCTTATTCACCCTCACCGATCGCTCGCAACTGCTGTTCCGATGCTGCTACAGTCCCCGTTGTTCTCCCCATCCTGATACTGGATCGATCTGCTTAGCCCATCCCTGGTGTTTTTTTTTTTTTCTAGCCACCTGTGAGCCACACACTATATAAAATTTAATACGGCTGGACAAACCTTAGAAATATTAGCTTATTTCTGTGCATCAATAGTGATGGACGAACATCGGCCGTGATGGTTGGCGAACGGGCATTTGCGATCATTGACTTTAATGGCAGGCAAACCTGAAAAACCATCAGGTCATATTTGCAGCCACCAAATACTTACTAGAAGTGCACAAATATTCCCAGAACATGAACAGTGATCTACCAGAGGGGGATCATTGGCAAAAATTCCCACGAAAAATATGTATTTTAATCAGGGGTCATTTCTATGCGTCTTAAAAGGGAACTCTAGAAAATGTGCCCTGCTGGAGCCTAGAAATGTTTTATTTTAGGCCACTGGAGTACAGGCCCCAAAAATTAGGCATTCATCTGACAGAAAAGAACTTGTGATTATGTGGCTGGAGGTACATTAGGTGGTCACTGGATACAAATTTTACTGTAGGCCAGTACAGGCCCCAAAAATTAGGCATTCACCTGACAGAAAAGAACTTGTGATTATGTGGCTGGAGGTACATTAGGTGGTCACTGGATACAAATTTTACTGTAGGCCAGTACAGGCCCCAAAAATTAGGCATTCACCTGACAGAAAAGGCCTTTTATGCCGCTGTATATACATAAAGACAAGGACCATTCTTTGTTCTGTGTGGTGGCGGTTATGTGTGGGCTGGCATGAGGAAATTCAATTACACGTGGTCGTCACAGGTGTTGAATTCCTTCGAGATACATGCCTCATTCATTTTTAGAAATGTGAGGTAGTCCACACTGTCGTGAGCTAGGCGAGTGCACTTATCGGTCATGATCTCCCCTGCTGCGCTGAACGTCCTTTCAGACAGGAGACTCGACGAGGGGCAAGCCAAGAGTTCCATGTCAAAATATGCCAGCTCTGGCCACAGGTCAAGCCTTCACACCCAGTAGTCCAGGGGTTCCTCGCTTCTCAGAGCGTCCACATCGGCTGTTAATCCGATGTAGTCGGACACTTGTGGGTCTAGACATTCCCTGAGGCTGGATCCGTAGGGCAGCTGTCAATGGGTTGGCTGCAAGAATGAACTCATATCCGAAGTGATCGACACATCTTCAAACCACCCTCTTCTTGCAAGCGCGGTAGGATTGGTACCTTCACCTGTTTCACTGTGGGTAGAAATTCCTCTGCCAGCACCCGCAACAGCTGAATGCAGCATCTCTCGCAGCAAGGCTTGGAAATGCTGCATTCTTCCAGCCCTCTGTGATGCTGGTAACATGTCCGCCATTTTGTGTTTGTACCGGGGGTCTGAGTACGCTGCCACCCAGTTCTGGTACTTTCCCTTTATGCTTTTTATACGGGGCTCCCTCTTAAAACACTGGAGCATGAAGGCCCCCATTTGCACTAAATTGGAAGGGGTGGAGCGCCCTGGCTCCTGCTCGTCGCCCAGGAGAATATCGTCCTTCATCTCCTCCCCCCAGCCACGGACAACACCAGGGATCCCCGAAAAGTTCATAGTCCCCCTCAAAGCCTGCTCTTCTTGCTCCTCCTATCCCCAGCCACCATCCTCCTCTGAACCCTCTTCCGACTCCTGCTGACTTGTCTCAGATGGAGTAGCTCCTCCTGGGAATTCATTCAGCATTGCGACTTCCTCATCTTTCTGCTCCTGCTCCTCGACGCCTTGATCAATGACACGATGAAATGCATGCACCAGAAAAAAGGCGTAAGTTACGATGTCACTGATGGCGCCCTGGCTGCGACTAACCAGTTTGGTGATCTCATCAAATGGATGCAGAAGTCTGCATGCATCGTGCATGAGCAGCCACTGGCGCGGTGAAAAGAAACCAAGCTCCCCAGAACCTTTCCTGCTGCAGAGTTCATACAGGTAGTCATTAACAGCAGGTTGCTGCTGGAGCAGCCTATCAAGCATATACAAGGTGGAGTCCCAGCGCGTCGGGCTGTCACAAATCAGACGTCTGACGGGCAAGTGGTGTCGCCGCTGAATGTCAGCAAGGCATTCCATGGCTGTGTAAGATCTTCTAAAAAGGCCTGAGATTTTCCTGGCCTGCCGCAAGATGTCCTGGTACCCGGGGTATTTGGCAACGAATCGCTGCACGACTAAGTTCAGGAAGTGTGCCATGTACGGCACTTGTGTGATTTTGCCCTGTTTTAGCGCGCTCAGCAGATTGGCACCATTGTCGCACACCACTTTACCAACTGTCAAATTGAGCGGGGTTAGCCACTGATCGGCCTGTAACTGCAGAGCTGAAAGCAGTGCAGGACCGGTATGGCTCTTGGCTTCCAGGCACAACAGCCACAGCACAGCATGGCAACGTCTCACCTGGAACGTCGAATAGGTTCTGGGGAGCTTGGGGGGGTGCAGCAGAAGAGGCGGTAGTAGTGGAAAAGGAGGAGTCAGCCGAGTAGGAGACAGAAGATGGAGTAGGAGGAGGAGAAGAAGAGGCAGACCTGAATGCAATCCTTGGCGGTAACACCAAATCCACATGGGAAGGTTCACCCAGTGGGCAGTAAAAGTTATGTACCTTCCCTCCCTATGTTTGCTAGACCACATGGCTGTGGTCAGATGTATCTTGGCACCGACACTGTGTGCCAGAGATCTATTCACTTGCCGCTGAACATGGCCATATAGCTCTGGGATGCCCTTCTGGGATAAATATTTCCTTCCGGGGACCTTCCATTGTGGTGTCCCAATCGCCACAAATTTTCTAAAGGCCTCTGAGTCCACCAGTTTATATGGCAGTAGTTGGCGGGCTAGAAATTCCGAAAAGCCAGCGGTCAGCCTTTGGGAAAGAGGGTTATCCGGCGCTAGAACGCGTTAACGCTAGAACATTTGGGCCACGGAAGCCTGCCTTGTGCTAGATGAACACAACGACGGCACGGTGAAAGGTGGAGTAAAGGACAAATGGAAGGAAAGAGGAGAAGGAGAAGAGGCAGGACGTGGAGCGCTGGGAGTGTGGCTTTGTGGGTTCTGACAGCATTGCTCCCACTGGGCTCGTGAGGGGAGGCCAGGTGCCTTCCTAAGGCCGTCATCCCTAGGGGAGTGTTAGGATTACTGCGACTTATGCAACACAGGCTACAGATGGCAACACTATTGTCAGCAGCTGACACGTTAAAAAAAAGCCAACACTGCGGGGCCATGTGCTGGCGTTCTGGGGGGCGCTAGAAGTGACCGTGCATGGTGGACGGCTCTCTCCAGATACATTTTCAGTCTGCTTTTTGCCTCCTGTGCCCTGCAATCTCTGCCTGCTTCTCCTTCTTCTCCTCCCTCTCTGCTGCTCTCTCTCCCTCTGAAGTCCCCTCCTCTTCCTCTCTTGTGGGCAATATTTGGTGGAAATAGGTATATCGAACCCCTTAATCAGTATTTTGTGGAAGCAGGTATATCGCACCCCTCAATCAATATTTGGTAAAACAGGTATATCAAACCCCTTAATCAGTATTTTGTGGAAGCAAGTATATCGCAGCCCTCAATCAGTATTTTGTGGAAGCAGGTATATCAAACCTCTTAATCAGAATTTTGTGGAAGCAGGTATATCGCAGACCTCAATCAGTATTTTGTGGAAGCAGGTATATCAAACCCCTCAATCAGTATTTTGTGGAAGCAGGTATATCGCAGGCCTCAATCACTATTTGGTGGAAACAGGTATATCGGACCCCTTAATCAGTATTTTGTGAAAGCAGGTATATCGCACCCCTCAATCAATATTTGGTGGAAGCAGGTATATCGAACCCCTCAATAATTTTTTGTTGCCATAACAGTTATATCACACCACCCTGTTTATTTGGGGCAACAGGTATGTCGCAGCCCTCAATCAGTATTTTGTGGAAGAAGGTATATCACATCCTTGAATCAGTTTTTTGGGGGGCAACAGGTATATCACACCCGTTGCAAATAGTTGTTCCAATAGTGCTTGACCCTCTATATAGCTGCGGTATCGCTGCATAACCGCGCAATCAACTGCTGCACAATACAAATGCACTGTATACTTTCTATGTTAGAAAGTATATTATAGGTATATCACATCCCTCAATTAGTTTTTTATATCACACCCATTGCAATTAGTTGTTCCAATAGCGTTTTTTCCCTCTATATAGCTGCAGTATCACAGCACAATCGCACACAACTGCTGCACAATACAAATGTACTATAATAAACTTTCTATGTTAGTATATTATAAGTATATCACACCCCTCAGTATATCACACCTATCGATAACACACCTATACCAGTCCTTAAAAGGACTTTTGTGGCCCTAATAGCTAGCGTTTGGTGTCCCTAACAGGCTGTCCCTGCTCCACACAGCAAAGTTTGCTGTGAAACGATCGCCGGGCGGACCGCAAGACCATCTCTATCCATCAAGTTCAGAATACCATCAGCAATTAAATATATGTTTTCCTCGATGCCAACTCAAATAGAAGATTTAGAATTCTGTGGAAATTAAGGGGGTTGACCCATAAAAAGCACTCTCATAGGCTTTCTCATAAAAGTGATAGGAGAGGTGGTCATGCATGCATACTACTGTTTAAGTCACACAGAGGATTCATGATCGTGGGGATGTCAGCGGTCAAGACTCCCTGCAATCAAACATTTATCACCAGTCTTATGGTTAGGTGATAAATGTTGTTTTTGTTTGGGGGCCAACCCCAGGCAACACATACAATGTGCTATGCCTACTGGAGGTCTAACGGGGCCGTACATGGAAATCAAAGGAAGAATCCCTGTGCCATGGGGGAGCCACCCATAATTACTTTCAGGAGATGTAAGAACATACAAGATGAATTGATGAGAGGTAAATTTTGTGAGTATCAATCAAACTGGTTAAAAAATATGGTTACACAGGGTAATTATAAATGTGGACACTGACCATATTGTAAGCATATGTGTACACATACTAGGTAAATCACAGCATAAAGTGAGACAATTTATAATCTGCTGCTCTGACTTTGTCGTGTATACCACTTTTTGCACATGTAGGTTTTTTATATATCAGAAAAACTAGTAGACCTCTATTATTCAAATGTAAAAACTGGAATAGGAGCTCCAAAACAGATCCAGAACTAAGTGAGGTGCATGGGGGTGATGCAACCACTTTGAAGTTTGTAGGTGTAGAAAGGGTCTTTGCACCAAAAAACGGTAGTGATCACCATATAAGACTGTTGCAAGAAGAGGCATTGTGGATAATGAATACTGGTGCTACTGCTCCTCTTGGTTTAAATGAAAACAAAATGACTTTTCCACCTTTTTATGGTATATATAAGTTTTTATCACTATGTTTTGTTCTTATTTATTCATGTTAATTGTGTGTTACGTCACCTCTGGATACAGACAGGTGTAGGGAGGTTTAAATAGAATGAGGCTGCTTCCTCCCATGAGGCCTTTGACGAAGCGTCAGTGGATGCGAAACGGCCGTCGCCTTGCTGTATATACTGTTACCCACCCGGGATTTTATTCTGCTAAAAAGCCAAAATAGTCTGTGATCCTTTTGAATGGCGAGTGCCATGGCAATTATCTTCCTGTCATTGGTAAGGAAGAATCCCTGTGCCATGCACTAACCCCTTAATTCCTGCACTAGGCATTACAGAGTCTAGAATTAAAGCGGTTGTGCCATGATTAATGTAGAAAAATTAAAATCCGACATCATATAGTACAGGCCTTGCAAACACGCAGTCTCCATCCAGCCCCTGAGGCAGTTTTCTGCAGCCCACGGCACCTCAAGTGAGGAACCAGCCATCCACCAATGAATGCTTCTATTGCATTTCTGACCACCCCCGTCTGCTCTTCTCCAGGCGCCGGTGCTTCCCTGTGTTCTGAAAGTGTAGAGCTTCAGTAGTGCGCATAGGCGCTCACTATGACCTGACGGTGCGCAATTTCAGGACTCAGTGTAGTGCTGGCGCCAGAGTGGTGTTAGCATCCGGATGAGGAAAGGAGAAGTGAGTATATATTTTTTGTCTGCTCTTGGTTCTGTATTTAGGGGATGGAGGGGTTATGTGGGGGTTATAGGGGCAGCAGTGGTCTGATTTGGGGGACTGTATAAATTTAGGGTCTGATCTGAGGAATTTGGGGGGCTGATTTAATGTGTAACCTGGGCTCTCATCTATGGTCTGTATAAATATAGAAGGGTGATCTAGGATGTCTATGAATTTGGGGACTGATATGAGCTTTAATCTGGGCTCTGATTGAATTTGGGATGAACTGAATTTGATTTGGGGTGTAATCTGAGGTCTGTATAAATGTCGGGGCCGATTTGCGGTCTGTATGAATTTAGTGGCTAATATGGGGTTTAATCTGGAGTCTGTATGAATTTGGGGGCTGATCTGGTGTCTGTATGAATTTGAAGGTCAGTATTAATTATAAGGTCTGGTAAGGGGGTATGTATCAATCCTGGGTCTGGTCTGAGAGTCTGTATTAATTTTGGGGTCTCATCTGGAGTCTGTATTAAGAAGGGGTTGTCCAGCCACGTAAAACTTATTTTTGAAAACTGATTAAAATGCCACAAAAAAGTAGTGATCCCTTTCTCATCCCACTATTCTCACCACTAGGGGAGTTCTTGGCGTCATTTATGGGCGTGGCTGGCTGAGGTGAAGCTCAGGGGTGGTGAGTGTGACACAGCCTATCAACTGGAAGATTAAAGGGGTTATCCAGGAATTTGATATTGATGACTTATCCTCAAGATGGGTCATCAATATCAGAATGATGGGGGTCCGACTCCCGAGAGTTCCACAGATCACCTCTTTCAAGAGGCTGCAGTCTCTTCTCACCTTACCAAGCACAGCGCTGCACATTGTATAGTGGCTGTGCTTGGTATTGCAGCCTCTGCCCTATTCACTTGAATGGGACTGAGCTGCGCCTAGGCCATGTGACCAACGTACAGTGACGTAACTGGCCTAAGAAGAGGCCCAAGCGCTCACAGAGACTAGTGGCCTCTTTGAGCAACTGATTGGGAGGGGTCCCGGGAGTCATCAATAAGAGGATAGCTCATCAATATGAAATTCCTAGATAACCCTTTTAATACCATTAATATATTGAAACTGATAGATAGTTATGTCATCCCTCAATGTATTTTTCAAAATGACTCCCAAAAATGCTAATAATGCACCGTACTACACAATGTATGTTTTGTTTTTAGACATTTACGATATTTTTGCTCCTGTAGAGCATTTTATAACTGACAGGACCTTTAAAATGTAACCAGATTGCTAAAATGACTACTACCCTGGTGCCACAATGTTCTGTACTTTGACCTGATATTTAAAAGTTATTCAAAATGACCTTAATACTTCATAAACTCATTTCCATCTTGAGTCACGATCTCCAGCGAGACAGCCGCTATAAAAAGTCTAAAGCTCGTTCCATATATAGAATTAATCATAAAAAACACAATTCAAACACTTACAAAAAAATCAAATGCAAGACTGACAGATGATGGGAACCGAGTGGCCTGATAATCATCTCCAGCGGTTGCCTCATGCCTCCCAGCCCGTTGGATTTCTTCTAGATTTCGTATTTACTTAATATGGAAATACTTTTTCTAAAGCAAAATTTTTGCAGCCACATTTAACATTTCTGGAAAGCAGAACAACGTTTTTATCATCTCCTTAGAAGATGCTAATGCTGGTTTCAGGATTGATTTTTTATCATACCGTTTACTAGTCAATAATGTACAACCTAAGCAGGAACGTGAGCACATGATATTTTAGGAAAAGCTACTATTAATGCAGAAGGAACAAAAGCTCATACTGTGACCCTTTTCACATCAGTATTTGTTCAGTATTTTGCCCACTTGTGTTCTCCCTCCTGCTCTAACCCCGCCCTTGGTTGACACGACCCCTCCCTCTAACCTCCATGATCCGGGTTACTGGCGCCCTCCCAGACACTGTGTCTGCTACATTTCACACTGGCCAATCAGCTTTTAGCAGCACAAAGATCCTGCTGCTCATTGGCCAGTGTATCGCTGGCATGCAGCAGGAGCAGGTTCGCTCAAGCACACAGAGGCGCGCACCGAGCAGTTATCCTCTGCGCTCACGTGCTGCCCGCCATCTGCCTAGTCAGGTCATCAGCCAGTGAGTGTAGCCCCCCCCCGGCCCAGTCTGAAGGACCACTCCGGACCAGTCACTGAACAATGAGAACCCGGCTAGAATAAACACGCGACAGTCCTATAGTGTGCCACAGTAAGAGGTCTGCTGTCTTAATATAAAAAGTTCATATATGGTTGGATTATATTTAGGTATTATTGATGGGGGAAGGGCAGCATCAAGCAGTGTTTATTTTTTAAAACATTTTTTGGGGGGGCCTATCAGTCACCTTGCAGGAGAAGGGTGCGGATATGATTGGTAGCTATGTGCACACTCAGCATCAGCAGCAAGGAGTTAAGAGGGTTATCCAACCACTATAATGCCCCCCAAAATGCCCGGGCACCTTACTTACCTCATTCCCTGATACCCGCACAGCTGCCACTGCCTCCCTCCCGTCACGCAGATGAAAGCATCCAGCAAACTAGGGGGCAGTCAATAGCAGACCGCAATGGGAACGAGCCTCCCTAGCATCGCGGGTGACGCAAGGGAGGCTCATTTCCGACGCGGCCTGCTGTTGGTTGCACCCCCCCATTGGGCATAAGTATTATCTGTATGCAGTGCCTGGGCATTTTGTGGGGCATAATAGATAGCCCCTTAAACCCTTAGGATGCCGGAGGTTTTTTTCGTTTTTGCATTTTCTTTTTTCTTCCCTATCTTCAGTGAGCCATAATTTTTTTATTTTAACGTTCACATAGATGTATGAGGGCTTGCGGGAGAAGTTGTACTGTAATATGGCATACAATTAAGTGGGAAGCGGGCAAAAAAATTCAAAATGGTGTGGAATTAAAAAAACAACAACAATTATTCCACCGTTTTACGGGTTTTGTTCCTACGGCATTCCCTTTGCGGCAAAACTGCCCTTCATTCTCTTGGTCAGTACGATTACAATGATACCACATATGTATAGGTTTTTTATGTCTAAATAGTGTAAAAATAAATCAAAACTTTGAAAAACAAATGTTATTTACTTTTTTACATCACCATATGCTGACCCTCATAACTTTTTTATAGTTATATCTACTGAGCTGTGTGGGGGCTCATTTTTTGCAAAATGAACTGTAGTTTTTATTGTTATCATTTTGGAGTGTGTGTGACTTATTGATCACATTTTATAAAAAATTTTGGAGTAAGAGAAGTGATTTTATTGGCAAATGGGGGTGTGGCAGGGGAGAAGCCAGAACAGGAGGAGGGATAGGCCAGGGGTGGCTAGTGGGCGGGGTCAGGGGGCCCAATTCAGATTCTTGCTATGGGGCCCAGTGATTTCTATATACGCCCCTGCATTCACTTCTATGTGAGTGCCGTCTAGCGCTCGGCTACTTCCGGATCTCCCATAGAGGTGAATGGAGAGGAGGCTGCAATTCTATGGAATTTCCGGAAACAGCTAATTGCGCTCAATCGGCTATTTTCGGAACTCCCATAGAAGTGAATAGAGAGTATATTGCGGATGTGTGGTGCACTCTTTTTCGCTTTCAGGGCCCCATTCCAGAGATAGGTGCGGTGACCACCTCTGGGATCCATACCTATCCGATACTGGGGCAGTCGCTACACGTTGACATTGTCCAATCAGTGCTGGCAGTATGGTGTTTGACAAGGATCTATCCAAAAAATATCATTTATAAAGACTGATTTCAGAAACAAATCAACTGTTTATGAGGATCGCTGATAAACAGGTATCAACCTTTTCGAATATACACTCATTCATGCCTCATATACACGGGCATTCATTTACCTTGGGACACTTATTAGAATAATGAAAATTCTAAAATTAAACTACAGAGAGTTTCCAGTCTCCAAATCATGAGAACAAAATAAAAACCAGTCATTCGTCTGCACACCCATATTCTTCTCAGAAAATCCAAAATACACAAGCTTCAATTACAATAAATGCTTTTTTTAAAAGATCCATCCTGGGTCAGTGCATATAGCAACACGCAAAGCTCAATCCTTCACAAAGAAGTCAGTGATCTGTCAAAATCATTCTGACATTTCTAAGTACCGTAACCTTTTCCCATATGTTCCCTGTGAAAATAAAATAACCATACCAAAAATACAAATAAAAAACAACAAACAAAATTGAAAACATAAAGGCAAATCAGAACGGAGGAATAGCAAAAATAAAACAGCAAAAACAAGAAAAAACTAAAATCATTATTCAGAGATATAAAACTCTGGACAAGAACTATATAACTTCTTTCTTAAATAAACACTAACTATAAAATAATAATAGTACCTAGTTACTGTTAGTAACACTAATAGTAACTGCACTATGAAGAATTAGCTAATATTAATCTCTTATAGGATCATCTCTTATACAAGTGGGAAAGTGGGTATAAAGGGGTTTTCATTCTGGGAATAAATACTTTTTCTTTAATTTTCCCAGCCTGCCTCAGTAAATAGAAGATTAAAGGGATTCTGTCACCTCCCCTCAGCCAAAAAACGATTTAAAAGCAGCCATGCAGCACAGCTTACCTGGATTAGGCTGTGCTCTTTTATCTTGAAATCCGTCCAGCAGTTACTTCAAAAAACGACTTTGATCAATAAGGAAATGCGTCCTGAAGGTGCCCAGAGGGGCGTTTTTTTCTTCCTAGTGAGCCCAGTACCGCCCCTCTTTCAGTGCCCAGCCCGCCTTCCTTGTATTTTCTAACCGCCGCCCCCAGCCTGCCACAGCCTCCCCTCCCTCTCCTCCCCCTCCCTCACGCCGAACGAAGTCTCGCACAGGCGCAATACCCACTGAGGGCTGCGCCTGTGCGATCATCAGGAGACTGAGGGCGGCAGCTTCATCTTCGTCACTGGGCATGCGCCGAGCCCAGTGACGTCCGATGCTCGCTCTTCCCTCAGTCAGCAGGGAAGAGCGAGCATCGGACGTCACTGGGCTCGGCGCATGCCCAGTGACGAGGATGAAGCTGCCGCCCTCAGTCTCCTGATGATCGCACAGGCGCAGCCCTCAGTGGGTATTGCGCCTGTGCGAGACTTCGTTCGGCGTGAGGGAGGGGGAGGAGAGGGAGGGGAGGCTGTGGCAGGCTGGGGGCGGCGGTTAGAAAGTACAAGGAAGGCGGGCTGGGCACTGAAAGAGGGGCGGTACTGGGCTCTCTAAGAAGAAAAAAACGCCCCTCTGGGCACCTTCAGGACGCATTTCCTTATTGATCAAAGTCGTTTTTTGAAGTAACTGCTGGACGGATTTCAAGATAAAAGAGCACAGCTTAATCCAGGTAAGCTGTGCTGCATGGCTGCTTTTAAATCGTTTTTTGGCTGAGGGGAGGTGACAGAATCCCTTTAAGGCTGGTTTCACACGGGCGTTGCGGGAAATAATGCGGGTGCGTTGCAGGAACATGCACGATTTTTCCGCTCGAGTGCAAAACATTGTAATGCGTTTTGCAAGTGCGTGAGAAAAATCGTCATGTTTGGTAGAACATGCTGCGATTTTCACGCAACGCACAAGTGATGTTTGAAAATCACCGCTCATGTGCACAGCCTCATAGAAATGAATGGGTCCGGATTCAGTGCGGGTGCAATGCGTTCACCTCACGCATTGCACCCTCGCGGAAATCTCGCCCGTGTGAAAGGGGCCTTACACTGGCTTCAGCAGTGATGTATCGCTTGTGGCCATGTCACAGCTGAAGTTATTGGCAGCAGCAGGGCATGTGACCATGTCCATGCCTGTAGATTGTAAGCCCTCGAGGGCAGGGTTGTCTCTCCTTCTCTACTAGTTTGTAAGTCGTCTTGTTCATGCTTATTTCAATTGTCTGTATTATGTATGTATACCCCTTATCATATTACAGCGACATGGAATGAATGGCGCTTTAACACTTTAAGGACCAGTGCCGTACATGTACGGTGGGCTGATCGGGGGTTTCAGGAGCTGCGTCCGCCCAATCAGAGGCTCGGACCCGGCAGTCACTGACAGCCGCGCCCCTGCTGCATACGCCGGCGACGGTGAAAACACCAATGTCGGTGTATTAACCCCTTGTATCCAGCAGTCAAAACTGACCACGGCATGCATAGGGTTTGCGTAGGGTATGGTTGCCCTCCGCATCTCCATCGGGTCCCCGTGCTGCAAATGACACCAAGCAATCACAAAGGCGTATGCCCCCCCAAAATAGTACCAATCAAACCATCACCTCATCCCGCAAAAAATGAGCCCCTACATAAAAAAAATCGGGCAAAAAAAAAAAAAAAAAAAACTATGGCTCTTTTTGTTTCAAAAATGATTTATTGTGTTAAAAGTGAAAAAAAAATATATATATATATTAGGTATTGCCACATTCGTAACGACCTGCTGTATAAAAATATCACATGACCTAACAACCCCTCAGGTGAACACCGGAAAAAATTAAATATAAAATCTGTGGCAAAAAAGCTATTTTTTGTCACTTACATCACAAAAAGTGTAATATTAAGCAATAAAAAAAGTCATACGCACCCCAAAATAGTACCAATAAAACCGCCATCTCATCCCGCAAAAAATGAGACCCTACCTAACACAATCGCACAAACAATAAAAAATACTATGGCTCTCACAATATGGAGACACTAAAACATGATTTTTTGTTTCAAAAATGCATTTATTGTGTAAAAAAAAAGTATACATATTAGGTATTGCCGCATACGTATAAAAATATCACATTGGGCAGACTAGATGGGCCAAATGGTTCTTATCTGCTGACACATTCTATTATTTTTATGTTTCTATGTTTCTATCACATGATATAACCCCTCAGGTGAACACAAATAAAACTGTGTAAAAAAAAAAAAAATTCTCACCTTACATCAAAAAAGTGTAATACCAAGTGATCAAAAATTCATATGCACCCTAAAATAGTACTAATCAAACCGTCATTTCATACCAAAAAAAATGAGCCTCAACATAAGACAGTCGCCCAAAAAATAAATAAAAATATGGCTTTCAAAATATGGAGTCACTAAAAAATAATTTGGTATTGTCGCATCCGTAACAACCTGCTCTATAAAAATAGCACATGATCTAACCTGTCAGATGAACACTGTAAAAACTAAAAAATAAAAACGGTGCCGAAACAGCTACTTTTTGTTACCTTACCTCACAAAAAGTAATACAGAGCAACCAAAAATCCTATGTACCCTAAAATAGTACCAACAAAACTGTCACCGGGCGCAGAAGGAAACGAAGTTGTCATTTCACATTTGAAGACCCCCTGATGCACCACTAGAGTAGAAACTCCCAAAAACTGCCCCGTAGTTTCCAAAATGGGGTCATTTTTTGGGAGTTTCTACTCTAGTGGTGCATCAGGGGGTCTTCAAATGTGAAATGACAACTTTGTTTCCTTCTGCGCCCTGCTGTGTGTCCGTACAGCAGTTTACGACCACATATGGTGTGTTTCTGTAAACTACAGAATCAGGACAATAAATATTGAGTTTTGTTTGGCTGTTAACCTTTGTTTTGTTACTGGAAAAAAGTTCTTAAAATGGAAAATCTGCCCAAAAAGTGAAATTCTGAAATTTCATCTACATTTTCCTTTAATTCTTGTGGAACACCTAAAGGGTTAACAAAGTTTAGAAAATCCGTTTTGAATACCTTGAGGGGTGTTGTTTCTAAAATGGGGCCATTTATGGGTGGTTTCTATTATGTAAGCCCCACAAAGTAACTTCAGACCTGAACTGGTCATTAAAAATTGGGTATTGGAAATTTTCTTAAAAATTTTAAGATTTGCTTCTAAATTTCTAAGGCTACTTTCACACTAGCGTTAAACTTTAAAAAAACGCTTCAGTTTTGTCCCAAGGCATTCTGAATGGAAAGCAATCCGTTCAGTATGCATCAGGATGTCTTCAGTTCAGTCCCTTGCCGGATTGCCTAATCCGGCATTAATTTGCATTGAAGTGTATTAATGCCAGATCCGGTACCGAATGTTCCTAAAAAACGGATCCGGTTTCCCGGTCTGCGCATGCGCAGACCTTTATATCTGTGAAAAAGATAAATACCGGATCCGTTTTTCCGGATGACACCAGAGAGACGGATCCGGTATTGCAATGCATTTGTCAGACGGATCCGGAAACTTTAAATTATAGCCATTTGCATATGGATTTCCGGATCCGGCAGGCAGTTCCGACAATGGAACTGCCTGACGGATTTTTCTAACGCTAGTAGACATATGGAAAATGTAAAGTAATAACTATTTTAGGAGGTATCACTATCTGTTTTAAGAGCAGAGAAATTAAAATTTTGAAAAGTGAAAATTTTTCCAAATTTTTGGTAAATGTGGTATTTTTTCATAAATAAAAATGAAATATTTTTCTCCAATTTTAAGAACAATGTGTGACGAAAAAACTATCTCAGAATGGATTGGATAAGTAAAAGCGTTTTACAGTTATCACCACATAAAGTGGCACATGTCAAATTTGCAAAAAATGGTCTGGCCCGTAAGGTGAAAAATGGTAGGGTCCTGAAGATTAACCCCTTCAGGATCAGGCCAGATTTTTATTTATATATATAGAAAGGCTCAGTTGTGAGCTGAAACGTTGCTGCTATTTTTTCACATGGGTGAATAAAGATATTTATTCTTGTCAAGTCTTGGAGTGCTGTCCCATTTCCGCATATATATTAAGGGTGAAGCTCATTCCCTTGGACATAGCACCTGAGCCAGCGTACTGGTGCCGCCGAATTCCCTTTTGTTATATATATATATATATATATATATACAGTACAGACCAAAAGTTTGGACACACCTTCTCATTCAAAGAGTTTTCTTTATTTTCATGACTATGAAAATTGTAGATTCACACTGAAGGCATCAAAACTATGAATTAACACATGTGGAATTATATACATAATGAAAAAGTGTGAAACAACTGAAAATATGTTCTTTAGCATCAAAACAAATGGTGGCTACTTTGAAGAACCTAGAATATGACATATTTTCAGTTGTTTCACACTTTTTTGTTATGTATATAATTCCACATGTGTTAATTCATAGTTTTGATGCCTTCAGTGTGAATCTACAATTTTCATAGTCATGAAAATAAAGAAAACTCTTTGAATGAAAAGGTGTGTCCAAACTTTTGGTCTGTACTGTATATATATATATATATAGAAAAAAAGTCCAGCGGGAGCACCATCCATGGGGAAAAATAATCTGTACAGTAAACTGAGCAGACTCGTCAGAAAAATGGATGTTTTTGATCAGCGCTCAGCAGGTGCAGGATGCACGCACACAGATATTATGTGCGTGCAAAAATCTACCCTAAGGGCTGTTTCACACGAGCGGATGCCTTGCGTGTCATCCGCAGCGTGAATGAGAGCCAAGCCGCGCTCTGAACAGCAGAGACACGGAGCATTAACATGATTTATAATGCTCTGTGCCTCTCTAAGATCTTTCTACAAAATCAGTGACAACTTTATCTCACTAAACAAAAGGTGACGGCAGCATCTCCAGTGTATTCCTTTTATTTGACAAACCTTACAGAATGCGTGCAGTAAAAGCCAGACAACTGTCTGGCTTTTACTGCACGCATTCTGTAAGGTTTGTCCAATAAAAAGAATACACTGGAGATGCTGCCTTCACCTTTTGTTTTGTGCTATTCGGTGGACCGCTGAGGATCTGTGGTCGTGGTTCGGCTGGTGCATTCCGGTGGGGTCGTAGAGGTCTGAGTGTGCTGCTTTACAATACTATTTGTATAACTTTATCTCACTGTGATTTTGTAGTAAAAAGATCACAGACAGGCACAGAGTATTATTAATCATGTTGATGCTCCATGTCTCTGCTGTCCAGTGCGGGGCTTGGCTCTCATTCACACTGCGGATGACACGCAAGGCATCCGCTCGTGTGAAACAGCCCTAACACTTCCTAACTAAAATTAATTTATATATGTATATGGAAATTTATATATTGTGGTAAGGTGCAGGGTACCGTAATGGATGGCAGATACGTGTCACCGAGGTTCCTGGCCTCGGTGAGGTAAGAGCAGAAGCTGTTGACATCTTTAATACTTAGTATGGCTGCAAAGCCAATCCGGGCCGGCTCTTACTGGGAGTAGGTAAAGAGTTGGGCGGGTGCCTACTCCCCACGTTCCAGAACCAGATTTTGGAGCTGGGATTTAAATTCCCAGGCAGCAGCTTCAGCTGGGAGGAGAAGTAAGGAAAATCACTGTGAGTCTGGGTGGTTTTTGCAGTGTGGAGCTGAGGCCTGGACCCCGACACAGGCGTACAGAGCGCCCAGCACCCTGTCATTGTCTTTATGCGGCTGTGCGATCGGCCAGGACAGGACTCATTCCAGTAAAGGAGCCAGGTGAAGCTCTGTTATTTTGTGTGTGAACTAACACCAAGTGACTGTTTTGCTTTTCTGTTTGAGCAAGTAATAAATAAACGCTCTTTTGCTTCATTACCTGGACTCCATTTGCCTCTATACTGCACCCCTGTCTACCGGAGTAATTCCCCACATTTGGTGTCGGATGCAGGCAGGTGCAGTGAGGCTGGCCTGAGGGCCGGGAAAGTTTTGTTTTGCCTTAAACACCGGTGGATGCCATACATTAAGCCGGCAAAGCTGCGCCCTGAGTTCCCTGACAAGATGTGAGGCTGTTGTGAAAGCCCTCGTGGAGGCTAACCTGCAGCAGCGGGAGGCGAACAAACAGCAGCAAGTAACTAACCAGCTGCTGTTACGACATGTAATGGCGTTGCAAGCAGCAGGAGCAACCCGGAGCACTTTTGATGCCAGGAAAGCGGTTCGGGCCGCCATCCCAAAGATGGGTTCCTCTGACAATGTCGAGACCTACCTGGCGGTGTTTGAGAAAGTCGCCATCCGGGAGAAGCTGCCCCGAGACCAATGGGCTGAGATTATCGCTCCATTCCTGTCGTCTGGACCCCAGCAGGTTTTTCTTCGATCTGCCCGAGGACCAAGTGGCTGATTACCAGGTCGTCAAGGGTGAGATATTGGCCAGACTGGGGGTGAACGTTTTGGTATGGGCTCAGCGGGTGCATCAGTGGGAGTTTAACCCGGCTGAACCTGCCAGATCCCAGTACTATGACTTGTTGTCTCGTTTACAAAAATGGCTGCAGCCAGAGACACTGAGCCCCGCTGCTATGCTGGACCGGGTGTTGGCTGACATCTTCTGGAGGGCTTTGCCATTCACTCTTCAACACTGGGTAGGCCAGGTATCGCCGGGTAACGCCCTAGAGATGGTCGACCTCGTGGAGCGTTTTGAGTTCACTAAAAATATACAAGGGGGTTCTTTTGGGAGGGGGCCGGTTAAAGTCAGGAAAGCCCCGCCTTCGACCCGATGGCCGGTTCCAGCAAAGCCTGCTCGGGATGTGCCCGTAGACCCGGCTCCCATTATCTGCTGGCGGTGCCAGGAACCGGGTCACATAAGAGCTGACTGTCCCCGTCAAGACGAACCCATGGACACCAACTATGGCTATCGGCAGTCATTGTATGCCAGGAGACTCTGTGCAGCCGGTACCCTTGAGACCTTAGACACAAGCCACCTGTGCCAAGTGAAGGTGGGAGATACTTTGGTGGTGGCGCTGCTGGACTCAGGGAGCCTGGTGACCCTAGTTAGCGCTGCCCTGGTGCTGCCCCACGGGTCGAAAGGTGGGGGTGGTATGTATTCATTGGGATTATCCCACCGCCCAAGTGACCTTGTCCACGGTGGCCGGCAAGTGGACTCACGAGGTGGCCGTAGCCACCACCCTCCCACACGAACTAGTAATAAGGAGAGACTTCCCCGGTTTCCCGTCCCTGTGGCCAGAGGTTAAATGTGATGATACACACAGGTCAGGGGTAGCCCCACCAGAGTGGCCCTGCTCAGGGGGGAACCCATAGCCCTGGGAACCTGAGGCCGAAGGGCCCACAGTGGGGGTATCCACCTCTGAGGAGGAGGAGACAACCCCACTAAATGTGATGGTGGGAGACGTGGAGGAGTTGCCACCAGGACCGGAGTTGGCAGACCTCAACATCACTGGTGAAAATGTTGGTACTGCACAGCACCGGGATCCCACCCTGATTTGGGCCTGGGAAAATGTGGTGATAGTAGAGGGTGAGCCGCAACAACCGGGGGCGGAATCTATGTTTCCCCGGTTTGTCGTTCACCAAGAATTGCTATAAAAAATCAGTTACAGGGAAATCAGTTACGGGGGGAGCAAATTGAACAGTTGGTGGTGCCCAAGCCTTACCGTAAGATCGTATTAGAATTAGCCCACCAACATGTTCTTGGGGGTCACCTGGGCCAGCAGAAAACACAGGACCGAGTTCTACAGCGGTTTTACTGGTCCAGTGTGTTTAAAGAGGTGGCACAGTATTGTGAGTCTTGCCCAACTTGCCAGATTACTAGCCCTCAGCCCCATTTCTGTAGTCCCTTGGTAGGCCCCATCCCGAAGTCCACTAGGGGTCACCAACACATCCTGGTAATCTTGGATTATGCCACGCGGTACCCCGAGGCGGTGCCACTTCGTTATACGTCGGCTAAGTTAATAGCCCGGGAGTTAATGGAGATGTTCTCCTGAGTGGGGCTCCCTAAAGAGGTATTGACTGACCAGGGGACCCCGTTTATGTCCAAGGTCATGAGGGAGCTATGTAAATTGTTCTGCATAAAACAGCTGCGGACGTCCGTGTATCACCCGCAGACAGACGGCCTCGTAGAAAGGTTCAACCAGACTCTTAAAAATATGTTAAAACGGGTGGTATCTAAGGATGGGAAGGATTGGGATCTTCTGTTGCCCTATCTTATGTTCGCGGTGCGAGAAGTCCCCCAGGCGTCGACGGGGTTCTCGCCCTTCAAACTGTTGTATGGTCGGCATCCGTGAGGTCTGCTGGACATAGCTAAAGAGGCGTGGGAAGAACAACCTACTCCCCATAAGAGCCTGATTGAGTATGTCACCCAGATGCAGGAACGGATGGAGACAGTGCTGCCACTGGTAAGGGAACATATGGAAGCCGCCCAGCGTGCCCAAGGGGGGGGGGGGGGGGGGTATATAATCTCCAGGCTCGGGTGCGGAACTTTAACCCTTGAGACCGGGTTCTGGTACTGGTCCCTACAGTCGACAGTAAATTCTTGGCTAGGTGGCAGGGTCCATACGAAATACTTGAGAAAATGGGAACAGTGACCTACAAGGTACACCAGCCCGGACTGAGGAGGCCGGAGCAGGTGTACCATGTGAATTTATTAAACCCCTGGCGAGATAGGGAGACGAGTCTGGATGGCCATCCTCGGCCAGGATTTTTAGGGTTAGAGTGTCCAGTTCCCCGGTCTAACTCGGCGGAAGCTGTTGCCACGATAAAGGTTAGTAACAATCTGTCTTCTAAACAGGCTCAAGAGGTCAAGGAGTTCGTTAGCAGGAACACGGATGTGTTCTCGGACCTTCCGGGACTCACCTCTGTCATTTGCCATGACATTGTCACGGAACCTCGGGTCATTGTCCGGTTGAGACCCTATCGGGTACCCGCCGACCAGCCATTTCAGAAGAGGTGCAATGGATGTTACAATTAGATGTCATCTAGGAGTCGAAAAGCAAGTGGGCTAGTCCAATAGTCTTGGTGCCCAAGCCGGACGGGACCCTACACTTCTGTAACGACTTCTGCAGACTAAATGAAGAAAAAACGGCTTTTGTTACACCGCAAGGCCTGTATCAGTATAACGTATTACCCTTTGGTCTGCATGGAGCCCCCGCCACTTTCTAAAGGTTAATGGATATTGTCCTGCGACCCCATCGTCAGTACGCCTCGGCATACTTGGACGATATCCTCGTCCACAGTACCGACTGGGAGAGTAATTTACCTAAGGTGCAGGCTGTAGTGGACTCCATTAGGAAGGCAGGCTTAACCGCGAATCCGAAAAAATGCGCAGTAGGGTTAGAGGAGGCCAAGTTCCTGGGATATGTAATTGGTCGCAGAGTTATAAAACCTCAGGTACACAAAATTGAGGCAATCAGAAATTGGCCCAGGCCCGTCACTACTCGGCAGGTAAAATCATTCCTGGGAATTGTAGGATATTACATGAGGTTTGTGCCCCACTTTGCCACTATAGCTGCGCCACTGACAGGGTTATTAAAAGGGAGTAAGTCAGGGACAGTCTGCTGGAATGAACAGGCGGAAAAGGCTTTCTCCTCCTTGAAGTCTGCCCTGTGTGGGTCCCCGGTTTTGGTAACCCCCGATATCAAGAAGGAGTTCATAGTTCAGACCGACGCCTCTGAGGTTGGCCTTGGGACTGTACTGTCTCAGGAAGTCAACAGGGAGGAGCATGCTGTTGTCTTTCTCAGCCGTAAACTCACCCCAGCCGAGACCAGGTATAGTATAGTGGAGAGAGAGTGCTTCGCCATCAAATGGGCACTCGAGGCTCTCCGTTACTATCTGTTGGGCAGAAGCTTCCGCCTGGTGACTGATCACTCCCCTCTTAAGTGGATGAGCCAGGCCAAAGAGAGGAATGCCCGAGTCACCAGGTGGTTTCTGTCTCTACAGAATTACAAATTTATAGTGGAGCACAAAGCTGGCCGATTACTGAGGAATGCGGACACCCTCTCCTGTTTTTCGTGTGTCCACCCCCTCAGGGTTGAACAAAGGGGGGGGTATGTGGTAAGGAGCAGGGTTCCGTGATGGATGGCAGATACGTGTCACCGAAGTTCCTGGCCTCGGTGAGGTAAGAGTCGGATTTTGTGTGTTAACAGCAGAAGCTGTTGACACCTTTAATACTTAGTATGGCTGCAAAGCCAATCCGGGCCGGCTTTTATTGGGAGTAGGTAAAGAGTTGGGCGGGTGCCTACTCCCCACATTCCAGAACCAGGTTTTGGAGCTGGGATTTAAATTCCCAGGCAGCAACCTCAGCTGGGAGGAGAAGGAAGGAAAATCACTGTGGTCTGAGTGTTTTTTGCAGTGTGTGGAGCTGAGGCCTGGACCCCGACACAGGCGTACAGAGCGCCCAGCATCCTGTAAGGAAACTTTATGTGGCTGTGCGATCGGCCAGCACAGGGCTCATTCCAGTAAAGGAGCCAGGTGAAGCTCTCTGTTATTTTGTGTGTGAACTAACACCAAGTGACTGTTCTGCTTTTTTCAGTTTGAGCAAATGTGAATATGGAGTATGATTTCATTCCTGCCATTTGCTCCAGGGGTGGCAGAGGGAATCAAACTCCCCAGGGGGGCCCTGCTTCAAAGCACAGCCAGATAGCAGAAAACTCCTAGCAGGACACATTTGGTTACATTTCACACCTCCATTCCGACAGCACGGATCCTGCATGAAAACTTCTCTGCAGGGGGTCTAAGTCATTCCTCAGAACAAAAGCAACTATCAGACATCATGGAACCGGCGATTTCATAAGGAATTATGAATCGCCCGTCCATCACAGGCCTAAACCAGATATATATTTGCGACTCTGTGGCCAAGATGGACAGGCTCCTGCTTGTAGTTGTGTGGTAGGATGCCAGGGAGGGGAGATACGGAGATCTCCCCACAGAAACCTAATAACGGTGCCATGTGTGGACTCTATCTGTAGCCGGAACCCAGGCGGACTCGTTGGTCCCAGAACCATCTCCCTATGACCTTCTGGTCTGGAGCTATGGGCCCTAATGGGTTTTGTGGGTCGTTTGGCTGCTAGGACCAGGAGGACGGGGGAATCCCTCCCAGAGGCAGGGAGGGGCGGGCTGACTACAGGTGAAAAGACTCATACAGGCAGAGTCCAGCGTCTTCTCTCAGAAGGCGGGGTCACGATGAGCATCGTGTTTGGAGGGACCTTTAACACTGCTGACATCACTGCCTCCCATGTGATGACAGCCAAGGATTACAGGAACCATTATTCATCAACCATCCATCTGGTAAACTGACTTTTTGCTCTGTTTAATCCGGTTTGTACAATACCACCTGTATTCTGCACATCGGACCACTGTATATATTCTCTTGTGCTGTCCTGTATCTCTATCATGAATCCCCACGTCCGTGTTTCCGCATAGTTATACGCTACCGCGGGTTGGTTTCTCACCCTATAAAATCCCGTTAGCAGACCAGGCTTATATCAAACGAGAAACTGGTAGCAGTCTACACGGACTGAGAAAGCGCTGTTTCACTGGGGCAGTGAAAAGGCTCTCTTAGCTTGTCAGGGTTGTGACGAGTGTCTCTAACCCTCTGCCTCTCTGTGCCCGCATGGACAGGAGGCAACTGTGTAAACTGTACTAAGCTTACCTTACCTGCTCCTCCGGGAGGGCGTAACATCACGTCTTGGTAACCAGTGACTATACCGTATCTCGTGAGCTCGACGTGAGGTGCGGTATTCATCACAGGGGGTCTCAAGCCCTTCCTCCTGTTCTTACTCACCACACAGTGTGGAAGAGTCAGAATAGAGAAGTAGTCGATGATGTCTGCCCTTCAAAGTCTACTGGACTGATAAAGACAACTTGTACAGCGACTGCTCAATCACCACTCTGTTCTAATTCTTCCTCACTGTAGTAGTGCAGTGAGCAGGAACAGGGTTCTCAAAACTGTTCTAATTATTGGTGGGGGTCCTAGTGGTGGGAACCCAGCAATCATATACAAGTGACATTGTGGGAAAACCCTTTTAGCATAACAATTATAAGTCACATCTTTTTTGAGAAAGTACTTAGGGGGAGATTTATCAAACTGGAGTAAAGTAGAACTGGCTCAGTTACCAATCAGATTCCACCTTTCATTTGTCAGAGCTCCTTTCGAAAATGAAAGGTGGTTGCTATGGGCAACTTAACCAGTTCTACTTTAAACCAGTTTGATAAATCCCCCCCTTAGTACTGGAGAGTGGGATAAAACTTTTTGGAATAAGGATACTCGCCTCACTGATCTAATCCAACGCAAACTGGAACTGACCGAGCAGGCATCTCTGCCATTTCCTGTGGGTCAAGACGGGACCAGGAAGAACAGACCAGTGGGGATCCAGTAAGCATCAGAACGGCAATGTTGGGAGATAAGTGAGGTATTACTTCTTGTCATGGAACCATGAACCAGACGTGCAACAGAGATAAGTGGAAATAAGAAGGCTTTATTGAAAAGCAAGCTGTAAGCAAAAGTCCAAACGGATGGCTAAACCGAAGCAGGGTCTTGCGTAGACAGAGGTCAGGAACCAGAAGGGTAGTCAGACGAAGCCTGGATCAGGAACCAGCAGGGTAGTCAGACGAAGCCAGGATCAGGAACCAGCAGGGTAGTCAGACGAAGCCAGGATCAGGAACCAACGGGGTAGTCAGACGAGGCCAGGATCAGGAACCAGAAGCAGCAGCAGTCTTAGAAGCATGTGAACACAGGAGGACCAAGCAAGGAACTGAAGCCACAGACCTCCTATATATATGAGCTAGGCATCCAGCTCCTCCCAGTGGGAAGGAGAAGCCGCAGGGTGGGAGGCTACAAGAAACCCAGAAACCAAGATGGCCGCCAGCACATGTCAAACGAAGGAGAACAGTGAGAAGGTAAGACCATGACAGTACCTCCCCCTCAAGGGCCCCTACTCCGCGGAGTAAGGAACGGTTTCTGAGGGAAGCGTGCGTGGAAGGCTCGGAGCAAAGCAGGAGCATGGACATCTGCGGAGGGAACCCAGGACCATAACCGCTCCAATGGACCAAAAACTGCAACCGACCGCGGACCAGGCGTGAGTCCAGGATATTGCTCACTTCATATTCCTCACGATTGCCCACTTGGACCGTACGGGGCCGAGGAACCGAGGAAGTGAAACGATTACACACCAATGGCTTCAACAGGGAGACATGAAACACGTTGGAGATCCGCATGCCAGGAGGAAGCGCAAGGGCATAGGCTACCGGGTTTACCCTGCGAAGCACTCGGAAGGGACCAACAAAGCGAGGCGCCAGCTTGGGAGTGGGCACTCGAAGGTTGAGGTTGCGGGTGGACAACCATACACGGTCTCCGACCTGGTAGGAAGGAGCGGGCGCTCGTCTGCGATCAGCCTGGAGTTTCTGGCGCTGCGCAGAGACCTCAAGGGACCTCTGGATCTGTACCCAAGAAGCACGTAGGACGGAAAGGTGATCCTCCACAGCCGGAATATCCTGGGGAGAGAATACCTCCGGTAACACGGCAGGTTGGAACCCATAATTGGCCATGAAGGGAGACGTCCCAGAGGAAGAGTTCACCGCCGTGTTCCTGGCAAACTCAGCCCAAGGCAGGAGGTCAACCCAATTGTCTTGGTGATCGGAGACATAGCAACGAAGGAATTGCTCCAAGGCCTGATTGGATCGTTCTGTGGCCCCATTGGACTGAGGGTGGTAGGCCGAGGAGAAAGAGAGATGAATCCCCAACTGGGAGCAAAAGGCACGCCAGAACCTGGACACAAACTGACTCCCCCGATCCGACACAATCTCCTTGGGCAAACCGTGCAACCGGAAGACCTCCCTGGCGAAAATCGTGGCCAACTCTTGTGCAGAGGGTAACTTCTTGAGAGGAACACAGTGGCACATTTTGGAAAACCGATCCACAATCATGAGAATGACCGTATGGCCTCGGGATGCAGGGAGGTCCACAATGAAATCCATCCCCAGGTATGACCATGGGCGCTCCCCGGTGGCTATGGGTTGCAAAAGGCCCAACGGAAGGTGCCGAGGGGACTTACTCTGGGCACAAACGGAGCATGCCGCTACATATGCGGCAATGTCGGAACGTAGAGAAGGCCACCAGAACAGACGTGAAACAGCCCAGGACAGCTGATTCTTTCCAGGATGCCCCGCGGCCTTGGAGTTATGGTAGGTTCGCAACAACCGAGTACGCAACTCCTCAGGCACAAAACACCTGCCGTTGGGTCTCCCAGAGGGAGCACCAGATTGAGCCGCCAAAATCTGCTCACCCAGGGGAGAGGTCAGGCTGGTGCGAATGGCGGCCAGGATCTGATTCGGAGGTAAGACCGAAGTCGGAATCGACTCCTCCCCGGACAGCTCGGAGTACTGCCGTGATAAGGCATCCGCTCTGATGTTCTTGGAACCGGGTAGGTAGGAGACCACGTAATTAAAACGTTACAAGAACAGAGCCCATCTGGCCTGACGTGGTGTCAATCTCTTGGCCTCAGAAAGGTAGGTCAGATTCTTGTGGTTCGTCAGGATGAGAACTGGAACCACCGAACCCTCGAGCAAGTGCCTCCATTCTTTAAGGGCCTGCACGATGGCCAATAACTCCCTGTCACCAATCTGATAGTTGCACTCCGCGGAAGACAGTTTCCGGGAGTAAAACCCACAGGGAAGCAGAGGACCCTCGGGTGTTCTACGCTGAGACAGGAGGGCGCCTACTCCCGTCTCAGACGCGTCCACCTCGAGGACAAAGGGCAACCCAGGGTTGGGATGCGACAGAATCGGAGCCGACACAAAGGCGGACTTTAGAGCCTCAAAAGCTCGGATGGCCTCGAGCGGCCAGACCTGGAAATTACTGCCCTTCCTGGTCAGATCCGTGAGAGGCTTGGCTAGCATAGAAAAGTCCCTGATGAACTTCCGATAATAATTGGCGAAGCCCAAAAAGCGCTGCAGGGCACGGAGACCACTGGGCTGGGGCCACTGTAAGACAGCCGAAACCTTCTCAGGATCCATGGAGAACCCCTCAGCGGAAATGATGTAACCTAAGACGGTTACCTGGGATCGGTGAAACTCGCATTTCTCAAGCTTACCGAACAGCCTGTTCTCTCGTAACCGTTGCAACACTCGTCTGACATCCAAAATGTGGGCCTCCATGGATTCAGAATATACCAAGATGTCATCCAAATAGACCACCACACACTGCTGCAACAGGTCACGGAAAACATCGTTGATGAATTCCTGGAAGACTGCGGGCGCATTGCACAACCCAAAGGGCATAACCAAGGATTCATAATGACCGGTCCTGGTGTTAAACGCGGTCTTCCACTCATCGCCCGCCTTGATCCTTACCAGGTTATATGCCGCCCTCAGGTCGAGTTTGGTAAAGACCGTGGCCCCTTTGAGGCGATCGAACAGCTCGGAAATCAAGGGTATCGGGTAAGCGTTCTTGATCGTGATGCGATTGAGACCCCTGTAATCGATACAAGGCCTCAACTCACCCCCCTTCTTTTTCACAAAGAAAAATCCAGCCCCTGCCGGGGACGAGGATTTGCGAATGTGTCCGCGTGAAAGCGCCTCCCTCACGTACTCCTCCATGGCCTCATTCTCCGCTACCGACAGTGGGTAGACTTTGCCACGAGGAGGAACGGCACCAGATTGTAACTCTATGGCACAATCGTATGGGCGGTGCGGAGGTAGGGCAACCGCGCGCACCTTATCGAATACATCCCGGTACTCTTCGTATTCAGGAGGCAACAGATAGTCCGAGGAAGTACACAGCAACTTGACAGGCCCATGGATGCAACTAGCCCCACACTGCGGTGACCACGAGAGGATCTCGGCCGATCTCCAATCGAAAGTCGGATTATGCTTCTGGAGCCAGGGGTACCCCAAGACCACCGAGTAGTGTGGAGACAAAATCACCTGGAGACAGACCGACTCTCTGTGAACGGCACCAATGGCTATCCCCACTGGAAGGGTCTCATGAGTCACGTGTGGCAGCAGAAGGGGTCTGCCGTCTATCGCCTCAAGAGCCAGTGGGGAACCTCGAGGCTGCAGAGGAATGGAATTGGCGGCAGCGAACACACTATCAATGAACAAACCACCAGCACCAGAGTCCACCAACGCCTGGGTCGTCACCGAGCCCCCGACCCAGGAGAGGACAACAGTGATCAGTGGTTTGTCAACACGGGAAACCGGGGACGAGGAGACTCCACCCAAGATCTGCCCCCGACAGGATCTCAGGTGCGAGCGTTTCCCGGGCGGTTCGGACATGCCAACCGAAAATGCCCACCGAGACCACAGTACATGCATCGGCCCTCGCGTCTCCGGAGTACCCTCTCCCCCTCGGACAGGCGAGCAAACCCCAGCTGCATGGGTTCACCCCCAGACAAGTCATCCCCAGGAGGCATGGGAGGAGAGGGAGGCACGGGTGGGACAGCAAACGTAGGCGCCAATCTGTTAGAAGGCCTCCGCAGGCTCTCCTTAAAGGAAGGTCTCTCCCTGAGTCTGGTGTCAATCAAAATCAGGAAAGAAATAAGAGACTCGAGCTCCACTGGTAGGTCCTTAGCTGCAACCTCATCCTTCAAGGCATCCGAGAGACCATGAGAGAAAGCAGCGACCAGAGCCTCATTATTCCAGCCCACCTCTGCTGCCAGGGTACGAAACTCAATGGCGTATTCAGCTACGGATCGTGAACCCTGTCTGATGGACATAAGGAGCTTCGCAGCAGAGGCAGCACGAGCCGGCACATCGAATACCTTCCGAAGAGAAGCAACAAAACCGGAAAACTCGGCAACCACCGGATTGTTGTTCTCCCATAAAGGGCTGGCCCAGGCCAAGGCCTTGTCCGAGAGCAGCGAGATCAAGAAGCCCACCTTTGATCTCTCAGTAGGAAAGGCATGTGGCAGCAACTCGAAATAAATGCCCACCTGGTTAAGGAAACCTCGGCACTGAGTTGGCTCTCCCCCAAAGCGCTGTAGAAGGGGGGCAGAACCGGTCATACCCCGAGACACCGCAGGCGCAGCAACAGGTGTCGGGGTAGACTCTGGCGCAACAACCGGAGCGTCAGTAGGAGCGGGCCCAGGAGCGACAACCGACCCATCGGCAACGGAAGCGAAATGAGCCGTGCGTTCAAGCAGGGTTTGCAACGCCACAGCGAACCGACCCAACAGGTGATCCTGCTGATCAAGTCTGGCAACCAGCGTAGGTAGCGAGGATGGCCCTGTACCGTCAAAATTCATGGCTTGGTCCTAATGTCATGGAACCATGAACCAGACGTGCAACAGAGATAAGTGGAAATAAGAAGGCTTTATTGAAAAGCAAGCTGTAAGCAAAAGTCCAAACGGATGGCTAAACCGAAGCAGGGTCTTGCGTAGACAGAGGTCAGGAACCAGAAGGGTAGTCAGACGAAGCCTGGATCAGGAACCAGCAGGGTAGTCAGACGAAGCCAGGATCAGGAACCAGCAGGGTAGTCAGACGAAGCCAGGATCAGGAACCAACGGGGTAGTCAGACGAGGCCAGGATCAGGAACCAGAAGCAGCAGCAGTCTTAGAAGCATGTGAACACAGGAGGACCAAGCAAGGAACTGAAGCCACAGACCTCCTATATATATGAGCTAGGCATCCAGCTCCTCCCAGTGGGAAGGAGAAGCCGCAGGGTGGGAGGCTACAAGAAACCCAGAAACCAAGATGGCCGCCAGCACATGTCAAACGAAGGAGAACAGTGAGAAGGTAAGACCATGACACTTCTGTATATATTGTAAGGGATTGTTTACTTTCAGGGTGTCTCAATCACAGATTTCTCGCAGATAACCGGATTGAAGTCCAAACAATGCTTTATTTTCTAGCACTTTAGCACAATACAGCAACCAAAATAACCCCTGACCGTCTAGGAACTACCTAATACTGAATTCATTCCCTGACTCACCTCTATAGAACACAGTACACACACACGTGATCATATGTAGCTTTCTCAGCCCAAACAGTCCAGCAGCCTCCAGGCTGTGACTACAACAACATCAGTACCTTTGGGGGATTGTGGCCTAGAAGTCCGCCTGACTCTGGCCATGCAACCCTCTCTCCGCAGGCGTTGCTAGGTCCCCCAAACTCAGCCTTTCTCTTTCACTCTCAGGCCTTCTCAGCCTTTCCTTCCCCATGACTAACACACAGAGGGTTGGTTTTATGCCTCCTTGATTAGAGCAGGCCTCATCTGTGATCACCTCAGGTGAAAGGGAATACCTGTGCCGGAAGGGTATGGACTGGCAGATTCCACCACCAACCCTATCTGCCAATCCAAGTATAATCCAGCCCAGAAGAAAATGTATACAAAACTGTCTCAGCAAACTATACTTTGCTGAGACCACTGCAGCTTTCCGGATTTTAGTTATCTCACCCAGCTGAGGTATCTGGGTGGGATACACACGTCTTCCCGCATTGTCCACATTACCACAATATATATACACAGAATTTACCCATTCTGCCCCTTTTCTAACTCATTTAAAGGACTTGTAAGAAGCTCAAGAAGGGTATCAACAACATTCAAATAAAACCTGCAGACAAGAATACTATGCAACTTTTTTCTGGACGTGTACAACCCCTTTACTAACCAAAATTGTTATATCTGATATTTTGAATCCCATTTACGTCCCTGAATTGTTTTTGTTTTTATCCATATAACATATAATTAGTGATGCTTTAAAGCACTGGTCCCCAACCAGTGACTCAGGAGCTACACATATGGCTCACGACCCCCTGTGTGGCTCGCCAAGGCAGTCCTAACTGGAAATTGATATTGTTGGAGACCTATCCTAGATTTACCACCAAACAGTGGAAAATTGAATGGTATAATACTAGTGTAAATTTCACACTGAAATATTTATCAGCAAATATTTGCAATTTCATGTTTTTTGTTTCTCCACATTTAAAATTTCTCTCTTCTATTTTTGAATTGGCTGTTCTCCCGACCATTACTGAAAGTTGAATGTGGCTCACAACATACAAAAGGTTTGGAACCTCCGCTTTATAGGGAACCTGTCACGTTGAACAGGGTGTTTGAGCTGAAGACAAAATGTGATAGAGCAGAAGGAGCTGGGCAGATTGATATAGAGTTTTATTGAAAAAGATTCTGTAAAACTTGTATTTCATTAATTAAATTCCTTCTGATTCCAGGCTTTAAAGTCTAGGAGGCGGTCCTATTGGTGATTGACAGCCTTCCCTCTATGACTCTGCATACAGAGGTAGCTGTCAATCACTGATAGGACGCCTCCTGGATTTCGAAGCCCATAACGAGCACGAATTTAAATTAATGCAATACAAGTTATACTGAATTTTTTTCTATAAAACTATATATTAATCTGCTCAGCTCCTCCCGCTCTATCAGATGTTGCCTGCAGATTACACTGCATTTTAATGGTGACCCTTTAAAGGCTTCTCCAGCTTTACATCATTTTTTACTTATGCCCCTGTGCTCCACCTATCGTAACAACTCCACTCACCTGCTCCCTGCCACATGGTTGCAGCACCAAGGCTCGGTTTAGCAATGCTTCCGTTCCCCGGCCTATTATATTAGGTGGAGCACCTTCAGGGGCATAGATAAAAAATTATGTGAAGTTGGGCAATGCCTTTATGAAAATGTTAGATTTGAGTACCTTTCCATCTGGCACTGTTATATTAGCTGCTGGTGAGGACTCCGTTGTTGACGTTGATGGAAACATATGGAAGCTGGCATCTCTTGGTGACCGCACTATTTCATTCTGCCGGTAAAGTCTATGGTGGCGTAACTTTGACACCCAAGCATCAAAAATATCCTGAGATTTCACCTATAGAGAAAATATGCTGTTATGGTTGAAGGGTAGAAAGTGTTCTGTTGATACTGTATATATTGTATAAAATCATTAGTTTTGAGCAAATGGAAGTCCACAAGAAAATTTAATTCACGGCGAAGTCGAATTTCCTTGTGCTTCATGGTAACGAATTGCTTTTTCCGGAATGTGGGTGAAAAACAAAAAACAAAAAAAATCATACTTACCTTATCCGTTTGAGTGCAAATCGGGGCACCGCCATCTTGATTGAAGATCCCGCGCGGAATCCTGTATGCGGTGACGTATGACATCACCACGCTGGCCGACGTCATGACGTTATCACAGGCCACGCAAGATTTCGCGCTAGATCTTCAATTAAGATGGCGGTGGCCGGCTCTGCGTGATCAAATGGATAAGGTAAGCATGATTTAATAAAAAAAAATTTTTCTTCACTGTAATATTAATGTCAAATGCTGCGATCAGCTATGAACGCAGCATCTGAGGGGTACAATGACGGGAGGTGGCACAATCGCTGCTTCCTATCATTCCACCCACTACTTACAAAGAAATGCGCTTTGTGACGAAGTAATTTGTCATGAAGCAATTTTTTTATTTTTTTATTCGGCGAAGCAGCCGAATCGAATTTTCCAATACTTCGCTCATCTCTAAACATCATCTTTAAGGTGATGATTTCTGAACATTGCTATTAAGCCTTTAGACAGTGGTATAAGTCAGGAAGATTTCCCATTGCCTCTGATAAAAGGCTCCAATGCAATAGACATATAATAGTAGTTGCACACATTGCCCATAAAATCCCAAAGTAAAGTAATGTTCACCACCATGTTTTTTGCTGTGGCCCTTTATACAAGAAAATGGAGTCTGAATACAGATTTCTACAACCCCTACTGTGTTAAATACTAGCTGTATAAAACTACTTGCAGTTAGCTCCCCCTAGTGGTGACTGCATACTGCCAAAATTGTATTATTTATCAAGTTGGAAAAACTGATCTTTTCTATGCCATATTTGCCAACAGTCCCGAATTTGCAGGCACTGCCCCTAATTTTCAGAAGCAGTTCTGTCAAAGTTGGTCATCCTGGACCAAAGCCAGAGGGGCTTATTTAAGCCCCACCTATAAGTGTGCGGTCTTGGTGTGTTTGGGTGTGTTCCCGGGGCAGGGTTTACATACCCAAATTTACCAACCACAAAGTTGGTAGATATGCTATCAAGATATAGCTTTACAATTTGGCCCTATGATTTCTCTATACATCCCTGACTGTCCCATTAAATGGCATCTGTCAGCAGTTTTGTACCTATGACACTGGCTGACCTGTTACATGAGCGCTTGGCAGGTGAAGGCATCTGTGTTAGTCCCATGTTCATATGTGTCTGCATTGCTGAGAAAAATGATGTTTTATTATATGCAAATGAGTCTCTAGGAGCAACGGGGGCGTTGCTATTACACCTAGAGGCTCTGCTCTCTCTGCAACTTCTGTGCCCTCTGCACTCTGGTTGACAGGTCCAGGTAGTGAAAACACCATCACGCCTGTCAATCAAAGTGCAGAGGGCATAGAAAGAGCAGAGCCTCTAGGTGCAACTGCAACACCCCTGTTGCTCCTAGAGGCTCATTTGAATATATTAAAACATCATTTTTCTCAGCAGTGTGGGCACATATGAACATGGGACCGACACAGATGTCTTCAGCTGCCAAGTGCACATGTAACAGTTCAAAACTGCCAACAGATGTCCTTTAATGGAACAGTTAGGGATGTATAAAGAAATCATAGGGCCAAATTGTAAAGCTATATCTTTACCTTTATCATCTGGTGCTCGCTTATTTTATTATTATATTCCTAGAGAACCCCATTAAATTAGAGACCGGTCAATGTAAAACAAACCTTAAGATGATAAATGTTCTCCTCAGTGTCCAGATCTATCCTCTGAGCCTTTTTCTTGATAGACATGACTGACAGCCCAACATCAATACTGCCATGAACTTTCCCTTTCTGAGTCTGGAAATAATGACAGGACATTGAGATAATACCAAACATGTCATAAGAGTGAAAATATCACACTGCACAAAACCCTTCGTCCACATTGGACGGTGCCGACTGCCATTCTCATCCTGAGCCTGATGACTGGAGCTGAGAAAAAAAGATTCTAAAGAATCAAATTGGTCTCAAAACTCCCAAAACTTCAGATTCATAGACAACTTTTGGGGTTATCCAGTGTCGGACTGGGGAACCTAGGGCCCACCAGTAAAATTTATTTTGGGGGCCCAGCATATGAATACATTCAAATATAATAAATAATCTAACAAGTTTTTTATATGAACATAGGCTGTTTGAGGTGCTGTACATTGAATATATGTATGTAGTGCAGTAAGCCTGTTGTGCTTTGTACCACATGTGCAGGGGGTGGGAGACTAGGGGCCCACCTTGCTCAGGATTCCCCTGTACCCCTGTGGGCCAGTCCAAGCCTGGGGTTATCTGATTCGGGTAGAATGTATAACCCAAAATTCGCCAGAATTGGACTTGGAATCGGAAAATAATTACTAGAAATTCACTCCTCTCTAGTGATGACCTATCCTAAGAATCGGTCATCAATATTTTAAAAAGGTTTTTCTGTATAAATGATTTTTTAACAACTTCCCGCAGCACGGCCCCTGAAACAGAAGATTTATACTTACCTGCTCCACACCGCTCCGGTCGTCCACGCTGCCTCCGCTCTCTCCATCTTCCAGTCCCGGCCTCTGACCGACGACGGTCACATGTACCGCTCCAACCAGAGCTGCTGCATGTGGCCACGTCACTGCTGAAGCCAGTCATTGGCTGGAGTGGTGCATGTGACCATGTCCATAGCCAGCCGGATGTAACAGTGCGGGGACCAGAAGATGGAGATAGCAGAGGCAGCACAGAGGATCGGAGCAGGTAAGTATGAATCTTCTGTTTCAGGGGCCATGCTGCAGAAACTGGTAAAAAAAATTATAATTTTTACCGGAAAACCCCTTTAAGTCCAGAAAAGGACATTGAACAACCATGTGTTACCATTCTTCTTGTTCATGGGCCATGCTCCTACATAGTGAGACGGGGCACACCATATTGAAAAGGGGTATGATTATGGACAGCTGTCTCTTTATTCGTGCATTTCAAGGAGGAATAACAGAGGAACAGCACATCATAGCGTTTAAGAACAGAAGCTCTAGGATCCTTATTTCCCAGGGAATGCAAATATTCAGATATATCAGAACAGCTACTAGATCCATTCAAATATACACTATTTGCACATATTTACCACCCACAGGGAGCTGCTATATATTTGCGCTTGTCAGTTTTGCACATTTGCACCGGCCCTTTTATTTCCCTTTAACAGTAGGCTCTCCTACTACCTTTAGGCTACACGACTGTTTTGTGTTTTGCAGTCCGCAAATCGTCGGACAATAATAGGACAGGTTATATTTTTTTGGCGGACCACGGAGCAACGGATGCGGACAGCAAACGGAGTGCTGTCCGCATCTTTTGCGGCCCCGTTGAAGTGCAAAACTGCGGCTCGGATGCGGACCAAAACAACGGCCGTGTGCATGAGGCCTTATTCTGTGCATTTTAGACTTTGTCATCAGGTATCTTGTCTGTTGGAGCTATGGAGGGATAACCAGACTTTCCCCGCAGCACAGAGAACTTCAGCTTCAAAGCTTTTTTCTTTAAGTTTCGGTAAAGTAAGCTTTCTGCCTGTTGCTAATCCAACTGCCTCTTGTGGATTCATTAATGACACCAAAGAGTTTGACTAAGGCCTCATGCACACGGACGTTTTTTTTCACGGTCCGCAAAACGGGGTTCCGTTGGTCCGTGATCCGTGACCGTTTTTCCGTCCGTTGGTCTTCCTTGATTTTTGGAGGATCCACGGACATGAAAAAAAAGTCATTTTGGTGTCCGCCTGGCCGTGCGGAGCCAAACGGATCCGTCCTGAATTACAATGCAAGTCAATGGGGACGGATCCGTTTGATGTTGACACAATATGGTGCCATTTCAAACGGATCCGTCCCCATTGACTTTCAATGTAAAGTCTGGAGTTCTGTTATACCATCGGATTGGAGTTTTCTCCAATCCGATGGTATATTTTAACTTGTAGCGTCCCCATCACCATGGGAACGCCTCTATGTTAGAATATACTGTCGGATATGAGCTACATCGTGAAACTCATTTCCGACAGTATATTCTAACACAGAGGCGTTCCCATGGTGATGGAGACGCTTCAGGTTAGAATATACAAAAAAACTGTGTACATGACTGTCCCCTGCTGCCTGGCAGGTGCTGCCAGGCAGCAGGGGGCAGACCCCCCCCCCCCTGTTTTTAACTCATTGGTGGCCAGTGGGCCCCCCCTCCCCTGTTGTTAACTCGTTGGTGGCCAGTGTGCGCACCCCCCTCCCTCCCTCCCTCTATTGTAATAATAGCATTGGGGCCAGTGTGCCCCCCCCCCCCCGATCATCGGTGGCAGCGGAGTAGAAGATTCATACTTACCTGGCTGCTGGCTGCTGCGATCTCTGTGTCCGGCCGGGAGCTCCTCCTACTGGTAAGTGACAGGTCTGTGCGGCGCATTGCTGTCACTTACCAGTAGGAGGAGCTCCCGGCCGGACGCAGACATCGCAGCAGCCAGCAGCCAGGTAAGTATGAAAATCTTCTACTCCGCTGCCACCGATGATCGGGGGGGGGGGGGGGGGGGGGTGTGCGCACACTGGCCCCAATGCTATTATTACAATAGAGGGAGGGAGGGGGGGGGGGGGGGTTGGGGGGGTGCGCACACTGGCCCCAATGTATTAAAACAATAGAGGGAGGGAGGGGGGGGGTTGGGGGGGCGCGCGCACACTGGCCCCAATGTATTAAAACAATAGAGGGAGGGAGGGAGGGGGGTGCGCACACTGGCCACCAACGAGTTAACAACAGGGGAGGGGGGGGCCGCACAATGATATTCAAACTGGGGAGGGGGGGGGTCTGCCCCCTGCTGCCTGGCAGCCCTGATCTCTTACAGGGGGATATGATAGTACAATTAACCCCTTCAGGTGCCGCACCTGATGGGGTTAATTGTACTATCATATCCCCCTGTAAGAGATCGGGTGCTGCCAGGCAGCAGGGGGCAGTCTTGTACACAGTTTGTAGTGTATTCTAACTAGAAGCGTCCCATCACCATGGGAACGCCTCTGTGTTAGAATATACTGTCGGATCTGAGTTTTCACGAAGTGAAAACTCAGCTCTGAAAAAGCTTTTATGCAGACGGATCTTCGGATCCGTCTGTATGAAACTAAAACCTACGGCCACGGATCACGGACACGGATGCCAA
The DNA here is from genome assembly GCF_014858855.1 of Bufo gargarizans. Lineage (NCBI taxonomy): Eukaryota > Metazoa > Chordata > Amphibia > Anura > Bufonidae > Bufo > Bufo gargarizans. Next base: position 41,163,122 of record NC_058087.1, on the reverse strand, counting down.
TCTTGTGTGCATCCGTGTTCTTTCACGGACCCATTGACTTGAATGGGCCCGTGAACAGTTGGCCGTGAAAAAAATAGGACAGGTCATATTTTTTTCACGGCCAGGAAACACGGCTCACGGATGCGGCTGCCAAACGGTGCATTTTCCGATTTTTCCACGGACCCATTGAAAGTCAATGGGTCCGTGAAAAAAAACGGAAAACGGCACAACGGCCACGGATGCACACGACAGTATTTTTTTGCTTTCCGCAAAAACGGGTTTCGTTGTTCCGTGATCCGTGTCCGTTTTTGTTTCCGTGTGTCTTCCTTTATTTTTGGAGGATCTCCGGACATGAAGGAAAGTAAAAAAAAATGTAAGTCAAGTTTGCCATGCAAATGATAGGAAAAAAACGGACGCGGGTGACAATCTTGTGTGCCTCCGTGTTTTTTCATGGACCCATTGACTTTAATGGGTCCGCGAACCGTTGTCCGTGAAAAAAATAGGACAGGTCATATTTTTTTCACGGACTGGAAACACAGATCACGGACGCGGATGACAAACGGTGCATTAGCTGAGTTTTCCACGAACCCATTGAAAGTCAATGGGTCCGCAGAAAATCCCAGAAAACTGAACAACTGACATGGGACACAACAACGGTCGTGTGCATAAGGCCTAATGGTAATAAAATATTAAGAATTCAGCACCAAACATCATCTGAAGTACTTACATCAATGGGCGATTTGGAATATTTCAATATACCATTTTCTAAGACGAAAAATCTCTGTAAAAAATATATAAAAAGAAGTGACAAAAAAGCTACTTTGGAAATACACATACTGCACAGTGTACTTTTTATATGAGAGTTAAAGGGAATGTCTCATCAGAAAATGACCTGTACCTTAAATTATGTTTTTATAATAAACATATTTTTTGCATTTTTCGTGTCACTATATTTTCTTCAAAAATTCTAAAAACCTGCAGTTTTCACACTGGCCACTGAGTGTAATAAGAGGCCGGTGATCCCTGTTTTTTAGCGATCGCTTTTCAGCAGCCATCTCATTATCTTTACAGCAGGATTACAGCAAAAGGTATACTCTCTATATACAGTAGGTACCATAGGGTTCACCATTCACGATAGGTGATGGTCACGGCTTAACTTCCCCCCTCTCTGCACAATGAACTCTGCACACGTTTAGAGAACGATAGGCATATCCTATTGTGTCTATGGTCCCTGCGGCTGCTGTAAAGCTTATTCCATTGTTTCATTATCTGGTTTAAATTATTTAAAAAAAGAAATGAAACAAAGGTGACATGTCTCCGTTAATGACAAATACAGCAGTGCAGACAGGCAGATGCATATGGAAGAAAAGGAGGTGGATCCAGCGAGTAAAATCACATCTTCTTTATTGACAACTGTTCACATTAATAAACAGGCATCATGATCTGGCCTGACGCGTTTCAACCGTAACAACGCTCTATGAGTAAGGGCTCATTTATGCTGTCCGCAAAAATGTGGATCCATTTTTTTGCGGACAGTTCAGCATGTCCACAAAAATAACGGATTGCATTCCGCATTTTTGCGGACCCAAAGACTTCATCGGGGCCATGTCCTGATTTTCACTGACAAGTATAGGACATGTGTTATTTGTTTTGCGGAGACGTGGAACGGAAGAAAATGGGTACATGGAAGTGAATGGGTCCGCATCTAAGACGCAAAATTAGGGATCTGATGCGGGAAGCAACATATGGGCGTCTGAATGAGTCCTTAGACCGTTGTTACGGCTGAAAAGCGTCAGGCCAGATGACTACGTGCGTCTTTTAATGTGAACAGTTGTCAGTAAAGAAGATATGATTTTACTCCCTGGACTCACCTCCTTTTCTTCCAAGTTTCTCCAGGGTGTGGACATCTCCTTGGGAGCCGGACATCCACTACATGTGAGGCAGATGCATATGCCTGGGACATAAATTCAGCAGACTATAAAACGATCTAGCGTCAGTGCTATACGTCTCTGGTATATATACCGTAACTACGAGTAGGAAAATATACTTACCTAAAAGTGCGGTTCACGGCTGTAACACAGACCGGTTCTGCACTGCACAGAGAATTCAGTCCCATTGATCGCTGTCCAAAGGGTGAAAATCCATTAACGTCTTTGAAGTGGGGCAGGGAAGCAAAGAATATTATGGAAAGACCATGGAAGGGTTTTCTGATCTCCTAAAAGATCTGACTTCTAGACTGCAAGGCAGAAAAGTCTTCCGCGGTATACAGGGATTTACCTATACTGACAAGGGGACTGTTCGTCCTCTGGAAATATACACCGAACTTATAGCCGGGACGTGTACAGTGGTATGCCATACTAATGCATATGTGACCCCTTGACACCCTACTAAATTATACAGCAATATTTAGACATTTTTTGAAATGAGACCTCTTGTATTGAGACATATAAGTATGACAACATAACACCTGAACATAAGCCGTTCATATTACCATACCTAATGTAGTCACCGAATGCGGTGTGAAAAACAGAGTAATGCCTCAATTCACCTGTGCTGGTGTTCTCGGGGGAAGAACAATCTGGGATCAGCTTTCTAACAAAAAGAGATAGTTATGAAAATTTCAGATGCAGAAAAGCTTTGGGCAGTTTGCATTTTTAGGACAAATCCATCAGCGTTCTATGGACAGAGGTTTTTGTCTAGCTGCACTCTTAATTGAAAACCCCATTTAAAAACATATGCATAATATTAGTGAATACTGGCCATGTTTGAATATTTGGAACATCATAATAAAATCGGTTTTCTGTAAACTCCTAGCTCCCCCTAGTGGCAGCTGCAGTCAGTCAGAATTGTATGATTTATAGTAACTCTAGAACCTCTTTCACACGAGCGTGCCGGATTAGGTCCAGAGGCGTTCAGGGTGCGTTCAGTTAAACTCGCACCATTTTGCAAGCAAGTTCAGTCAGTTTTGTCTGCGATTGCGTTCAGTTGTTCAGTTTTCTCCGCGCGGGTGCAATGCGTTTTGATGTGTTTTTCACGCGAGTGATAAAAAACGGAAGGTTTACAAACAACATCTCTTAGCAACCATCAGTAAAATGGGCATCGCATCCGCACTTGCTTTCGGATGCAATGCGTTTTTCACTGAAGCCCCATTAACTTCTATGAGTGAAAAACGTAGAATATAGAACATGCTTCGTTTTTCACACAACGCAGAACTGATGCGTGAAAAAAAAAAACACTCATGTACACAGACCCATTGAAATGAATGGGTCAGGATTTAGTGCGGGTGCTATGCGTTCACGTCACGCATTGCACCCGCACGGAAAACTTGCTCGTGTGAAAGGGGCCTATAGATAATTATTTGAACCTCTGCATATAATGGGATATAAATTATGAAATTATAGAGCTTGGAACCTAAACATTAAATTATGTTTATAGTCAGAGGTTCACTTTAAGACATAGGTCCACACTATAATACTGTGTATATTTAATCACTTTGAGGTTTTTCAGGATTTTACAAGTGATGGTCTATCTTTAGGATAGGTAATCAGTGTCTGATCGATGACACCTCACATCCCCGCAAAATATTTTTCTCGCTAAACCTGAAAAATCTATTTGAATTTTTTTATTTTCTTACCTCTATTTTACATCTTACTGCTTACGGCTTACATTGCTGATATATCAATTTTACAGTCATTGGTCTTTATAGCTTCTAGGTACCGCTGTGCAATTGCCTATAATGACACGTAACCTATCATCACATTGAAATCTGTCGCACACTATTATTGTGGATATGAAAAACACTGCAGATTAGAAACTGTACCAATCTGAGGGTCCCACACAGAACTGATTCAGTAGGACCCATTGTGTGCACAAAATCCCTTTGAATTAAGAGTTAAATTGTCTGTAATGTTTTTTGTGAAATTTTGCATGAATTGTATTGGGTGACAATACATTTTAGACACACTAAGGCCCCTTTCACACGGGCGAGTTTTCCGTGCGGGTGCGATGCGTGCGGTGAACGTATTGCACCCGCACTGAATCGTGACCCATTCATTTCTATGGGGCTGTGCACATGAGCGGTGATTTTCACGCATCACTTGTGCGTTGAATGAAAATCGCAGCATGCTCTATATTGTCCGATTTTCACGCGACGCAGGCCCCATAGAAGTGAATGGGAAGCGTGAAAATCGCATAGCATCCGCAAGCAAGTACGGATGCGGTGTGATTTTCACGCACGGTTGCTAGGAGACGATCGGGATGGAGACCCGATCATTATTATTTTCCCTTATAACATGGTTATAAGGGAAAATAATAGCATTCTGAATACAGAATGCATAGTAAAACAGCGCTAGAGGGGTTAAAAAAAATATAAAAAAATTTAACTCACCTTAGTCCACTTGATCGCGAAGCCCGGCATCTCCATGTGTCTCCTCTGCTGAACAGGACCTGGGGTGAGCATTAAATAGAGGTTAAGGACCTTTGATGATGTCACTCCGGTCATCACATGGTCTTTTACCATGGTGAATCACCATGGTAAAAGATCATGTGACGTACCATGTGATGACCGGAGTGACGTCATCAAAGGTCCTTAACCTCTATTTAATGCTCACCCCAGGTCCTGTTCAGCAGAGGAGACACAAGGAGATGCCGGGCTTCGCGATCAAGTGGACTAAGGTGAGTTAAATTATTTTTTATTTTTTTTAACCCCTCTAGCACTGTTTTACTATGCATTCTGTATTCAGAATGCTATTATTTTCCCTTATAACCATGTTATAAGGGAAAATAATACATTCTTCAGAACATCAATCCCAAGCCCGAACTTCTGTGAAGAAGTTCGGGTTTGGGTACCAAACATGCGCGATTTTTCTCACGCGAGTGCAACGCATGACAATGTTTTGCACTCACGCGGAAAAATCGCGCATTTTCCCGCAACGCACCCGCCTCTTATCCGGGCAAAAAAAACTGACGCCCGTGTGAAAGAGGCCTAAAAAGTAAGACTACGGCAAGCAATGACTAATTGCTTTTTATAGCAGTCACTTTATTTCTTGCTTTTTATTTCAGATCTTACTATACAGACATGATGTAAGCCCGTCACCTAGTGTTAAGCTCATCCCCATCTCTGCTGCCAGCTTATGTCTACTTGGTTATGCGTTACTTCATGTTCCCTGTAATTCCCCGTTGGAGCACTCAGGTTTCTAATCATTTGTTCTTTTGTTAAACATCCCGATTACTTTTTGTTTAGTGCAAACTAAAAGCCCTTTTACATGGGCCGAGGGTCAGGGATAAAGGTGTCACCGCCACGTGCTGATTCATCGGATGATCACATTTTTTATGTGGCACATGAAATCTTTGTTTGCCGCCAGCACATTGCTCTGTGTAAACAATTATTCTGTATGGGATAAATGACCACAGTAGAAATTGTTCCTACCCATACAGAGGAGATGACCACTGCATGTAAATGCAGCTATCACTTCGGCTGAACGATTATTAGGAATGTCCGGTTCCCCTCCTCCTCATTATCCTGTGTCTGGCCACAAGACAACTGTTGTTACAGAGGTGGGTCGTGGCCTCTCACCAATCACAGATTTCTGTATCCCAATGGCGTGGACCCATCGCCTACTCTCCCCTTCCCGGCGTGCCTGGCCACTGGGGTTGCTGTGACCCTCCAAATAGGATGCAGGCTGCTTGCCAAGCAAGGCCTCTATCCCTCTGCCCGAAGGGCGCACGTGCCCCCTCCAGATCTTTAAGGCCAGTTCGCACACTGGCAATATTAGAATGTGGGTTGGCTCACCCACGTTAGATCTATGGTATAGGTGCATGCTCCTCGACACACCCAATGTCAATTGTGTAAATGATTAATAACTGCGAATGAATTGGAGGGCACCCTGTTATCTGGGGTTGCACAGAACTGCACAAATGGTTACTAACAATATATGAAAATTTATTGTCAAGACCTGAGAATAGGATACAATTCTAAATTACACTCTCATAAAATAATAAAAATTAGATAAAAAGGTGGTAAAAGTGAAAATGGGTGATGATCCAATGTAATAGATGGGATAAAGATACAGGTGTACAATCGCTATTCAATGTTGGATGGTAGTCCAACCACTATAACTGCATTATGTTAGTACCCCATATTACATTTATAATGACACCATTCATTTAGGGGGGAGCCTTAAATATACATTATATCGCTAAATTGTCATCAACAGACTCTCGTATATTTCCAGTCGCGACTTGATGTTCAATATAGTTCATATATGGTAATTATCACCAAAATTATATAAGTCTCTCATGGATAAATCATGTGTTTTTAGTTTGGTTCATATACTTTCTTTAATTGAGAGGCTCCAATATTGCTTTAATTATTCTGTATAATAAGCCGGTGGCTTGATGTCCCTTATAGTGACACAGCGGTGAGTAATGACCAGGATAACATATGCGGTTTTCTCTGCGGCTAAACGTTGATTGCTCATAGCCACTGTATATGAAGCATAAAGTCTGATGTTCGTTGGTTATATAATTGTATTACTATAACAGATACTTTACCGCTCCTTGCTGTGGCGTGATCCTGTAGTATCCGGACGTAGGCGACTTTCAATGGCCACTTGGTGCAGCTTACTTGTTACTGCGGCATCCCAGGTGTTCTGGAGCCGCTGCTTAGATCTCGCCGCGGAGCAGCCAGCGTGTGCACTTTGTAGTGTAGATCACCGTGCCACAGAAAGCTGGCAAATGGATTAGTAGAGTTCGCTCCTTGTTCGCTGATTTGTCAGCATAAGTAAATAACTGGACTTCAAGCTTGTCGCCCCTCTTCATATTTTCACAAAATGCGTTTCGGAGACTCAATCTCCTTCCTCAGTGGTAAATTATCAGTACCGTCTCACTGCTTTTATAAGATGTTTTCTCAATGAGGGGGCGGTGATACTGATATGATTTAGGGTACTTTCACACTTGCGGCAGAGGATTCCGGAAGGCAGTTCCGTCGCAGGAACTACCTGCCGGATCCGGCAATCCGGACGCAAACTGATGGCATTTGTCAGACAGATCCGTCTGACAAATGCATTAAAATACCGGATCCGTCTCTCTGGTGTCATTCGGAAAAACGGAACTAGCATTCATATATTTTTTTTGCATTTTTAAAGGTCTGTGCATGCGCAGACCGGAAGGCCGGATCCATTTTGCCAGAACACTTAATGCCGGATCCGGCATTAATACACTTCGATGTAAATTAATCCGGCATTCCGGCAAGTGATCAGTATTTTTGGTTGGAGAGAAAACTGCAGCATGCTGCGGTATTTTCTCCGTCCAAAAAACGTAAGAGGAACTGAACTGATGCATCCTGAACGGAATGCTCTCCATTCAGAATGCATTAGGATAAAACTGATCAGTTTTTTTTATGGTATTGAGCCCCTGTGACGGAACTCAATACCGGAAAACAAAAACGCTAGTATGAAAGTACCCCTAGGGTGCATTCACATGATCATTTAGCTTTCCGCTCTTCTGTTCAGTCAGAAGAAGAGAGAGAGAGAAAAAAAAACAGGATCCTGTAAAAAAAACAGATCCTGTTGCATCAGTTATGCATAGAATTGCATAGGATCCGTTTTTTTACAGGATCCAGTAAAACAAACTGATCCAGTTGCATCAGTTGTCATCAGTTTGAGCCATTTCCGTCTGAGATCCGTTTTTTTAGATGGAAACAAAAGTACTGCATGGAGGACTTTTTTTTCCCTTCTAAAAACGGATCTCAGACGGAAATGGCTCAAACGGATGACAACTGATGCATCAGGATCCGTTTTTTTGCAGGATCCTGTTTTTTTTTTCTCTCTCTCTTCTTCTGACGGATCAGAAGAACGGAAAGCTAAACAGTGATGTGAATGCACCCTTATCCATGAGAGACTTATATCATTTTGGTGATGAATTACCATATATGAACTATACTGAACATTAAGTTGCGACTGGAAATATACGAGAGTCTCTTGATGACAATTTAGTGATATAATGGTGTCATTATAAATGTAATATGGGGTAGTGACATAATGCAGTTATTGCTAGATTTAATCTGCCGAACGCTCAGTGGTTTGACTACCATCCAACATTGAATAGCGATTGTACACCTGTATCTTTATCCCATCTATTACATTGGATCATCACCCATTTTCACTTGTATCACCTTTTTATCTTAGTTTTATCATTTTATGAGTGTGTAATTTAGAATTTAGAATTTTATCCTATTCTCAGGTCTTGACAATACATTTTCATATACTTTTAGTAACCATTTGTGCAGTTCTGTGCAACCCCAGATAAGAGTGCCCGCCAATTAATTCGCAGTTCGCACACTCCCTATTCTGCTGTAGCCTATGACTGGCTACCATGGAGTACTTTAGGCACTGTCCTCTGTCAGAGGTGCCTGAGCAATAGGCTCTTAGCTTCCTATTATCCTGCAAAGGTATGCTACTTCGTTATCTACCCATGTACCGACTATATGCCCATTTTCTGGATTGTGACCCTCCGCTGCCTGACCTGACTTGTGCCTGAGCTCCGCTTTGACACTTTGCTGCCTGCCCTGACCTCAGCCTCGGAACGTTTACCGTATTTCAAGTACTCTGCCTGTCCTGACCTTGACTTTTTCCCGAATATGATTTTACCTAACCCCTTAGTGCCCTGCACTGGTGTTCTTTGACCCCCTGTGTCAATCACACAAAGACTACACTAGGAGGCAGTGGCCTGATGGTTCCCCTGGAGTAAAGTCCAGGTCCCTGTACAGCGGTTAACAGGTGAAAACCAGGGAACTGCCAGGATCATGCATATAGGAGGTATTGCTTGACACAGTGGTTCCACACTCACTACTGTATCAACCGGATGTAGCAGGAGCCATGTCTGCTGTCCATTGACTGCACAGGCCAACCACCTGAACCCATGTTCTCTGCAGGTTTTCTAAGACTATCAGGAACATGCGAAGATCGTGTAGACTGTCAAACAATGCCTGCAAGATTATCTCCTGCTTACTCTCATCACTCTTTTAATGGCCACAGTGTGGTTATCTTAAAGGCAAAACTATCATCTATAATTTTTACTAATTAAAACCAGATACTGACACATATTCTTTTTTTAACCTGTTTTGATTATTTTTATTCTATTTTTTGTATATGATTATGTTGGTGGCCATTTTGCCTGAGCTTTCAGAAATCTACTTTACAATAGCCACATGGACCATGCAGTCTGCTGCCTGAAAAAAAAATAATAATAATTGGCTCAAGTAAAGATTAATTGATTTAAACAATATTTCATTTTCTGATGACACATTCCCTTTAAAGGGGTTTTCCGAGACATTTCTACTGATGAGCTATCCTCTGTATAGGGTTTCAGTATCTGATCAGTGGGGGTCTGCCACCTGGGACCCTCACCGATCAGCTGTTTGAGAAAGCACCAGCACTCACAGTAGCGCCACAGCCTTCTTGCAGCTCACCCTAGACCATGTGATGTCACGTTCATCGGTCACATGGCCTAGGCGCAACTCAGCCCCATTGAAGTGAATGGGAATGAGGTGCGATACCAAGCACAGCCACTATCAAATGGACGACGCTGTGCTTGATGAGAGAAAGCTGTGGCGCTGCTGTGAGCGCCGATGCCTTCACAAACAGCTGATTGGCGGGGGTCCTTGGTGTTGGACCCTCATCGATCAGATACTGATTACCTATCCAGAGGAAAACCCTTTTAATGATGAAAAGAAAATGTGATCCTAAGACTGTAAATTGGGCGTCAGCATACAGGTGCAAATTACACACAAACAGTAGACACAGTCAGGAGTTACATTTTTAAAGGGATTGACCAAGCTTCTAAATAACCGGGACAAAGACGGGCAACGGTATAAAATAATGAATTAAGCATTACTTACCTGATGAATCCACCCCCTCTACTTCAGCACTGGCGTACCTGTTCTCCCCACCAGACTTTGTCCACTGGGTTGCAGTGAGCGGTACATCGTTCACGCCAGGGATTGGTTGCAGAGGTTCAGTTACTGGCTGCAGTGGTCACATGTCATCCAAATCATCGATCGCTGCAGCCCAGTAAACAAATTGTCTCGAGGAGCACTGGATCGGCGAGGGATTCAACGGCCAAATGATGCATTTTTTGTTACCTTATACAGTTTCTTGGCCCCTGGTTTATGTGTACATTTATTTAACACTATGAATTCTGCTATGAGTGATACAATAAGTATCAATATTTACTTTATGCCAGCCTTTTAGTGGCCATTTTCTTTTCTTCAGCATGAATCCTTCATGTTTTTCCGGTTTCTGGACACTTGTCTGTCCTATCTTCAGTCCCTCTATGATTTCCCAGCTGTCTCCTTCCTGTTAATATAAAAACGATGAATGTTTTAATAAGTACAGCTAAAATGTATTTATGCAAGGAACAAAGCTACCTCCACAGAATACATCAACTATGCGGCATGTGAGGCGCCATACACATAATGATACTGTTAGAGGAACATTCTGGGTAGAATTAATACAGAATCAACCTGGAGATGAGGGGTGGGTGCATGACACACTGGTCGTCACCTTAGCATTCTTTCTCATACACCTCATCCTCCCTCAGATCATGCACCTAGCCTAACACAGTGTACTTTAATAGCTTTGCCTAGAGCAGTGATGGCTAATCTCCGGCACTCCAGCTGTGGTGAAACTACAACTCCCAACATGCTCCATTCATTTCTATGGAGTTCTGAGAACAGCCAAGCAAGTGTACATCTTGGGAGTTGTAGTTTTACCACAGCTGGAGTGCCGGAGGTTAGCCATCACAGGTCTTTAAAAACAGGATTCCTTTAAAAACAGTTAGGCATACGGAAAACACTTAGACAATCGGATGCTTTATAAACCGTTGTACATGTGCTTTATTAAGTGCCTCCTCAGATACATCCTAAAGCTAAAAATTTGTGAACGTCTTTCACGACTAATGGAACTTGTTGGACACCCTACTGGCATTCAAAATCATGGGCCTTCAAGTAGTTTTACTGGACTTTGAGCCTGATGACCTATCCTCAGGCTAGGTAATCAATATCTGATTGGTGGGGGGGGGGGGGGGGATCTGGCAACCAGAACCCCCACCACTCACTTTCAGGCAGCCACCACCGCTGAAAACCATGCAGTGGATAGCAGGAAACATGTTGGGGCTGGCTGCATCGGTGACAACATTGTGTAGTATGGGTATGCATTAACACTTCTTTAAGTGCCTTAGTGTACCAGATGACTCAATTTTTCCATACCTGCATTACTTTGAGTCTGAAACTCCATATGACAAATACACTCACCTAAAGAATTATTAGGAACACCTGTTCTATTTCTCATTAATGCGATTATCTAGTCAACTAATCACATGGCAGTTGCTTCAATGCATGTAGGGTTGTGGTCCTGGTCAAGACAATCTCCTGAACTCCAAACTGAATGTCAGAATGGGAAAGAAAGGTGATTTAAGCAATTTTGAGCGTGGCATGGTTGTTGGTGCCAGGCGGGCCGGTCTGAGTATTTCACAATCTGCTCAGTTACTGAGATTTTCACGCACAACCATTTCTAGGGTTTACAAAGATTGGTGTGAAAAGGGAAAAACATCCAGTATGCGGCAGTCCTGTGGGCAAAAATGCCTTGTTGATGCTAGAGGTCAGAGGAGAATGGGCCGACTGATTCAAGCTGATAGAAGAGCAATGTTGACTGAAATAACCACTCGTTACAACCGAGGTATGCAGCAAAGCATTTGTGAAGCCACAACACGCACAACCTTGAGGCGGATGGGCTACAACAGCAGGAGACCCCACCGGGTACCACTCATCTCCACTACAAATAGGAAAAAGAGGCTACAATTTGCACGAGCTCACCAAAATTGGACTGTTGAAGACTGGAAAAATGTTGCCTGGTCTGATGAGTCTCGATTTCTGTTGAGACATTCAAATGGTAGAGTCCGAATTTGGCGTAAACAGAATGAGAACATGTGTCCATCATGCCTTGTTACCACTGTGCAGGCTGGTGGTGGTGGTGTAATGGTGTGGGGGATGTTTTCTGGGCACACTTTATGCCCCTTAGTGCCAATTGGCCATCGTTTAAATGCCACGGGCTACCTGAGCATTGTTTCTGACCATGTCCATCCCTTCATGACCACCATGTACCCATCCTCTGATGGCTACTTCCAGCAGGATAATGCACCATGTCACAAAGCTTGAATCATTTCAAATTGGTTTCTTGAACATGACAATGAGTTCACTGTACTAAAATGTCAGTCACCAGATCTCAACCCAATAGAGCATCTTTGGGATGTGGTGGAACGGGAGCTTCGTGCCCTGGATGTGCATCCCTCAAATCTCCATCAACTGCAAGATGCTATCCTACCAATATGGGCCAACATTTCTAAAGAATGCTATCAGCACCTTGTTGAATTAATGCCACGTAGAATTAAGGCAGTTCTGAAGGCAAAAGGGGGTCCAACACCGTATTAGTATGGTGTTCCTAATAATTCTTTAGGTAAGTGTATATTAGACTCGATAAGTACTTACGGTAACTTCCATACAGATTTTTATTGTCAGTCAAGCCACAGCCTAGTGAATATGGGGAATCCTATTTTATGAAGGGTGTAAGGCTTTATACACATTATGTTACTAACATTGCTCTCATGTATACCTCGGCCTTAGGGTCCATTCACACATCCGTGTGTGTTTTGCGGATCCGCAAAACACAGACAGCAGCAATGTGCGTTCCTCATTTTGCGGACCGCACATTGCCGACACTAAGAGAATATGCCTATTCTTGTCCGCAGACATGTTCTATTTTTTCCAGGATCGGAATTGCGGACCCGGAAGTGCGGGTCCGCAATTCCGGATCGTGCGGCCCCATAGAAATGTGTGGTTCCGCAATTCCGTTCCGCAAAATGCGGAATGGAATTGCGGATGTGTAAATGGAGCCTTATAGGCCTCTTCCACATGTCTCTCACACACACATTACAGTCTATGGGTCCACGAAAACCACAAACGCACACACTATCCATCTTTGGCCCATGGTTTTCACAAACCATTGGTAGGAGATGTTCGGAAAACTAATTTTCAGCCCAGAGTCACACACCATCTCTTTGACATTGCTAATGTTCTTTTGGCTTTAAAGAGCTTGAAAGGGATTGTATACAGTCCTGGGAGGCCTCAATGTGTCATACATGACTTTTCAGGGCATTGTGAGCTTAGATCGAACCTCACAGTTGATTCTATTGAACCAGACCCAAAACTAATTTAGGGAAATTCACTTGTTTATATGGAGCCTGAGCAGTCATTTGGTATACACATTTATTGGCACTAATTGTACTATTGGCGGCAGTCACTACCGCCTATAATGCATAATAGGTGTGGACCCACTGTGCCAATTAACTGGTTTGACTTTGGTTGTCCTAGTGCTCCCCTGGTTTTCATCCTTATACAGGGATCTGGTCTTTGCTGCAGGGTAGACACCAGGCCGCTACCTCTTGGAATAACCCCAGTGTAGTTGGCAGCCCAACCCACGGGAGTCAGAGACAGAACACCAAGGGATCCGGCTATACACGTAGTCAGTAAACAGGCCGAGGTAAGGGCAGGCAGAGTATGTGCAAATCTGAATACAGTCCAGAGGTCAGGGCAGGCAGCTCAGGGTCAGCACGGTGAACAGGCACAGGGAAGATCAGGCGGCAGATAAATCAGTGTCCAGCAGACAGGTAGATGTCGGTACACAGGCAGACAAATGGATTATAGCTCATTTACAAGGTCAAGCAGACCAGAGGACCTGGCAGGAACTGTAGAGGTCATGGCCATGAACCACTATTGGCAGCAGTCAATGCCGCCTATAATGGATAATAGGTGTGGACCCACTGTGCCAATTAACAGGTTTGACTTTGGGCTACTCCTGAGGCCGTTGTCCTAGTGCTCCCCTGGTTTTCATCCTTATACAGGGATCTGGTCTTTGCTGCAGCGTAGACACCATAGCGCTTTTATCTGACTAACTTTATTAATATTCTTCAGAATACCCATGGCATGACATATCAGGAATCAGTGACCATCTTAAGTGCACATAGCCTACATTCTAGGGGGTCAATTCTGAAACTGCGAAATGTCCCCGACTAAATACATGTGCAGTGCCCTGTCACGGCCACAGACATATGTCACTGGTGTACACAACATGTGGTGAAGAGGCAATGGTACAAGTGCTTGAAAAAAGAACTGTCAAATCAGTTCAGGTTAAAGCATGAATTACTGGCTTTGTGATAGAAATCGGTGCCACCAGGAAGACGGCCTGTTGGGAAATAAAGAAACTCATTATGCAGGATTATGCAACATCAGCTGTCGCCTTCTATCGCTTTATAAATGCCGGGGACATATCTATTGGAGATCTCTTGGAAGTGTTACTGTTGTGTTAACGAGCTGTACTGTCAGCTGTTTGTGCATGTACATTTAGTAGAAGCGCTTGCATCATCTAGTTCGTGCATAGCTTGCCAATAAAGAGAAGTAAATCAATCAAACGTAGAACTGGTATAGTTAATACATATTTATTGTAACAATCAGGTTTTACCATGTTGTAACGATTCAGAAAATTAAAGGGGTTTTCTCACTTCAGCAAATAGCATTTATCATGTAGACTCAATTAACACGAGGCCCTTACTAATGTATTGTGATTGTCCATATTGTCTCCTTTGCTGGCTTGATTCATTTTTCCAGCGCATTATACACTGCTCGTATCCAGGGGTTACGACCACCCTGTAATCCAGCGGCAGTGGTCGTGCACTAGGAAAATGTGCTGGCAACTCTGGTGGACGGGACCGTGGAAGGGTTTTTTCCCATAGTGTGCCAGCGTGGCCACCGCTGTTGGATTACAAGGTGGTCATAACCATCGACACAAGCAGTGTGTAATGTGATACAAAAATGAGTCAAGCCAGCAAAGAAGGCAACATGGAAAATTCATTATATACATTAAAATATCACAATGCAATACAAAGTGCCTTGTATTAAAGGGGTTATCCCATCTTAGACAATGGGGGCATATCGCTACAATATGCCTCCATTGTCTGATAGGTGCGAGTCCCACCGCTGAAACCCGCACCAACAAAGAAAACGGAGCCGAGAAACTTTAGAAGGGCGCACTGCGCATGCGCAGCCGCCCTCCATTCATTTCTATGGAGCCGCCGAAAATAGCCAAGCGCTGATTCGGCTATTTCCGTCGGCCCCATAGAAATTAATGGGAGCGGTGGCCGCGCATGCGCGGTGCGCTCCCATTTACTTCAATGGGAGAGGCGGGGAGCTGCGCCTGGTGGTGGATGGACCCCAGCCACAACTCTCCCGGGCTTTCCCCGGGGATAACCCCTTTAACTTTTTCTACATGATAAATGCCATTTGCTGAAGTGAGACAACCCCTTTAACTGTACTGCATGGGATGTCGAATGAGGAGCCCTAAGGAAGTGGAGGTGTCACTGTGACCAATTTGCTAAGAGTTTGTAGGTAATAGAAAAAAAATATGTTTTCATCACATGCTAGTATTTGCTTAATGGGTTCATCACCCCTTTTATGCTTATTAATGAAATGCTTAATACCATTCTTTTTTATTGTTAGGGCATTCCAAAGTTTTACCGCTCTATCTTGCACATTTAAACATTCTCCAGTGATTCAATAATCTTTTTTGCTGTGTAGAACTACACAACTGCACCCGATATTCAGCAATGCATAAGGGAAATTGAAATTTTCCGGCGCCCCCTCTTGCTCTCACTATTGCTATATGCTATCCATTCTGCAACAGGGGTTAACCATGGCTTCTAATAGCTCCTTCATTTATGTGGTTACCTATTCTTCTGAGACTTTAGGCTTTTTTGTCTTGTACCACAGATCATATGATACACTTCTGCCCCTGATTTGACAGGGACTACTGCAACATGCAGCGGCCGGGTCTGCAGGGGCAACACGTGAGGGACGGTGGACCAATGGGGGTAGTAGTTAATTTACTCACGGTTAGCAGAGACTCCCTGGGCCGGCGTGCAGTGATGGGAAGGACGGCACCAGTTCCTTCGGGGCACTCTCTGTTTGTCCAGGGAATCCTGCCAGATGGTGTTTGAGGGGCCCTGAGTGGAATGGGTTTTTGTTAAGGTGCCTAGGCGGCAGGATCCCTGGTGTTCGTGACGCCAATACCGTTAGGTGCAAAAGAAAAGTAATAAAGGGAGTCCAGACCTTGTGTGAAGTTCAATAGCAGCTTTACTTTTAATAAACGCTTGTCACAGCGATTTACAGACTTTATCTTGGCTCCAGCAGGTGTTAGCATTAACTCTGGCAGGCAAAAAAACTCAACTCTACTACATCTGTTGCTCTCTGGCTCTGGTGTGCTGATAGGCTCAAATTTACTCTTTTGCTTTCTGCTTTAGGCCTCATGCACACGATAGTTTTTTTTTCACGGTCCGCAAAAACGGGGTCCGTGGGTCCGTGATCCGTGACCGTTTTTTTGTCCGTGGGTCTTCCTTGATTTTTGGAGGATCCACGGACATGAAAAAAAAGTCGTTTTGGTGTCCGCCTGGCCGTGCGGAGCCAAACGGATCCGTCCTGAATTACAATGCAAGTCAATGGGGACGGATCCGTTTGATGTTGACACAATATGGTGCCATTTCAAACGGATCCGTCCCCATTGACTTTCAATGTAAAGTCTGGAGTTCTTTTATACCATCGGATTGGGAGTTTTCTCCAATCCGATGGTATATTTTACCTTAAAGCGTCCCCATCACCATGGGAACGCCTCTATGTTAGAATATACTGTCGGATATGAGCTACTTCGTGAAACTCAGATCCGACAGTATATTCTAACACAGTGGCGTTCCCATGGTGATGGGGACGCTTCTAGTTAGAATACACTACAAACTTTGTACAAGACTGCCCCCTGCTGCCTGGCAGCACCCGATCTCTTACAGGGGGATATGATAGCACAATTAACCCCTTCAGGTGCGGCACCTAAAGGGGTTAATTGTACTATCATATTCCCCTGTAAGAGATCAGGGCTGCCAGGCAGCAGGGGGCAGACCCCCCCCCTCCCCAGTTTGAATATCGTTGGTGGCACAGTGTGCGCCCCCCATCGGGCCCCCCCTTCCTCCCTCTAATGTTAGAAATCGTTGGTGGCACAGTGTGCGCCCACCATCGGCCCCCCCTCCCTCCCTCTATTGTAATAAATCGTTGGTGGCACAGTGTGCGCCCACCATCGCCCCCCCTCCCTCCCTCTATTGTAATAAATCGTTGGTGGCACAGTGTGCGCCCACCATCGGCCCCCCTCCCTCTATAGCAGTAACAACATTGGTGGCAGTGTGCGGCCTCCCAGTTTGAATATCGTTGGTGGCACAGTGTGCGCCCCCCATCGGGCCCCCCCTTCCTCCCTCTAATGTTAGAAATCGTTGGTGGCACAGTGTGCGCCCACCATCGCCCCCCCCTCCCTCCCTCTATTGTAATAAATCGTTGGTGGCACAGTGTGCGCCCACCATCGGCCCCCCTCCCTCTATAGCAGTAACAACATTGGTGGCAGTGTGCGGCCTCCCATTTCCCCCCCCCATCATTGGTGGCAGCGGAGTTCCGATCGGAGTCCCAGTTTAATCGCTGGGGCTCCGATCGGTAACCATGGCAACCAGGAAGCTACTGCAGCCCTGGTTGCCATGGTTACTTAGCAATAGTACAACAGTAGAAGATTCATACTTACCTGCTTGCTGCTGCGATGTCTGTGAACGGCCGGGAGCTCCTCCTACTGGTAAGTGACAGTTCTTTAGCAATGCGCCGCACAGACCTTTCACTTACCAGTAGGTGGAGCTCCCGGGCGGACAGACATCGCAGCAGCAAGCAGGTAACTATGAGTCTTCTACTATTGTACTATTGCTAAGTAACCATGGCAACCTGGACTGCAGTAGCGTCCTGGTTGCCATGGTTACCGATCGGAGCCCCAGCGATTAAACTGGGACTCCGATCGGAACTCCGCTGCCACCAATGATGGGGGGGGGGGGAATGGGAGGCCGCACACTGCCACCAATGTTGTTACTGTTATAGAGGGAGGGGGGGCCGATGGTGGGCGCACACTGTGCCACCAACGATTTATTACAATAGAGGGAGGGAGGGGGGGCGATGGTGGGCGCACACTGTGCCACCAACGATTTATTACAATAGAGGGAGGGAGGGGGGGGGCGATGGTGGGCGCACACTGTGCCACCAACGATTTCTAACATTAGAGGGAGGAAGGGGGGGCCCGATGGGGGGCGCACACTGTGCCACCAACGATATTCAAACTGGGGAGGGGGGGGTCTGCCCCCTGCTGCCTGGCAGCCCTGATCTCTTACAGGGGAATATGATAGTACAATTAGCCCCTTTAGGTGCCGCACCTGAAGGGGTTAATTGTGCTATCATATCCCCCTGTAAGAGATCGGGTGCAGCCAGGCAGCAGGGGGCAGTCTTGTACAAAGTTTGTAGTGTATTCTAACTAGAAGCGTCCCCATCACCATGGGAACGCCTCTGTGTTAGAATATACTGTCGGATCTGAGTTTCACGAAGTAGCTCATATCCGACAGTATATTCTAACATAGAGGCGTTCCCATGGTGATGGGGACGCTTCAAGTTAAAATATACCATTGGATTGGAGAAAACTCCCAATCCGATGGTATAAAAGAACTCCAGACTTTACAATTTAAAGTCAATGGGGACGGATCCATTTGAAATGGCACCATATTGTGTCAACATCAAACGGATCCGTCCCCATTGACTTGCATTCCGCACGGCCAGGCGGACACCAAAACGTCATTTTTTTCATGTCCGTGGATCCTCCAAAAATCAAGGAAGACCCACGGACGAAAAAACGGTCACGGATCACGGACCCACGGACCCCGTTTTTGCGGACCGTGAAAAAAAACTGTCGTGTGCATGAGGCCTTAGGCTGCGACTTCTTTCTCTGTAGTCTGACTCTAAATTAATCCAGGGAACTTTTCCTCCTGGCTTCAGAGGCTTTAGGCTTTGGCCTCTGTGTCCAGCAGAGCTGAAGGTGCCCTAGCTGGCTTCGGCAGGACACGTCCAGCAGGGACGTGGACCTGCTTCCTTCCCCTATTAGGGGGTACTCTCCACTGACCTCTAACTAACTAGTCTCCTTCTCTCCTTAGAGAGGGAGTTTAGAATGGAAAGAAGGGTTCCATTCTCTGCAAAAGTAGCACTGCCATGTTTGCTGCCACCTCTGGTGATCCAGGTACATTACATTTGAACATAACAGTTACAAGAAATAGCAATGCACATTGGACTGAAACAAATGCATAAGATGAAATGGAATTAGCCTATAGGAGACAGTAGCAGGGTGCGGACAACACCTCTTCGGATTACTATATGAATACTTTTCTGCCACATGTTCATTTTCATTCATTATGTATCTTTTTGTATAGGCCGTGAAAAAGGTCCAGGTTGCACTGAAACGTTCGCCATTGTCCGCATATTTATTTGGATGGCTATAATAAATCACTATTAATCAATTTAACTATTGAAGTGTCGTGGTATTTATATAATTTTGTCCTAAGGGAAATTGAAAGTCTCAAGTCTCCCAAAAAACGTGCCTTTTCAATACTATCAGGATAAGGCCTCATGCACACGGCCGTTGTTTTGGTCTGCATCCGAGCCGCAGTTTTGGCGGCTCGGATGCAGACCCATTCACTTCAATAGGGCCGCAAAAGATGCGGACAGCACACCGTCTGCTGTCCGCATCCGTTGCTCCGTTTCGTGGTGCGCAAAAAAAATATAACCTGTCCTATTCTTGTTCGCGCTTTGCGGACAAGAATAGGCAGTTATATTAAAGGCTGTCTGTGCCGTTCCGCAAATCTGCAGAACGCACACGGACGCCATCCGTGTTTTGCGGATCCACGATTTGCGGACCGCAAAACACACAACAGTCGTGTGCATGTAGCCTAAGAGAGAGATTTTTTATTTATTATTTGTCATGATTATGAAGATGGATCTACCAGCAGACCACAGAGATAACGGAGAATATTTCTCAACAACCACAATCCACTTGGAAAGCATTAAAGGGCTCGTGGTCTATGAAACAGCTGCTGTAGTTACAGTTCGGTTAATCGCGGTCAGAGAGGTTTACGTCAGAGCTTATTCTCATCATTAGGCCTCATGCACACGACCGTTGTTTGTCTCTGTGTCCGTTCCGCCGATTTTAGTGTTTCAGATGCGGACCCATTCATTTCTATGGAGCCGTTGAAAATGCAGATAGTGCACCGTTTGCCATCCGCGTCCGTGATCCGTGGTTCCAGTCCGTCAAAAAAATATAACCTGTCCTATTCTTGTCCGCGGAAAACGGTTCAAGTCAATGCGACCGCTAAAAAACACGGAGGGACACAAAATTGTCGTCCGCGTTCGTTTTATTCCCATCATTTCCATGGCAAACCCGTCTTGGACTTTTTTTTACCTTCCTTTATGTCTGGTGGTCCTCCAAAAATAAAGGAAGACACACGGAAACAAAAATGGAAACGGATCACGGAACAACGGAACCCCATTTTGCGGAACGGAACGCAACAACGGTCGTGTGCATGAGGCCTTATATTGGATTTGAGTAGAAGCACAAGGCTACCACACCGAGTATATAGAAAATCTAGTGAGCCATGATAGTGGGGGAGATTTATCAAAACTGGTGCAAAGGAAAACTGGCTCGCAACCAATCAGATTCCACTTTATTTTTAAAGCTCCTTTAAAAAAAAATGTACAGATCAATCTGACTCGTTGCTATCGGCAACTAAGACAGTTTTTTTTTTTACATCAGTTTTGATTAATCTCACCCCTACAATGAAGGCATCTCGATATTCTTTATGGCTGCCCATGGTGGAAATACACAGAACATTTGTAACAACCAAATGAATTAAGAAAAGAACGCTGCATGTTCTACGAGCTACTATAATGAAATTCATCAGTAGGGTAGCATGATGTCATCTGATATAACATTTTCAGGCATTAGTATGGCGGTGCTCTACCGTGGAGAATCCGTTAGGATTAGGTATTGATGCTATTTTTTGGCGTATAATCATTACATTTCCCAAGCTTAAAGTATACGGTGCCTCGTTCAATATGGCAGCACAAACGAGATGTTTTGCTTTATTTGATTAGATTATTTTGATTCTCATTTTATTCTGTATCAATTAACAAATCCCAGCATGCACTGCTGCACGCATATATGATTAACGGAGTGTTCTCATGCTGTTATATTACGGCATATCATTAGGATAGAACATTATAATGGGGAAGGGGGGGGGGGGATCTGATGTCTCGGGCCCCATGAATCCCGACAACAAGATGACAGAGTTTTCTCGATAAGACATCATGTACAGTCGTGGCCAAAAGTTTTGAGAATAACACAAATATTAGTTTTCACAAAGTTTGCTGCTAAACTGCTTTTAGATCTTTGTTTCAGTTGTTTCTGTGATGTAGTGAAATATAATTACACGCACTTCATACGTTTCAAAGGCTTTTATCGACAATTACATGACATTTATGCAAAGAGTCAGTATTTGCAGTGTTGGCCCTTCTTTTTCAGGACCTCTGCAATTCGACTGGGCATGCTCTCAATCAACTTCTGGGCCAATTCCTGACTGATAGCAACCCATTCTTTCATAATCACTTCTTGGAGTTTGTCAGAATTAGTGGGTTTGCATAGCCTTTAGACCCAGCTGCAGGACAGACGGTTATCTCTTGGAGTAGTCTCTGTTTACGTGACTGCTGACCCACAGGGATCAAGAGACACTGATGCGTGGCACTGAGGGATCAGGTAAGATCATAATCAGGGATAATCTGAGGTCAGGGCAGGTAGAGCTTGTGCAATCTAAAGGCAGTCCGAGGGTTATGGTAGGCGGCTCAGGGTTAGGGTAAAGATCAGGCAGAGGTCAGGCTGGCAGTGAAGGGGCAAACAAGACAAGTAGCTCAACCCTGCAGGCAACTAGACAACAAACTCTTATCGCTCAGGCATCTTCTGACAGTGGAAGGTGCCTTAAGTATCCTGTGGTGATTGGACATAAACTGGGGAAGATTTAGGTGCATGCACTTGCCCTTTAAGAGCCAGAGAGAGACCATGCACAGAGGGGTGTAGATTAAAGCTCACGGGCCCTGGTGCAAGAGTTCATCTTGGGCCCCCCTTGCCTCAGTGCTTTGCGGCCAGGGGAGCACATAACCTTTCTACTGCCTGAGGCAAAAATTGAAACAGCAACTCCCCCATGCCATATTCTTGACCTAACCCCTTCCCTATAGCCAGAGGACTAACTTGAACATTCTGGGCCTCAGTGCAAAATCTATAACAGAGCCCCCCCAGCATGCACTTTCTATAATACTGGTGTCTTCTAATGTGGAACAAGGGTCGTTGGGCCCCCTCAGGCTCCTGGGCCGGGTAGCGACTGCTACCTCTGCACCCCCTATAGCTACACCCCTGCATGCACCCTATGGGCAGAGAGACAGTGGAAGGAAAGAAGCAGGCCTCAGGGTGTGTGGCATGGACGAAGCAGTGCTATTTGGCGGCTGTGGGAAGCAGAGGGACACCAGACCGCCAGGGAACTGGAGCAGTGGAACAGCTGAGCCTTCTGGTGGCCATACCTGTACGGAAGAGGGAGATGGCGGCAGGTACGGAGCACCAGTGGAACACAATTTAGTGATTTCTGACACTTGAGCCAGCACAATCTTAGCAGCAGTGAAAGACCCGGCTGTTGTATCTAGACAACCTGACATGTTGAACGATCTGGAGAACGATCAGTGAGGGTCTGACACCCAGAATGGCCGATCGGCTGTTTGAAGAGGCTGCGGTGTCCTGGTGAGTATTGCAGCCTCCTCGCAGCTAACCAAGCACAGCGCCGCCCCTTGGATAGCAGCTGTGCTTGATAACGCAGCTCAGCCCACTTAATTGGAATGGGACTGAGTTGCACGTAGGCCATGTGACCGATGAATGTGACGTCACTGGCCCAGGAAGCGGGAAGAGGCTACAGCGCTCACTGGAGCACCGCGGCCTCTTCAAACAGCTGAGCTGATCGGCAGGTGTGGTGGAAGTCAGATACCCGCTGATTAGATTCTGATGACCTATCCTGAGAATAGGCCATCCATATCCAAATTTTGGAAAATCCCTTTAATTTTTAGGAACGGCATCAACTAAACCAACATGGAACATACAAACACAATACAACAGCATCTGTAAGTCTGAACTGAAGCAAAGAAACAGGGGGTAACCATTTTGACACTGTGCCCCCTTCTATCATATAAATACTTTCGATGCAGCGGGCAGATCTGGCAGAGTCTTAATCGACTGGATCCTATATATCTAAAACAGGTTTGGATCTATAACTGGATCCAGCGCCATGTATTACAGAGCTGTAATACAATCGTGTGGACTGCAAACTGGTATCAATGTTTGGCTTGGGAAACTGGATAGTAGATAGGGATCAATGCAGCAACTAAAGAGTCTTATGACATTAGCATATTAGGCTACTTTCACACTAGGGTTTTTTGTGGATCCATCATGGATCTGCAAAAACGCTTCCGTTACAATACTACAAAAGCATGCATCCGTCATGAACGGATCCGGTTGTATTATGTCTTATATAGCAAAGAGGGATCCCCCGTCTTGACGAAAAGTCAATAGGGGACGGATCCGTTTTCTATTGTGTCCGAGAAAACGGATCCGTCCTGACACACAATGTAAGTCAATGGGGATCCGTTTTCTCTGACACAATAGAAAACGGATCCGTCCCCCATTGACTTTTCGCTCCGCATCCGATGGACAGAAAAACGCTGCAGGCAGAGTTTTGGTGTCCGCCTCCAGAGCGGAATGGTGACTGAACGGAGGCAAACTGATGCATTCTGAGCGGATCCTTATATATTCAGAATGCATTTTGGACCACTTGTAAGAGCCCTGAACGGATCTCACAAACGGAAACCAAAATGAGAGTGTAGAAGTAGCCTTAGACGCAAGTGTACACAGTAGTTCAGGGCACAAGTTCGGGCTAAAGGGATCTGTCTTGGTGATCCCGTCACTATAAAAGTACCATCTCTATTTCTAATAATTGTACAACTTTTGTCCTAAACTTACAAATAATGTAAGCAGACGGATTTCCACACACCGCACCAGCCCCAGTGATACCAAACTGATAATTGAAGCGTTTAGATTAATGGCCGCACATACGAGAGTCTGCACCGGAGTCCGCTATAGCATTACCGCGGCCTCAGCAAACAAAAAAAAGCTGAGCTACGGAAAGCAGTCGACTGCTGCCAGTGCCTAGTGCCAAACAAAGGCATGCCACTCGCTCTTGATATAAAATTCCATCATCAACAAATTATCACAGTAATTGGAAATCTGCATTGAGGAGCATAACTGCATTCTGCTGTCATTAGCCACATGTCATAACAGAGGAGGCCGCCTGCCAGCATATAGATGACGGAGGCAGGAATTAAAGTCACCTCCCTATCTAACTGTCTGCATAGACACATAACGGCGGTTTACCTTATTAAAACGCTGTTTTTATCTTTTGTAGATCCGAGGCTCCGTTCACGAGTTATGGTACTTTTTCTCAATATGCAAATTAGGCCTTTGGTGCAATGAGGGCATCATTGTTGCTCTTGTTGCAACTAAGCTCCACTCCTTTCTTAGGCCAGGCCCTACCTCACTTCCCACTGCCTGGTCCTGTCAATCAAAGCAGCAAGGGGACTGGCCACAGAAAGAAGCGGAGCAATAAGAGCAAAGACGACGCCCTCATTGCACCAAAGGCCTAATTTTCATATTGAGAAAAAGTATAACTTGGAAACGGAGCCTCGGATCAGCAAAAGAAAAAAAGTGTTTTGATCACAGTTATGTGTCGCTGTCTGGTAGCTCCTGTTTACAGTACAGTGCGGTACTATGTGTCCTGTACTGCCCTCTGTCTGCACCAGGATGAGCTGATCCTTTGGATGTCAGGTGGGGGGTGACTCCATATTATTTTTCTGGTACACTTGCTGCTATACAGAACCCCGAAGAACCTCTTCTCCTCATCAAAGATAAAATGTGATTTACAGCAGCCATTTCCGTTATACGGTATTTAAAGTGGTTGTGTCACTTCAGCAAATAGCATTTATCATGTAGAGAAAGTTGAGCCACTTACTAATGTATTGTGATTGTCTATATTGCATCCTTTGCTGGCTGGATTAATCTTTCCATCAGATTATACACTCCTCGTTTTCCATGGTTACGACCACCCTGTCATCCATCAGTGGTGGCCGTGATCGCACACTATAGGAAAAACCGCCGGTCTTTGTGGTGGCCAGGACCATGGGAGCTGACATAGGCTGTTTTTTCCTATAGTGTGCAAGCACGGCCACTGTTGCTGGACTGCAGGGTCGTCGTAACCATGGAAACAAGCAGTGTATAATGTGATGGAAAAAGAAATCTAGCCATGGAGGCAATATGGATTATAACAATAAATTAGTAAGTGCCTTGTAATAACTTTCTCTACATAATAAATGCTATTTGCCGGTGACACAACCACTTTAAAGGGATTCTGTCAGCTAGGCTTAACGTATAAAGCTGAGGACATGCGCTGCTAGATTGCCTCTAGCACGTCCACAATATACATTTCCCATAGCTATGAGTGCTTTTATTCAGTCAAAAAAACGATTTTATATATACATATATATATATATGCAAATGAGGCTAGTAAGGAGCCCGAGGGGCTGTTACTAACATTAACGGAGCCCAGTTACGCCCACTGTGAAGGAACCCAGCACCGCCCGCATCCTCCGTATCTCCTCCTTGCTCCCTGATGTCAAAGCTACAGCGCCGTCATCTCGCGATGCGCAATCTAGCGCATGCACAGTTTCGTCATAGTGTTCCTTCCCTGTGCTGGCATCAGCCTCAGGAAATAAACTGCGCATGCGCTAGCTGGCATGCGCGAGATTACTGCAGTCTAACTGTGTGATGTCGGGGGAGCAAGGTGGAGATTCGGAGGATGCAGGGCGGAGCTGGGCTCCTTTACAGTGGGCATGGTTGGGATCCTGAAATGTTGGTAACAGCCCCTTGGGCTCCTTACTCGCCTCATTTGCATATATATATAAAATCGTTTTTATGACTGAATAAAAGCACTCAGAGCTATGGGAAATGTATATTGTGGATGTGCTAGTGGTGATCTAGCAGCGCATGTCCTCAGCTCTAGAGTGTAAACCTAGCTCACAGAATC
This sequence comes from Bufo gargarizans, assembly GCF_014858855.1. NCBI lineage: Eukaryota > Metazoa > Chordata > Amphibia > Anura > Bufonidae > Bufo > Bufo gargarizans. The sequence goes on along the minus strand of NC_058087.1, from coordinate 41,136,926 downwards.
CATTTAAGTCCTTGCTTTATCGGTCATAGTTATCTGCTCATTTTCTTAAATCTTCATTTTCTCTTTGGAACCAATTACTTGTTTTCCATAGATTTATGGACTTAAGTTACAATGGTTTCAACATACAATGGTCATCGTGGAACCACTATACTGCAGACTGCCAGGCAGTACTCGATCTGACCCATCTGAATTCTTCCCTAATGAGGACCCGTCGTTATTGACTGTTATTGCTGAGGGAAGCTGAAGATCAGCTCTTCCTCAGCTTTTCGCTCTGGCTGACAGACAGTGGCCCTGAGCATGGGAGAACCCACCCCATGACATAAATATATTTCTAATAGGACATAAGGACAAGGATTGTCCAAATCCAACCATTAAGGACTATGAGACCACCTTATAAGATGCCCTATTGACAAATAGATCCAAATGTATCCTACCTCTTCCCTCAGTGCTATTTAGCATCTTAAAGGCTGTGTATGTAACACCCCAGAGTGCACCCTGCTACTATCTCTAATGGGCTAACAAAACATCATCTTATGTATTTTGTTCAGGTCCTCGACAATGTGCATTCCCAATATTTTTATGCAATTGTTCATATGTAATGTGCCTGGTTCACTAGCAGGTGGCGTTTCTGGCAGAGCTATCTTAGACAGAATGGAACTCACCATTCCATTCTCCCCCCTTTTGGGCAGAAGTGGGCCAGTCCTGCTAGATACCAGAAGGAAGTGGGGCAGTTCTGGTTTGTTCTGGTTGAGACTCCATGTTGGAGCTGCCAGGATTTTAACCTACTTTTTGGCTGAACATAAGTCTGACTACAAGAGTGAAGTGCAGCATAAAGAGGAAACAAAGACACCAAGTTAGCTTGTCAGTACAGAAGAGTAAGTGAAAGATATAGCAGAGTTGAGTTTGCCTCCCAGTTTACTGCTAAAGCCTGCTGGAACCCAGACAAAGCCTAAAACTGTTTGGAGAAACATTCATTCAAGTAAAGCTGCCATTGAACTTCATCTCAAGGTCTGGACTAAAGTTATTTTCCAAATTAAGTTTTATTAATAATTGACAGTGTACAGCAATAAAGACAAATGACATATGATGTTTGTAGCTTTTATAATCCACGCAGGGATATATGATATGAGAGTAGTTTTTAAATCGTCAAGAAATTGTATCCAACACATAACTAAATAACAACAGAGTTGAACATTCAGGCATATCAACATGCAGTATTTTACATAATCCAAGTAGAGTAGCTCAACGTGGTTGCACGATCAAGGTGGATGTCTATGATCCTCTATTTGAAGATGATTGTGAGTTTGAAAAATGTACCCATATCTCCCATCTTTGAGCCACTTTATCCCATGAGCATGTTCTAACAGCATATAGTTTCTGTAGATCATGAGCTGCTCGGAAAGTAGACATTAATTCTTGTATTGTCAATGGTGAGCTGGATTTCCAGGCTTTTGCAATCATAGCTCTAGCTGCCAGGATTACTTGACCGCATACTAGTCTCATATGTGGAGGGAGGTCAGCTAGTCCTACGAAACATAGGGCTAAAGATGGTGATAAAGGTATTTCTACCCCAGTGATGGTTCGAAGTAGGAGAAAAGTAGTCTTCCAAAGAGCAAGCACCAGAGGGCAGTCCCACCACACGTTTATATGTTCCAGTATGCCCACAGTTCCTCCAGCATAAAGGTGAATATGAGGGGTTAATTTTATGTATATGTGCTGGTGTTAAGTACCCGTAGAGGAGAATTTTAAAAGCTGTTTCCTAATGGGTAGCGCCCCTGTATACTTGCTTCACTATAGGGAATGCTGCATACCATTCTTCTACAGAATGTGTAGTTTCCAGCTCCCTTTCCCATTTCAGCACAAAGGTTGGTTTTTCAGAAGTGTTAGGGGAAGATAATATAGTGTAAAAGAAAGAAATGCCTTTAATGGAGGTTGTAATGGATGAGAGGAAGTCCTGAATTTGGGACGGAAATTGAAATGTGGAGATATCTTGACTAGATAAGGCATGTCTGATTCTCAGGTATTTATAAAAATCTTTCTGTGATATGGAGAAATTTTGGGATATGTTTTCAAAGGAGCGTGAGTGTGTTCCTTCATATAGTTGATTAATGCGGTGCAAGCCCGCTGTCACCCAATTATCGAGATGTAAATCTGGAATCCAGACATTTAAATAGAGAAGAGGGAGCTTCTCTATTGTGGCTTTGGGTAAGTCTATTAAATACGGTAGTGCATTTTTCCAAGCTGTGCATGATGCCTTCATACCCAGCAGTGAGAACAAAATTCCCAACTTGTTCTTAGGTTGTATATCAAATTCTGAAATGAGAGGGCGACTACTAGTGGATAATTCTAGGCCGACCCATCTTTTATCTTTATTGTTTAGCCACCAATCTTTTATTTGAGTGAGGATATTTGCCCATTAATATTTTTTAACATCGGGAATGCTCATTCCCCCCTTCGCCCAAGGTCTAGACATTGTGGAGAAGCTAATTCTAGGCCTCCTCCCCGCCCAAAGTCAGTAAGCAATTTTTGTAGGGACTGGAAATATGCTGCCGGTACCTGGATTACCACTGTTCAGAATATATACAAAATGGTCTGTAGCATCATCATCTTTATAATAGCTACTCTACATGCCCATGAAAAAAAGTGGCTGGGAGAATTTTCCTATAAAGAGGAGATTTTGGTCAGCAGTGGTTGGTAGTTTGCTGAGTATAGATCTTTGCTAGAATTCATAAGAGTTATTCCCAAATATGTAAAGCCTTTATCTTGCCAGCTAAAGGGGTATTTGGAAACTAAATTTGTCCTCAGTGTAGAGTCCATGCCTACTGTGAAGGCCTGTGTTTTCGATAGGTTCAGTTTATAATAGGAGATATTTTGGAATGTGTCTATCACTCTTTGAACTCCTATAATGGAAGACTCTGGCCTTGAGAGAGATAATATAACGTCGTCAGCATAAAGGTCCGGAACATGGGAGGTATCATCCACCTTAATCCATGATATGTCAGGAGAGTTGCGGATAGTTTCTGCGAGGGGTTCCATCACCAAGGCGAAGATAATAGGGGATTATTGGGCATCCCTGTCTGGTCCCATTGGATATAGTAAACTTGTCTGATAGGAAACCCGATGTGTATAAGCGGGCAGATGGAGATGAGTAGGGGACGAGGATAGCCGATTTGAGGAAGCCCTGAAATCCAAATTTGTCCAGTGTGGCAGATAAGTGTCCCCAGTATACCCTGTTGAACGCCTTCTCTGCGTCCAAGGCCAGGAACAGAGAAGGCGTCCAAGCTTTTTCAGCTATCTGGATCAAATTGATAAACCTTCTCGTATCGGGGGCCTGTGTACCTGCGACAAACCCTACTTGATCTGGGTGTACTAGTAGTGAGATAATTTTTAATAGACGTGTTGAAAGAGTGAGATGGGGCAAAAATTTGCAGGATAGACTGGGTCCTTGCCTGGTTTTGGCAGTGTAACTACATGTGCCATCAGCATTTCAGCTGGAAAATTCCCCTCCACTGCTGCTTTGTTAAACACCTTAACTAGTGTTGGAGTTAAAATAGAGGAGTAGTGTTTATAATATGCATTAGTGTATCCATCAGGGCCTGGTGCTTTGTTTAGCGGGAGGGCTTTAATTGCTGCAGTGATCTCTTCAGCCATGATAAGAGTAGATAGGGATTCTAAGTGTTCCTGTGATAATTTGGGTAACTGAATAGAATTGAGGAAAGAATCTATAGATTCTTTAGTAGGATGTGGGGTTTGTTTATCATCTTTCAAGTTATAGAGGGCTTCGTAGCATGATCTAAATTGGTTCGCAATGTTCCTAGGGTATATTATTTTATTGCCGTTTTTGTCTAGTAGAAATTCAATATGGGAGGAGGCTGATATTTGTTTGAGGTTTTTTTTTAGCTAGAAAGGTTCCCGCCTTGTTGTTATGCATATAGCATTGCATTTTGATTCTTTAAAAAAAATAAAAAATTGTGTTGAGTCGTAAGTAATGTTTGTAAGCGGCGTCTGAGATCTCCCACAGCTGCAGAGTGTGAGGGGGAGACAGCGGATTTGTTTACGGATTCCAGACATTGAATAGAAGAGATTAGCTCTGTGACCTCTTTATTACGTTTCCTTTTTGCTTGAGCGCAAAATTGAATAAAGATGCCCCTCATAACCGCCTTGTGTGCATTCCATACAATTTGTGGGTCTATGTTTTGGGTATCATTTAATTCAAAATATGATGACAGTTCAGTCTTCAGTATGATTGCGTGATCAGGGTGGTGTATTATGGAATCATTTAAACACCATTGGGACGGGAGAGGAGATGAAAAATGTTCTGACATTGTGAGTGTGATCGGAGTGTGATCCGACCATGTGATTATTTTAATGCTTGTGGAACTTGCCTGGAGTAACGAGGTTTTGTTGACTACAAAAAAATCGATTCTCGAGTATGATTGGCGTGGAGGGGAGAAAAATGTATAATCTCTCTCACCTCCATGTTGACAACGCCATACATCATAGAACCCCTCCTCAGCCAGAGAAGAAGCTAGCGGTGGTATACGTCTTCCGGGGGCAGTGGTGTCTAACTGGGCATCCAGAATTGTGTTGAAGTCTCCTCCCAGTATCATAATCCCCTTGCCCACGGACCTCATTTTGGGCAAGAGAGTTGCCCAAAACCGCATATGGTGTCTGTTTGGGAAGTACACGTTAAAGGGGGAAATGATTTATTAGTAAATTTAGGAGACTTAAATTTGTGAAAATGAGTCTCTTGTACAAAAAGAATATCGCAACTGAGAGATTTGGCTTCTCTCCAGACCATGCTACGTTTATAAGGGCTGTTGAGGCTCTTGACATTAAGAGATGCTATAGATATTACCATGATATTTTTTTGTTGTCTGCCGTGCCCTCGCGCCACAGGGGAGTGACCACATGTTTCGTGATTGAGAAGTTAATGAGGTATTCGATGCCCAAGTCGCCTTTAACAAGAATAAACAGAAAAAACACAAGAAAGCAAACAGCATGAACTGCACTTAAGTACCAGTTTGCAAAACTGGTGTTCCTTTGATATGAAACTGTAGTGTACTGTAGTACATAGGGGGAAGACATTAGAAGAACTTTCAGATGCTCAAAACATGTGAACAAATATTGAAATATTCACACCTGTAGGAATAATAGTAAGTTATACCAATAGTGGCAACCTATGTTATACTCAAGTAGTAACTGTTGTCCAGTCGGCGGTAACCGTCGGTGGAGCTCTGCGAGAGGTACGAGGAGAAGAGGATTCGGGGGGGGGGGGGGGTGATTTTCCACTTCTTCAGCTCGGCCATGCCCTCCCTCACCGATGAGATGGTTGTGGTTGATCTATTCCTAGATATTAGGAGCTTAACGGGGAATCCCCAACGATATTTTATGTCTTTGTCTCTCAGCATCTTGGTTATTGGTAGGAAGTCCCTTCTAGCTTGAAGCGTAGCTGCAGAGAGATCCGGGAATAAAGATATATCAGTGTTAGCGGTGGGAACGAGCCAAACTTGCGGGCCTTGTACATTATCAGATCTTTGATGTGATAAAAGTGTATCCTCACTAGTGCATCTCTTGGTGCTTTGCTTGGCGCTGTTTTAGGCTTAGGGACTCTATGTGCGCGAACTAAAGTGAGGTCCATCGCTGTTAAGGAAGGCACTATCGTGTGTTAGAGTTTTTTTTTAGATAGTCCATAAGTTCAAAAGCAGTCACACTCACCTCTTCCGGTATGCCTCGTACTTTAATAATTTTTCTGTGAGATCTGTCCTCAGTGTCCGTGGCTTTTGTTTTGAGCCACTTCACATCCTCCTCCAGAGTGTTATGTGCATCTACCAATTCGTTGTGTGCATTTTGCGTTCCAGGTGATCTGTTCTTTCTTCAATAGCTGATACTTTGGACTGGAGTTTGTGGATTAAGGATGATACGTTTTTGTTGTTCCCATTTTGTAGGACAATAAGCATGCCCTTTAGAGTGTCTACTGTAACAGGCTCCGATGATGCTGGGAACTGAGAGATATCACACTCAAGTAGTGCTGCAGTCTTTTCGCCATTTTCGTCCAGCGTATTACTCTTTCTATGAGCTGGACCTTTGTTATTTGGTGATAAAGACGATAAGATATTTGCCCATCTTTTTCCTGATTCTGCATATTCAAAAGTGCTATCAGTGGCAGTATGTGTGGGTGGAGGTTGTTCTATCTCATCCCCTAGATCATGGATGTCAAACTCATGGCCCTCCAGATGTTGCAAAACTACAACTCCCAGCATTCCCTGATAGCTGCAGTATGCCCAGGCATGATGGGAGTTGTAGTTTTGCAACAGCTGGAGGGCCACGAGTTTGACATCCCTGCCCTAGATTGTGATGAGAGGCTTAGAGGGCGCGGGGATGGAGGACTGGATTCTGACCTGGTAAGCCCAGATGGTGCGGCCGTTTCAAAAAAGTCTGTTAATCTCCTTGGGGCAGCCATTTTGCCTCTTTTTTGGGTCATGATAAGGTCGCTGATTGTCGCAGCTACCACAACTAGTGAGGTAAAGCAAGAGAGATGATTTTATGTTCAGGTATGTATCAAGAGTACCTGTATGGGGTATTATTAGAGAAAAGACCATGGGGGTTGGAGGGGTAATATAGTGTGGCCCCCTTTTTTTGTTGCTTTCCACTCTGTATTCAGCGCTGGTTGAGCGGTTTTATCTGTGGGGCTGTATCCCTAGCTGCACATGTGCCCAAGATAGCTGCTTTCAATAATGAGGGCACTGCTCCCTCTTGCTTGTCGGGGCAGGCTGTCGCTTCTTTGTTGGACAGCACGGGAGGTGAGCGGGTGACTTATATTAAGAGACAACTTACCGAGGGGGGGGGTTATTTTTTATTTTTTTCCCACACTGCCCCGTCGCTTTTGCAGGCTTACTGTTTTTTCCTTCCGTCCTGATGGAGCGAGGATGCCTCAGAGAGCCGCGTACTGCCGGCGGCGTGCAGGAGGCCGATGAGCAGGAGGAATGGCGCACCATGAGGCGGCACTCGGGAGCGAGGTATAGCCAAGACTGCCGAATCCCCGCACAGAGAAGATAAACTCATCTCGAGGAAGAAGGACTGTGGTACCAGACCTCAGGAGGTCGCCTCACAGGTGCTTTAGGTCAGGTGTGGTGTGAGCCGCTGTAGAGCATCCCAGGGTGGGAGAGCTAAGATTTAAGCAGCCATCTTCTTCAGCGGCTAGGCTCCGCCCCCTAGAATTACATTTATTTCTTCAAATCCCTCAATTAATCCCCGTATTTATTGCTTCGGAGCCAAAGCCTAGGGTCCAGCCACATCCAGGTAGGAGCACCATGACACGCAAAAAGACATTTAGGCTGCTCTACACCACTCTGCATTCCTACACCTGGGACACGCGATAGAGAGGGCCCTGGGGGGAGGTGCCTGTTGCATTTACACCTTTGGGGGCATTTTTTTTATTATTGCATTGTACTCATTTTGAGCTAAAATAATTTTTTTAATTGGTCTTTATTAAAAATATGGATCCCTTTTTTCTGTAGAGAGCTTACACACTCTAGTAGCACCCCTTGGATTTTCAGTCTTTTCTGTCAGACCAGTAGCAGACGGGCTCCTTATCTCTGTTCTCTGACATCATAAACACTCATTATAGCTCAGATCTTATCTTACTGATAAAAATGTGGCTTAAATAAGTGTTTATGACCTCTCAGTAGTTTAGAGATAAGGTTTATTAGATGACCGGTACAAAGTGAAAGTACCAGTCACACAGTTAGAAAAACGGTTAACCCTTTGTGACAGAACAGCTCAATATTTTTATTAACGGCCAAATGAAAAAATTATTATTGGCCAAAAATGAGTAACATGCATTCATTAAATAAATTGCTGAAAGTGTACATAGCCTTTAAATATTGAAGCACATTTAGGGGGTCATTTATTAACCAGAAATACACCTACGGTATATTATATTAGGCGTATTTCTTACACAGCTGGGGTTGCAAAGGTCCTTTGCGACGCAAACTGTGACTTCCCCCTGCTCACGCCAGGTCTAAAAAAGGGGATGTGGAGTGGGCATGGAAGAGGACGGGCCTGCAGGCCCGTCTCATTTACCATTTTCTACGCCTGGTTTAGACTGCTGTGTCGCGGTTTAACTGGTGGCTTCAATTAGCTTTTCTAGCTGTGGAACCATGGCAATTCGCAGAACCGCCTGCCTTTTTGTCTCTGGATGAATACACCCTAATACGCTACATTCTATTTGCCATTTATAATTAAGAAATGTATAATAAAATGTACATGATAGATGTGAATACTTCACAGAAAGCCCAAGAGGGCTTAGGCCTAGTTCGCACTTCAGTGATTTGGTTAGTGATAGTGAGCAAAGACCAGATACAGGTCAAAAACACACAACAGGAGCAAATCTTTCCATCATAACATGTCTCTGTGTAGCCTCCACTCCTGGTTTTGGCTCACAGTCACTAATAGAAATCACAGACAAGATCACTAAAGTGTGAACTAGGCCTTAGGAGAAGTTATAAAACAGCAATGGAGGGCATACTATTTTAGATCTATTCATGGGGCCTTCAACATTCATATTGTGGCGCCAGGTCAATAATGAGTATGCCCTAACTACACGTAACTATTCTAAGGTTTCTGGATATGTGGCCTAGTGGCCTTTTTCTGGTTATTGGTCCTCGGCTGGGTCAAATGGAATGTTCCTCTTCTGCTTGAGCCCCAAACCATTCTATTCAGCTCCAACCTCAGGTTTACTCACATTAATAGTAGAGGCAGCCATTTTGGTTACAATTGGCTGCTCCTTCTATGGAAGACATTCATTCACATTTAAAAAGGACCTTTCACCGCTCCTGACATGCCTGTTTTAATAGTTTCACGCATTCCCCATGTAATAACAATTCTGGAGCATCTATTCTTATGGCTCTATGTTATGCCGTTCCTTTATTATTTCTACTAGAAGTTATGAATGAATTGCTAGCAGTCTGCAGTAAGGGCACAGAGCGGTGGTAACCAGTTGGGGATGTGTACCTGCACAGGCTCACTCTATCCAATCAGTGCTGCCATTTTCAGACAGTGCAGGTGCAGCATCTTACATATGTGTGTAAATGGGACACTTTAAACATCTGCTTATTTATGTATTTATCTAATGTATGGTATTTCACATTATCAGTCTGGCATTGTCATTTCACCTATTCGTCCCTAGGTGGCGCTGGCACCACATAATATATATAGCTTGTGTGTGTCTAGTTAAGAGAGAGAGAGAAAGAGGAGAATGTAGAAGGAGAAAGAGTAGTGAGAGGAGGAAAGCAAGTGTATGGAGGAGAGAAACAGGCCTAAATCAACATGTATCTGTTTTCCTTTCCTCTGGGCCCTGATCAAGCCTGGAGAAGACAAACACAGCAACCAAGCACCAGACCAGGGGCGGACATACCACTGCACAGGGGCCCAGCAAGGAAGAGGGCCCTTTCCACTGCCAGCAGAGGTGTTTATTTTTTTTAATTTTATCGTATTTTTCCCTCCCTTCCTCTGTCAACAGGGTAACTTGGGCACCTTGGGGTGGAGGTCGGGAGAGGGCAGAGCTCCTAACTGCGAATCTGCTGCCCGTTTGTGTCTACTCTCCATAGCTGAAGGACCTGCCATGACATCATAGTCATGTGATCTCTTTAACAGTAAAAGTGGTGGTAGGACCTGTGATGAGGTCACCATCATGTGACGAGTGCAGAAAGAGGCAGCGCTCAGCAGTGAAGTTCTGTGATGCCATGGAATAAATGCAAGTGCCACAGAAATGCTGGGAGATGTGGTTCTCCCCTGTTATACCTCCTCGCTGCTTAGTGGGAGGGAAATATGTTATTTAACTGGGACTGTATGTTAGAGGGTCTGAAGGGAGGGTGTCATTTACATGGGATTGTATGTTATAGAAGATTGAAGTGAGATGACTGGTGTTATTTACATGGGACTGGATATTATAGAGGACCGGAGGGTACAGAGTAATGTTATTTACATGGGACTATGTGTTAGAGGGTGGTGAAGGAGGGGATTTAAGTTATTTACATGGGACTTTATGTTATAGAGAACTGTAAGGAAGAGAGGTTATTTACATGGTACTGGAGAGAGAGGACTGGTGTTATTTACACGGGACTGGATGGTATAAAAGACTGGAGGGAGAGGAGTGAAGATATTTACATGGAACAGCATGGTATAAAAGACTGTAAGGAAGAGAGGTTATTTACACAGGACTTCATAGTATAGAAGACTGGAGGGAGAGGAATCAAGTTATTTACATGGGACTGCATGGTATAGAAGACTGGAGGGAGAGGACAAGCATTATCATTTATGGGGGCACTACAGAGAAGATTATAACTCCAGGGGATACTGCAGGGGGCATTATACATACTGTAGGCAGTGGTGGTGGGCATTACTACTAACTGAGGGCTCCATAGAAGTGCCTTATAGATTATAAGCGGTGCCCTATATGGAGCCTTATTAGTACTGAGGGAACTGTAGGGAGCCTTATTACCACCGTAATATGCTGGGTGGCTTCCACCTAGCAGTGAGCCCAGTGATGTCACTGGCACTAATAGTTATGTTTTAGCGCTGCCCTAGCCTGTAAAATGGCTGGGCAGCGCTAAAGCCACCCATCAGTGCAGGTCTGTGTTGGTCCCATGTTCATATACTGTATGCTCGCATTATTGAGAAAGAAATGAATATTTGAATATATGCAAATGATCCAGCATGCCGCGTTTTGCTCTCCGGTATGAGAACGGAACGGAATGCATTTTGGAGCATTCCATTCTGTTCAGTTACGTTTTGTCCCCATTGACAATGAATGGGGACAAAACGGAAGCGTTTTTTTACCGGTATTGAGATCCTGTGACGGGTCTCAATACAGGAAAATATTAATGCTAGTGTGAAAGTAGCCTACAAATTACGGACTTCATTAGGGGGAGGAAGCTGGCACTAAAGTGCCTAAGGCAGCATAAAATCTAAATATGGACCTGGCTCCACAGCAGTAGCACAATGTAGAGTCACACATTGTTCTGCTGGTCTGTGTAGGAGGAGGAGCGGTGCGGCCAGGAATCTGCTGTTCTCCTCCTCCCACACAGACCAGCAGAACAATGTGTGACACTACATTGTGCTACTGCTGTGAAGTGCCGGCAGCTGAGGAACATGAGGAACTAGGTCAGTATATTTGTTTTAACTTCCTGTGAAGGGGGAACATATCTGGGCATAGCTACTGTGAAGGGGGCACACATCTGGGCATAGCTACTGTGAAGGGGGCACACATCTGGGCATAGCTACTGTGAAGGGGGCACACATCTGGGCATAGCTACTGTGAAGGGGGCACACATCTGGACATAACTACTGTGAAAGGGGCACATCTGGGCATAACTACTGTGAGGGGCACATATCTGGACATAACTACTGTGAGGGGCACATATCTGGGTATACCTACTGTGAGGGGGCACATATCTGGGCATAACTACTGTGTGGGGGCACATATCTGGGCATAACTACTGTGAGGGGCACATATATGGGTATAACTGCTGTGAGGGGGCACATATGTGGCATAACTACTGTGAGGGGGAACATATCTGGCATAACTACTGTGAGGGGCACATATCTAGGCATAACTGCTGTAGGGGGCACATATGTGGCATAACTACTGTGAGGGGGCACATATCTGGCATAACTACTGTGAGGGGGCACATATCTGGACATAACTACTATGTACTGGCACAAAGGGGGAATGCTTACCATGTGGGGGCTTCAAGGGGACTGGTTGTGTATAGTTATGCTTTGGGCAGAGTTAGAGGCGTGGCCTAGTATGAAAAAAAATATATACATACTGTAAACATATTCACAAGATGTTTTTTATTTGCACATATATGTTTATATTTGCATGTGTGGTTTGGGGTTGGGGGGGCCCAGGTACATCCTTTGCACAGGGGCCCTTTGCTGTCTGTATCCGCCCCTGCACCAGACAGTGAGTCTTTGTCTAAATATGAAGCAAGCCTAGTGAGCGTTATAGCTGAATCTAGCTTATGGACCTCATCAGCACAAGTGCCTGAGAGTAACTTTCTAAGTGCCGGGACACGAATGGATAATTAATGAGCAGAATTGTCCTTATTCAGTAGAAGCCTTCCGGGATATAGTGAAAACCTAAACCTTTTTAGGAGAGCATCCTGCAAATAATGTAGCAGAAGACTAATGCCTGCCACGAGGGAGAACGCCCTTATAGGATAGCTCAAAGTAAACCGAAACCAGCATATTTAATACCAAAGTGCTCTAGATTAAGATTAGAACTATAAGAAGTCTTGCCTGTAACGTGTCAACCTTATAGAGAACTCCTCAACTGACAATTGCCTAAACCTGATAAGTGGAATACTTATGCCATATGAATGCACTTTATTGATGGACTGTAACATCTGCCTTGAGACTATTGATTCAAGTAAATGTACAATTGTTTTACGACAACTGACTCTTCATTACTACTACTACACTCAACATTTTCACCTAACGGTGCTGGCGTCACAAACACAGGGGCTCAGCCACCAAAGCACCTTAAACACCTACACCATCAAGGGCACCTCAACTTCCATCTGGCTGGTGTTCCCTGCAACCGAGAGTGCCCCAGAGGATTTAGTGCTGTCTTCCCATCCACTGCACTGCTGGCCCAGGGAGGCTCTGCTAACTGTGAGTACATGAACTACTACCCCCATCGGCCCACCGTGAGCCTCACGTGTTTCCCCTGCGGTCCGGCTCGCTGCATAGAATTGGCGTCACGAACAGGATCCAAAATCCTGTGCGCCTTTATACGAACAGGATCCAATAATTGAAGTGTGAACTCAGCCTAAATCAATAACCTGAAAAAACGGATCCGGCACCCATTGACTTACAATGGTTTTAGTGTCAGATCCAGTTTCTTCATTTTCAATATAATACAACCAGATCCATTCTGAATGGATACAGCCGGAAGAGTTTTGCTGTGGTTTTCAGATCCCATGCCGGAAACTGTACAGCAAAAACGCAGGTGTGAAAGTAGCCTTAGGCCTATTTCACACGTTATGGATTCTCTCACAGTCTGTTTAGGAAAAAACTGGTGGTTTTGCACACACGTCCAGTGAATTTTGTCTGCGATTGTGTGCAGTGTTTCATTTTTTTCTGCGCGGGTGCAATCAGTTTTCGATGCGTTTTTAACACACGTGAGAAAAAAAACGACAGAATAGCAATCTACATCTCCTAGCAACCATCAGTGAAAAATGCATTGCATCCGGATGCAAACCATTTTTTAACTGAAGCCCCATTCACTTCTATTGAACCAGAGCCGAGATGAAAAATGCAGAATAGAGAACATGCTGTGATTTTTCCGAAAACGCAGAAATGATGCGTTAAAAAAACGATGATCTGTGACTGTAGAGAGAGCCACCATGGGACATTTCAGGACCTCATACAGTTAACTGGTGGTGATCCTCTGTAAATTGTGCCTGACCAATGTGTATCTTATACATATTATCTCAACCCTTTCCCAGGTGTTGGTTTGAAAGGATGCAAAAAGAAAATAAGCATTTTCCTTAAAAGTATGTACAGTTTAATTTTATATACATGCTTACAAAGCTGCAAATCCCTTTTTCCCCTTTACCCAGCCATAGACTATAATTATAAAATTCTGGCTGCCTAAAGCCACCACTAGTGGCATATGGATTTATACAGTTCCCCTGAACCAAATGGGTGTTGTATACCTACTTATGCAGGGAGCGCTTTTTTGCCAACACTCAATTTTATTTTTTTATATTTCAGGCTGTTGTCTGATTCTGCCAAGGATGAACTGATACATGGTTCCCCAACTTGGCCAGGTTGGCAGTACCCGGAGTATTACTCTGATGAAAAAACTTGAATAGGTTTCTAGATGTATGGGTCTCATATTTTGTACAACTCTAGTTATTGCAATTGCATTTGAAAATGTTAAAATACTACAGCACCTTATATCATCTATTCCAAAAGGGGTAACTGCTGCCAGCTAATCAATGGCCTCAGCGGTGACGTGTGTAGGCACCGCAAGTGACTGTAGCCACCTCAGAGGCCACCGATGGTCACACTTCCTGTCCAGCGGGGATCGGAAGCACAAGAGAAGGGAGCTCGGTGCTAAAACGGGAGCACCTGTGACAGGTGAGTCTTTTTTATTTTATTTCTGAACCCTTCCTGGCCATGAAAAGGAGTTCCTAATCTTGAAGAACCCCTTTAATTCTTATGGTTTAAAGCATAATGTACAGTTGCTCATAAAATTGATGCTCCAATTCTGCATCCTTTTCCTTTAAAAATCCTGAGAGTAGCTGATACAGAAAATTCACTGTGTAGAGAGAAGCGCAGAGATGACAAACTAGGGCTTGACTGCAGAGGCTATTAGAATAAATGATTCTTACCTGTCTGCTATCCCTCTGGGAGGAGGAAGAAGAGGAGGCACTTTTGTGCGTTGGCGTTGATATTTTGTGAGCTGGCGATATGCCTTTCTCTTCTGAACTCATCTTCAAAGGTAGATCCCAGTAGTTCTAAGGAGGCAGCAAAACCATATCAGTCCTCTTTATGTAGATCATGCAGTATACCAAACAGGGTCTCTCTCCGGAAGCATTAATCCAGATTTTAATTCATTCCATGATAAACCCTGAAAGGAAAGGCCACAGAAAAAATATTTAGTATCACACATGTAATATACTCACAAAGACCAGAACTTCTCTAACCCACAGCGGTCAGTGGTTAGCATTGAGGAAGCCACACTTGGCCATACACTTCCCCTGCAGCAATCTGAATGACCAGCCATGTAATGTAAGGTCCAGCTCTTCATTCTGGCTCACTATGGAGTATGGACAGGGGTTGTCCTGGTGAGTTAATTAATATGGCCACTAACACCTGAACACACTTTCTATAAATCAATAGTGCAAGTGAATATAAGAAACTTTGTAATGCATCTTAGAGAAAAATGTCTATTTCAACCCCCTTCTTAAACTAACATTCTCTGCTCAATCCATCTTGAGATACGAGACAGACTGCCAGTTCACTGAAGGATCAGATTACATACTGCCCATTGAAGTCTACAGATAGGGGAGGAAGAGTGAGGAAGTGCAGAGGGATACACACAGACATGCTGCCCATAGAAGTCTATGGAGAGGGGAGGAGGAAGGAGGAAGTTCAGAAAGACATACACAGACATGCTGGCCATAGAAATCTGAGGAAGGGGAAGGAGAAATACTTAATTTGGAAACCATGTCCTGAATTTGTCATTAAATACATGTATTAAAGACTGCCTAACTGAAGGCTAAACAAACTTTAAAGCAGTCTCCAGTACAGAGCCTAGGATAGGGCACCAGTATCTGATCGGCATGGGTGCAACACCCCACGCTCTTGTTAATCATCTGTACAAGAGTAGCGCCGACACCAGAAACAGCTGGTTACTGCGGCACTGCTCCCATTCACTTCAGTAGGACCAGGGCTGCAGTAACCAGTTCCGTCCACTACATAATGGATGTTGCTAAGTATTACTGGTGCCTAATAACTGCACTGGAACTACTGCCAAAAAGCTGAGCAGCAAGGGTACATGCACCAATCTGATAATGAGGACCTATCTTAAGGGCCCTTTACAAGGGGAAAGAATCCAAATGCTAATCGCTTGTGATTATCCGCCGGTGTAAATGTGCCGCCGATTACGGTTCACTAGTTTATTGGGTAATTGAATCCTTTTCCGACAGCAGCAGATGGTGCTGTGTAAACACAATCTGCAGCCGGCAAACGTGTCAGTATGAGGAGGAATGATGGAATTCGTGATCATTCCTCCCCATACTGTGGAGGAGATCTTAGTGGTGCCCTCCACAAGCGAGCAGCAGATTGTCGTGAAGAAACGATGCCTTCCCGACAACCTGCTGCTTTGTTGCCCCGTGTAAAGGGAAAGTCAAGCAAAGAAGTATCTTGAAGAGGGTTATTTGAGATTTTTTTTTTTCAGAAACAGCGCCACTCTTGTCTACGGCTGTGCTTGGTATTGCAGCATAGGGTTGATAGAACTGGGCTAGACAAAGGGGTATTCCAGGCACAGCAACGGTATGCATGAACAATGTGCAGGGACACATCAACAATTTACAACTATATCCTAAAAACTGCATTTGTTAGCCAAAGCTTCTGAGTGCAATGTTAGGACCTGCGATGCTTATTAGGCACTGCCAATGTCTATGACCTAGTTATGTACTAAATTCTTAGGGCGTGCATGCCCAGCATGATTTATGCTGCCCTCAACTACAAGTCTTTGGCTTATCGATCACATCGATAGTCAGGAAATATCCATAGGATTTGCAATAAACGACTGTAAGGTGTGGCTCCGTTTGCCGATTCGCGCTGGCTCATTTCCCATAGACATAAATAGGGTGGAGAACTTGTGCTCAGCCTTCTCCAGTGAAGTCTATGGGAGTTATAAGAAGAGCTGAGGGACCTGGCCATTAGGGCATAAACTGTGGATATGTTATGATTGTTTAAGATGGGAATACTTCAGTAAGATGGGAATGTGCTTCAGTAATTACAAAAAAATAAATAATAATGGACTGCAGTAGCCGTCTCCATCTACATGTGCTTTGCTTTGTAGACATTCTATGAGGATGGTGGGGTGGAGATTAAAGACAGCAATGAGTACACAGAATAATAATAGCCAAATTGAATGTCGGTCATGTGTTTCTCCAGAAGACAGTTCATAAATCAGAAAGTATTTTTGTTCTTTCCCATACCCAGATATCTATTTTTGAGGTTGGAGGTCCATTAATAGCACAACCACAGCACCCTTATAATGCAGCCTAATGTGTACGCGTATTGATCAATCCCTATTGCCTTCCTATTCTTTCAACAAATCTACTGTAGAACATAATGTCTCCATAGAAAGCACAAGAAGGACCGGGAGAACTTCATGTAAAGGAAAGAGTTTTACATATTTATGTTATTACAGTTCAGTAGCACTCATGCCGAAGAAGCTGGCACTGCCATATTCCTGTTGATAAGATGTATACCGCCCTTCGAAGGAAAGAAACCATTAATATTTTACTACTACCACACAGCAGTACAGTGGCATCCGGTGTAGACCTAAGGCATGACTAACAACGTAGCTATGAACACAGCTCGTGGTTGGCGCCGTCTTATCTGGAAGTTCAGAAGTGGACCCTTCAGCATATCTCTTCAAACATTCTACCAACAAAGATCAAATAGCCAAAAGTCTTCTGTGGAATTTCTTCATATTTCCTGCATCCTCAGTTTTATAAAAATAATACTTTGTATAAATAGTACAAAAAGCATAACTGTGAAAGAGTAATTGCTCAAGCAATGCAATTCACACAGGCCATCTGCTATGTAATGACCACTTGTGTACAGTAATTTATTTATATGGGATGTGTGTGTGAATTTTGCTCAATAAAACAATGCACAATATGGAACAATGTGGTGTTGCGATGAAAATGGCTGTATTATTGTGAATTCTGAGATTCGGGAAAAATAGACTTGAAAGTTTTTTTGGGGATTTTAATATTGATAACCTATCCTCAGGATAGGTCATCAATATCAGATCAGCGTGGGTCTGACACTCGGCACCCCCACCGATCAGCTGGTTGAAGAGAAGGCCATGTGAGTGGAGCCTTCCCTTCATTGTTTACCTGCCTGCCGTCAACAGTGCAGCAGTGAGCAGGTGTAACTACAAGCCGTCCAATTCATTTCAATGGGACAGCTCATTGCTATACACATGAATGGGAACGAGCCATCCCATAGACGTGACTGGGATGGCTCGTAAAGTGCTGCATTCGCGTTCGCCCTCCATTCATTCCTATGGGAGCGCCAAAAATAGCTGAGCACTGGCTCGGCTATTTCTGTAAGCAACATAGAAGTAAATGGAGCAGTGGCCACGCTTGCGCGATGCTTATCGCATTCTTTTCAATGGGACTTTCTAAAACTTTCAGCTCTCCCATAGGAATGAATGGAGGGCAGCCACGTGTGCGCGGTGAGCCCTCTGAGCACTTTGTGGGCTCCGTTCTAAGTATATGTAGGAGTCTCAGTGGTAGGACCTGCACCTATCCGACATTGGGGGCATATCCTAGCAATATGCAATATATATGGAAAAGATAACATAGAGAGTACAGTAAGTAACAGTCACCAAAGCCATGAACAAATGAGTGAGCTCTCCACCGACCAGGGTCCAACATGGCACCCGGCCAACTCCCATATGATACAGGTGACAGGTCATTGTAGCAAGACACATCTTACTTTGACAATGCCTTCAATGGAGCTGAGATCTTTGTTGTATAGCTAGATGTTTTTAACTCTCCTGGCCCCTCCTAGCCCCACCTAAAAGTCTTTAATGTGCACAGGGACGAACTGGCCATAGACCCTATAGGGAAATTTCCTGATGGGCTGATGCTCAGGATGCCACTGTCATGATCATTGTGATGGAGAAACTCCACACTGAACACAGAAGGTAAGGGGAACAGTAACTGGGCCTGTAAACTAGGGAAGAAACAGGTCACCTCCTAGACAACCCTAATCCAGGCCCTGACTACCTATCAATATGAATAGACCTTGAAGGTAGAAATATTCATATGCAGGTTACCTAGGCGCTGATTTCCCTACACTACGTGCAGAATTATTAGGCAAATGAGTATTTTGACCACATCATCCTCTTTATGCATGTTGTCTTACTCCAAGCTGTATAGGCTCGAAAGCCTACTACCAATTAAGCATATTAGGTGATGTGCATCTCTGTAATGAGAAGGGGTGTGGTCTAATGACATCAACACCCTATATCAGGTGTGCATAATTATTAGGCAACTTCCTTTCCTTTGGCAAAATGGGTCAAAAGAAGGACTTGACAGGCTCAGAAAAGGCAAAAATAGTGAGATATCTTGCAGAGGGATGCAGCACTCTTAAAATTGCAAAGCTTCTGAAGCGTGATCATCGAACAATCAAGCGTTTCATTCAAAATAGTCAACAGGGTCGCAAGAAGCGTGTGGAAAAACCAAGGCGCAAAATAACTGCCCATGAACTGAGAAAAGTCAAGCGTGCAGCTGCCAAGATGCCACTTGCCACCAGTTTGGCCATATTTCAGAGCTGCAACATCACTGGAGTGCCCAAAAGCACAGGGTGTGCAATACTCAGAGACATGGCCAAGGTAAGAAAGGCTGAAAGACGACCACCACTGAACAAGACACACAAGCTGAAACGTCAAGACTGGGCCAAGAAATATCTCAAGACTGATTTTTCTAAGGTTTTATGGACTGATGAAATGAGAGTGAGTCTTGATGGGCCAGATGGCTGGATTGGTAAAGGGCAGAGAGCTCCAGTCCGACTCAGACGCCAGCAAGGTGGAGGTGGAGTACTGGTTTGGGCTGGTATCATCAAAGATGAGCTTGTGGGGCCTTTTTGGGTTGAGGATGGAGTCAAGCTCAACTCCCAGTCCTACTGCCAGTTTCTGGAAGACACCTTCTTCAAGCAGTGGTACAGGAAGAAGTCTGCAAGGTAAGAAAAACATGATTTTCATGCAGGACAATGCTCCATCACACGCGTCCAAGTACTCCACAACGTGGCTGGCAAGAAAGGGTATAAAAGAAGAAAATCTAATGACATGGCCTCCTTGTTCACCTGATCTGAACCCCATTGAGAACCTGTGGTCCATCATCAAATGTGAGATTTACAAGGAGGGAAAACTGTACACCTCTCTGAACAGTGTCTGGGAGGCTGTGGTTGCTGCTGCACGCAATGTTGATGGTGAACAGATCAAAACACTGACAGAATCCATGGATGGCAGGCTTTTGAGTGTCCTTGCAAAGAAAGGTGGCTATATTGGTCACTGATTTGTTTTTGTTTTGTTTTTGAATGTCAGAAATGTATATTTGTGAATGTTGAGATGTTATATTGGTTTCACTGGTAAAAATAAATAATTGAAATGGGTATATATTTGTTTTTGGTTAAGTTGCCTAATAATTATGTACAGTAATAGTCACCTGCACACACAGATATCCCCCTAAAATAGCTAAAACTAGAAACAAACTAAAAACTACTTCCAAAAATATTCAGCTTTGATATTAATGAGTTTTTTGGGTTCATTGAGAACATGGTTGTTGTTCAATAATAAAATTAATCCTCAAAAATACAACTTGCCTAATAATTCTGCACTCCCTGTATAATGCCCTGGAATAAGTTTAGGCACTGGATCTTGCTGTGGACGAATGGAAGTGTCTGTCTCAGGCCCAGAGACAACAACAGGGAATATAACAAATACAAACAAACGCGACACTTAACTTCTGTAGAGATGGAAGTACAGGAACACCAGAGACAACCGCACACCAGCTCAGCCAGACCCAAATTAAGCTATCTACCGCATAGTCAAAAGGGTGGGGTCAGAAAATAAAGGTTAGAAGTGATGACCACTGAGCAACAGCTGAGAAAAGAAAAGTGGTCATTAACCCTATCAACACTGAATAAGGAGAAATAAAAGAGGCTGTTAGATTCCTCCACGCTCAGCCATTCTCTCTGATCTCCTGATACCAGTCACCTGAGGGACCATGACAGCCACTCGAGTGTCACGGTTCGGTGTGGGAGGGAAACACCACACTGAGAATAGGAGGGAAGGGGGGGACAGGGAATCAGGCCTGATAACTAGGAAAGGAAGATGGACACCTCCTAGTGAAAACCCTAACCAAAATCCTGACTGACTACCAATATGAACAGACCCCAAAGGTATGTGAGTTCATATGCAGGAATACCTACAGTCCTATCTAGCCCTATAGGACCCTGGTACTAATGGCAGGAACAAGACTCTCTGTTACTCCAAACGGAAGGACGAACAGGAGTTTCCCTCAGGCCATAGGGAAATGCAACACACAGATAACCAAAACAAAATACAAAACTAAAGGGAAAGGAAAGATTTAACCTTAAAGGGGCTATGGAAGCACCAGGAACTCAGCCGAGATCCAACTACCAACTATCCACAAGTCCAACAGAAGCTATAAACCGCACAGCATTGCGGAAGGTAAAATGACCACAATAGCAACACCTGGAGGTGTAGCCATTACCAGAAATGACACAGACGCTTATTGATCAACAAGGAAACCTGTCAGATCAAACCACGTGTTGCCAGTCTCACAGATCTCCTGCCACTCACTGTCGCTGGGATGTCCTTGACATCGAGCCCTCCTCAGGCCACCGGGTATGTAACAATCTGACGCTCTTAGTGTTAATTAATGATGGGAGCATCAGGTACTTATGTACCCAGCTGGGTACCACAGATGCCCTCATCAATTAAACTGTACCACTATTTACAGGATAGTGATACAGTTAAATACTGTGGCGGCACAGAATCCCATGGCTTTCTGCCCTGTCATTCACCCTCATAGGACACACGTCACTAGAGTTGAAGCCTATGAGGTATTGTACAAATGGCCTGTGGCCTGCACTGCATATGGTTTGGCTGAGTGTGGCTACGTGTGCTGCTCCCACCTTCTGTCAATTTGGATGGGGCACTTTAAGTTGCCAGTTGGCCCCTGAGTGTACAGTGGCATGTACGGTTACTTCATACTTCAGGAATATGGCCAGGTATCAGGCACCACTAAACAACTACATTACAAGGAATTAAAGGGGAAAGAACCACTAAAATACCTTGATATACATTGGCTCTCTATGTATGATATGTCACACATGTATTTCCTAAAGGCAACTCTCAAAACCTAGGCTGTAAAATTGCATCCTAAGGAAAAAATATGCAAAATGTTGGAGGTGTGAAACTCTCCACAGAATAACATTTCCATATTCTGCATCAATTTCATTTTTTAAGACAGCTTAGCCAGTACATACAAATGTGAATGAAACTTAAAGGTAACCCATTCAGTAGTTTCTTCAGTTCAGGACTCCTTGCCATCTAGGATATTCTACATTTCAACAGTTTATTAAGTTTAGTTTAGGTCCTTCCCATCTAGGATACACTACATTTCCTCCTCTTCACCTTTTGCTATAGGCACGCAACTGCCATTAAGTAAGACCATGGGCAGAGAAGTTCTCCATTGTGGCTCTCAAAGTTGATCCTGAGCTGGCCAATGGCCATAAGGGCATTGGTTGTTCTCATGAGGAAATCCATTTAAAGAGTAACTTAACTTTTGTTTACATTTTTCTTAACCTGTCCCTAATGCCCTAATAACACTTTTTGTAATATAGTCTTTTAATGTATTTATATTTTTTTTACATTTTTCCCTACCTAAAGCACATTAAAAGTATAATAAAAATCCAAAATACAATAATAAACTATATTACAAAAAAGTGCTATTAGGGCATTAGGGACAGGTTAAGAAAAATGTATACAAAAGTTTAGTTACTCTTTAAAAGAAACTTGTCAGGTCCTTTAAGCTGCCCTCTCAAGAGTCCGATCTATTTAGGATATAAATCTTTTCCGTCATCCATCAGCTGATTGACAGGTTTCTACCTATGCACAGGAATAGAAAGAAACGTGCACAGCTACAGTGCCTTGCAAAAGTATTCACCCCCCCCATGACTTTTTTCGTATTTTGTTACATTACAGCCTTAAGTTCATTGTTTTGTTAATCTGAATTGTATGTGATGGATCAGAACACAATAGTCTAAATTGGTGAAGTGAAATGAGCAAAATATATAAATAAAACTATTGTTTAGAAATAGAAAACGGAAAATTGTCATGTGCGTATGTATTCACCCCCTTTGTTAGGAAGACCATAAAAAGCTCAGCTGCAACTAATTACCTTCAGAAGTCACATAATTAGTGAAATGATGTCACCTGTGTGCAATCTAAGTGTCACATGATCTGTCATTACATATACACACCTTTTTTTGAAAGTCCCCAGAGGCTGCAACACCTAAGGAAGAGGCATCACTAACCAAACACTGCCATGAAGACCAAGGAACTCTCCAAACCAGTAAGGGACAATGTTGTTGAGAAGTACAAGTCAGGGTTAGGTTATGAAAAAATATCCAAATCTTTGATGATCCCCAAGAGCACCATCAAATCTATCATAACCAAATGGAAAGAACATGGCACAACAGCAAACCTGCCAAGAGACGACCGCCCACCAAAATTAAGGGACCGGGCAAGGAGGTCAGTAATCAGAGAGGCAGCACAGAGACCTAAGGTAACCCTGGATGAGATTAAGAGTTCCACAGCAGAGACTGGAGTATCTGTATATAGGATGACAATAAGCCGTATGCTCCATAGAGTTGGACTTTATGGCAGAGTGGCTAGAAGAAAGCCATTACTTTCAGCAAAAAAAAAAAAAGCCACGTTGTGAGTTTGCAAAAAGGCATGTGGGAGACCTCCACAATGTATGGAGGAAGGTGCTCTGGTCTGTTGAGATTAAAATTTAACTTTTCGGTCATCAAAGAAAACGCTATGTCTGGCACAAACCCAACACATCACATCACCCAAAGAACATCATCCCCACAGTGAAACATGGTGGTGGCAGCATCATGCTGTGGGGATTTTTTTCCAACAGCCGGCACTGGGAAACTGCTCAGAGTTGAGGGAAAGATGGATGGTGCTAAATACAGGGATATTCTTGAGCAAAACCTGAGCCACTCTGTGCGTGATTTGAGGCTAGGACGGAGGTTCACCTTCCAGCAGGACAATGACCCCAAACACTCTGCTAAAGCAACACTTGAGTGGTTTAAGGGTAAACATGTAAATGTGTTGGAATGGCCTAGTCAAAGCCCAGATCTCAATCCAATAGAAAATCTGTGGTCAGACTTAAAGGGATTCTGTCACCTAGTTTTACCCTATAGAGCTGCGGACATGCATGGATAGATGTCCGCTAGCATGTCCACAATATACTTTTCCCATAGCTCTGTGTGGTTTTATTTAGTTTAAAAAATGATTTTATAGTTCAGTCTCAGTGAACGAACTGCGCATGCGCTAGCTCGCGCATTGCGAGATTACGGCACTGTAACTTTGTGAGCAAGGAGCCCAGCCACGGTTAAGGAGCCCAGCCATGCCCCCTGTAAAGGAGCCCAGCACTGCCTGCATCCAGGAATCTCCTCCTTGCTCACAAAGTTACAGTGCCGTAATCTCGCAATGCGCGAGCTAGCGCATGCGCAGTTCGTTCACTGAGACTGAACTATAAAATCATTTTTTAAACAGAATAAAACCACACAGAGCTATGGGACAGGTATATTGCGGACATGTTGAATAGTAAATACTAAGCAGGTGGCTCACTCTGGTTTATCACGATCGGTGCACAGGTTCAAAGAAACACCCCTAGTTCTAATTGATATATGAATATGGAATAGAACCGGCACTCAGAACTAAAGGAATTCACGTGGGACCGAGATATATGGTTAAAATTTTTATTAAACAATATAACCTGTGAACACTGGGTTAAAGATACTAATAAAATGTCACAATAAAAAACATCTATTTGAACACACTGCCCCTATATTTTTCTATGCCAGGGAAAGCTGCATCCGTATCTACCCCAATGGGTCCGACTCGTTGGATCGCAGCTGTCTGTGGCAAAGCAAATCAGGGCTGCTTGTATTCCAATGCGGTATACAAATAACAATTAGTCCGTGCATGCAAATCAAATGTAAACTATAAAATATAAATACACTGTATGAAGGATGTCGCAATGCTAACGCAAATACTGGCTTATTCTGGTATTTTTTCTTAGTGTCGAGATTATCCATCCACTATAATTGTCTCAAATTATCGAGTGTGCTGGATGTTGTTTCAATTGTCCAGCAGGTCTGTGTAGCACACTTATTTGTATCGTTTTTGCTGTGCAACAATATGGTGCAACTCCACTTGTCTCAGAATTGTTTGTACTCACTGTGGTCTTCTACTGCCTGCCCAAAATCCACAAATGTCTAGAAAACCCGCCTGGACGTCCAATAATATCCGGAATAGGGTCATTGACCTCCAATCTATCTCAGTATATTGATGCACTACTACAGCCTGTAGTGAGAAAGACCCAGTCATATATTCGGGACACTACAGATATTATTGGAACGTTGGAGGACCTTGATGTCGAGCCAGGCTGGATTATCGGCACCCTGGATGTCCAGTCCCTCTATACTAGCATAAGACATGACCAAGGAATAGCAGCAGTCAAATCACAATTGGAAATAGATAGCACTATATGCACCAAGCAGATAGAATTTTTGATGGAGGGGATTAAATTTATACTCCACCACAATTATTTTTATTTTGAGGGCGATCATTTTTTACAGCTGTGTGGGACTGCCATGGGGACCAGGTTCGCCCCCAACTATGCAAACTTATTTTTGGCACAGTGGGAATATGAAATCATCACTCCCAAACTGGGGACGGACCTGGCCCTATGGCGTCGCTACATTGATGACGTCCTATTTGTTTGGAAAAAAGATAGACATCAGCTGCAACAATTTCTAGAAACCCTGAGCCAAAATGATAAAAATCTGATCTTTCTGTCCAAAATAAAAGAGGAATCTATAGAATTCCTGGACACTCAGATTACACAACATGATAATAAATACAGATGCAATACTCATTATAAGCCCACAGCGAAGAACAGCTTTATACCATACACGAGCTGTCACCTGCCTCAGTGGCTGGTGAATATCCCTTCGGGTCAGTTTCGCCGTATCAAGCGAAACAGCACCGATGAAACTGATTTTGAAATTGAGGCCCTAAAAATGAAACAACAATTCGAATGTAAAGGGTACCCCGAAAAGATCCTGACACATGCTCTAGAGAAAACAAGAGAAATAGAGAGAAAAACATTCTTTCAGCCAAACACACATAAAAACACAAATAAGGAGGGTGAATTGAGATTAATTTTACCTTATAGCACATCATCTAAACAGATACGTCACATTATAAACCAACACTGGCACTTCCTACTTAGGGATAAAGTTATTGGACCTATGTTGCACACTTCCCCTTTAATTACTTTCACAAAGGTGGCATAGAAAAATATAGGGGCAGTGTGTTCAAATAGATGTTTTTTATTGTGACATTTTATTAGTATCTTTAACCCAGTGTTCACAGGTTATATTGTTTAATAAAAATTTTAACCATATATCTCGGTCCCACGTGAATTCCTTTAGTTCTGAGTGCCGGTTCTATTCCATATTCATATTGCGGACATGCTAGCGGAGATCTATCCGTGCATGTCCACAGCTCTATAGGGTAAAACTAGGTGACAGATTCCCTTTAAAGATTGCTGTTCACAAGCGCAAACCATCCAACTTGAAGGAGCTGGAGCAGTTTTGCAAGGAGAAAAGGGCAACATTCCCAGTGGTAAGATGTGACAAGCTCATAGAGACTTATCCAAAGCAACTTGGAGCTGTGATTGCCGCAAACGGTGGCTCTACAAAGTATTGACTTTAGGGGGGTGAATAGTTATGCACATTGACCGTTTCTGTTATTTTGTCCCTTTTTGTTGTTTGCGTCACAATAAAAAAATAATAATAATCTTCAAAAATGTTCTGTAAATTATATGATGCAAATCCTCAAACAATCCATGTTAATTCCAGGTTGTGAGGCACCAAAATATGAAAAAAGTCAAGGGGGGTGAGTACTTCTGCAAGGCACTGTATATAACTTAACAGGTAAAATCAGCGTGTCTGTCACTAAACTATGCTTTTCTCAGAGGAGGCAACATAAGGGACTGACAGGTTCCCTTTAAAAAAACGGAACCTTAATAACAAAAGAAACTGTATAAGAATATCACTTTATGCAAAATGTTTGCCCACTTCTTCTTACTCAATATACTGTGTGGTTTGTTTACACTTACTCATATTACTTGGCGTAAAAATGTTCAAATCAGGGTGAGAATTATGTAAATTTAATAGCAAAGTTTCCAAGCTTACCACCGCCTCTGCATTCACAACCTTAATTCTTGTTATATTAAAGACATGAGAGCTAGAGGAAAAAAAGAGTGCACAAGGAGCTTTCTTTAAAATTTATACTAAAAGCAATGGACACTTTTTTTGGGGGAAATTTTGTATCCTTGCATTTCACTCATTTTGAGCTAAAAAAATTTTTGGAATTGGTCTTTGTTAAAAAATTTCCAACAGTTTTTGCTTTGCAGCCATCACTTTCAGTGTACCTGCAGACCATTTATTTCTGCTTTACAGTAAATCTTTTAGGGAGCTGACAGCTCGATCTGACAGCTCCTAAACACACATTAGCCGCATGCGTATCAGTTTGATAAGAATTTTTGCTATAAAGAGTGTTTATGAACTGACAGAAGTTCAGAGATAACGGCTACAGATTCAGCAGTCATAGAGTAGCTCCCTGACAGATTAACTGTAAAGCAGAAAGAAATATAAAGACTGATTGAAATGAACGAGGCTGAGCTGCAATACCAAGTACATCCACTATTCAATGGGCAGCGCTGTGCTTGGTAATCTGTAACTAGGCCACGGCGCTTATCAGTAGTGATGGCCAGTTCGCCATGTTCGCCCGCGAACACATGCGAGCTGCCATCTTAACTGACAAGTCCGGTGATGCACAGGTAAGTCCTTACCTTTGCCTGTGCGCGAGCCGGTCTGAAATGAAATGCGGTCTCCGGGTGCAGGCAGTTCCGAGAACAGCCCGATGAAGGCCCCGGCGGCTGTTCTCTGAACTGCCTGCTCCCGGTGACAGCATTTCATTTCAGACCGGCTCGCGCACAGGCAAAAGGTAAGGACTTACCTGTGCATCGCCGGACTTGTCAGTTAAGATGGCAGCTCGCATGTGTTCGCGGGCGAACTGGCCATCACTGCTTATCAGTACAGTGGCCTCCTCAAACAGCTGATCGGTGTTGGACACCCACGATCTGATATCGATAACCTATCCTTAGGATAGGTCATCAATATCTAAATATCTGAAAACTCGTTTAAATTATATTATTTCCATCACACATACACACACAAAATGCACATAAGGGACCAAGGAACCAAGCCCTCTTGGCTTACTTCCACAAAGTCCTCTTGGCTACAAAAAAGTACCTAAAAAGTTCATGTGATATCATCTTACAGATGATAGAGTACACACTATATAGAGTACACACTATATTTTGGCCCAACGTAGGCGCCTCAAAGGGCTGTTTAGTGGTTGCCCATGTCACCAGTAGGAAATAACCTAACCCCCATATCATCATTAAGTCTAGCAGGTTTTGATTCAAGGAAATAGACCCTAGTGGCAATTTATTGTCTACAAAGGCAGGTCCAAATGTTTTTTTTCTCCTGGACCTTTGGCGTTCATTATGGCTTCATAGACTGGGCCCACCGAAGGATCCTCTGGTACTCTGCTGGGTCAGTCCAATGCTGGACGAATATACTGTAAGCAATACTTTCTATTGGACTGAATGAAGCTGATGTAAGGTGTTGTGCACAGTGTAACAGTTCATGCCTCTGTAACAATTAGCTCTATTTTTTTCCTAAACTTTACTGCTTATGCAAAGTAAGATGTTCGGTAATGAGATCTATCCTGAAATGAGATGACAGTAAATCAGCCAGCTCACCTTGGCTCCTCAATCACTGGTGTACAGTTTTCTTCTCCGCAGACACATATGTCATACACATCACGTTACATCTGTCTTTTCATCAAGACTACACTTGGCTTTGAACATGCCATAAAACCACAAACCTTTCACAGCGCTAAAGGTCCAGGAATCTGACTAGTCCAGAAGGCTCACTACATGGAGTGATAAACAGTAAACCCCACTCCCAACACATTTGAATGAAGGCTTATTTAGACCTCATGCACATTACCAAATTTTTTCATCCATTCACTGACCCATTCACGTCTAGGTGGCCATGCATACATACGTATTTTTCACAGATCCATGTGGCCATTCTGCAAACTTTAGAACACATCCTATTTTTGTCCTTATTGTGGATGAGAAAAGTCTTTTCTTTTGATGGGAGTGAGAAAAATGTGGAAAGTACACAGAGGGTATCCGTATTTTGAGACCGGCCTGTGCATGAAGCCTAAGGCATATAATGTGTTTCTTAGGCAGATTACCAGACATGACACATAAAAGATTAAGACTGGCCCACCAGTTCTAGATTTTCTTCCAGTGGGTCCAAGTTCTGATACAATAATGGGCTCCTACTTTACCAGGGTCCAAGAGGTCCCAATTTGAAGATGTTTACCAGTCAATTACTTATGACCTATTATACATCAATTGGCCAAAATCAATGACTGTATCACGATAATGACACCTGTCAAGGGGTGAGATATATTACAGATCTGCCGCATGATTGTGTGAGTAAATGATTTTTTGATCTGGATCAGATCTAGAAGACTGGGTCAGAGCATCTTCAAAATCACAGTTTTTGATGGGTCCCTCCTTCCCGATGTGGTTACTTATCAAATGTGGTTCAAGGAAGAATAACCAGCTGACCAGCAACAGGGTTATGACTGTCCAAGACTAATTGATGTGCGTGCGGAGCAAAGGGTGGTCTAGAGCTACTGTAGTGTCACGATCAGTGTGGGGGGAACACAGGAGGGAAGGAAAACAGTAACTGGGCCTGAAAACTGGGGAAGGAACAGGTCACATCCTAAACAACCCATATCCGGGCCCTAACTACCTATCAATATGAACAGACCATGAAGGTACAAATATGCATAAGCTGTATACCTAGGCCCTTATATCCCTGGAATGAGGTTAGGACCAGAGACAACCCATTCCTCCCCAGATGGATGAATGGAAGTCTCTGTCTCAGGCCCAAATACAAACAACAGGGAATATAACAAACACAATACAATAAGAAAAGACAAGACTTAGCTGATAGTAGAAAACTGGCAACTCCAGAAACACCACAGAGTACAATCGACCAGCTAGTTAGAAGACTGGAAGAAAATGTATAAACCGCACCTCCAAGAGTGAGAAGCGGCTACTTATGGCAAAGGTAAATTACCAACAAGCAACACATGAAGCAAGGGGTGTGGCATTCACCAAAACACAGACACAATAAGATCCACAGAGAACTTGTCAATTTAACCCACGAGTTGCCAGTCTCTCCAATCTCCTGGTACCTGCCATGAAAACATCTGGGACATTTAGTTAATGCTGGCTATGATAGAAAGGTGTCATAACACACATACAGTACATCACAGCTTACCGTTTTGTAGGACTGTGTAGCCTCTGACTGATCCCTATCAACCACCTAAAGCACCTGGCGTGAGCATCAGAACTGGATCATGCAGCACTGGAAGAAGGTGGCCCAGGTGTCATGAATGATGTTTTTTTAACTTGGTTATGCACCTAGACTGAACTTTACTCCAGCTCCTAGATTTAGTAGTTTTCAGTCATCATTTCCATCACATCACACCCCAGCCATTCCCCCTTTTCAGAAAGTGGCGAGGACGGCATAGATTTGGGTGTAATGGCATTCAAAAGTCACAAAACACAGCTTTGTGACATTTTAATGCAAGTTTCTGGCATAGTGGTCATAATAAATTACCTCCATTCTGTCCAATAGACACAATATCAGACTGGGTTTCCCTGGGCCCACCAGAGGAAATTATTCTTGAGGCCCAACCCCTAAACCATCAATAAGGTCTAACAGATTTTTAATAAAATAAATAGAACCTAGTGGCAAGTGATTGGCTCAAAAGGCTACCAAATGTTTGGCTGGATCTTGGATCTTTGGGACCCTCTATGGTACTAGAGCCTGAGCCCATGGGAAGATCCTAAGGCACTCTGGTGGGCCAGTTCGATCCTGAATAGACATCTATTCAGAGCCAGCTTGTACGTCAATAAAATAAAATAAATCTGGTACAGCAATGGAGGATCTACAGGTATGAACCCAGTGCAAAATATAAAATCTCATAAAAATTGAAATGACTAAGGTAAATCCATTTCAACCACCGTGCGACGAATGATAAGAGGTGGCAGCTTTCTTTCCATACAGAAATGGACATTATCTAAAGACAGATGAGGGAAAGAAGCAAAAGTAAAAACTTATTTCAAGTTCACGTTTTACATGCTAAGCTGATGTATATAATGAAGGGGAGACAGCAGTAGAACATCATGCTCACAGTAACAGATTCATGATGATTTTCTTAGAATCGCTGAAGCATTAGGTCAACGGTATAGACTGACAGCACGACATGAGTTTGCCCTCTGCAATGCTTCTATACTTAGCAAAGTGGAAAAGATCAAGTAACACATCCAAGATTAACCGGGGCAGCGAGCCCTTTTCCTAGCCATGTCACTGCGCACAGATGGGGTGTAGGATACAGGCAGGCACTTAAGTGGAAAGCCAAATGCCCTTTTAGAAGCTTGCCTGAGAACAGCTGGCAGACAGCAAAATACCCAATGCTCCCATCATAGTCCTAGTTTCAACTGAACAAAGTAAAATTGATTGGTGCTTCAAAAACGAACACAAACATTTTAATCCCCTCGAAAACATATTAAAAGCATTGGCCTACTTTTGCTGAAACTCCATTAATATTACTTAAATTGCAATTGCTCAATCAATGTACCTCACAGGTTTTTTTTTGCCTTCCATCAACTTGCAGGATAACAGGCCGAACTGGATGGACAGATATCTTTTTTCGGCCTTATATACTATGTTACTATGTTAATGCAGTCTTATTACACGGATCATTCCCCAGAGCAGCTGGAGTGTTCCTATAGTGTACAGAGCCATCACCAAGGGAACAATGAATTCAGAATCATTCCAACGAAAATGTCAGGTCATCTGCCCGTGAATTGGATCTCAAGAGAACATGGGTCATGCAGCAAGACAAAGACCCTAAGTACACAAGTCGTTCTACCAAGGAACGGTTAAAGAAGAATAAGGCCCCTTTCACACGGGCGAGTATTCCGCACGGATGCGATGCGTGAGTTGAACGCATTGCACCCGCACTGAATCAGGACCCATTCATTTTTATAGGGCTGTGCACATGAGCGGTGATTTTCATGCATCGCTTGTGCGTTGTGTGAAAATTGCAGCATGCTCTATATTGTGCGTTTTTCACGCAACGCAGGCCCCATAGAAGTGAATGGGGCTGCGTGAAAATCGCAAGCATCCGCAAGCAAGTGCGCATGCGGTGTGATTTTCACGCATGGTTGCTAGGGACCCGATGGGGACCCGATCTTTATTATTTTCCCTTATACCATGGTTATAACGGAAAATAATAGCATTCTGAATACAGAATGCTAAGTAAATTAGGGATGGAGGGGTTAAAAAAAAAAAAAAAATTAAACTCACCTCATCCACTTGTTCGCGAAGCCTGGCTCGTCTTCATTCTTCTTCTTTGAGGACCTGGGAGAAAGGTGATGGACCATGTGGCGGACCATGTGATGAGCGCAGTGACATCACCAAAGGTCCTTTTCCTCCCAGGTCCTCAAAGAAGAAGAAAGAAGACAAGCGGGCTGCGCGAACAAGTGGATGAGGTGAGTTTAAGTTTTTTTGTTTGTTTTTTACCGCTCCATCCCTAATTTACTTAGCATTCTGTATTAAGAATGCTATTATTTTCCCTTATAACCATGTTATAAGGGAAAATAATAAAATCTACACAACACCTAACCCAAACCCAATTGCGCATTTTCCCGCGAAGCACCTGTATCCTATCCGGCCCTCACACGCGACGCCCCCGTGTAAAAGAGGCCTAAGGGTACATTCACACAACAGTGAAAAAAACAGCAGTTAAAAAAAGGGATAAACTGAGTTTTTCATGGCCATTTTGCATGTGTGTGTGTGTCCATTTCATGGTCATCTATTCATTTCTAATGTCCATTTGTCATCCGTTTTGCATCTTTTAGCGGGCACCATAGTACCATATTATTAAAGGGATTGTTCAGGATTAGAGTTAAACCCGGACATAACCCTTTCTTTACTCATTCACCATGAATGAATGCACAAGGCAAGGGCTTTTTCTTTCCTTGGTGATGTACCAGCTTCCGCCTAGCAGTAATCCCGGTGACGTCACCGGCACTAATGGGCTGTCTTTAGCGCTTGCCTAGACTGTAAAGTAGGCTAGGGCAGCGCTATCGACCGCCCATTAGTGCCGGTGACTTTACCGGGATTACTGCTAGGCGGAAGCTGGTACATCAAGAGTGTGCCATAAGAGTGCAAAGCAGTAATCAAAGCAAAAGGTGGCTACTTTGAAGAACCTAGAATATGACATATTTTCAGTTGTTTCACACTTTTTTGTTATGTATATAATTCCACATGTGTTAATTCATAGTTTTGATGCCTTCAGTGTGAATCTACAAATTTCATAGTCATGAAAATAAAGAAAACTCTTTGAATGAGAAGGTGTGTCCAAACTTTTGGTCGGTACTGTATGTCTGTCTTGTACTAATGGAACAAAGTCCTCAATCCCGGACAACCCCTTTAACAAGAATCCGTTTGTGAGTATAATAAATTATTTTATAATATACGGAGGAAGTCAGTGCTTCACTATGGTTGCGATTCCTTGATTACCTACAGGAGGGTCGGGTAGAGGAGAGACACCTATCTGTGCTTGATGGTTCTTTTCCATGTCTAGAGGAACGATTGGCCTTGTGCTGAGAGAATAAGGAGGCTCAGAGGAGTGAGCAGCAGCGTGGTCTTCTATTTAAACGATCAGCCTTGTGTCTATGTTTTTGCATTCCTATAGATATGACCTTTGAATACGGCAAGTCCTCCTAGCTCTAATATAGCATATGTCCTGTTAGGTTCCCCTCTCAGGACCCTCCTCTATGAACAGAACTGAGAGGCGATTTGTAGGACTGGACTCGAGCCATCCTTTTATTACATGGACGGCAAAGTATTAGAGATTGACCCCTGCTGGTGTAATGCTTGGCTGGCTGCAGTATCAGCCAGTTCTGGAAGCGAGATCCTGGACGATCAGCTGATCACTCCAGCAGTTGCATTTTGAAAGGGGATATATCTCATGAGACAACCCCTTTAATTGTCAAGGCCACCATATTTAAAAAACATCGCTCATAAGGCTTCAATGAGTTATACCCTAATTTCTCTTTGGCTACTGATGGCGCTAAAGATCATGAAATGTGATGCTTTCATTTGAGGGTTATTACTTGAGCGGATACAATACTAAATTGTCAGTTCAGTTAAAGCCCTTTTCTTCCAAGCAAAAAATTGCCTTGATCTGACCTTAAAGAGACGCATCAATTAAATTAAAAAGTCTAATTAAGGAAAATTACTTTGAAAGCTATTAACAAATCATGGAGGCAGACGGTATTAAATATTTACCTGGCTAGTATAACAAAGACGTTTTTTTTTTTTAGCAAACTATCCTCGCCATCCTTATTACCATAATTACTGTGCCTTGTTTCCAGGCTATTCTAGAGGGAAACCCTTTATAAAATGAATATCCCTGCATTCAGAGTATGACTCTCTTTTAACCTTTTACAAAAGTTTAATAAGTAAATGTCATATCAATCTATGGCGGAATAAATCATGGCTACTCATCCCCCCCAATGCACACACAGTAGAGAAGCAAACTTATTTTGGCTGCAAGAGAGATGGTCAAATGCCCCTTTCACTAGTGAAATAAAATGCACTTGAAGAGGACGTCACCTCTCCTGACATGTCCGTTTTAGTAACTACACGTATCCTTCTTACAATAATAATTCTGGAGCATCTATTGCTATGACTTACCTCCCCAGGAGAGTCAGGAGGCCCCTAAATGCATTAGGTGGTTGACCATCCTGTCAAAATTGCTAGTTTTAATTTCTTTTTTAAAGTAACTGTCTGTCTTGGATAATCCCTGTGTGTTATAAGCGCCTCCTGATGAGAAACTGTGACCCTTAGGGCCCATTCATGACCGTATATTCATTTTAATGGGGCCACAAAAGAGCCCTGCAAAAAAGATAGAACATGTCCTATTCTTGTTCATAATTGTGGACAAGAATAGGCATTTCTACACAGGTGAAAGGTGATCCAATCAGCAAAATCTGGAATGCACATGACCGAAATCCGTGTTTTGCGGATCTGCAATTTGCAGACAGCAAAAATGAATACGGTCATGTGAATGAGTCCTTAGGATGCTGCCACACAGTTATGTTTTTTGGTGCAGTTTTTGAAACCAAAACCGGGAGTGGATTGAAAAAAGTTGAGAAGTTGTTTCAGTCCTTAAAGGGGTTGTCTCATCATTGACAATGGGGGCATATCGCTAGGATATGCCCCCATTGTCTTATAGGTGCGGGTCCCACCGCTGGGACCTGCACCTACATCGTAAACGAAGCCCTGCAAGGTGGTGGCTGGAGGACTCCGGTCCGGCCACCACCAAGCCGGCTCCCTATAGAAGTGAATGGGAGCGTACTGCGCATGCGTGCCCCCCGCTCCTATTCATTTCTATGGGGCTGACGGAAATAGCCGAGCCAGCACTCAGCTATTTTTGCCGACCCCATAGAGAATGAATAGAGGGAGGCGGCGCATGCACAGTGCGCCCTCCTTCACTTGCGGTGCTCCATTCTCCATATAGGTACGGGTCCCAGGGGTGGGACCCACACCTATAAGACAATGGGGCCCCCGTTGTCCATGATGAGACAACCTTTTTAATACTTACTCTCCTGTTATGATCCAACCCTGATTTTAGCTTCAAAAACTACATCAAAAAGCTTGAACGTGTGACAGCAGCCTAAATGATCAACCATAATCAGTGATGGAACCTGGCAGCAAGTGTTCTCAGCAGCGTCCCTGCAGGGGAAAATGAAGCATTACACAGTTCCTATTCAAATAATTCATCTCTCTGTTGTGCACAGATGTGTCGGGTCCTCCAGGATCAGATACACTATTTTTCGTGTCAAATACAGTAACAGGGTTTTCAAGGAGTTTGATATTGATGGCCTATCCTCAGGATATCTGATTGGTGAGGGTTCCGATACTTGGCACCTGCGCCGATCAACTTTAGAGTCACTGGAGTGCTGTGGCCTCTTCTTGGGCCACTTAAGTCATGTTCAATCAAGTGAATGGGCCTGGACTGCAATTCCAAGAACAGCCACTACAGAATGGGCAGCGCTGTACTCGCTCTGCTGTGGGAAGGCCACCGCACTTACTAAAGCCTCGTCAAATAACTGATCGGTGGGGGCGCTGGGTGTTGGAGCCCCACCGGTCATATAATGATGTCCTATCTGAAAAGTAGTTTTGTAAGCCAGACAAGCCTTCTACAATGAGGATATAAAATATATTTCATTTCCATCACTGTAAAAGCAACTACAGTGAGTAAAGATATCAATTACAAAGGAAAAGGACTAACAGCTGGTGCTGTTTGCATTTCGTAGTTTGTTCTGAATTTCCCTTTACTTCACTTCGAACCAAAGAAAAATCTTTTCTCCTCTCAAGCTCGTATCCCCAGGCCTATTCTCAAGAAAGAGGCACGCTAATTGTACATATGCAATTGCTAGCACAAATAGTGCTCCTCTGGGGCATTTAGGTCATCTACACAGAAACACAGGCAGATGGATTAAATAGCTGGCCTTGGACGCCTCTCCGTTGTTGAAGTTTTGCCAGAATCACCGACTGCTTCCTGCTCAGATTAAACAAAGTAAAAAATGTGCCTATAAACCAGGAGCAGCTAATAAATGTTCCACAACTAAATGATTGTGCGGTATATTATAATGACCCGTCACTTACTGAAATGGAAATGGCAGCCAGAAAGTGATGCATGCCTCTATTACTGCCCGATGCAATTTCCATATTCTGAGACCTCCAGAAAGAAAAGGGTTTAGCGTATCGATATTCCTTTGAGAAGGTGGGTCACTGGGAAGGGAGGATACTATCTGACCTGTCTCTGTACCTATAAGACTTCTCAGCCACCTGATACAGCTATAATGATAAGCTCGGTAGTTTCTTAAATAATGAACCCAGTTTTTGATATAAACATACGGAGGCTGGTTGCGGTGCTGTATACTGCTTATCCATACATAGTGCAGCAAGTCTACTGTGTTATGTGCCACTTGTGCAGGGGGTGAGAGACTAGGGGCTCACCTGGCTCAGGGGCCCACCGAGCGATTCACCCTGTGGGCCAGTCTGAGCTTGGGTTCAGCTACCATACATTATGCCATCCCACACCGTAATCCCTAGAGTAGGACCGGTGTGATGTTTCCTTGTGAAGGCCTCTTCATGGTGTTGCCTGTGTGGCCTTCAAACCAATCTCTGGCTATCACTGCATCTGAGACAAAAGCTGGACTCATCGCTGAAGAGGACAGACCTCCATTCCAGCCTCCACTGCCTTTGACAGTTGGACGTCTGTCTCATAGTCCAATATCGTTCAAACATCATCTGACGGTATATAGACACAGTTTGCCGCCCTAGGCTCAGGATGTGATGTTCAATTTCACTTATAGTACAGAACAAATCACTACGCACCATTCTTTTAATTAGATAATCCGTCCATGCAGAGGTCCACCTCTGTGCACCTCTTGCTGTCATTCCAGTTCATCGTTGTTTTCCCAACCACCGAGACACACGACGTTGAAATGTGCTGACATCTGGGGCTAGGCACGTAGTGATCTGCAGGAGTGATAAACCAAGGTCTCTCAGTTCAAGGATTCTTTTTGAAGTTTCATGGGGCTAAAAAATGTTGCTTTCCATCTGGATTTTGTGCCCCTCATACATGCAAAACATTGGAGCTAGGTGCTTGAAAATGTCATCATTTGCAGATCTTAGCAACACCTGCTACATCTCTGATTTACATAACCTTACGGCTTGGTGCTGTAATTTCAATGTTGAGTGTATATAATTAAAAATTGATTAATTATTGCCTGTTCATTGGTAATGGCCATGTGGTTTTGCAGGTTTAGCCAAAAAATGTAGGGTCATGATGAATCGAAAATGCAATATAAGCCCATCAATTACAAGATGAATTTATCAATTTCTTAAAACATTTTTCTGTATCTCCAAGATAATAGAGTTTTGGGCAGAGAGACATTTCACAATAGATAATAGTATATAGGACAGGCTCTCTACCACCCAGAAATGTATTATAAAGCGGCATTTTTTTAAACACTAAAAGAACAAAAATGCATCGAATTGCAGGAATATATAATTAAAATTAAAATTTGGATATTATTGCTATATT
Organism: Bufo gargarizans; assembly: GCF_014858855.1. Lineage (NCBI taxonomy): Eukaryota > Metazoa > Chordata > Amphibia > Anura > Bufonidae > Bufo > Bufo gargarizans. The sequence goes on along the minus strand of NC_058087.1, from coordinate 41,098,906 downwards.
CCTTCAATAGATCTCTTTAAAAAGCCAAGATGAAACGGAGAAATAGCTTTCATATGTCCAGTTCATCCGACAGTTACACTGTTCCACCTGGTTAAATGATGTTATCTCCAAATGTCAATTCTTAGGGCTTTATCATATCCCGGTAATAATTCATAAAATCATAATTCATAAAATGTTGTAAAAATGTCCCATATCACTTATTCATAGTTGTATGGAGTTCATATAGTTGAATTTGTGGGTCAGTAAGAATAGTAAAATTAGGTTAGATGGTTAGTCCCATTTCATAGTTCGTTGCTCCTAATCATAAGCACTTAGTAATTGCTAATCACTGTGCCTCTTTAGTTTCACAAGGCAAATAGTATCAAACCTCTGAGGTTGTCTCGGTATAACTTCAAGCCTTATTGGAAGAGTATCACATTATACTGTAGGCTGTTATTGCTCCATATTATAAGGATATCCTTTGGGGTATTATAATTCTGCCATAGCGTTTCAGAGCAACTTGCTCCTTCATCAGTGGCTAGTTCTCATTCCCCATACATTTGTGCCTTTTATATCCCTGATAGGGGTGGAGTAACGTTCTTTCATTCAGGTGGATAAAAAAAAGTGAACTGGATTTCCATATTGGTACATACACATTATTTTTTTTCTCATATAGGGATAGATTGACTTGATGATATCATATAAGTGACTCTTATATATAACATCTAAAGTTTTTTTTTACCTATGCATAGTTATGTAAAAGCAATAATACAAACAAATAATAATATAAAAAAATAATAATAATACAAAAAATATAGAGCAATTATAAGAGGTACACCAAAACACAACATTAACGCAGCTTCAATATATCTTCATATTTTGGGATCTCTTGTCTTTTATTTGTCTTTTTTCTTTTTGTAAGTTTATAAATAGAATTTAAAACAAGAAATATATATATAAAAAAGGGTATAAAATATAAATATATATAAAAATGCAATTGCGTTTCTGATGCGTTCTTGATGCGTTGTCTATTTATCCTTCCTTTTCAACATATTTCCTCCAATATAATTCACCCTCATGCCAACCTGAGCTACAGTATATACAGACTTTTGGGTGATTACATGTGTGTTCAAAGGGAATTTTTTTTATTTTTTATTTTTTATATAAACTGTTCTATAAAATATTTAATGGTTTATAAAATATTTTGTAAAATGTTGAGAACAATATTGTATCCGACTTTTGCTTATCTTCAATATAATGTATATTCTCTTTTCTAATCTAGGTCATAATCTGTGGGGTAGTCCATACACAAGAGCACCTAGGTCCAATTTGTGAGACGGGTGAGCCGCTATCTATAAATATCTATATATATATATATTTCACAATAGGTGTCACTTGTACCATGCATATTAGTTACATGACTGAAAGGAGAGGAGACACGAAAAGACAAATTGTCTAAAATCTGATTGACAGCTACTGGAAAAACACAAGGGAGGAAATGTATAATGGTATAATGAGAGTGTTACTTCAGATATGATTAGGGAATATGACTGCAAAGCTGATCTGGAAAATGTGTGCGTGATGGTAATAAATTTATGCCCCACTTAAAGGGGTTCTTGGTATTTTTCTTACTGATCTATCCTTTGGATAAGTCATCAGCATCTGATTGGTGGGGGTCCGGCACCCGGGACCCCTGCTGATCAGCTGAATAAGAAGGCCGTGGAGCTCGCAGTAGTGCTGCAGCCTTCTTGCCACTTCCTGCAGGCCAGTGATGTCACATAGTCATGACATCACTGCCTGCAAGAAGGCCGTGCTGCTACTGCAAGCACCGCTGCCTTCTCAAACAGCTGCTCGTTGGGGGTCTGATGGCCTATGAAAGCATAGATCATCAGTAAGAAAAAGACGTCCCTTTAAGTATATTGCTGAAGTTTTTTGGTCTTGTCTTGATGTAATGCTATCACAGTCATGTACAGTACCTTCTACCAACTTTGCATTATTTTAACCATTACACCTCTTCAACCTTCATCAGCCTTGCTCCAAACCCAATGCTCTTACCATAACTGCTTGCAGCAATAACTTACTTTTTGCAAATGGCCTCTGCACCAAGTATGGTTGTGCAGACTTAGGTCAGTGTTTGGGTACTATCTATTGAATAAGTGCCTAGGTAGCAAAGAGGCCACAGAACCCCATTGTATGATTGGTAGGGGTCCCAGCGAGTATGACATGTATGGCACATTCAGTGGAATACCCAGGAATACAAGTTTTCCAGGGCTGTGACCCATGGCCTTTTCACCACTGACTATGACATCAAGTATGCTATGACTAACAGGCTTCACCTCTGGTCATTAGAAATGCAACCCTATGGTAAAGCCTTAACCTTCCCACAAGAACTAAGAGTAGCAGCGATCATATCTTTAGTAATGGCTTCCTAATTCAGGAAGCTGAGCTAAAGGGCCCCTGCAGCTTCTTAGTACCAGTCCTTACATAAAATGTTATAAGTAACATATGCGTAAATGAAATGTGCACCTCATGGGCTGAGCCAGGAAGGAGGAGGACCTAAGATTGGGATCCCAATCCAATTGTATTTGTGTTCCCTTTCTGCCCATATCTCTGGAGGCAGACAAGGGACAAATTTCACATTTTCTTTATTTTTGTAATTATTAAGCATGTACCTTATATATTAAGCCTTAGTTTTGCCCAACCGCCCTAAAGAGCTCTAAGCATTTCTGTAGAGCGTAAGTTGTAACTTGCCCATGTTACCCATTTAATGAGTAGAGTTGGGTCTTATGACACATATTCAATAAGTGGTAGAAACACTGGCGTTCCTGGGCATTTAAAACATTGTCTTGCAACTTTTGCTTTTCACCTTACATTTCTTTGGAACATTCTGGCAAAAAATGTTCTTTTGTCTTTCTGCAAACTGTACCGTAAATCACAATGGGGAGAATTTTCCAGACAAGATATGTAAAATAGCCACTTTGTCTTTGAATAAAAAAAATATATATTACAGGGAGATGGATGCCAAAGGAGAGAAATCTGGTTCATGCATATTACATGAATCCTAATTACACTAGGACAACACTGCACTGACATCTGTAGTCTCAGCGCTGGAATTCGTCACCTAGAACAGAAGACCTTTCGCTCTTAAATTAATTTGGACCTTCTTGTGCAACCAATTTATATTCTGGTCCTGTGTTCAATTTTGACAATTAAAATGTCCTTTTAATAACATGAGCTTTAACTTATTTTTTTAAGGCTACTTTCACACTCGCGTTTGGTGCGGATCCGTCATGGATCTCCACAAACGCATCCGTTCAGATAAAACAACTGTCTGCATCCGTTCAGAACAGATCCATTTGCATTATCTGTAACATAGCCAAGACGGATCTGTCTTGAACACCATTGAAAGTCAATGGAGGACGGATCCGTTTTTTATTGCACCATATTGTGTCATAGAAAACAGATCCGTCCCCATTGACTTACATTGTGTGCCAGGACGGATCCGTTTGGCTCAGTTTCATCAGACGGACACCAAAACACTGCAGGCAACGTTTTGGTGTCCGCCTCCAAAGCGGAATGGAGACTGATCGGAGGCAAACTGATGCATTCTGAGCGGATCCTTTTCCATTCAAAATGCATAAAGGCAAAACTGATCTATTTTGGACCACTTGTGAGAGTCCTGAACGGATCTCACAAACGGAAAGCCAAAACGCCAGTGTGAAAGTAGCCTAAGGCCTCTTTAACACTGGCGTGTGCGCTCCGTTGCCGTATTGCGGACCGCATTTGCGGATCCACAATACACGGGCGCCGTTCCGTAGGCATTCCGCATCACGGATGCGGACCTATTCACTTGAATGGGTCCGCAAATCTGGAGATGCGTAATGGTGCGGAACGGAAGTACGGAACGGAACCCTACTGAAGCACTACCGTGGGGTTTCGTCCCGTACTTCCGTTCCGCAAAAAGATAGGACATGTTCTATCTTTTTGCGGAACGGCCGGATCACAGACCCATTCAAGTGAGTGGGTCCGCGATCCGATGCGGCTGCCCCACGGACTGTGGTCCTGCATTGCAGCTCGCATTTTGTGGGCCACAGCATGACCACGGGGCGCACACGCCAGTGTGAAAGAGGCCTAAAGCTGCTAGAAACAAGTAGTTACTAAAAGACATGTCTGGAGAGATGACAAGTCCTCTTTAAATAGGTTGCCCACTCCTTTACAAGTGATGGTCTATACTCTGTATAATCCATCCCGCACCCTCACTGATCTCAGCTCTTTTTATTTATTTTTTGCAGTAGCTGCAGAACAGTAGGAGCAGTGCTGTAATCAGCTCCATCTTCTGCACGATGCCAGAGCTACTGCAGAACCTCGGCAGATCAGATAGTAATGGTCTATTCCAAGGATAGGTCATGACTTGTAAAGGAGTGGACAACCTCTTTTAAGGGGTTATCCTATGAATAATGTAAAAAATTAAAATCTTATAGTACATGACAATCTCTTTCTAACAAAGCTAGAACCGGCCCTGTACCTCACATGGATCTTCCCATTTATTGCTCCACTGGCTCTTGTAGATTTATTTCAACCTGGCAGCTCAGGGGTCATGTCCGTTCTGCTGCATCTGGTGGCAGTTGAAGAACAGAACTGAGCATGTGCGTCCACCTCAGTAAGGTGGACAGAGAAATTAGGAAACGGAAAAAAAGCAGGTGACGCTATACAGATAGATTTCAATAAATAGCTCAGTGGCTACCATACATTTTTTAATAACATGTCATTAGAAAAGTATTCAGATTCAGCTGCTGGTTTGAAAACTGTTGAATATTTTTCATGCGACAAGCTAAACAGTAAATGTTATTATTAATTTGCCATATTTTTAGATTTGTGAGAAATACCACATCTAAAACAATGGCTCATAACCCAGTGCAATTGTTTAAAAAAACAAACTGAAGCCGCTATCATCTTGTAAAAAATAAATAAAAAATAAGCAGAAATTCCTTTACTTGAACTTGCCAAATCAAATTTCACCCATAGACATTTAATAAGATTACAAATAAACCAAAATAAGCACGTCTAGAAGAGCAGTCACATATCTGAAGCTGCTAGACTCCCACACAGACTGTACACTTAAATGTCAAGATTCAGACGGAAGAATTACCAGTGTACCGCTCTCCCGTACCAAGATCTGATGCACTACACGGCTAATCAAGTGAATATTCATACTCCCAGCATGATAGATTTTCCACTGACTTCAGATGTAATGCACCATAACAGTGTGTGCCCCTTACAAAACATTTTTGTTATTAAAGGCTATGTACACTTTTTGTGATTGCCTTTTACTCATTTTAGGCTGCAAATATTTTTAATTGGTCTTTATTTACCTCAAAAAAATAATAAAAGCTCAAAAACACTTATTTAAACCACATTTCTTATCAGTAACTTAACCGCTACCCGACCACCTAACGCAGGATTAGGGTCCATTTTAGGGACCCTAAAGCGTGAGAAGTCTGGAATCCAAATGCCTAAAAATGCCCTCCTAAAAGGTACTCATTGGAATTTGGGCCCCTTTGCGCACCTAGGCTGCAAAAAAGTGTCACACATGTGGTATTGCCGTTCTCAGGAGAAGTAGCGCAATGTGTTTTGGGGTGTATTTTTACATATACCCATACTGTGTGTGAGAAATATCCCTGTAAATGACAACTTAAAAAAAAAATGTATACAAAGTTGTCAATTTACAGAGATATTTCTCTCACCCAGCATGGGTATATGTAAAAATACACCCCAAAACACATTTCCCTACTTCTCCTGAGAACGAAGATACCACATGTGTGACACTTTTTTGCAGCCTAGGTGCGTAAAGGGGCCGAAAGTCCAACGAGTACCTTTAGGCTTTACAGGGTTGCTCACAATTTAGCCCCGCCCAAAATGCCAGAACAGTAAACACACCCCACAAATGACCCCATTTCGGAAAGTAGACACCCCAAGGTATTCGCTGAGGGGCATATTGAGTCCATGAAAGATTGAACTTTTTGTCACAAGTTAGCGGAGACTTTGTGAGAAAAAAAAACAAAAAACAATTTCCGCTAACTTGTGCAAAAAATAAAAAACTTTTATGAACTCGCCATGCCCCTCATGGAATACCTTGGGGTGTCTTCTTTCCAAAATGGGGTCATTTGTGGGGTGTTTCTACTGTCTGGGCATTGTAGAACCTCAGGAAACATGACAGGTGCTCACATTTTTTCACCATAGTTTGTAAACGCTATAAGTTTTACTCAAACCAATAAATATACACTTATTGCATTTTTTTAATCAAAGACATGTAGAACAATACATTTTGAGAAAAAATTATATAGAAATGTAGTTTTAATTGAAAAATGTTACAACAGAAAGTGAAAAATGTTGTTTTTTTGCAAAAATTTCCGTCAATTTTGATTAATATAAAAAAAAGTTAAAATATCAGCAGCAATGAAATACCACCAAATAAAAGCTCTATTAGTGAGAAGAAAAGGAGGTAAAATTAATTTAGGTGGTAAGTTGTATGACCGAGCAATAAACCATGAAAGTAGTGTAGTGCAGAATTGTGAAAAGTGGTCTGGTCATTAAGGGGGTTTAAGCTAGGGGAGCTTAGGTGGTTAAGAACTGAGCTATAATGAGTGTTTATAAGGTCAGAGATCAGAGATAAGGGGGTCAGCTGAGCTGCCTGATAGAACACAGTAAAAACACAGAGTATGCTTCTAGACAATCTCAAAGCTATACAGAGAAAGGGGCTCATAATTTTTAATAAATACAATTTTAGCTCAAAATAGGTACAATGCAATAATAAAAAAATGCCCTCAAAGGTGTCCGAAGCCTTTTCTAGATACTGAGTCCGAAGCCTTTTCTAGATACTGACATGCTTGTCTAGATCTGGTGGTTGCTCACATGTAAGTTTCATGTCAGAGAAGAAACATACAATGCAAGAGCAGGGAAAATTGCCCATAATATCACGGGGGAACCAGGAGTGCAGGCTGATCCCTGGAGCCCTGGGCCAAAGAGGGTGTGCGCCGAGGCTCCGGGGTGTCAGGAGGCACAGGCGGCAAAGCCCAGCATGCAGGCAGTCCAGTGTGAACTGCCTCTGCTCAAAAGCCGGCATCTGAAGTTTTCTTCTGTTCCTCTGGTATTGTATGTATTTTGGCTGTGGACTTCAGGATCTGGTATTGTGACTACATTTCCTGGCTTCTGGAGACTTGGTCTTGTATTGCTCTCCTGGTTTTGACTTCTGGCGCGTATGGCCTTCCCATTTGCTACTGGCGTTCTTGGCATTTAGTTGACCGACTAGCTTTTGACCCTAGTACCGTACGACTACTCTTTTTGTGTCTGTTTGTTTGTTCCCTGTTTGTGTTTTGCTTCCTCACATACAGAATATAGGGACCATCAACCAGTTGTGTGTGACAGTGCAAGTGGGCAGGGATAGTGGGTTTGGGAAGTTTTAGGGCTACACTATCCCTGTGTGTGTGAGTTCTGTGTCATACCCTGACTTATAAGCCACTCTTTCACTGTTTCATACACCACCCTTTGAGATCAGCCCTTTATTTTATAGCAGAATTGTGGCACAATTCTGGCACAAAATGTTGTACTTTAGGTTACGCCACTCTCCTGTGAAGCTACCCCCTTTCCAATTAAGTCACATACTCTTGTAAAGTTAGTGTTTCTAAAGCTAGGGCTGCCAAATAGCTCCAAAAATGCTCCATATTTTGCCAAATTTTGGCACAATTTATGTCCAGCAAATCTGGACCAGTGTATCAGTTTTACCCAGTTTTTCATGACTAAATGAGACACAAGCAAAATTGCACTTTGAACTGTATATTGTTGTCAACTGGACAATGTTTAACCTGATTACAGGCGTCGATTATTTTAAAAGCTACTACAAACATCCAACAAACAGGTTGTCAGAAAGATCGGCCAACAAGATACATGGGAAGCCTCTCTTCTATCTTCTGATAGCAGATGTTGGGAGAGAGAAGGGTCAGTCATGGATAGATTTCAACACTCCTTATCCTTTTATTCTCAGGGAGATAAGCTGATCCCCAGAGGTATCTGGCAGCAGCTTTCTCCTGTCTACTGTTCACACTACATGCATGCTTGGTCGAGCCTAGCATGGATCTGTATTGGTGGATTGGGAGAAATCATGGTCTGGCAACTACTTTGTGTCTATCTCCAGCTTTAAAAGCTTACTCCTCTAATAATGAAGCTCCCTCTAGTGGTGGCTTTAGGAAGCCAGAATGTTATTTTTTTTACAGAGGGCCTGTCACCACTCATGACATGTCTGTTTTACTAAATAATTGTATTCCACATAAAATTACCATTCTGGGGCATCTTTTCATATAACTCTATGCTGTACAATCCCTCTGATATTATAATTAGAAGCTTAAAAAGGAATCCCTGTGTGTTACCAGTCTGACACTATTCAATCAGTGCTGCCAGTGCCAGACCCACCTCCAACTGGTAACACATGTCTTATTTAGGGTGGGTTCGCACTAGCATTATGCCATTCCGTTATAGGTTCCGTTTATAACGGAATATAATGGAATGGCCAGACAGAATGCAAAACAGAAGCCTTTAAGAGGCATTCCGTTTTGCTTCATCCTAATAGAAGTCTATGGGGAAGACTCGACAGGACTTTGTTTCCGTCCTGCATATCGGAAACCATACGGATCCGTTATGCTTGCCCATAGACTTCTATTAGGACGGAGCAAAATGGAATGACTCTTAAAGGCTTCTGTTTAGCACTCGGTCTGGCCATTCTGTTATATTCCATTATAAACGGAACCTATAATTGAATTGCAAAACTCTAGTGCGAACACACCCTTAAATGTATTTCTATGCAGGGAATTTAGTGCTATGTATCAGCAAAAGAAAGCACAAAGAGGGGGCAAAAGAGTTCAGTTATTATAATGGAGCAGGGATCATAATACATATAGGATGCATACAGGGGCGTAGCTATAGTGGGTGCAGAGGTAGCAGTTGCTACCGGGCCCAGGAGCCTGAGGGGCCAAAGACCCTTGTTCCACATAAGACACTGGCATTATAGAAAGTGCATGCTGGTCAATTTACACCTCTGGCTGGAGAGAAGGGGTTAGGTCAAGAATTTGGCATGATGGGGTGCCCTTTTAATGTTTGCCTCAGGCAGCAGGAAGGCTATGTACTCCCCTACCCCTTGCCAACATGCACTGAGGGAAGGGGGCCCAAGCTGAACTCTTGCACCAGGGCCCATGAGCCTTTAGCTACGCCCCTGGATACCTACATTGTCATACCATATGAGTGCATGCAAGTATACAACAGAATATAGCCGGGTGTAATTCCCAAAGTTAAAGGGGTTATCTAAGTTTGATAAAAACCCCTCTAGGATGCCCAGCCCTGTGACCCTACACATACTTACCTGGTCCCCGATGCCGATTTCTTCTAGGATACTCCACGGCTATGGCTGCATCTCCCCTGTCAGCAGAAATTAACATCTGGCGACAGGTGAGGTGCAGCCAATAGCAGGATCAACGGTGACTTGCCTTCTTGCGTCACATGGGTACGGTTTTCCAGGACCTATGAGAAGGTGTTATTTAAAAAATTTACTTTCACCAAGTTATCTATAGATCTTTATGGATATTCTTTAGATGTAAATATACTGTATATAGCCCTGTAATCTCAACTCAGAGAGCACACTGACACACACTGAAGGATAATACATTACACTGTTACAGTCATCTCCAGGCTGATGGGGATTATTAGACCTATTCTTAACTTCTGAAGAATACCTTCAAATAATGGATAGATTACAGTATAATAGCATGAACAAGGAACAGAGGCCACAGTCAAGGCCCTGGAGGGTTCGAGTCTAAAATCAGCCTCTGACAAATGGTTTTAACCATCAAATGGAAAAACTATTAGAGATGAGCAAATTCAAAAATTCAATTAGCCGGTTCGCTGAATTTTTGTGGGAAAGATTTGGTTCGATCCGAATATATTTGCGGCGAATTACGTTAAAAAACGGCTATTTCCTGGCTGCAGAGAGCCTTTATAGTGCCTTGCAGTAGCACGCATAGGGAGTCTGCTGTAGTAGTGAAATAATACTGTGAGTCAGTATGACATGCAGATGACAGGTCTCGCTCTTAGAATCACTGCACACTTCACTTATTTGGGCAGTCACGGGGCCAAAACTGACCAAATAACTAAAGTATGAACTCAGCCTTACAGGTCAATGTTAGAGCCAAGAAGAAGCGCACTCCTTTCACACCGTCGTCAGCTGATTCCACATAGATATCTACAGAACCTGTTCTATTAAACACTTATACAACTAGAGCCCCCCCGACAGAGTGGAGAGGGTGTCAGTAATAAGTTTGTGTTGACGTCACTGATTAATTTGCCCTTCCTCTGATCCGTCAGAACAATAACCCACAAAAAACGGATCCTGTCTGTGGAGCATCCACCTTCACTCGGCCAGCATTTGCTCAATAATCCATCAGTATTGCTAATGCCCAAAAAAAACAGGAGTTGATCTAAAACAGAGATGACACGTGAATAGAATATTTGCATGTCTTCTGTGTTTTGTACCCACTCCTGCTTTTGGCTACAAAATCACAAGCCAATTCTGATGGGACCATACAGGCCTTACAGCCTCTACACAGACAGGATCCGTTGTGCGTCTAATTTTTCCTTCCTTCTAACAGATCAGAAGAAAGGCCAAATAAATGATGATGTCAGCCAGGCCCGAAAGCAAAAATAGTGGACCAGTCATGTGGTGGGGAGGGTGGGAAAAGCATGAGAAGTCCACAGAGTGGACCTATGACATAGTGGTGAGGTGGAAGCAGCATGAGGAGACCACACAGTGGCCCAATGACAGGGTCTGGAGTTGGCAGCAGGATGAGGAGGCCACCGAGTGGCACAATGACAGAGTCTGGAGGTGGCAACATCAGGAAAAGGCCACCAAGTAGCACAATGACAGAGTCTGGAGTTGGCAGCAGTATGAGGAGGCCACCAAGTGGCACAATGACAGAGTCTGGAGTTGGCAGCAGTATGAGGAGGCCACCGAGTGGCACAATGACAGAGTCTGGAGGTGGCAACATCAGGAAAAGGCCACCGAGTAGCACAATGACAGAGTCTGGAGTTGGCAGCAGTATGAGGAGGCCACCAAGTGGCACAATGACAGAGTCTGGAGTTGGCAGCAGTATGAGGAGGCCACCGAGTGGCACAATGACAGAGTCTGGAGGTGGCAGCATCAGGAGAAGGCCACTGAGTGGCACAATGACAGAGTCTGGAGGTGGCGGCAGCAGCAGCAGCAGGAGAAGGCCACCGAGTGGCACAATGACAGAGTCTTGAGATGGCAGCAGTATGAGGAGGCTACCGAGTGGCACAATGACAGAGTCTGGAGGTGGCGGCAGCATCAAGAGAAGGCCACCGAGTGGCACATTGACAGAGTCTGGAGTTGTCAGCAGTATGAGGAGGCCACCGAGTGGCACAATAACAGAGTCTTGAGGTGGCAACAGTATGAGGAGGCCACCGAGTGGCACAATGACAGAGTCTGAAGTTGGCAGCATCAGGAGAAGGCCACGAGTGGCACAATGACAGAGTCTGGAGTTGGCAGCAGTATGAGGAGGCCACCAAGTGGCACAATGAGCGAATCTGGAGGTGGCAACAGCAGCAGCATCAAGAGGATACCATAGAGTGGCAAGGTGACATAGTGTGGAGATGGCAGCAGCAGCATTAGGATACCACAGAGTGGCAAGGTGACATAGTGTGGAAATGGCAGCAGCAGCATCAGGATACCACAGAGTGGCAAAGTGACAGTGTGGAGATGGCAGCAGCAGCAGCATGATACCGCAGAGTGGCAAGGTGACATAGTGTGGAGATGGCAGCATCAGCAGCATCAGGATACCACAAAAATGGCAAGGTGACATAGTGTGGAGATGGCAGCAGCAGCAGGATACCACAGAGTGGCAAGGTGAAATAGTGTGAAGATGGCAGCAGCAGTATCAGGAGACCACAAGTGACCCGGTGACAGAGTGGGGCGGTGGGTGGCAATACCAGTACCTGCTGACGAAGGTGGGTGAAAAAAGGAGCACTTGGCATCAGATGTGTGGCATCAGGTGGGTGGCAGCATCAGAGTAGTAGCTGAGGCAGGTAGCCAGAAGAAACCGGTCTCTTTTTTCAAGGTTTGGGTGAGGCAGCATGGATGATCTAATCAGATGCATCGGGCATTGGTGGGTGGAAATCCTGGCTGATCCATACCTGATTCATCTTGACAAAGGTCAGTCTCTCCACATTTTGGGTGGACAGGCGAGTTCTCCTTGGGGTAACTATGGCCCCCGCCGCACTAAACACCCGCTCTGATGCCACAGCTTTTCCAGGGCAAGCTCTGCTAGTTGCAGCCACAAATCCAGTATGGCTGCCCAGTAGATCTTCAATGTAGGTTGGCAGGGTGCTGTCCAAGTATGCCACCACCTGCTGGTTCAGACCCTGCTCCAGGTCTACCAGCTGCTGTTGGTGAGTAGTTTCTTCACTATGAGGGTGAAGAAAGCTACTCATCAGCGACTGTAGACTCAGGCTGCTGCTGATAAAGCTGGTACTGCTCCTGCCACCCCACTCCTCCCCAGCAGCCATGGCAGTGGAACGTGAGCGCAGATGATCCCCCGTCAGACCTGCGAGAGGATGGACGATGGTGCAGATAGGCAGCGGCCAACTGACTACATAGGATGTCTCTGTAGCAGCTAAGTTTGTCCTCCCTCTCAGTGGGGTCCAACAAGGTGGAGAGCCAGAAGTCATCCCTCTGCCGAATGGTGACAATTCGGCTGTCACTACGCAAGCAAGTGAGCATGCATCAGGCAAATTGTGCAAGTGACTCGGAGGAACTCCCTGCCTCCATCTCCACTGCATACTGCCACGATGTGTCTGGGTCCTCTGTCTCGTCTTCCTCATCGCCCTGTAGCTCCTCTGGCTGCTCCTGCTCCTCCTCTCCTGTCACCTGAGTAGAAAAACCACCCACTTCGCTACACATTGCCTGTGCTGCAATGTAATCCTCCCCCTCCTCCTCCAGTTCAGCCCCCACAGGCCACGTCTCCAGTCCTCTGACCAGTCATTGTTACCACCATCTGTTCCAGGACATGAAGCAGTGGAATGATGTTGTTCATCCCGTAGTCCTGGCAACTGACAAATAACGTGGCGTCCTCAAAGGGCCTGAGCAAATGGCAGGTTTCACGCATGAGCTGCCACTGGCTGACATCGAAGTTACACAGGGGAGTACTCCTATCTGCTTGCATCATCAAGAAATCGTTAATGGCCTTTCTCTGTTCGTACAGTCGGTCCAACATATGGAGGGTGGAATTCCAATGGGTGGAAACATCGCATATCAGCCTTTGGGGGATGCCGTTCTGCCGCTGCAGCTCAAGGAGGGTGTGCTTTGCGGTGTACGAGTGGTTGAAGTCCATGCAAAGTTTCCTGCCCATTTTTAGGATGTCTTGCAGATGGGTGGAAAACTTCAGGAACCGCTTGACAACCAGACTGAACACGTGTGCCATGCAGGGCACATGGCTCAGTCCTCCTTGATGCAGTGCCGCCACCATGTTCTTCCCGTTGTCGGTCACCATGGTTCCGCTTTTCAGTTGTCTCGGAGAAAGCCAGGATTCAATTTCTTGATGAATCACATGGAGCAGTTCCTCCCCTGTGTGACTCCGTTCGCCCAGGCAAACGAGGTACAGAACAGCGTGACACCGCCGTGCCCTGCACATGTGGTATGCTTGAGGGACACTGTGACTTGTCCCTGCAGTGGAGGCTGAGGACATGTTGGAGGATGAGAAGGCAGAGGCGGACATTGTCGCAAGACCAACGGCGTGACAACGTGGAAGCGGCGTGACCTGGCCAAGTTGCTGGTGTGGCTGTGCAGGAACCACATTCACCCAGTGGGCTGTAAAGGACATGTACAGGTCCTTCTAAAAAAATTAGCATATTGTGATAAAGTTCATTATTTTCTGTAATGTACTGATAAATATTAGACTTTCATATATTTTAGATTCATTACACACAACTGAAGTAGTTCAAGCCTTTTATTGTTTTAATATTGATGATTTTGGCATACAGCTCATGAAAACCCCAAATTCCTATCTAAAGAAATTTGCATATTTCATCCGACCAATAAAAGAAAAGTGTTTTTAATACAAAAAAAGTCAACCTTCAAATAATTATGTTCAGTTATGCACTCAATACTTGGTCGGGAATCCTTTTGCAGAAATGACTGCTTCAATGCGGTGTGGCATGGAGGCAATCAGCCTGTGGCACTGCTGAGGTGTTATGGAGGCCCAGGATGCTTCGATAGCGGCCTTAAGCTCATCCAGAGTGTTGGGTCTTGCGTCTCTCAACTTTCTCTTCCCAATATCCCACAGATTCTCTATGGGGTTCAGGTCAGGAGAGTTGGCAGGCCAATTGAGCACAGTAATACCATGGTCAGTAAACCATTTACCAGTGGTTTGGCACTGTGAGCAGGTGCCAGGTCGTGCTGAAAAATGAAATCTTCATCTCCATAAAGCTTTTCAGCAGATGGAAGCATGAAGTGCTCCAAAATCTCCTGATAGCTAGCTGCATTGACCCTGCCCTTGATAAAACACAGTGGACCAACACCAGCAGCTGACATGGCACCCCAGACCATCAATGACTGTGGGTACTTGACACTGGACTTCAGGCATTTTGGCATTTCCCTCTCCCCAGTCTTCCTCCAGACTCTGGCACCTTGATTTCCGAATGACATGCAAAATTTGCTTTTATCTGAAAAAAGTACTTTGGACCACTGAGCAACAGTCCAGTGCTGCTTCTCTGTAGCCCAGGTCAGGCGCTTCTGCCTCTGTTTCTGGTTCAAAAGTGTCTTGACCTGGGGAATGCGGCACCTGTAGCCCATTTCCTGCACACGCCTGTACACGGTGGCTCTGGATGTTTCTACTCCAGACTCAGTCCACTGCTTCCGCAGGTCCCCCAAGGTCTGGAATCGGTCCTTCTCCACAATCTTCCTCAGGGTCCGGTCACCTCTTCTCGTTGTGCAGCGTTTTCTGCCACACTTTTTCCTTCCCACAGACTTCCCACTGAGGTGCCTTGATACAGCACTCTGGGAACAGCCTATTCGTTCAGAAATTTCTTTCTGTGTCTTACCCTCTTGCTTGAGGGTGTCAATGATGGCCTTCTGGACAGCAGTCAGGTCGGCAGTCTTACCCATGATTGCGGTTTTGAGTAATGAACCAGGCTGGGAGTTTTTAAAAGCCTCAGGAATCTTTTGCAGGTGTTTAGAGTTAATTAGTTGATTCAGATGATTAGGTTAATAGCTCGTTTAGAGAACCTTTTCATGATATGCTAATTTTTTTAGATAGGAATTTGGGGTTTTCATGAGCTGTATGCCAAAATCATCAATATTAAAACAATAAAAGGCTTGAACTACTTCAGTTGTGTGTAATGAATCTAAAATATATGAAAGTCTAATGTTTATCAGTACATTACAGAAAATAATGAACTTTATCACAATATGCTTATTTTTTTAGAAGGATCTGTATAACTGCAGAAGTGAACTGCGTCTATATTTTTCTTTTTCCACAGATATAAGCCACTAAAGGCTTTTCAACATAGCACTTGCACCCCAAGAACAAATTGCTGGAATGACAGAGCTGTATAATGACTATTTGGATCCCCAAATGATCTTTCCCTGCATTTGTAAATCGCTTTTCTAGCAATGTCCCTAGCGCCTTCTGATGTCTCTCCCTGCACTAAGATGCTGTGAAATGATTCTTCCCTATCCTTTCCCTGCACTTATAAATTATTTTTTTCACAATGAGGTTTCTCCTATTGCTGTCCCTAGCGCCTTCTCACGTCTGTCCCTGGAAAATGTCTGAATCCAAGATGGCTGCCGTATTTATAGGGCTGTAACATCACAGGGCTGGCTGCTTATTGGCTGCATGCAGGCATGTCAATCTGGCTGATTCCGCCTTCCCAGAATTCCTTGCGCCATGTCAGGTACACATTTATAGAGACAGTCCTCATATATACAGGGTGCTCTGTTGTCCAGCCAGTAAAAATTTTGTCTATTTCATCCAATGGGAACAGGTTACTACATGGTCAATAGTAATAGTCAGCATGTTTTGAAAAGATATTGAAGAATGAAATTAATATGGATTATTGCAACAATTTCACACTTCCCTTTAGCAGCTTAGGAATATTTATAATGAATGTGATTTTTAATTAGAGCTTATTTTTCCATCCCTTGAAGATAGAATAAATCAACACTCATTTTCCAGATTCCAGTGAAAAAACTGAATGTGGCTTCTGAGCGGTCAAAATGGGTCAGTGCTGATAGAGAAGTCCAAAAGTGTTAATTTATAAGGACAAGACTCAATTTAATCTAATGGAAAATCAAGTGTTTTGGGAGAAATGTTCATGGCCCATTGCAAATCAATCGGGAGAAGTTATGAACAGTTTTAGGCTAGGGCTGCACGGCGACTTGTGAGGCGCGACACTGCACCTAATGATTGTCAATATGACACTCAACATGCTGAAACATTCACAAAAAATCCAGACCTGATGGATTTTGTGTCGTAGGTTGCGCACAACTTTTGCTCCATTGACTTTAATATAAGACATGCAAGACAGGCGACTTCACACGCAAATTACAGTTCTACAATAGTCGCGCGACAACAAGTTTAATATATATTTTTTGTCATGTGACTATTCTGCGACACATGTTGCCATGCAGCTTTAGCCTAAGGCTCCATTCACACGTCCGCAGAATGGGTCCGCATCCGTTCTGCAATTTTGCATTCATTCTCTATAGGGACGGAATGGATGCGGACAGCACACAGTGTGCTGTCTGCATCCGCAATTGCGGAGCGCGTCCCCTATCTTCGGGTCCGCAGCTCCGCAAAAGATAGAACATGTCCTATTCTTGCCGCAGCTTGCGGACAAGAATAGGCATTTCTATAGGGGTGCCGGGCTGGTGTGTTGCGGACCCGCAATTTGCGGGTCCGCAATACATCACGGACGTGTGAATGGAGCCTTAAGGTGTTGTACAAAAATTTGCAAAGTCAGGATTTTCACAAAAAAAAATGCTTGTCACAAGTTTAAAAAGTGGTGGCAGCTTACTAAAGACGGGGCATGGTCTGACACTTTTAGATTTGTTAATACCAAAGCCAGTTGTACATTAAATTCTCTGACTTTAGGACAGCCTAAAGATGCACCAAATGTATTAATAAGACTTTGAATGAGATTTTTTTAGACTGTTCTGTGTTTTATTCTAATTGTAGTCATCTCTTGACTTCAGGGAGATGATGTGAAGTGCTGTGATAAGCAGCGTGTGCAGCGCACATGTCCCACTCATCACAAGCCGAAAAGGAATTCAGTGCCCGGACTCAGACCCCATAATAAATTTAAACTGTAGACAAATACTCCAAAATAAAGCAGACACCAGAATATAACATACCTGCCAACTTTTTAGATGGTCAAAGAGGGAAACATATGGTTCAATTTTTCCTGCATATCTATAAGCGTCAATAGATTTCTCTTACGAAATAGCGCAACAATAATCTGAATATAGAGATTTCTAAAATCCCAATTGCATCAAATAATGAAATAATATACAAGACGGTCTCAAGTATACAGAGAGGAACCAGACAAACACTTTGAGTCAATACTATGAATTTAATAATGCAAATCTATACCTCAGATCAAAAAGAGGGACATTTAAGGAGCAAAAAGGGACAGAGGGATGGGTCAAAAAGAGGGATTGTCCCTTCTAAAGAGGGACACTTGGGAGGTCTGATATAGGTCCCATAAATACGTATCACAGACCTGGAAAAGATACAAACCCCAAAGTTTTCCATACCTCAAACCATAGTTACTTGCCCCCTCTTGTCTCTGTTACATGTCTTTTTTGCACCCAGAATCACTGCTTACAATGCCCTAAAACTGAGGCCACAGAAAAAAGTGATCATCAGTCTGACTTGTCAGGAGTCAAGATGTATCACCTAGGAAACTTTCCTGGGATTGTAGGCATCAACGTAATCTACAAACCAAGAGAATCCTACATAAGGCCTCATGCACACGACCATTCAGTTTTTTCCTGTCCGCAAACCGCGGATCCGCAAAAAACGGAAGCCGCCCGTGTGCCTTCCGCAATTTGCGTAACGGAACGTGCGGCCCATTGTAGAAATGCCTATTCTTGTCCGCAAAACGGACAAGAATAGGACATGCTATATTTTTTTTTGCGGGGCCTCGGAACGGAGCAACGGATGCGGACAGCACACGGAGTGCTGTCCGCATCTTTTGCGGCCCCATTGAAGTGAATGGATCCGCACCCGAGCCGCAAAAACTGCAGCTCGGATGCATGCCATAACTATGGTCGTGTGCATGAGGCCTAAGCCAGTGAGAAATCTCTCCATGCCAGGGCAAAGGCAGAGAGTGACATCACAGAAATAGGTTTCACTAAGTGCATTGTCCTTTTTAGGAGAACGAGGTCTACACTTCTTAGTTCAGTAAAGAAGAATATAGTTTTCCTTATAAACACTTTTTACTCTGCGCTGCTGTTCACAACTACTTGTGGATCGTTCTGCATAAATCAAGCTTTTTCTCTTCACTGTTTGGCACAAAGTTGCCTCAAAAGCTTAAATATTTACATTTTGTAACCCAGCAAGAGAAACAAGAGGCAGAGCTGCTCCACACAGCGACGCTTATTTACTGCACTCTGTTATCAGTCAGCCATGAGCGGGAAATAAATCCAAATCTGAAGCTCTCAAGAAACACTGGAGACTTTGTTTTCAGAACGATTGTGTTAGATCAAGTGTTTATACCCAGAGTCCCCGGGCACAGGACTCATGAATCCATTTTGTACAAGGCAGACTGTTTAAGGCTACTTTCACACGGGCGAGTATTCCGTGCGGATGCGATGCGTGAGGTGAACGCATTGCACCCGCACTGAATCCTGACCCATTCATTTCTGTAGGGCTGTTCACATGAGCGGTGATTTTCACGCATCGCTTATGCGTTGAGTGAAAATCACAGCATGCTCTATATTGTCCGATTTTCGCGCGACGCAGGCCCCATAGAAGTAAATGGGAAGCGTGAAAATCGCATAGCATCCGCAAGCAAGTGCGGATGCGGTGCGATTTTCACGCACGGTTGCTAGGAGACGATCGGGATGGAGACCCGATCATTATTATTTTCCCTTATAACATGGTTATAAGGGAAAATAATAGCATTCTGAATACAGAATGCACAGTAAAACAGCGCTGGAGGGGTTAAAAAAATAAATGTAATAATTTAACTCGCCTTAGTCCACTTGCTCGCGCAGCCCGGCATCTCCTTGTGTCTCCTTTGTTGAATAGGACCCGTGGTGAGCATTAAATACAGGTAAAGGACCTTTGATGACGTCACTCCGGTCATCACATGGTACGTCACATGATCTTTTACCATAGTGATTCACCATGGTAAAAGACCATGTGATGACCGGAGTGACGTCATCAAAGGTCCTTTACCTGTATTTAATGCTCACCACAGGTCCTATTCAACAAAGGAGACACAAGGAGATGCCGGGCTTCGCGATCAAGTGGACTAAGGTGAGTTAAATTATTTTTTTATTTTTTTTAACCCCTCCAGCGCTGTTTTACTATGCATTCTGTATTCAGAATGCTATTATTTTCCCTTATAACCATGTTATAAGGGAAAATAATACAATCTACAGAACACTGATTCCAAACCCGAACTTCTGTGAAGAAGTTCGGGTACCAAACATGCGCGATTTTTCTCACGCGAGTGCAAAACGCATGACAATGTTTTGCACTCGCGCTGAAAAATCGCGCATTTTCCCGCAACGCACCCGCCTCTTATCCGGGCCAAAAATAAGACGCCCATGTGAAAGAGGCCTAAGGCTACTTTCACACTGGCATTTTGGCTTTCCGTTTGTGAGATCCATTCAGGGCTCTCACAAGCGGTCCAAAACGGATCAGTTTTCCCCTAATGCATTCTGAATGGAAAAGGATCCGCTCAGAATCCATCAGTTTGCCTCCGTCCAGTCACCATTCCGCTCTAGGAACGGACACCAAAACACTGCCTGCAGTGCTTTGGTGTCCGCCTGACAAAGCGGAGCCAAACGCAAACACACAATGTAAGTCAATGGGGACGGATTCGTTTTCTCTGAAATAATAGAAAACAGCTCTGTCCCCCATTGACTTTCAATGGTGTTCATGACGGATCCATCGGAAAAATAAATAAATCACTTAAAGGGAACCTGTCACCAGGATTTTGTGCATAGAGCTGGGGACATGGGCTGCTAGATGGCCGCTAGCACATCTGCAATACCCAGTCCCCATAGCTCTCTGTGCTTTTATTGTGTTAAAAACAGTTTTGATTGATATGCAAATGACCTGATATGTGTCCTGTATCCGGAGATGAGTCAAGCGGAAAGGAGCCCAGCACCGCCCCGCGTCCTCCGAATCTCCTCCTTGCTGGCTGACGTCACAGAGCTGGAGCGCCGAAATCTCGCGATGCGCGAGCTAGCGCATGCGCAGTGTCGGTATCATGTTCATTCCCTGTACTGGCATCAGCACAGGGAACGAACTACGCATGCGCTAGCTCGCACATCGCGAGATTTCGGCGCTCCAGCTCTGTGACGTCAGCCAGCAAGGAGGAGATTCGGAGGACGCGGGGCGGTGCTGGGCTCCTTTCCGCTGGACTCATCTCCGGATACAGGACTCATATCAGGTCATTTGCATATGGATCAAAAAAAATTTTTAACACAATAAAAGCGCAGAGAGCTATGGGGACTGGGTATTGCAGATGTGCTAGCGGCCATCTAGCAGCCCATGTCCCCAGCTCTATGGCCAAAATCCTGGTGACAGGTTCCCTTTAAATTCCGAATTTAATGCAACTTTGCTTTCCCAACAGTCACAGCTACGTACCGTAGATGAGTTTGCCACATGGTTTTCTTTTAGCTTTGCTAAAGTTGTTGATCCTAAGCTGGATAAAGCAGGAGAATTATGAACCATATGCGGCTCATGGAAAATTCTGCATGCGAGGCCCACTTCACATATCAGTTATGTTCGGCTCCCGGCCTAATTGACACAACTGGCAGTACACATATGTATACTGCAGGGCACAGGTCCGGCATCTGTAGACTGATGCAGCAGGACAGGAAAATGCAGCATGCAGAAGTGATACGCGGGATGTATGTGAACGATCAGTTCTAGCTTCATTTGCTCTCTGGCATTTTCATCACCACAAACGCTGTATGGCAGGATATGTGTGAACGGAGCTCAGGAAGTTCAGTGTGAGACAGGCCAGGTGGATGAAGAAAATGTTGTCTGCTACTTGCCCCGAGCAGATGGCCCGGAGTGCAGGGTCCAAAAGCCCAGGAAAGGCAAGTCTGCTAGAGGAGGTCCCGTCTGTTGGAAGCCACCAACACTTCATTTGCATAGTAATACTGTTCACAGGATAACACCTTTAATAAGTGCTTATGTAATTTTACTGGAGAGATGATGACAGGCTAGTCTTTCACTTCAGTTTAATGAATGGGCTGTGTCTATCTTCATGTCTAAATGTATGATCAAAATAACGCTGCACGCCTATGAGAGGTTGGACCTGTTAAACAGGCTTCACTCATTTCTTTTAATCAGTTGGTTAATATTATACCAAATCCGCAAACACTAAAAGTTTCATCAACATCATAATAAAAAAGAATGCGTCATATGGATGTGCGGTATTGCAGATCAGCCCTATTCACGTCAAAAGAGCTGAACTGGAATACCAGACACAACCCATGGACGGGAGCGGTGCTGTTACTGGAAGAAAGCAGTCATGTTTTGTAATCTTGTAGATCGCCTTTAGCAAAATTTACCGGTTGTTTGATTTAGGGCTTTTATGGTCATTTCACACAAAATGATGTTACAGGCAATTATCAGGAATGAACCAAACATTCCCGATAATTGCCTGATTGACAGAGGAGGTGAGAGCGTCATTTACATGCAGCAATCATCTACTCCATATGGGAACAAAGGATTACTACTCCAATTACCTGTCCCCATACTGAGTAATTGTTTCTGGGCAAGTAATCTCTGCTTAGGCCCCTTGCAGACGAGCGTGTCCGGATTAGGTCCGGATGCATTGCGAATGCGTTCAGTGAAAAATACGCGATTTCGTAGGCAAAGTCATTCAGTTTTGCCTGCGATCGCGTTCAGTTTTTATCGCGCAGGTGCAATGCGTTTTGCACGCGCGTGATAAAAAAAAGTCACTTAGCAACCATCCGTGAAAAATGCATCGCATCCGCTCCATTCACTTCTATGGGGCCAGCATTGCGTGAAAATCGCAGAATATAGAACATGCTGCGATTTTTATAAAAAACAACGCACATGTACACAGCCCCCCTTGAAATTAATGAGTCCGGATTCTGTGCGGGCGCAATGTGTTCGCATCACACATTGCACCCGCGTGGAATACTCGCTCTTGTGAAAGGGGCCTTACACTCCATGATCTGCCGCCCAGATACAATGATCACCTGGTGAACGAGTGTTTTCTTGCTCATCGGGTGATCACCTTTACACAGGGCAGCATTGGGAATGAGCATTTCTATAAACTCAAATTCCCAATAATTGACCTAATAATCATTTTGTCTAAAGAGACCCTAAATAGGTTGTCCCATCTCATATATTGGGGGCAATGTCTGATAGGTGTCTGCACGTACATTTAGAATGGAGCCTGCAAAGTAAAGGAGCACTGCACATGCGCGGCAACCCTCCATTCATATCTACGGGAGTGGCAAAAATAGCCAAGCAGTGCGCTTGGCTATTTTTGGAAGTCCTATTGAAATGAATGGGAAGTGCGAAGTCCAATCCAAGTGATAGTTTGGCACCCACAGAAGGTGGGTAATATGGCAGTCACAGAGGGTTCTCAATGGTCAGTGGACTATATAACTTTATGGTGAATACTCTAGTGGTAAGGCCTCATGCACAGGGCCGTGCTGTTTTTTGCGGACCGCAAACCGCGGTAGACATGCCTATTCATGTCTGCAAAACGGACAAGAATAGGCAGTGGCGTCGCCAGGGGGGGGCCAGAGGGGCCCACGGCCCCCTCTACATCATGCTGTGCCCCCCCCAAGTGAGCCGCAGCCGCCGCCAGGCACAGGGAGATGAGCGCTTCCATTGCGCTCATCTCCTTAGTAATCTGCCTGTGCCAGCGGCGGTGCAGGGGAGGGAGAGGCGTGTCCTTTCCCCTTCCTCTGATAGGCTGCAGGCACTAGGCCGGCAGCCTATCAGAGGCCGGCGCAGGCGGCGTGATGACGTCATCGCGTCGCCTGAGCCATACAGCGTGGGACACAGGCCAGAAGAGGCCTGCATCGCATCGCTGACACTGAGGTAAGTATAAGTGGTTTTTTTTTTGTTTTGTTTTTTTACAATAGTGATACTGGCACATTGGGGGGGGGGGACTTAATACTGGCACATTGGGGGGGGACTTAATACTGGCACATGATGGGGGGGACTTAATACGGGCACATGATGGGGGGCTTAATACTGGCACATGATGGGAGGGGGGCTTAATACTGGCACATGATGGGAGGAGGGCTTAATACTGGCACATGATGGGGGGGCTTAATACTGGCACATGATAGGAGGGCTTATTACTGGCACGTAATGGGGGGCTTATTACTGGCACATAATGGGGGGCTTATTACTGGCACGTAATGGGGGGCTTATTACTGGCACGTAATGGGGGGCTTATTACTGGCACGTAATGGGGGGCTTATTACTGGCACGTAATGGGGGGCTTATTACTGGCACGTAATGGGGGGCTTATTACTGGCACGTAATGGGGGGCTTATTACTGGCACGTATTGGGGGTCTTATTACTGGCACGTAATGGGGGGCTTATTACTGGCACATTATTGGTGGGCACTATAGGGGCATCTACTGAGGCTACAAAGAAGGGGTGTTTTATATGAGGGGCTCTGTACAGTAACATTTTATACTGGGACACAATATGGTGGGTACTATGGGGAAGGGGGAGAGGAGTACTATGGAGTCATCTACGGGGGCACTAAGAAGGGGTAATTTATACTTGCAAATTATGGGGGACACTGAGGGCATCTACTGGGGCATTTTATACTGGTACATTATGGGGGGCACTAGGAGGAAGGGGGAGAGGAGCACTATGGGGGCATTTACTGGGGGCACTATATAGGGGTATTTTATACTGGCACATTATGGGGGACATTAGCTCAACTGGGGGCATAAGGGGGTATTTTTTGCATTGTCACATTATAAGGAGAATTATTTCTACTGGGGGGCATTATGGTGGGTTTTATTACTCCCCCATGGTATGACCCCCTAGTAGCAGCACCATCCTCTCCCTGCTCTTCTATCCCTCTGCCTCTTCTCCAAATCCTTATTATGAAATCTTTCTCATTAGGAGAAAACACAACATCAGCTCCGCCGAGCCCCCGGCCAAAGTGTGGAAGTGGCGTCAGAGACCCCCAAGGGCCAAGCCAAGTAACTGTAAGTGTTCATGTGAAATATGTTTATGTTATAGACATATAGCCTACACTGTGCCCCACAATATACAGTATACCGCTACACTGTGCCACACAATATACCGCTACACTGTGCCCCACAATATACAGTATACCGCTACACTGTGCCCCACAATATAAAGTATACCTCTACACTGTGCCCCACAATATACAGTATACCGCTACACTGTGCCACACAATATACAGTATACCGCTACACTGTGCCACACAATATACAGTATACCTCTACACTGTGCCACACAATATACAGTATACCTCTACACTGTGCCACACAATATACAGTATACCTCTACACTGTGCCACACAATATACAGTATACCTCTACACTGTGCCACACAATATACAGTATACCTCTACACTGTGCACACAGTATACCACTACACTGTGCCACACAATATACAGTATACCTCTACACTGTGCCACACAATATACAATATACCTCTACACTGTGCCACACAATATACAATATACCTCTACACTGTGCCACACAATATACAGTATACCTCTACACTGTGCCACACAATATACAGTATACCTCTACACTGTGCCACACAATATACAGTATACCTCTACACTGTGCACACAATATACAATATACCACTACACTGTGCCCCACAATATACAGTATACCTCTACACTGTGCCCCACAATATACAGTATACCTCTACACTGTGCCTCACAATATACAGTATACCTCTACACTGTGCCACACAATATACAGTATACTGCTACACTGTGCCACACAATATACAGTATACCTCTACACTGTGCCACACAATATACAGTATACCTCTACATTGTGCCACACAATATACAGTATACCTCTACACTGTGCCACACAATATAAAGTATACCTCTACACTGTGCCACACAATATACAGTATACCTCTACACCAGGCATGTCCAAACTGCGGCCCTCCAGCTGTTGCAAAACTACAACTGCCAGCATGCCCTAATAGCTGTAATCTATCCAGGCATGCTGGGAGTTGTAGTTTTGCAACAGCTGGAGGGCCGCAGTTTGGACATGCCTGCTCTACACTGTGCCACACAATATACAGTATACCTCTACACTGCCACACAATATAAAGTATACCTCTATACTGTGCCCCACAATATACAGTATACCGCTACACTGTGCCACACAATATACAGTATACCTCTACAATGTGCCACACAATGTACAGTATACCTCTACACTGTGCCACACAATGTACAGTATACCTCTACACTGTGCCACACAATGTACAGTATACCTCTACACTGTGCCCCACGATGTACAGTATACCTCTACACTGTGCCCCACAATATACAGTATACCGCTACACTGTGCCACACAATATACAGTATACCGCTACACTGTGGCACACAATATACAGTATACCTCTACACTGTGCCACACAATATACAGTATACCTCTACACTGTGCCCCACAATATACAGTATACCTCTACACTGTGCCACACAATGTACAGTATACCTCTACACTGTGCCACACAATGTACAGTATACCTCTACACTGTGCCACACAATGTACAGTATACCTCTACACTGTGCCCCACAATGTACAGTATACCTCTACACTGTGCTCCACAATATACAGTATACCGCTACACTGTGCCCCACAATATACAGTATACCGCTACACTGTGCCCCACAATATACAGTATACCGCTACACTGTGCCACACAATATACAGTATACCTCTACACTGTGGAGTCTGTTCTATAAGCACCCTTGTTCTGTGGCGGCGGACAGAAAATAATCTGGAAGTGCCCCTCCCGAGACCAGGCTCTGGATCCGCCACTGGTCTGGACCACTCACAGGAGTGTACATTTCTTCTAAACTGTAATCCGTATCCTCTGACCTGCAGAAATCAGCACTCGCTCGGTAACAACTAACAGGCAGGACCTGTAGGCTGTAGCCTGGCCCTGTTATCGAAGCTAGCCGAGTGGTGTAAGGTTAAGGTACGGATCACGGACACGGATCACGGACGCGGATGACAATCTTGTGTGCATCCGTGATTTTTCACGGACCCATTGACTTGAATGGGTCCGTGAATCGTTGGCCGTGAAAAAAATAGGACAGGTCTTATTTTTTTCACGGCCATTAAACACGGATCACGGATGCGGCTGCCAAACAGTGCATTTTCCGATTTTTCCACGGACCCATTGAAAGTCAATGGGTCCGTGAAAAAAAACGGACAACGGCACAACGGCCACGGATGCACACGACCGTTTTTTTTTAAGGTCCGCAAAAATGGGGTCCGTAGGTCCGTGATCCGTGACCGTTTTTTCGTCCGTGGGTCTTCCTTGTTTTTTGGAGGATCCACAGACATGAAAAATGAAAAAAAAATCGAAGTCAAGTTTGCCATTGAAATGATAGGAAAAAACGGACACGGATCACGGACACGGATGACAATCTTGTGTGCATCCGTGATTTTTCACGGACCCATTGACTTGAATGGGTCCGTGAACCGTTGGCCGTGAAAAAAATAGGACAGGTCATATTTTTTTCACGGCCAGGAAAAACGGATCACGGATGCGGCTGCCAAACGGTGCATTTTCCGATTTTTCCACGGACCCATTGAAAGTCAATGGGTCCGTGAAAAAAAACGGAAAACGGCACAACGGCCACGGATGCACACAACGGTCGTGTGCATGAGGCCTAAAGGTGATATTTTCTACAGCCCCCTTCAGTGGTGGTAATAATACTTACCTGATTGCCACCTCTGGGTTCTGGTTTCATTGCTGCCCCACTGGCTCTGCAAATTCCCGGGTCTCCCTGCATTAATATCCTTTTTGACGTGGGACATGTGACCAGTGACATGTAACCCATGCGTCAGGTCACTCGGTCACAGGGAACTGGAACCCAGTGGCTGGGTTCAAGTAAGTATGATCACCACAGGTCCAGCCACATTGGGGGTCTGTAGAAAACATCTCCAGGGGTGAACAATCCTTTTAAGTGTAAGTGGAGCCTAAATTATTTGTGCCAGCATTCTCCTTCTGATGTACAGTACATCAGTAAACTCCCCGTTCTGGTGTCCCATATATGTGTGTATATATATTTTTTGTCTTATATTTGACTTATCTAGTACCATTAATCTATATCCCCGGTTTTATCATGATTTATCATGATTTATGGTTCATGGTTTATTATACATATATTATCTATTTATCCATTTAATATCTATTCCTTTGACAACAGATATTTTATGACCTTTGATTCACTTGTATTTTTCATATTTTTATACCCCCCTTTTAATATTGTTTCTATTGTTTCTATTCATATGTTTATAAATGTTCATTGTGTTATTTATATATGAATATCAAGTGCCCCCCTAGTGGAGGATCTGTAAGGGTTATCCACCTGCTATTCCTGCTATTTAATATATGGTGTCATGAATATGATAAGAAATGTTGGCCCATATTGATAGGATAGCATCTTGCAGTTGATAGAGATTTGAGGGATGCACATCCAGGGCACGAAGCTCCCGTTCCACCACATCCCAAAGATGCTCTATTGGGTTGAGATCTGGTGACTGTGGGGCCATTTTAGTACAGTGAACTCATTGTCATGTTCAAGAAACCATTTTTCCAGTCTTCAACAGTCCAATTTTGGTGAGCTCATGCAAATTGTAGATTATTTTTCCTATTTGTAGTGGAGATAGGTGATACCCGGTGGGGTCTTCTGCTGTTGTAGCCCATCCGCCTCAAGGTTGTGCGTGTTGTGGCTTCACAAATGCTTTGCTGCATACCTCGGTTGTAACGAGTGGTTATTTCAGTCAACGTTGCTCTTCTATCAGCTTGAATCAGTTGGCCCATTCTCCTCTGACCTCTAGCATCAACCAGGCATTTTCGCCCACAGGACTGCCGCATACTGGATGTTTTTCCCTTTTCACATCATTCTTTGTAAACCCTAGAAATGGTTGTGCGTGAAAATCCCAGTAGATTGTGAAATACTCCGACCGGCCCGTCTGGCACCAACAACCATGCCACGCTCAAAATTGCTTAAATCACCTTTCTTTCCCATTCTGACATTCAGTTTGGAGTTCAGGAGATTGTCTTGACCAGGACCACAACCCTACATGCATTGAAGCAACTGCCATGTGATTGGTTGACTAGATAATCGCATTAATGAGAAATAGAAAAGGTGTTCCTAATAATTCTTTAGGTGAGTGTATATCGATGTATCAGTATGCCCTCCGGGTTCAAGTACCGTACATGTGCTAAAAATATTAAACGGTATATCTGATAAACAGAAATAACTATAAGAACAGAGATATAAATAAGAATAAAATGGAGATATGAATGAAGATAAATGCTTAACCCCAAGAAAGCCCACAGGGTAGACAAAAGGACGGGACAAAATTTGAGCATGGTGGTCAGTAGGCTCATGGCGTACTCGAGTGATTCGAGTGATTCGTTCAAACCGAAGGGGGTAAGTGTGTTAAGCTTGTAAATCCAAAACATTTCTTTTCTGCATAATGTCTGGTAGGAAAGTGGAATCCATTCGATGGGAGTTACTCTTAATAGTGTGGAGTCCCCTTCGTTGTGAAGTGGAAAGTGGCGAGAAACACTATGTGTGCTTACTTTATGTCGAATATTGGAATGGTGTTCGTTCATCTGGTCTCTCAGGGACTGGGTGGTCCATCCTACATATAAGAAATCGCAGGGGCATTGTAATAGGTATATTATGTTTGAAGTACTGCAATTCATCTTATGTGGTCAGTCAATAATTTAGGGCAGGAAGGTGCCAATATATTCTTAAATGTGCGAGCATTCAGAAAAGTTACGCTGGAGAATTTAGGGATTGTTTTGCTTATAACTGGATCTTTTAGTAGGACCTTTCAATGTTTGTTCAAGATTTTCCTTATATCAGTGTGTCTTGGGTTATAGCGTGTAATGAGATTAAAGTTGGAGTATTTGGAATCACTCTGTTCTTATTACTTTTCAAACTCTCAACTTGACTCTCTTTGAGGACCCTACTTTCTGAATCCCGTATCAACTTGCTGGGGTAACCCTTATCAATAAATCTTTTTTTTTAAGATCGCTAGCTGTTCATTCAGAGTATTATCGTCAGAACAATTTCTGCGTATTCTTCTCATTTGACTGAACGGAATATGATTTTTCCATCTGTTGTGGTGACACCTCTTGAAGTCGAGGTAGCTGTTTGTGTCGACCTTCTTAAACTGTGTTCTGGTGGTAATATTGTTATTGATGATCCTTAAGTCTAAATATAAAAATGTTGCTTCAGCGGGATGTTCTAATGTGAATGTCAGATTCCAATCGTTATTGTTAATGTGGCTCACAAAAGATGACAGGGCCTCAGTATCTCCTTCCCAGACCAAAATAATATCATCAATATACCTTTTACAGTTCTAAGCCAGATGCGTTCCACCTGAGTTTGTAATTTCCGGTGATGTCATTTCCTGTGACGTCACTTCCGGGTTCGGCGCTAATGCGTGCCCTTTTCATACATTTTAGTAAGGCTGCCAGCCTTTGCTCCTGATAAAGGAGGTACAGAAAAAAAAAACTAAACGCGTTGAGCCGTATTTTAAAGAGTTTGACCAGAAGCTTGGGACCCGTGTTCTATCTCCACTGCACACCCGGTTTGCCGACTTCAAACTCCACTACACTATATTCAATCCTGGCCGGGTGGGGGGGGGGGAATCATTTCAGGTGTCTTGAGTTTATCCTGGAGATGACCCCCCAGCGAAGTGAGTTGACTAATATTTTATTTTATTCATGCTTATTATTATTATTGTCTATGCCTTGTGTTTTTATTACCTTTCAGTATGAGACTTTTCTCCATGCCACCATACCTACTTGTTCTCATCTAGTCCCTCCCGAGGGACCTCCCTCTTTTAACCATTATTTCTTCCTCTTATAATAGTCGGGTACTTTGGAGGACTCTGCCATACCTTTCTTTTGCAGCTGACACATTTTGCAGCTTCACTTGGCACCCCTTCTATTTTTACTGCTATTAATACACTTGATGAGATTCCTCTGACATACTATCCTGCTGGACTGGTTCCTTTGACACCACCTTTCACCCTTTTGGGGGATATCTAACTGTCATTATTGGTTACCCTGTGAGTGGCGTTTTTTCTTTGTCCCTTTCCTGATCTATCCTACACTATATGTGACAGTTGGTAAATGTCCAGTGAGACGTTTTGACCTCCGACTGTCATCATTTTGTCCCTCTCTATCTATTCATATGCTTAAACGGTGTAAAGTGCAACACTAATAGAAGATCTGCCCCATAATGTGTATGCAAGACCACGAGCAGATATCGCTTCCTTGCAATACATTCCGTGACAAGCAGTTAAGTGTATTAGCATATGGAGAAGAGTTTTAGGTGGAATAATCCACACATTATGCTTATTTTACAGGTCATGGTATCAATATATTACTACTCAACAATGAGGATTATCCACTACAGCAGCTGTCTTGTGAAATAACCTCCATAAAATTAAAGACAACCTGCTCCGGGGACGTGCCTCAGAGCGTACAAGAAGACGGCTGTTAAAAATCCATGTCTTAGTCACAATTATTTATGCCAAAGGCTCTCGAATTCCTTCATTTCTTTCAAAATCTAAGTAACCGACGATGCTACTTACTTCATACCCTAACAACGAACAGCACTTACATTGCCAAATGTGCGTGAAATTTATGAAACCGAGCACACTGTTGGTAAATTTAGTGCATCTTTAAGCATAACACTTTTGTATAGAGATGCCACCCCCCACCTCCCCTTCCAACTCCAGTAACGCCTCATGCACACAACCGGTGGGACTCTCAATCAATCAAACACTGATGGTCAATCTCCGGAAAAAAAACCTCTTATTATGCAATATTTTTGAAATGCAGCAAAATATCGATATTTTTATGTACCTCTCTTATCTCATTCTACAAGAAGCCATGGAGAGGTTAAAAACACAGTCGTTTCTGTTTCCCATCTAACTTCCATATCAAACTAGGCCATATTATACAAACTTAAAAGCTATGTACACCTTTGGGGATATTTTTTTAAAATTATTGCATTGTACTCATTTAGACCTAGAAACATTTTTATTAAGTTTCTATTAAAAATGTTGAGCCCTTTTCTCTATACAGCCTTGAGATTCTCTAGTAGCATATTGTCTGTTTTCACTTTGTTCCGTCAGGCAGCTGAGCTGATGGCTTCCTTCCTCTGATCTTTGACCTCCTAAACACTCATTATAGCTCAATTCTTATCTTACTGATAAGAGTGTGGTTTAAATAAGTGTTTATGACGTTTTAGTAGTTAGAGATAAGGGTTAAGTACCATTCACACACCTTTGTGACAGAACAACGGAAAAAATGATTTGTAGCCCAAAATAAGTAAAAAAAAATTGCCCCCGAAGGTTGCTCTTTTCACCTCGCGATTTTGCTTTACATTTGGCACACAGGTCAGGAACATCTCCCACCAAACACAAATGCTGACCACGTATGCTATATAGTGGAATATGTTTCCAAAACGCTGCAATGTTAAAAAAAATTGTATACATGCTATATGTTTTTAGCCAGTGGCCAATAACAGAGGAAAAGCGCAGCATACTACCCTGTTCAAAAAAAAAGTGAGCCAATGCAAAAGGACATTCTTTTAGCCACCAAAATAAGATTAGGGCCCTATGGATACTTTCTTACTAAGAGGCAAAAAGCTATGTAAACAGAGCCTCAGCTTTAAAAGGGATTCCTGGTCTTAGAGAAACATTACTTTTTTTCCTGCATTATTTGGGTTAATTATGTAACTTTGTCACTATTAGAGTATAGTGTAAAAAAATGAAAAACATTAACGTAAAAAATAAATAAAAATACAATACCAGACACAGCCTATAGATACGATGCAATTTCTTGGAGAAAAACAGACATTTTATCTGATCTCATACAAACGCTTTAAAGTTTACTGTAAACACAAATTTATAGTAAAAAGCATTTCTGACATTAATATGTAATATAAAACCTCAACAATATAATAAAGTCAATTTCAAACACTATTCATTTTCATAGTAAGATTTCTGAAGCCTTGGGCCCATTAAAAAGCTCAGGAGCACTTGCTGATAGTGAGCATACATTTCTGCAGTCACGGCTGGCTTCTCCCTGGGTGGAATAGATTGGTTTATCAGTCTGCATATTATGGTAATGCAGCTCTTTTGGAGGATGGGTGGGGGTTCCTTTTTTTTCTGACTGTTCTGGTGATTGCATAAGAATCTTTCTTATTAGGTTACTTACACACTTGCGGCAGAGGATTCCGGCAGGCAGTTCCATCGCGGGAACTGCCTGCCGGATCCTGTGTGATGAAGTCAGGCGGCACAGCGTACTGGTTAAGGGGTGCTCGGTTTGTGTGGACGTAATCCCAAAATCAGAAAAATGAAAGAAAACCGGCACTCCCAAAAATCTTTGCTGGTGATAGATTTATTGGTCACTCATATTAGGGTGACGCGCGGCGTTTCGGCCCTCACAGGTGCCTTTTTCAAACAAGAAGTGAGCAGCAATATGAGTAGATCCGTCAAAACGTATGCAAAAAACCCCCAAAAAACATGAAAATGCTCAAGCACTGCTCCGAACGCTCTGCACCTTCAGCTTCATCGCTTCTCAGTGCGTGGAGTACGCGTTCATAGAACGTATTTGGGATCCATAATCGACATGTTCGGACAGCCAATAAGAGGCAAGGAAAGCTGAAGATGGAAAGCGTTCGTGTTTTTTTCACAATGGTTAAGGTACCCTTTAAAATCCAAACCTCAGGTCAAGTTATGTGTGGAGTAAGCAGGTTTCTTTAAATGTGTCTGCAGTCTTATAATCCATATAGATTGCATACCTATCTGCAATATGTTCACCACTGCTGAGCCGTTTCTGTAAGGCAATAAATAATCCATGCGCATGGTTAGCTAAACTTCCAAGCCATTGCTTAGCATTGATGTCTAAACCAACTTTTAGACAGGTTTCCTAGTTAACATTACAAAGATCCCTTCACATTCTTGGAAATTTCTCACAGAAATATACCCCTGGGGCAAAGAACGTCCAGCGGAGAGTTCTCTCCAATAAAAAGAATCCATAATCACAATGAGGTGGGGGAATCGGATGGGCTAGGTTTATAGCAACTCCACAGACCTCATAAAGAGCATATTAATGTTTTATACCATGACACATAGTACATTACACTAAAGGATACACATAAAATATTAACACACACAAGACAATGCAGGTTCCAACTGTACTTCAACTGATAAAAAGAATCAAGAAAATCTATAACTCTATATATATTTCTAGTAGTCAAAGCCCTTAAGTCACAGAGCAACACATTTCCTGCTTCTCTTTGGTAAATCAATAATAAAATTCTGACTGCTTGCCACCAACACTAGGGGGAGCTGTGATAGAGAGGGGGCCTGGCTTAGCTAATGGACTGATCCAGACAGGCAGCCGCTTTATCATGTCACCAACGCACAAGAAGGGGGAGGAAGTTACCTTCCACCAAAGCCTGTGTCCGAATGTCAAAGCTTAGGGTACTTTCACACCAGCGTTATTCTTTTCCAGCATTGAGTTTCGTCCTATAGGCGCAATACCGGAAAAGAACTGATCAGTTTTATCCTAATGCATTATGAAGGAGAGCAATCCGTTTAGTATGCATCAGGATGTTTTCAGTTCAGTCCTTTTGCCATTTCAGGACGGAGAAAATACTGCAGCCAAAAAGACTGAACACTTGCCGGAATGCTGGGTCCGTCATTAATTTACAATGAAGTGTATTAGTGCCGGATCCGTCATTAAGTGTTGCAGCAAAACGGATCCGGCATTCCGGTCTGCACATTATGCAAAAAAAAATTAATACTGAATCTGGATCTCAAACAGACAAAACCAAAAAGTTTAGTATGTCCAGATGGAGATCTTCAAAATGCATTCGAGACCTTTTATTTCATGGTCATGGAATTATCATGGTTGCACTCCGTCTTAGGTTTAGGGGCAACTCAAAAATCAAAGATTCAGTGTAAAGTTTATGAACCAACAATAAATAGAAGTAAAAGACAAAGCATTTTTTTAAACAGGCCTGAAAACTTGGATTTTTCATCTCCAGCCACCTACAGTACTTAAAAGCGTGGTGTCACACACACAGGGAGTGGGGAAGTGACTACTGAGCTCAACCTGCACCCCTGGTCGCAAGTCCTAGTGACAAGGGACAACTGGTCGACAAACCCTTAACTAGAGTAAGTGCAGGAAAGTCAGACAAGACGTACAACCGAGAAGTCAAACAAGCCGAGTCAGAACCAAGAAAGCAGCAAGGTACCAGAGGAGCAAGCGGAGGATCGTCAGGAGAAGCTGAAGTTAAAACCAGGAGGGAACACCAAGACCAAGGGATGAGACAGACGGGTAATCACAACACGAGCAGGAGACCAGAAAACCAGGTAAGTATAATATTCACTTTTCTTCAACTTTGATGAACAACACAAATTTGATATATTTTTCTTCATTTTTTGATTTGGAATAGAATGTGTAGTGTTCCCAATGCATTTGTGTGTATGGAAATAAAAGCTGCTATTATTTTGAACACAACTGTATGTACTGTATTTTTCGCTTTATAAGACGCACCTGATGATAAGATGCACCTAGGTTTTTGAGGAGGAAAATAAGAAAAAAAATATTTTTAAGGAAAAAGGTGTGCTTTTGGTAGGTTTTGGACTATTGTCTGTGGATGACACTATTATAGAGGATCTGTGGATGACACTGTTATGGAGGGGATCTGTAGATGAAACACTTATGGGGTATCTGTGGATGACACTGTTATGGGGTATCTGTGGATGACACTGTTATGGGGTATCTGTGGATGACACTGTTATGGGGGATCTGTGGATGACACTGTTATGGGGGATCTGTGGATGACACACTGTTATGGGGGATCAGTGGATGACACTGTAAGGGGGGATCTGTGGATGACACTGTCATGGGGATCTGTGGATGACACTGTTATGAGGAATCTGTGGATGACACTGTTATGGGGGATCTGTGGATGACACACTGTCATGGGGGATCTGTGGATGACACACTGTCATGGGGGATCTGTGGATGACACACTGTTATGGGGGATCTGTGGATGACACTTATGTGATTATAACACCCATCATCCTAAAGAATACACTGATGTACTGTAGGTACTGTACATTGGTGTATTCTCAAGGATGAGAGGAGTTATAGTCAGATTAAATATAAACACTATCCAGGGACTGTTCTGTAATCGGCATGTGTTGATATTAAATATGACTATAACTCCCCTCATCCATAAGAATCCACTCATATACTGCAGTACATGGGTGGATTCCTACGGATGAGGGGGGTTATAGTCATATTTTATATAAACACATGCCAATTACAGAACAGTCCCTGGACAGTGTTTATATTAAATACTATAACCACCCTTATCCATATTAATCCACTCATAGACTGCAGTACATGGGGGGTGTATGAGCAGAGAGCAGCAGGGTTAGCAGGTACAATAACAGAGGCGCTGGAGCGCACAGTGTGACAGGCATCCAGCACATAGATGAGAAGACCCTGGAGCTCAGGTCAGTGCCGGGGTCCCCCGGCAGCAGCTGGAGGAGGGGACAGGGGGGAGAAGATAATACTTACTGGAGCTGCAGGCTCCCGTCCCGGGTGCGCACCAAACGCGCGGGCTGGTGGCCGAAGGAGGGGACAGGGGGAAAAATGTTATACTTACAGAAGGTGAGGACTCCGGTGCCGGGTGCGCACCAGATGTGCGGGCTGGCGGATGGAGGAGGGGACAGGGGGAAAAACACTTTCACTTACTGGAGCTGCGGACTCCGGTCCCGGGCGCTGGCGGCAGCAGAGCATAATAAGTGAAGCCTCCAGCCCACCCAACAGTCTAATGGCCGCCTAATTTGCATTGCATTCGTTTTATAAGACGCAGTGACTTTTTCCCTCCACTTTGGAGGGAAAAAAAGTGCATCCTATAAAACGAAAAATACGGTATATACATATATATTGTAGGAAGGCGCAAGGGGCCGTCATTGATGGAAGGTATGAGTCACCGAGATTCCTGGCCTCGGTGAAGTAAGAGCCGGTAGTTTCAGTATCAGGGGCAGCCAGTGCTTACTGACACTGTTTTGTTGTTAGTACATCCATAGTCCGACATGACATTATCACTGAGCCTCAGGTAAAAATCCGGTTAAAACCATGCCGGGTACCCGAGGCTCGGCGACAAGCCATTGCGGAGGAAGTGCAGCTAATGCTCTAGCTAGGTGTCATCAAGGAGTCAAAAAGTGAATGGGCAAGTCCGATAGTCTTGATACCCATGCCGGACGGGACATTGCGGTTCTGTAACGTCTTCCGCAAACTGAATGAGGTGTCCAAGTTTGACGCATATCCCATGCCCGAGTGGATTAGCTTATTGAAAAGTTGGGCCAAGCCCAGTATTTTTCTGTGTTGGACCTCACCAAAGGGTACTGGCAGGTACCCTTGACGGATGCTGCCAAGGAAAAAACAGCTTTCATCATGCCAGAGGGGCTGTATCAGTACAAGGCATTACCCTTTAGTCTACATGGCGCTCCTGCCAGGTTTCAAAGGCTAATGGACATTGTACTCCGTACTTGTGCCCAATTTTGACAGGCCTTTTGAAGGGACACAAGTCAGTGACAGTTCAGTGGAATGAGCAGGCGGAAAAGGCTTTCTCCGCTTTGAAGTCGGCCCTGTGTGGGTCCCCGGTATTGGTGACGCCTGACTTCAAGAGGGAGTTTGTAGTACAGACCAATGCCTCTGAAGTAGGCCTCGGAGCTGTACTCTCTCAGGACATCAATGGGGAGGAACATCCCCTTGTTTTCCTGAGCTGAAAGCTTACCCCAGCCTAGACTAGGTACAGTATAGTGGAGAGAGAGTGCCTGGCCATTAAGTGGACACTCGAGTCTCTCCGCTATTATCTGTTGGGGAGAAAGGTCCGTCTGGTGACCGACCACTCCCCTTTCAAGTGGATGAGCCAAGGCAAAGAGAGGAATCCTCGGGTCCCCAGATGGTTCTTATCTTTACAAAACTTCAAGTTTTCTGTGGAACATAGATCAGGCAGGTTACAGGGAAACGCAGATGCCCTGTCCCGGGTACACTATCTGGAGGGTGTTCACCCCCTCAGGGTTGAACAAAGGGGCGAGGTATGTACGAAGGCGCAAGGGGCTGTCATTGATGGAAGGTATGTGTCACCGAGATTCCTGGCCTCGGTGAGGTAAGAGCCGGTAGTTTTAAGTGTCAGCGGCAGCAAGTGCTGACTGACACCGTTTTGTTGTTAGTATGGTTGTAAAGCCGATCCAGGCCGGCTCTTACTGGGAGTAGTCAAAGTGCTGGGTGGGTGGCTGCTCCCCACGCTCCAGGTCGGGTCTTTTTTGGCCTATATAAAACCCAGCCAGCAGTCTCAGCTGGGTGTGGTTTATCCTCCATCTGACAGAGAAGCTGGGGGGTCTCTGTGTTTTGGGACCTGTGAACTTGTGCCGTGTTAAAGGGCTGAGAGCCGCATGCCGGGAAACAGGCCCCTAAAGCCTGCTGTGGACTGCGACTGGAAAACTGCTAAACAGGTGAAGATTTTGTTCTATGGACATTGCATGGTGTGAACAAACGCCAAGACTGTGAACGGTCATTTTGTTTTTTCTTATGTGTGAATAAACACTGATCTGTTTAAGTTAAAGACTTTGTGATTGCCTCTATACTGCGTCCGCTAGCCTGTCTACCAGAGCAAAATCCCACTATATATATATGTATGTATATATATATATACAGTACAGACCAAAAGTTTGGACACACCTTCTCATTCAAAGAGTTTTCTTTATTTTCATGACTATGAAAATTGTAGATTTACACTGAAGGCATCAAAACTATGAATTAACACATGTGGAATTATATACATAGCAAAAAAGTGTGAAACAACTGAAAATATGTCATATTCTAGGTTCTTCAAAGTAGCCACTTTTTGCTTTAATTACTGCTTTGTACACTCTTGGCATTCTCTTGATGAGCTTCAAGAGGTAGTCATCTGAAATGGTCTTCCAACAGTCTTGAAGGATGCTTTGCACTTGTTGGCCCTTTTGCCTTCACTTTGCGGTCCAGCTCACCCCAAACCATCTTGATTAGGTTCAGGTCCGGTGACTGTGGAGGCCAGGTCATCTGGCGCAGCACCCCATCACTCTCCTTCATGGTCAAATAGCCCTTACACAGCCTGGAGGTGTGTTTGGGGTCATTGTCCTGTTGAAAAATAAATGATGGTCCAACTAAACGCAAACCGGATGGAATAGCATGCAGCTGCAAGATGCTGTGGTAGCCATGCTGGTTCAGTATGCCTTCAATTTTGAATAAATCCCCAACAGTGTCACCAGCAAAGCACCCCCACACCATCACACCTCCTCCTCCATGCTTCACGGTGGGAACCAGGCATGTAGAGTCCATCCGTTCACCTTTTCTGCGTCGCACAAAGACACGGTGGTTGGAACCAAAGATCTCAAATTTGGACTCATCAGACCAAAGCACAGATTTCCACTGGTCTAATGTCCATTCCTTGTGTTCTTTAGCCCAAACAAGTCTCTTCTGCTTGTTGTCTGTCCTTAGCAGTGGTTTCCTAGCAGATATTCTACCATGAAGGCCTGATTCACACAGTTGTTCTAGAGATGTGTCTGCTGCTAGAACTCTGTGTGGCATTGACCTGGTCTCTAATCTGAGCTGCTGTTAACCTGCGATTTCTGAGGCTGGTGACTCGGATGAACTTATCCTCCGCAGCAGAGGTGACTCTTGGTCTTCCTTTCCTGGGGCGGTCCGCATGTGAGCCAGTTTCTTTGTAGCGCTTGATGGTTTTTGTGACTGCACTTGGGGACACTTTCAAAGTTTTCCCAATTTTTCGGACTGACTGACCTTCATTTCTTAAAGTAATGATGGCCACTCGTTTTTCTTTACTTAGTTGCTTTTTTCTTGCTATAATACAAATTTTAACAGTCTATTCAGTAGTACTATCAGCTGTGTATCCACCTGACTTCTCCACAACGCAACTGATGGTCCCAACCCCATTTATAAGGCAAGAAATCCCACTTATTAAACCTGACAGGGCACACCTGTGAAGTGAAAACCATTTCAGGTGACTACCTCTTGAAGCTCATCAAGAAAATGCCAAGAGTGTGCAAAGCAGTAATCAAAGCAAAAGGTGGCTACTTTGAAGAACCTAGAATATGACATATTTTCAGTTGTTTCACACTTTTTTGTTATGTATCTAATTCCACATGTGTTAATTCATAGTTTTGATGCCTTTAGTGTGAATCTACAATTTTGATAGTCATAAAAATAAAGAAAACTCTTTGAGTGAGAAGGTGTGTCCAAACTTTTGGTCTGTACTGTATATATATATAATTTCACTATATGAGCATCTAATATTGGAGGGTGCTTTACACTAAGTGACATAGGGTAGATGCTACTCTGCATGCACTTCGCAATTATCACTATGTGCAGCCCATTAACGCACACAATTTTTTGAAGTCTGGCAGGGCGCATAATACTGCTGAAAGAAGTCACTGCTAGGGATTAGCGAACCCGAACTTTCGGGCAGTGGAGGAATCCTGTTAAAGATTCCATTTTGATCCATCATAATAGAAGTCTTCGGCCAAGCTAAACAGATCCGTCTGGTTTCCGTTATGCAAGACTTTGATTTTCGTCCTGCATAACGGGTGACACACTGGGTATGACAGAGGCCTCAGTCAATTTGTGTCTGCATCTCACTGAGCTACTGAAAAAGAGGGCATCCCTCTGTCCGTCCAGGACTTGCACCAAATGGAGGACAGGGAGCCAGAAAACCAGAAGTCTGGCTACCCTAGCCGGTACCCATTATGGTTAATGGGGCGGACTGGCCTTCAAAGAGCTTTCGGCAATGCCGGATCCAGACAACTGCAGGCTGTTCCCTGCTGGAACAGCATGCCAGAGCTGCAAGCACTAGTGTGAAACTGGCCTAAGACCCCAGGCTGGAAGAGGTCTGTGGCATGCACTGAAGCTGGTATGGCGAACTCTGCCTACTTGTGTTGTCGTTGCTTACTTGTGTTGCCCAAACTTCTATCAATTTGGTTAAGCCACTTTTAGTTTTTTTTTCCAGGGCCACTTCAAGTTGCCAGACCACCCCTCGCCAACTTCATCTGCTGCCTGAGGGTACGGTCACACATTCAGGTTTTTTTCATGCAGTTTTGGAAGAGAAAATCAGATGTGGATCATGAAAGGAGAAAAAGTATTAAGGACCGATACAGCTTCTCTTTTTCTGAATCCACTCCTGGTTTTCACTTCACCACCCTTGACAGGTAACAAGATAATCTATGTTATTCTCTTCACCTGTCACTGGCTTGAATGTTATGACTGATTGGTGCATAGCGTAGTTTCCTCTAAATACACTGAAGCATAAGGGTAATAGATCAGTCAGTCATCATTCAAAACCTTAACTGGAGGATCTCTCAGAACTAGGCACATCTAACAGAATGTTCAAGTCTTCACGCTGCTATTTGTAGAATTCCCAGAGCAGTAACATTGCTTACAAAAGGAAGAATTTGGCTTTCGGTAAACTCACCCTTATAAGATTTCAAGTCTAAAGAGCTGAAAAATACTATAAAAGATATTATAAATAATTCAAAAGATTAGTGACAAAAAAATCTATGCATCACAGTTGGCAAGAGATCAAGGCTGTGTTTATTTGTAGAGTTAAACTTATCAAAAGATACAATATTAGTATAATGGAAAAATCATAATAAAAAAATAAAAAAGCTGTATAATAAGTAAAAATGCATAATGACTTGTCCAGTCAGTTGTGAAAAGAAACAATGCCACCATTAAAGGGGTTGTCCCATCTCACCGTTTGCACGACAAGATGGGACTAAGTGATGTCCCTACATGGCTGAGCTTACAGAAACAGCTCACGGGCCGGCACTCTGCTATTTCTGTACCTCCTATTTAAGTGGGGAACTATGCAGACAGCATAGAAGAACAAGCTAGGCTGCTTCTGTAACTCCTGGGCCGGCGCTTAGTCCCGTCTCTCTGTGGAAACGGACAACCCCTGAGAAAGGACACAGACCCCTCAGCTAAAGCAGAAAGGAAACATCTCTTGAGAAGGGACAGCCCCAGGAGCTTCCATCCTGAAGAGAATCTAGCAAAGCAATGAATGGGGAGCATGTTGATTAGACTACAAAATAGGACACTATCATAAAGGGCTAACCCTAGGTTTACATGGGACTTTGAGTGGTAGAGTCAAAATGAGCCCCCTTATCCTTAAAGCTACCCTCCGGTCCAAGCCTAAAATTTGACTATTGATGACACATGTATAGTCAACCAATCTGGTGCCCTCTGTTCCTTCTATGCTCCTTCCATCATGTCCCGGTGAGATCCCTTTCAAAATGGCTACCACCACCTCAAATTTCTCCATGCAGAGTGCTGTAAGAAAGACTAAGACACGCCCTCTCTCCATTGCCCTAGTATGGTCCACCGCTGATGTGTCCATCCATGGGCTGCAGAGGGGGTGTCTTAGACTCTCCTACTGCATTCTGCATAATGAAGTCTGAGACCGCCAGCAGAAAGGAATCCAATGAAGGACCAGAATGGAGGAACGGAAGGAGCATGGGAGGGACGGAGGGCACCGAGAACGTCAACTATAGCTTTGGATTGGAGGGTCGCTCCAGGTGTGAACATATCCCAAAAAGAAAAGAGTAGCTGAATGCCACAAAATTTGTTATTTAATTATTTTACTGATGGAAATTTGGCTGCTGTACTTGAGCTGACCATACGATTCTTACGTTCTTGTTTTCACCAGTCAGGCCATACATTTTTATTTTTATTCTACCATAGCTGTATGAGCACCTCCCTTTTATAGCTTTTATAGGCAATATTGTACTATGAGCATTTCTTTTATATCACCTTTTGGGTTAACTTATGAGTTAAATGCAGGACGTAAAAGGTAATTATGCGGTTCTTCCTGTATTTGTAACATTTACCGACCACTATAAAGAATGTATTGTATTGCACAGGCTGTTACGTTCACGAGGATACCAACTATGTCAATATTATTTATTTATTTATCTTGTGACATTTAATTAAACGGGTTTACTGAGATAACACTATAGATGGCCTATCCTTAAGGTCTGACTCTCGACACCCCCGCCGATCAGTTTGAAGAGACTGTGGCACACAGGCCTCCTCATTATTGACATTGCCCCATACGGGTTTATACCATGATTATTGTAAAAAATAAAAAATCTGACATCATACACTACATGACAATCTCTTCCTAACAAAGCTAGAACCAGAGATCTGCCCATTCATTGCTCTGCGAGATTCTCTTCAGGATGGCAGCTCAGGGTACATGTCCTTTCTCGGGGGCATGTCCTTTCTGCTGTAGCTCTCTCCCTATCACAGCTCAGGGGGGGGTGTCTTTCTGCTGTAGCTTTCTCACTACAACTGCCACAGCTTCTGTAGGAAAAAGCAGCTGTTGACAGTTGAAGGGAAATTGATGGGACTGAGCATCTGTGGCCATTATAGCAGGATATGCACCTTGCTATAAAGATTTAACACCAGACGGCACCTTTATAATGAAGTACAGGGCATATCTCCCAGTTGGGGTATTTTTGTAACAGAAAGTATATCACAAAAGTAATTCATTTTTTAATGCTGAATTAATTTAAAAAACTACTTAAAT
Organism: Bufo gargarizans; assembly: GCF_014858855.1. Taxonomy (NCBI): domain Eukaryota; kingdom Metazoa; phylum Chordata; class Amphibia; order Anura; family Bufonidae; genus Bufo; species Bufo gargarizans. Next base: position 41,055,666 of record NC_058087.1, on the reverse strand, counting down.
ATTAGGACAACTGCTTTAAGTTGCTAGTATTAATTGACCAGTGGCACATTTGCAGGTCAGGCCACAAATTTTCTAAAGGTGTCTGTAGTGAACGGGGCACTCAACTACAACTTCCCAAGAGGCATCATTCCGAAAACTCTAATTTGTGTGTAACAGAGGTGTGATTCTGCCAGCAGGAGTGTGGGAAGCATCACAGGGAGTAAGAAGTTCCCATGATACAAAGGTACTTTCACACTAGCGTTTTTCTTTTCCGATATTGAGTTCCGTCACAGGGGCTCAATACCATAAAAAAAAAATGCATTCTGAATGAAGAGCATCAGTTCAGTCCCCCTTACGTTTTTTGGGCTGGAGAAAATACAGTTTACTCTCCAGCTAAAAATCCTGAACACTTGCCGGAATGCCAGATCCGGCATTAATTTCCATTGAAATGTATTAATGCCGAATCCGGTACTAAGTGTTCCGGAAAAGCGGATCCGGATTCCCGATCTGCGCATGCGCAGACCTTTAAAAATGAGAAAAAAAAAAATTCCAGATCCGTTTTTCCGGATAACAACCGGAAAGACGGATCCGATATTGCAATGCATTTGTCAGACGGATCCGCATCTGGAGCCATCTCACAAATGTATCCGTTTGCGTCCGGATTGCCGGATTGCCTGCCGGAATCTTCTGCCGCAAGTGTGAAAATACCCAAAGACAGGTAGAACAGCTCTGCAGTGTAAGAATGCCACCAGACCACTCCATATACGTCAGCTTCTTAGACTCTTATAAGTCTTAAGGTTATTAGAGGGAACGGTTTTGGACATTATACTTTCAGGTTTTTATTTGTCCCTTCTGGTTGTAAGGCGATTTAAATCTTTGCAGCTGCTATAAAAACGTATTTCAGAACTGTAGGTCCACTGTAAAAAAAAAAAAAACATGCATGGCAATAGAGGATTTTCAAATCCCTTACGTTAGTCTGCTGGTCATGTTACCACCATTTTCTTTTGGCAAAAATTTAAGTAGATCCCACAGGAGGAAGAAGGGGAAAAAAACAACAGTATTACCATAGTAGTCTCCAGACTGATGAGAGATTACTGGTTGTCATAAAGTGCAACACTCTGGGTGAACTATGTCAAGTTTGGGCACCAGTTTTCCTGTTTCAGCTGCACAGCTAGATGCATTTCACTCAGAAGCAGGGGAGTCTCCTTCTGCTGTGACGTTCTTTCTCTTACTTCCCACTCTGTTTTTTTTCAGCTCTGGAGCTCACAAAACACATAAGGATAAAGGCAAGATCACACTTACAGACACACATGAGGCTCCTGTGATGTTCAGAAGCAGTGTAGAAGCAGTTTTATCAGACTCAGAATCGCAGCTGACTCTGTAATTTCCCGATTTCCTATGAGCCATCTTCTGAGTCTCTGCTTCCAGAAGATGCACCTAATATATGCGATGGTGAGCTGCCTCCTTGCGTCACGAATGACTTCACCCGTGACGCAAGAGGAGCAGGTCAACGTCTCAGCCTGCTATTGGCTGCACCCCCTGTCACCGGATGTTGTGATCTGCAAGACGAACAGATGCAGAGATGGCCATGGAGGAATCCGAGAGGACACAATGTCTTCTCAGGACAGTCATGTTAAAAAGTCACAAAAACATGTGACATGGCTTTTTAATGCCGCCCTCAGAACATTTCCAAAAGGGGGTGTGACAAGGGCGGGAAGGGGGCATGGTCTCCATAGAGACAAATCTATCTTCATTTATGTCTTTTTTTTTGGTGCAAATGAAGCCAGAAATATACTAGGCACATTCTCTGACAGACCTGGGCTTTCTGCACCGTTCTTGATATGTCTCCCTCACTGTTTTGTTTGTTTTTTATATATTGTGAGACAGTGACAGGTCTCACGCAGGTTGGAGGCAAGGAAGGGGTGGATAGTGCGGTCCACACCCCTGTTCCACCACAGGTGAGACCAGCTGGAGGTACTCAGCCTGGCATAAAGCACCTCCCAGAGTGTCAGAAAGGGGGGAGTGTGTTACCTGGAGGCTCTGTCTGTGTGGTCTCAGCTGGGCTAGGCTGAGGGACCAAGAGGCTAAGTGACAGCCTGGAATTTGGGGGACGCAGTGACGCCTGTGGTACAAGGGCCACAAGGTCAGAGTTGGGAGGACTGCTGGACCACAATCCCCCAAAGGGACTTGCGTTTGCTACAGCCTGGAGGCTGCTGGGCTAGCTGAGAAAGCAGCAGGTTATGACCATGTCTGAACAGCATTCTATAGGCGAGTCAGGGCTTCTACCCTATGTTTAGTTAGGACTCTTTCACACTTGCGTTGTCCGGATCCGGCGTGTACTCCACTTGCCGGAGGTACACGCCGGATTCGGAAAAACGCAAGTGTACTGAAAGCATTTGAAGACTAATCCGTCTTCAAAATGCTTTCAGTGTTACTATGGCACCCAGGACGCTATTAAAGTCCTGGTTGCCATAGTAGGAGCGGGGAGCGGGGGAGCGGCATACTTACAGTCCGCGCGGCTCCCGGGGCACTCCAGAATGACGTCAGAGCGCCCCATGCGCATGGATGACGTGCCATGCGATCACGTGATCCATGCGCTTGGGGTGCCCTGACGTCACTCTGGAGCGCCCCGGGAGCCGCACGGACGGTAAGTATACTGCTCCCCCGCTCCCCACTACACTTTACCATGGCTGCCAGGAATTTAGCGTCCCGGCAGCCATGGTAACCATTGAGAAAAAGCCAAATGTCGGATCCGGCAATGCGCCGAAACGACGTTTAGCTTAAGGCCGGATCCGGATCAATGCCTTTCAATGGGCATTCATTCCGGATCCGGCCTTGCGGCAAGTCTTCAGGATTTTTGGCCGGAGCAAAAAGCGCAGCATGCTGCGGTATTTTCTCCGGCCAAAAAACATTCCGTTCCGGAACTGAAGACATCCTGATGCATCCTGAACGGATTTCACTCCATTCAGAATGCATTAGGATAAAACTGATCAGGATTCTTCCGGCATAGAGCCCCGACGACGGAACTCTATGCCGGAAGACAAGAACGCAGGTGTGAAAGAGCCCTAATCCATTCAGGATGTCTTCAGTTCAGTCTTTTTGACTGATCAGGCTTTTCAGAAAACCGTAGCATGTTGTATTTTTACCTCCAGCCAAAAATCCTGAACACTTTGACTGAACGCCGGATCCAGTCTTTTTCCCATTGACTTGCATTAACGCCGGATCCGGCGCCGTGTGTTCAGTCAAACCGGATCCAGCTTTTGCATGTTAAACCCGAAAAATGTGAAAAAAAAAGTTAGTCCATAAATGGCGGATCCGTTTTTTTCAATGCATTTTTTCATTGTGATCAAAATCCTGATCAGGATTCAAATGTAATCTGGATCCGGCGGGCAGTTCCGGTGTCGGAATTGAACGCCGGATTTAAACAATGCTAGTGTGAAAGTAGCCTAAGGGACACTGTTGGACACTGCTCCTAAGCTCTCCACTTAAAGGGAACCTGTCACCAGTTTTATGGTGTCCTAACTAAGGGCAACATAAATCAGTGACTGATTCTCTTAGCAAAATGCTGGGTCACTTTCTTTAATTGACCCAGTCAATCTGCCAACATCTTGTATTGAAAAGCTCCAGCTGATAATGATGAGTCATGAATATTCATGAGCTCCTGACTCTCCCTGCCTACCTGCTGCTAATTGACAGTTATTTTCCATATGAATCAGCAGCAGGTGGGCAGGGGAGTGGCTATAGCTGTTAATTAAATAAACGCTGGACTCAATGATATCACGCTGGACTCAAATCAGCTCATTAGCATGCATCATGTGGCATCTTTGTGTGTATATTATAAGGTAACCATCTGTCACACCAGTAAGTGAATACATCTAGGGTACTTTTTAGTAGTTAATGATTGTATATAATTAGTTAGATTATAATCAAATATCCACATGACAGGTTCCCTTTAAGTATTAGAATTTAAAGGGGTTCTTCTAATCTGTAGTTAAAAATAACCCATACTCACCCATCCCTTGTCGGTTGTCATCTTTGCTCGCACAGGCCATGGGCTCTTCCACCCGGGTCCAGACCAGATGTGGCCATTTCTTTCTGTTCAGCTGGATTTACTCTAATAGTGCTAGCTCAGGATGTGGAGCCTCATTCTGTAAAGCCCAGAGCATTTTATAAAAAGAAACTAATTCCCAGAGCTCCAATCAGTCTGATGGAATTGCACAGATCTTGTCTACTACTGTAATCTATTTAGAAGGCTACGTTAGGCAAAGATCAGCATTTCCACAAGCAAATGCATATTTATGCAGAGACACTTAGACTGTGCTGCGTTCACTGTAAATTAGGCAAAGTTTCAAAATTCAATCTATAATAGGATTTGGAATCGGACATTAAAATGGCTGTCAAATAGCGCAAGCTCCTCTGTACTACAGTGTAAAGACATAGCAGCTTTAAGCATTGCAGAGCTATTGAAGCATTGCAACTCCCAGGAGGTCCAAACAGCCTGACAGAGATTGTCAGCGAGGTCTGTAGCCACCAGAAAGCAAGGATTATACTTAATGGTGTAAATATACTGGGCCAGATTTATCATTAGCTCAAGTCAAAATAATGGAGTGAAAAAGTCGCAAATTTCTGGCAATTACTAAAAGTGCGCAAAAATTTGCAACTTTTATTGGTTCTGCCCTATGCTCGCCAGTTTTCTGAAAGTGGGCGTGTTTTCTTATGTAAATTAATCTTTAGACAGATTTACTGTTGCGAAAATTTGAAAAGTCGCAAAAAATTGCGCAATTTCACTCCAGTGAGGACCATGCTTATCTTATGATACTTTTTAAAAGAACATGCGACTTTTTCGTAAAGACGTGCGACTATTGTAAAGCCGCTTACTGAAGGATAAACTGTTACCGTCAAACCACATTTATCACAGTATTAAAGGACCATTAATAAATCAGACTTTGGACATACAGTACAGACCAAAAGTTTGGACACACCTTCTCATTCAAAGAGTTTTCTTTATTTTCATGACTATGAAAATTGTAGATTCACACTGAAGGCATCAAAACTATGAATTAACACATGTGGAATTATAGACATAACAAAAAAGTGTGAAACAACTGAAAATGTCATATTCTAGGTTCTTCAAAGTAGCCACCTTTTGCTTTGATTACTGCTTTGCACACTCTTGGCATTCTCTTGATGAGCTTCAAGAGGTAGTCACCTGAAATGGTCTTCCAACAGTCTTGAAGGAGTTCCCAGAGATGCTTAGCACTTGTTGGCCCTTTTGCCTTCACTCTGCGGTCCAGCTCACCCCAAACCATCTTGATTGGGTTCAGGTCCGGTGACTGTGGAGGCCAGGTCATCTGGCGCAGCACCCCATCACTCTCCTTCATGGTCAAATAGCCCTTACACAGCCTGGAGGTGTGTTTGGGGTCATTGTCCTGTTGAAAAATAAATGATGGTCCAACTAAACGCAAACCGGATGGAATAGCATGCCGCTGCAAGATGCTGTGGTAGCCATGCTGGTTCAGTATGCCTCCAATTTTTAATAAATCCCCAACAGTGTCACCAGCAAAGCACCCCCACACCATCACACCTCCTCCTCCATGCTTCCCAGTGGGAACCAGGCATGTAGAGTCCATCCGTTCACCTTTTCTGCGTCGCACAAAGACACGGTGGTTGGAACCAAAGATCTCAAATTTGTACTCATCAGACCAAAGCACAGATTTGCACTGGTCTAATGTCCATTCCTTGTGTTCTTTAGCCCAAACAAGTCTCTTCTGCTTGTTGCCTGTCCTTAGCAGTGGTTTCCTAGCTGATATTCTACCATGAAGGCCTGATTCACACAGTCTCCTCTTAACAGTTGTTCTAGAGATGTGTCTGCTGCTAGAACTCTGTGTGGCATTGACCTGGTCTCTAATCTGAGCTGCTGTTAACCTGCGATTTCTGAGGCTGGTGACTCGGATGAGCTTATCCTCCGCAGCAGAGGTGACTCTTGGTCTTCCTTTCCTGGGGCGGTCCACATGTGAGCCAGTTTCTTTGTAGCGCTTGATGGTTTTTGTGACTGCACTTTGGGACACTTTCAAAGTTTTCCCAATTTTTCGGACTAACTGACCTTCATTTCTTGAAGTAATGATGGCCACTCGTTTTTCTTTACTTAGCTGCTTTTTTCTTGCCATAATACAAATTCTAACACAGTCTATTCAGTAGGACTATCAGCTGTGTATCCACCTGACTTCTCCACAATGCAACTGATGGTCCCAACCCAATTTATAAGGCAAGAAATCCCACTTATTAAACCTGACAGGGCACACCTGTGAAGTGAAAACCATTTCAGGTGACTACCTCTTGAAGCTCATCAAGAGAATGCCAAGAGTGTGCAAAGCAGTAATCAAAGCAAAAGGTAGCTACTTTGAAGACCCTAGAATATGACATATTTTCAGTTGTTTCACACTTTTTTGTTATGTATATAATTCCACATGTGTTAATTCATAGTTTTGATGCCTTCAGTGTGAATCTACAATTTTCATAGTCATGAAAATAAAGAAAACTCTTTGAATGAGAAGGTGTGTCCAAACTTTTGGTCTGTACTGTATGTAAAAGTGGAGTAAGATGTAAGTGTAATGATAAATCTGGCCCATTGAGTCATGTGGATGTCATAGTGGAGAGGTCTCCTACTCTGGACCCCCACTCACTGGGACTTCCGAAAATAGCCCAAACATGGCTTACTCTCCATGCATGGCGGGCAGGGATGGACTGGGAACTTAAAGTGGCCCTGGGAAAAAACTAAAAGTGGCCCCATGTTGGAGGGTCCAAATTGACAGAAGGTGGGGCAACACAAGTAGGTTGTGAGAGCAGAAGTGGGCAGAGAAAACAGAAGTAGGTAGAGCCAGCAATACCATAGTGCCGCACAAAATACAACCCAGCAGAACCAAATACCATAGTGCAGAAATACTGGCGATCTCGGCACAGTATTCAATTAAAGCTCAGACCGTTAGTTCCCTGTAGGGTCTATGGCCAGTCTGTCCCTGATGGCATGGTTCTTGAGATGCTGGCATGAAATGCTTTGATGCTCATGTGAGTAGAGTAAGAAGGGGATAAGTCTGGGTCCAGAGCCCCCGTTAAGGCCTCATGCACACGACCGTTGTGTGCATCCGTGGCCGTTATGCCGTTTTCCGTTTTTTTTCACGGACCCATTGACTTTCAATGGGTCCGTGGAAAAATGGGAAAATGCACCGTTTGGCAGCCGCATCCGTGATCCGTGTTTCCTGGCCGTGAAAAAAATATGACCTGTCCTATTTTTTTCACGGCCAACGGTTCACGGACCCATTCAAGTCAATGGGTCCGTGAAAAATCACGGATGCACACAAGATTGTCATCCGTGTCCGTGATCCGTGTCCGTGATCCGTGTCCGTTTTTTCCTATCATTTCAATGGCAAACTTGACTTAGATTTTTTTTTCATTTTTCATGTCCGTGGATCCTCCAAAAAACAAGGAAGACCCACGGACGAAAAAACGGTCACGGATCACGGACCTACGGACCCAGTTTTTGCGGACCTTAAAAAAAAACGGTCGTGTGCATGAGGCCTAATTAGGTGCACCTTCAGCAGTCCGAGCGTCTGGAGGAAAAACTACTCCAGTTCCTGGATGGGGTAGTTTGTCGCCAACATGTATGCCTGTTTACAGGCCCGGCCCCCATTACGCCCCTGCCATTACCTCATCATGCCTTAGTGTAGAACGCGACACGTCTGTGCATCAAAATATTATCGCACGAGCAAAAAGGGATTCGTGCAACATACGTTTTCATAAATGACCCTCAGTGACTGAAAAGCGGTAGATGCTGTATACACTCCACCTAGGATTCTCACCTATACACGGTTAGGGGCTCTATGCAGTAGGAGAACACATTTTTTGCTCGCTTCTCTCCTTGTTTAAAGCAGTGTTCTGAGAGGTAAGCAGCCTCCAGTCCTTGTTCTGCTCCTCATTAGCTAACGCTGCTGCACTGAGGCCTATTTAAAACCCCAAGCTACACTGGGAAGTCTGTCTCTGGACAGAGCATGGAGGCAGCTCACAAAGTGCAGGTTGCTGTTTATTGTTTGTAAGACAGAGAGGCAATATATACTGTTAAGGGTACTTTCATACTAGCGGCAGGGGACTCCAGGGCATCCGTCCTGCCACTAGTTCACGTGTGCCCTCGGACTGCCGCTCTGTCCCAATTGACTATAAAGGGGGGCGGGGCGGAGTTCCGGCAGCAGCATGGCAGCGCACGCCGAGAGGCGGCTGGACTAAAAGTTCTGCACTCTCGGCGTGCGCTGCCGTGCTGCCGCCAGAACAGCCCGCCGGAGTCCCCTGCCGCTAGTGTGAAACTAGCTTTAGCTAGTGCTTGTGTGATCTTTTGTGTTACTTTGTATCTTACAACCTTGAGGCCTCTTTCGCATGAACGATACAGATTGTGTCAGGATCTGTTCAGGAAAAAACGGATGGTTTAGCAGGCAAGTACAATCAGTCTCTGTGATTGCATTCAATGTTTCCGTTTTTTCTGCGCGGGTGCAAACAGTTTATGATGCGTCTTTCACGCGCGTGAGAAAAAAAACCCTGAAGAATAACACTTAACATCGGTAAAAAAAAACGCATTGCATGCGGATGCAATCCGTTTTTCATGCAAGAACCATTCACTTCTATGGAACCAGGGTTGAGTGAAAAAATGCATAGTATAGAACATGCTGAGATTTGTCCTGACCGCAGAACGCAAACGCATAGCATCTGGGCTGAATTCTGAACCATTCATTTTAATGGGTCATGCATCATTTCTGCGTTCAGGAAAAAAAATAAAAAATCACAGCATGTTCTGTATTCTGCGTTTTTTATGTAGCTCTGGTTCCATAGAAGCGAATAGGGCCTCAGTCAAAAATGGATTGCATCTGGATGTAATGCGTTTTTTCGCTGATGGTTGCTAGGAGATGTGGTGTGTAATTCTTCAGTTTTTTTTCCCGTGTGTCAAAAACACATCAAAAACTGATTGCACCAGCACGGAAAAAACTGAAACACTAAACCCAATCGCAGACAAGACTGACTGCACTTGTGTGCAAAACCGTCCGTTTTTTCCTGAACAGATCTAGACACAATCGTTTGTGTAAAAGAGGCTAATGCTTCACGTATTGCACCCGGACGGAAAACTCACTCATGTGAAAGAGGCCTTATACTTGTTGCCTGTCCGGGTGCGATGATGCGTGAAGCAAACGTACAGCATCCGGACTGAATCCTGACCCATTAGTTTCTATGGGTCTGTGTACATGGGTGTTTTTCACGCATCATTTCTGCTTTAGGGAAAAATCGCAGCCTGTTCTATAGTCTGTGTTTTTCACGTAGCTCTGGTTCCATAGAAGCGAATAGGGCTTCAGTGAAAAATGTATTGCATCCGGATGCAATGCATTTTCCACTGACGATTGCTAGGAGATTTTGCGTGTTATTCTTCAGTTGTTTTTTTTTCACGCTCTTGAAAAACCGCATTAAAAACAGTTTGCACCCACGCGGAAAAACCTAAAACACTGAACGCAATTGTAGACAAAACTGAATTAACCTGTGTGCAATCCGTATCTGTATCACCTGTGTGAAACAGGCCTAAAAGCCAGAAAGGACCCAAGCTTTGGAAATTTAAAGTCTGTCTGTGTCTCTATAAATCCTGACTTAACTTCCGACCATTGAGCCAAATCTCCACAATATATACACATACAGCATATAATTCCCAGTAAGGTAGTACAAAACCACTTTCAACCATTAATAACAAACTGAGCCAAGCAGAGGCTGAAATTAAAGTTACTGATAGCCTATAAATCTGGAAAACATACACTAATATACGGCAAATCAGAACACTTGACTCTGCAATACCAGGGCATCGGAGACAGTGATCATCTTGGCAGCCATTAAAATAATATAACAGCTAAGGCTAGACGAGGAAATGCAATGAGAAAACACTGGATCGTATGTGGGTTCCGATACTGAATTTATTGCTGCCCTATTAAAATAATGAATTCTAGGTGTACTTAAACGGCATCTGTCAGCAGTTTTGTACCTATGATACTGGCTGACCTGTTACATGAGCGCTCGGCAGCTGAAGGCCTCTGTGTTGGTCCCATGTTCATATGTGTCCACATCGCTCAGAAAAATGAGTTTTAAATATATGCAAATGAGCCTCTAGGAGCAACGGGGGCGTTGCCATTACACCTCCCTGCAACTGCCACACCCTCTGCGCTGTGATTGATAGAGTCAGGCAGTGATGACGTTTTCACTGCCTGGTCCAAACACCGGAAGATGTGGTGTGGAACAGAGGCACAGATTGGAAGCCCAGAGCACTACAGAGTGCTTCCGTGAGTTTTCGTGCATTTTTTTGTGGACTATCAGTTGCATGCAGATCACGGACCTCATTCAAGTGAATGGGTTCACGTCTGCAGACCGCGCACACATGCGGTCGGCGCCTGTGCATTGCAGACCACGATTTGCAGTCCACTGCATGGGCACGGCCGGCACACGGTCGTGTGAATGAGGCCTAAAGGTGTGGTTTAAAAGCAAACACTTAGGTAACATCTACTTTGTTGTCTATAGGGGGCAGCACTATAGTAGTTACTGGTGAAGGACTAAAGATATTCTATTTATTTAATGCTAATACATTTTCAGGGCTGGAAATGTGCTCAAAAGAATTGTCAGATCACTTCCCTCCTTTATCTTGGAGGGTGAGAATTGCATTACTTAGCAGTGGGTAACAATGAGCGAAGGAAATTAACTCCAGGTAATAAGCATGCTTGGTCCAAATTACTTGAAGGGACACTGACAGGCCCAAAAAGCATATTTAGGGGTATATATGACAGTATAGGTCTTATAAAGGGTATTAGAATCATCTAAGTATCCCCCCTGTCCACCTCATAAATACAGTAATCTGAAGTTTTATAACCTGCTTTCCTGGTGTTTAATCTGCCCAAGGGGCGGTGTTTCATATCAACTTGCGCCCAGCCAGCCTCGCCACAACTGCCGTTTGAAGCGCCACCCAGCTCATCAATATTCACTGAGCTGGGCGGCTACTCTGAAGCGCTGTACTAGTGTCCCCGGCCATCTTCACCGCATGCGCCCGGCACCCTCACTGGCCGGGATCGCATCGCGCGTCTGCTTTATGCGCATGCGGGGCGCTGCTGTGCCCGGCGCATGCGCATAAAGCAGACGCGCGATGCAATCCAGGCCAGTGAGGGTGCCGGGCGCATGCGCATAAAGCAGACGCGCGATGCGATCCCGGCCAGTGAGGGTGCCGGGCGCATGCGCTGAAGATGGCTGGGGACACTAGTACAGCGCTTCAGAGTAGCCGCCCAGCTCAGTGAATATTGATGAGCTGGGTGGCGCTTCAAACGGCAGTTGTGGCGAGGCTGGCTGGGCGCAAGTTGATATGAAACACCGCCCCTTGGGCAGATTAAACACCAGGAAAGCAGGTTATAAAACTTCAGATTACTGTATTTATGAGGTGGACAGGGGGGATACTTAGATGATTCTAATACCCTTTATAAGACCTATACTGTCATATATACCCCTAAATATGCTTTTTGGGCCTGTCAGTGTCCCTTTAAAGGGGTTGTCCCAAGAATAATATTCTACAGTTTTCAAACCAGCACCTGGATCTGAATACTTTTGTTATTGCATGTAATAAAAAAATTGCATAGCCACTGAGTTAGGCCTCTTTCACACGACCGTATGGCTTTTTCAGTGTTTTGCGGACCATTTTTCACGGATCCGTTGTTCCGTTTTTTGTTTCTGTTGTGTTTCCGTTTCCGTTCCGTTTTTCAGTTTTTCCCGTATAGCATATACAGTATACAGTAATTACATAGAAAAAATTGGTCTGGGCATAACATTTTCAGTAGATGGGTCCGCAAAAATGAAACGGATACGGAAGATATACGGATGCATTTCCATATGTGTTCCGTGTTTTTTTTTTTGCGGACCCATTGACTTAAATGGAGCCACGGAACGTCATTTGCGGTCAATTATAGGACATGTTCTATCTTTCTACGGAACGGAAAAAAGGAAAAACAGAAATACGGAAATGGAATGCATACGGAGTACTTTTTTTTTTTGGTGAAACCATTGATATTAATGGAATGCAAAAAACGGCCCGTAAACGAAAAAGAGTGTGAAAGAGGCCTTATTCAATAAAATGTATCTGTATGGCACCACCTGCTGTTTGTTTTTTCTTATTTCTTTGTCCTGCTCACTGGGAAGGCCGCACATGCTCAGTTTCATCCTTGAACTGCCTCCTGAGCTGTGATAGGTAGAGCGGAGACACGCCCCCTGAGCTTCAGCAGAAAAGACCCTCCCCTTGAGCTGCCAGATTTAAATCTAGCAGAGCAATGAATGGGGAGATCTCTGGTTCAGTGTGAGGTATAGGGCTGGTTGTCATGGACTATATGATGTCTGATTTTCATTTCTTACATTAATCATGGGATAACCCCTTTAAAAAATATACCAAGGTAACAAATGAAGCAGCTCTGCAAACGGTTTTGATTAAAAATATCCTACTGTTTTGTGTCTAAAGCTCCAATGCAGACCTGTCACCATGGTTACAGACTACAAACAACTCCTGTGTAGTCTGATCCAGCCGTCATGAGTTATTCCCTTCAGTCTGTCCCCTACTTATGACTACCACATATTTGAAAGGTTAGCAGCAAGTTGAGAACAGATAGAAAGGCGTGGGACTGAAGGAGCAGATTACACAGGGGGTGTTTGTACTCTGTAACCATAGAGACACATAGGTCAACATAGAAGATCGACACAAAACTGTAGTACATTTTTAATTTTTTAAAACTGCAACTCATCTACAATCAAAGGGGGTCATTTATCAAACTGGTGTAAAGTAGAACTGGCTTAGTTGCCCATAGCAACCAATCAGATCCCTCCTTTCATTTTTCAAAAGAGCTGTCCAAAATGAAAAGTAGAATCTGATTAGTTGCTATGGGCAACTAAGCCAGTTCTACTTTACACCAGTTTGATAAATGACCCCCCAAAGTATTTTTCTTTTGGTCCCGCTCAACTTTCCTGCAAATTCCTGCTACTGTTTTGTGTCACAGCTTCTATGTTGACCTATGCGTCTCTATGGTTACAGACTGTAGTCTGTAACCATAGAGACGCATAGGTCTACATAGAAGCTGTGACACAACCCCTGTGTAGTCTGATCCTGCAGTCACACTCCTAACTTTTCAAATATGTGGTAGTCATAAGTAGGGGACAGATTATGGGGAGTAACTCATGGCTGCATGATCAGACTACACAGGAATTGTTGGTAGTCTGTAACCATGGCAACATACGTGTCTGCGTTGGAGCTCTAGACAAAAAACAGTAGGAGATTTCTAATCAAGACAAAAAATGATAATGTAGGGATGTCTTGAAATTTCTCCACTTTCTTAAAATCATCAGATGAAATAAAAATACGCTATTGAAAAAGATTCAGAAGAACATCCGCGGTAAATGACTTACTGTACAAGCAAATCTGCAAAACAAACAAATAGGCTACACAATGTTCTTGGTCACATCACTTAAAGGGGTTGTCCCACAAAAAATATTCTACACTTTTTTAAAACAGCACCTGGATCTGAATACTTTTGTAGTTACATGTTATTAAATATGTATTAAAGCCACTGAGTTATTCAATATAATCTATCTGTATAGCGCCACCTGCTGTTTGCTCTTTTTCTAATTCCTCTGTCCTGCTTGCTGAGATGGAAGCACATGCTCAGTTTTATCCTTCAACTGCCACCATCTGCAGCAGAAAGGACACGCCTCCTAAGCTGCCAGCTTGAAATAAATCTAGAAGAACAATAGCAGCAATGAATGGGAAGATCTCTGGATCCATGTGAGGTACAGGGTTGTTTCTAAGTTTGTTAGAAAGAGATTGTCGTGCACTATATGATATCATATTTTCATTTTTACATCATAGGATAACCCCTTTAAAATAAATCAGGGGTTACTGATCACTTAATATCATAAACCTAATAGGCAATGGAAAGGATGTTCCTTTAAGACCACTTAAAATGTTGGGCAGCAATACAGAATTCCCCGGCTCCCACTCATTTATGACGTAGAGACATAAACGCGTTTCAAGGCAGGTCTTCACTACAGAGCAGGTCATGAGTGCACTCCAGACAACGCTTAAATTCTATAATGCATTCAGACAATGTGACTTCAATTCCTCCTACGTTTTGAACAGCACTAAGTACTCATTATGTGAAAAAAAAAAAAAAAAAGAGGTATTGCGGAAAAAAAATCTACTGTCAATGAGAAATGGCTGAACTGTTTGACATTAGGTTCTAGTCATTCTGTTCACTGCTATCATGGTGGCCAATGATGTAAGGTGTATTATGCTCAAATGTCTAAAGATTTACTTGAAGTCCTTGACCCATTGCAGTACAAAGATAAATGAAACCAATCTTCCAGTTCAAGAAAAAAATAAATCCTATTAACTGGGGAACAAACAGCAGACTTACATGGTGACCTTGTTTTCATATTTTTTGCCGCAAATGCGCCAATTCCGGGGCTCCTTTTCTGTCATCCAAGATGGCCGCCATTCATCTCAAACTTCGTGATGCACACTGTGCATTTGGTGGCTCAGGACACTTTCTGCTACCATCTGATTGGCCAGCACTGCTCACGTGAACAGAGATGGCCAATCAGAGAGCAGGGCTGGGCAAGTGGGAAGTATCTCGGACTACCAAATGCACAGTGTGTATCAGATAGTCCGACAAGAGATGGGGCCATCTGGATGGCAGAAGAAAAGCCTGAAAATGAGCAGATCTGCAACTGAAAAGATGAAAAGAATGGCACCAGGTAAGTGCTCTGCTCGTTACCCAGTCTATGTAAGTTATTTTTTTCTAGAACTTGAGTGTCACTTTAAGATCTTTAACTTATCTAATCTAAACAATAAATTAAAAGGGGTATTCCCAAAAATTTTTTAATTTTATCCCCCCCCCCCCCCCCTTTAAAAGTTGCCTACCAGGCCAGCACTGAGCTCCCAGTTCGAATGATATGCTGCTGGGGCTTCCTGGATTATGTGCCGTACTAGTGCACGTGATGCTATCCTGGTTACAGGTGTAGGTCATCAGTGATGATAAGTTCGTGGCCTGCTTCGTGTGCTTCATAACCACAGCGCATGCAGGAGAAAGAATCTCTCGCTAGCACTGTCAGAGCATAGAATACTATCCTACCCCCAAGCCAGGCCGGCTGCGCCTGCGCAGTCAGGCAGCCTTGGATGCTGATCGCAGACGTCATGCAGGTCAGGCCTGGTTAGGGGCCTGCAACATTTTGCGCTGCTCCCATTAAAGTCAATGGGAGTAGCACTGTCATAAGCTCCCTCCTCCACAAGGTTGACGGTGCTGTATATTCCCGTCTCTGTCTTTCAGCTACCAAGCTACACATGAACAGTTGATCAATGGGAGTCCTGCCAATCAGCTAGCGGTGGCCTATCCTGAGGATAGACCATCACTTAGTAAAGGCTGGGCAACCCATTTAATCCAGTTACCTGATTCAACCATAATACTTTGTGAATACTGTCATTTTCGCCCCAAAGTGGGGCGAAAATACCCATAACGGAAGCGCTCATTAGTACTGGAGGACCGAGAAGCTCTGTACTCACCGCTTCCTGGTCCTCGACTGCTCACTGTGCTTTGACTGCGCACAGCATGAGGACGTCGGCGCTCTGTGACCTCACGCTGTGCGCATCAAGTCACAGCACAGTGCACGACAGGAAGAAGAGGAGAGCAAGATCTTAGGAGTGGTGGCATCCGGTGCAGGAAAGGTAAGTTTATATATATTTTTTATTGATTTTTTATTTGCTCTGAGGCATGGGGGTCTCATCATCTGGGGTATAGGGGTCTCATCTGAGTGGGGGGGGGGGTGTCTTATTTATATTGGGGCTCTTATCTGAGGTCTGGTTGGGGGTCATTGACATTGGGGTCTGAGCTGGGGTCTGATTGTGGGTCTGAGCTGATGTCTTACTGGCGTCTTATTAATATTGGGGGTCTGATCTGAGGTCTGATTGGGGGTCATTAACATAGGGGTCTGAGCTGAGGTCTAATTGAGGGTCTGATTAACATTGGGGGTCTGATTGGGGTCTGATCTGAGGTCTAATGAAAAATATTTTTTTCTTATTCTCCTCTAAAACCTAGGTGCATCTAATGTGCAGGTGCATCTTATAGGGCGAAAAAAAATACAGTATAATCCATATGAATGCACATCTCACCTTCAACCAGTGTGCGTAACTATGGCCGGGAAAGTGTTAAGCCCATTTCTTTGCCTCTCCGCAGGTAGATGAAGAAAACAGGAAGTCCGTTATCCAATTCCACATGCAATAGGTGATGGAGTGCTTCAATCGGAAATCTGAAAGTCGAAATAAATCAAGATATTAAGTGCTAATGCTTTATCAACTGCAAATAGCCTTTCTAAGCACAAAGGAATTCTGCCGCCGTTACAGACGTCACTGCATAATTGTTCCAAGTGAAAATAATGCGCAGCAGAACACGAACCTGGAAAAGACGTGTAGTACATCAGATACAAAGAAAGATAATACTCCAATTCGGAAATAAATTAGCAAGAAACAGTTTTGATGCAATTTGCGGTCCCCAATGCGCGGGCATCACCCGTGCGGCTGCCGCAGACGGATACAGACCCATTTAACATGAATGGGTCCGTAATCCGTCTGCCCCCCGCCAAAAAATAGGGGGGAGAGAAACCCCACGGAAGCACTCCGTAGTTCTTCCGTGTGCTTCCGTGCCTCCGTTCCGCACCACTCCTTCTGGATGGCAGACCCATTGAAGTGAATGGGTCCGCATCAGTGATATGGTATGCACACCGCGTAGAAATATAGCTCATGCATGGAAACCATCAACAAGCTGCTGTACATGGATATGTTACTATTATTTTTCCATATTCAGTAATAATGTTGTCCATTTGTGAATGGGCCATGAATGGGATGATTAGCTGCCCCCATAAAAAAAAGAGAAGCCATATCTGCCCTTTATACTTTCTCTCCTCTTATGACCCACTCCTGATTTTGGTTTCCAAAACTACATGCAGAAATCTGACCGCGGGGACGTACCCTAAGACTAGGGCTACACGGCAACACTGGTCACGGATCGGATAGCGACGGAAGTCACAAGAAACCCAACACGGCTGCATTTCTTGTGACTGGCTCAGCGATTTCATTTATTTCTACGGGATCACCGCTACTCTCCGATCTTGGCCGCGACCAGTGTAGCCCCAGCCTAAAGGTCCCAAGTTTCTCCTTATGCAGGGATAAGGAGATTTCATGCTCCATAAAAAAAAAAACTATGGATAAATCAGGAACCAGGTGGCCAATATACCTAGATATTTGCTAGGAGACAATACACTCCACCCTTATGTTCTAAAGGCAAGTTACTTCATGGCTAACGGCAACCCTAAATTTCAGAAAGACATTACACAAAGCCTTAACATCTGCTTCCATGGCTCCCAGCAAAAAAAAAAATGAATATTAATGCAACAGAAAGGTAGCAAACAAAATCAAGGGGAGAACTGTATGTAACAATATCACCACAGCAACACTAAAAATAACCAGACGAGTACTGGATGTCCTCTCCATTAGGGTTCTTTTACGAGGGGCAATTTCAGCCCCCAACAAGTGCCAGTCACTGATATACAAGTCAGTCTGCGCCCATTGTTATACAGACTGATGCAGACTAAGGCCTCTTGCACACGAACGTTGTGTGCCCGTGCCCGTGTGCACTTCGCATCATGAATGCGGACCCATTCAGTTGAATGGGTCCGCAATCATGGAGATTCGTAACGGAAGCACGGATCGGAACCCCACGGAAGCACTATGGAGTGCTTCCGTGGTGTTTCTGTCCGTGCCTCCGCACCGCAAAAAAATATAATATGCTCTAGTTTTTTTGCGGTGCAGACGGATCACGGACCTATTTAAGTTGAAATTAAGGCAGCATCCTAAATGGGGAAATATATGACCGTTACTACGATTATTCATCTCCCATTCAGTTTGCATATTGTCGGCAACATATACTTGTGCTGCAGGAAAGTCGCCCTTTTGTCGGGTGGACAGACAAGTGTTTACACTGGACAATGACTGGGAATAAGCATATATATATTTTTTTCATTTATCAGACTCTATAAAGGGGCCCTCCGGCTCTGTACACTCATTTGCTTTGGAGCCACCATCACAAATTCCATCAGATTTCAGGCTACTCTTTCTGTCCCAAAAAAAAGAGAGGTATCTGCCAAATTAACTACAAGTATCGATTTGTTTACATTTGTTTTTGTTTTATTTACAAAAAGTTAAGTTTTGCTGTATAGTTGCAAGAAGGCCTCCGTGAGTGTTAAATGGAAATTTCGCAATGCGTCATTGTCTACTTTCAGAAAATATATGGCCTTTCTCCCAAGCCCTGCTATTATTAAAATTGACAGGTATCATTAAAGTCCCCCAAATGTCCTCATTATTTGCTAGATAAGCATTAACAAGAGCAATCTTCAGAACTGTGGAATAGTCTACCTTAGGCTACTTTCACACTAGCGTTTTAGTTTTCCGGTATTGAGATCCGTCCTAGGGGCTCAATAATGGAAAAAAACGCTTCAGTTTTATCCCCATTCATTGTCAATGGGGACATAACTGAACTGAACAGAACGGAGCGCTCCAAAATGCATTCCGTTCCGTTTAGTTGCGTTCTCATACCGGAGAGCAAACCGCAGCATGTTGTAGTTTGCTTTCCGTGCTGGGATGCGGAGCAAGACGGATCCGGCATGACCCACAATGCAAAGCAATGGGGACGGATCCGTTTTCTCTGACACAATCTGCCATAATAGAAAACTGATCCTTCCCCCATTGACTTTCAATGGAGTTCATGACGGATCCGTCTTGGCTATGTTAAAGATAATACAACCGGATCTGTTCATAACGGATGCAGACGGTTGTATTATCAGTAATGGAACCGTTTTTGCTGAAACCTGCTGGATACAGCAAAAACGCTAGTGTGAAAGTAGCCTTAGGACGTGGTCACAGTCCAGGAGTACGGAGCACTCCGTATATTGGGGTCCCCAAACTAACATGAAGCCTTCCTCCACTACATACTGGACGACATTTAATAAGACTTGTACACTGTCTTTGGAGTAAACCATGAAGAATTCTCAGTGCACTGTGCATCATACTGTAGTGTACTTGCCAACATTAGCAAGCTAGTTTAAAGAAGGAACAGTGGACAGTTTTAAAAGCAAAATGACGTTAATGCTTATGAAAATGTGTTGAAATCTGGGTCTCACCCCCTTTTCTAAAATTCACATCCCCACCTATCCCTTGGTTGAACTTGATGGACTTGTGTCTTTTTTCAACCGTAATAACTATGTAACTTGATGTGTGAGTCTGAATCTCTTGGCACGGCGCTGTGGTTCCTAACCCCAGGATAGGATCATGTGTATGGCACGTGATCCTGGAAGTGACCACCGCATGGGATAGTGGGGCAACCCACATAACCCCTTTAAATTACTCCCCGTCACTGCTATAGCTGAACCATATTGAACGGAAATATAGCATCCAATCCTGAAATGGACACAGCTTGATGGTGGGAGGCTGGAATATGGGAGAACGTTTAAAACTGGTGGAGTTAGTCTTTTAATTTTAGGTTCAGCTTCCAACTTTGGTGACGTTCACATCTGAGTTAGTTTTTCCATTTTTCTGTTCTGTTCTTGGGCAGGGTTCTGGCTCCCCTCAAGGAGACCTGTTGTGGATGGAGATAATAATATTTTGCATATAAATATGGTAAAGATAACTGTCTCACTAGCTCCATCATCTCACTCAAGCAGCCAGAATCCTGGAAGATGTGGAACAAGCAGTTGTCTGTGGTTGGTTATTTGGCTTGGCTCTTTTCCCTTGTCATGTCCCAAGGCTTGCTAAAAAGTCGGACTTTGATTCATATGGAGCCACCTCCACAAGGTGGCGCTAGTGAGATGATTCCCTTCACCTGTTCTGTTCTAGGATCAGAAAAAAGAAAAAAAGGCAGCACCAGAGCTATCATGTGACACCCCACCAACTACAATGGAATATGTCAGATTCTGTAATGGAGCCAAGCATTTTGCTAAACTATTTTGCCTGGGTCCTTTGATGGAATTTGCATTGGAGGCTCAACAAATGAAAGGGGTTGTCCAGCATTTTAAAACTGATGCATTATCCTCAGAGTGTGAGAAGATCACTAATACCAGATTGGCGGAGGTCAGCTCCACCGATCAGCTGTTTCAGAGTAGCTTCGGAATGTGACCAGCGTTACAAACTCCACCCACTGCACGATGGACAGAGCTGTGTAGTTCCGCTGCCAAAGCTACTCTAAAATGATGGGGTGTCGGCCATCTGACATTAATGGTGGAGGCAGACTGGAAACCTAAAGTGGCCATGGAAGAAAACCTAAAAGTGGCCCCATGTTGTAGGCAGGTCCAAATTTGCAGAAGGCACAAGTAGGAAGGGATAAAAGAAGTAGGCGGAACCTGTAATACTATAATACAGCACAAAATACCGCCCCAGCAGAACCAAATATCACAGTGCAGCACAAAATACTGCCGCCCTCGCCACAGTATTCAACTCTATCACTGTCCTGAGGATGATGATACAGTTGAGTTCAGGAGGGCACCTGCAGCCATTGGCCAGGTGCATAAGTAATTGATGCTCCCAGAATCTGATCACTATGCATCCGGCTGTCACCTGTGAGGAGGGCATCGGCCCATAGGAAGTTTCCCTGTAGGATCTATGGCCAGTCCGTCCCTGATTGATGGCCTGTCCTGAGATCTTGGCAACATCTGCCAACAAGACTCGAGGACTGGAAACCATTGCTCCCTTTAAGCTGTGCAGCTTCCATGGTGCCCCCCTTTCAGTGCCTCTGCAGCCCGCTCACCCCGGCAGACGTGTCCTGGGCTTCATCAAACTGCCTCTTCTGAATTCTAGGGCAGCTCACCCCAGCTTCGCTGTGTGCACTGCCAGGGTGGGTAGCCCCAGAACTCAGAACAGGGTAGATGGTTTTTCCTATTGGGCTAAAGGACCCTCCTGATGTCATCGCCCATGTGACCAGTGGGGGAGTAGCCAGAGGAGCAGAGAGCTGTGTTCCTTTATGGAGAGGAGCCTGGCTGTCTGTGTCCCCGCGTGTGTGTGTCTGTCCATGTGTGTGTTTGTCCCTGGGGCTAGCTGATGGCACTGGGATGGGGGGCTGATGGCACTGGGATGGGGGGAGCTATCACTGTGTCTTTTGTAGTGGACTACAAATAAGAGTTTTAAGAAATATCCACAGGAGTCCCATGGATTCAGATACCACAGGAAGGAGGTAGCACATGTTGAGCCACTTCTCCATACACTGCCATAGGCAACTGTTCTCAAGAGAGTCAGCATCTGTCACACTTTTATTGTAAATCCCCAGAAATGTTACAGATGAGAATTCCTCTTTAAATTATGGGCACACGATATTTACCACGTGGTTGCTACATAGGAATGCACCTTTAGTAGGAGACTGCCCACCTTTCACCATGTATCGCCCAGCTACCTAACTGCTCCGCTCGGCAACAGCAGAGGCTTAGAGGGAACACTGCTGAAGACCGGCTTTGGTTTCAGAATTTGCAGAATTTGCACCTAGAATATTCAGAACATTTTCACTTAGTCAGAACTGTAGTCGAGATTTTACTTTTTCAAATAAATGACAGCAATTAATTCAGTTTCTTTCAGGGACTGCACTTTGACAGCTGTAATATTTTCTTTGGGCATATTACTGTATTGCATGCATTTTCCTGAAATATTAAAGTTCAGGTGATGTCAATGCTGTAACGCAGGGGACAACACGAAGGTATGACTGACAAGAAAACGTTGTACAAGAATTACGTGCATGAAATATTTACAACGGACATGTCACTGAGGCTCGCTTAGAGGCAGCACATGAAGAAGCAATTTCTTTTTCCCATAAGCCTTAGTAATCTCATTAGTTCCCAGTGAATTAATAGACTACATATTACTGGTGTTGATATATGGGTAAAACCTACTGCAAACCATTAAAAACACACGGCAGATAAACTTATGCCATAAAATACAGTACATAGCTGCTGTAGAACTTCGTTTAAAGGGGTTCTCTGGGAATTAAGAAAATGAAAATACTTAAATATTACTTTATTATAAATATATTCTCAAATACCTTTCATTATTTATAATGGCTCATTTTGTCTGGGGAGCAATCATCAGGGGAAACAAAATGGCCGCTGTCCCATTAGTTCACACAAAACCTGTCCTGATCACACACGAGCACAAGTTACTTTACAACACTGAGGTAAAGAGCTGCCTCATCCTGCTCTCTACTTGTCAGGGATTATGATACTGAATACAGATGATAAGAACTTTAGCTAAATCTCTGGGGAATTGAGTATATGAGGAGACATGAAAGACAGAGAGGACGGACAGACTATAGTAATGGAGACTGCATACAAGTGCTGCTGCTCATTAGCCACCCCTCACCCTCCTCTCAGGTCTCCTCATCTTCTCCATTCCCAGAGAGATTCACCTGTATTCAGGATTATGATTCCTGACAAGCAGAGCAGAGAGGAGGATGAGGCAGCACTATGGCTCATTGTGGTGAAGTAACTTGTCCTCCTGTGTGATTAGGACAGGTTTTGTGTGTACTGATAGGACGGCGGCCATTTTATTTCTCCCAATGATTGCTCCCTAGACAAAACAAGCCATTCTAAGTAATGAAAGGTATTTGTGAATATATTTATTATAAAATAATATTTAAGTATTTACATTTTTTTAATTCCTGGAGAACCCCTTTAATGAGGGAAAATGAGCTTCATGGAATTCAGTAGTTGGTGATTTCTTTATGCAATGAGCTTGGTTCTGGTGCTGTATTTATGTACTTTGCTTAGATCCATTGTGTTAAACTTAGATTTGATGCTATACTTTGATCTGATTATATCTGCATTGTCTAATATCTCCATCACAGATCCTGTCCGAAAAAAACAGACAAAAATGACCTGCATGCAAGACTTTTTTGTTCGGTAAAAAAGCACCATCCTGAGAAGACTCAGTTGTAGCCAGCACTTCCATTACTTTCATATTAACGCCATTGTGAACCCAGCGTAACAGTAAAATCTGAATTAAAGGGGGTTAAAAAGATGCTGTAAACTTTGCTGTGCACACTGAACATCTCTCCACTTCTCTCAGTGCACAGTGAATGCACACACATATGATGCACATATAGTCCTATAATTAAGTTATACATGTAATTAGTGTTTGTGAGTTGGTACGTATATACAAGTTATTACATCTATAGTATAAACTTGCCAACTCTCCTTGAATATCTGGGAGGCTCCCGGAAAAAGGGGAGACCTTCTGAGCTCCTAGTGGAGTTGGCAAATCCCATGCAAAGTGAATGATGAATGCGCTGATGAATGGCAGGAAAAGTCTAAGGCATATTGGTACATCTTAGACTTTTTCCAGGGCATGGGTGACCACAGAGAGGGCTCTGAGCGCCATCTCTGACACCCCTGCCATAGGTTCGCCACCAATATGCTAGGATATGCACACAATTTCTGATAGGTGCAGGTCCCAGATGACCTCTGGAGTTCTTTAGAACAAAGCCCGCAAAGTGAAGGATGGTGCTCTGCGTGTACACATCCGCCCTCCATTCATTTCTATGGGACTGCCAAAAATCAGCCCCATAGAAGTGAATGGAATGGTGGCCGCACTTGCGGGGTGCACTTCCCATTAAATTCAATGGGACTTCCGAAAATAGCCGAGCGCGCTGCTCAGCTATTTTTGACAGTTCCATAGAAATTAATGGAGGGCGGCTGCACGTGCACCCTCCTTCACTTTGCAGGCTCCGTTCTAAAGATAGGTGCGGGTTCCAGAGGTGGCGCTATGCCACCAATGCTTGATGTGGGCTTTAAACTAGCTTGCTAATGTTGGCAAGTACACTACAGTACGATGCACAGTGCACTGAGAATTCTTCATGGTTTACTCCAAAGCCAGTGTACAAGTCTTATTAAATGTTGTCCAGTATGTAGTGGAGGAAGGCTTCATGTTAGTTTGGGGACCCCAATATACGGAGTGCTCCGTACTCCTGGAGCCCTTAATCTGGCCCTGCATTACCCTACACATAACCAAGAAGTAAAACTTTTCACCCTGTTCCTCGACTTCTATTGTTTTACCAAGGATTCGGAGGATACTAGGATACTATATCTTATTATGGAGAGTGCCTAATCAGCTTGAGGAGTCTTAATTCTGGGAAGAGGCTATGCAAAACTTCTCCTAGCAAGCTGAGTTCCATATTTTACCGAGAGCTTTTTTTCAAAGCTAAGATTCTGTGCTTTACAGGATGACGCTATGACGTTCTAGTCATTGCTTTATGTCATGGTGTATATTACATATGATTAGATGTAAAGGATTTAAAGGGGGATGTGGTCGAATATTTGTGCTGTCTATGGCAGTGGCATAGATACCTGAGTGTCGTACTCGTCAGTCTGCATTAGTGCCATAGAGCAACAGCATGAATGATCCCCTGCTGCTCCGCTTAACTGATCCTGGCTGCTGTCATACAGCTCTCGAGAATGGGCAGCACAGAACCCCTGTTCTGGTAATTGGTAAGGGTCCCAATGTGCGGACCCCCACTGAGCTAGCAGTTATCTCCTATCCAATTGATATGGGATAACTCGTATCTAGTAAATTACTTTGTCTGAATTCATTAAACTGAATTCCACATTTGTAAAGAAAAGAAGAACATTTTAAATACCTTCCAACGTTCCAAGCAATCCTTCATAGACCCTGATACATAATTTTCCTGTGTAGTATTTGAAAGGCAGTGACCCAAATATGCACAGGGTGTTGCTTAGTACTATGTGCCATAGCAAGGGGGTGACACAGCGGGACCTCTTTGCTCCTGTGGAGACTGGTAGTGTTGCCTGTAAGTCAGCGAGAAAAGTTTTCCTAGTACCATTTAGGTCTTTTAACTGAATTGTTCCCCTAAATAGGTGCCGTTCCACCAAAGAATGAGTCAGCAGCCTGTCCTCCTTTTAATGAAGTACGTTTTCAAAGAAATAAGATTAAGTACAAGGCAGGTTTATCATGCATTCTCCTTTTCAGGTAAAGAGACTGCTTGCTCTATTTGTTTCTTAGACAGGTTAGGCTACTTTCACACCAGCGTTTTCACTGGATCGGGCAAGGCTCAGCAAAAACGCTTCCGTTCCTGATAATACAACCGTCTGCATCCGTTATGAATGGATCCAGTTGTATTATCTTTAACATTGCCAAGACAGATCAGTCATGAACTCCTTTTAAAAGTCAATGGGGGTCGGATCAATTTTCTATTGTGTCAGAGTTAAACAGATCCGTCCCCATTGACTTGCATTGTGGGTCATGACGGATCCGTCTTGCTCTGCATCCCATGACGGAAAGAACGCAACTAAACGGAAAGGAATGCATTTTGGAGCGCTCCGTTCTGTTCAGTTAAGTTTTGTCCCTATTGACAATGAGTGGGGGAAAAAACTGAAGTGTTTTTTTTCCGGTATTGAGACCCTATGATGGATCTCATTACCGTAAAATATTAACGCTAGTATAAAAGTAGCCTTAGCTGCAGTTTTTTTTTTGCTGTTTTTTTGTATACTATGTAAAAAGAATGTAGTTCTTGTACTATATACGGTATGTATCTGATGTTGTGTTTAGGAGTACTACCATACCATGTCAATGAGTCTGACAATGAGGGTGACTCGTTTCTCAACAGTTAAGGTAGGCAAAGGAGTAGATGTCATTGTCCGTATAGGCCCAAGAAGAGCCTGACGCTGACATGGGCATGAGCATTCTGATGCATCTTTTCACTAAAGGAAAAGATAAAAAAGTGTGTTTTGAGGGGCCAAAACTGCTCGAAGGCAGGAGGGTGAGACACTGGGCCTTCCTAACACTGTATTGTTGGCTGCCTAGCGTATCTCTTTGGAGATCATAGGTAAGAGCTGTGTTTCCAACATTGCCAATCAAAGCCTAGAGCTGTGATGGCTTACCTCCCACACTCCAACTACAACTCCCAAGATGCACAATTGCTTGGCTGTTCTCTGAACTCCATAGAAATGAATGGAGCAAGCTAGAGTGCCGGAGGTTAGCCTATCTGCCCTGTTAGGACCAGATAGGCAAGTTTGGTGGTGCTAGACTCATATTCAAGGGAGGCTAGAGCTGAAGTCAAGATGGGGCTGTGTGGAGACAGTGACTCAGGGGAGTGAAGTGGAAGGTTGGCTGCCCTGATGCCCATAGTGTGGCCTGATTGGTTTAGTTTGAAAGTGTAGTGGACTGAACAGGAATATACTAGGTGGTGTCTGTTGGGTAAGGTTACCTAGAAGAAGATCCAGAATGGTAGTGACCCCTTTCTCTTTACATGCACTGCAACCTGAGTTAGGGTACGGCCACACGGTCAGGTTTCCTGATGCAGTTTTGAAAGTCTTGAAGTGAATTAGAAAAAAGAAAAGGAATATTCATATCTGTCCTTTATACTTTCTCTACTCATATGATCCACTCCTGATTTTGGCTTCCAAAACTGTATCAGGAAACCTGATCGTGTGGCCGTACCCTTAAAGAGTTGAAGTTGCGTTATTGATTAGTTGCTTAAAGGGGTTATCGAGACTAAAAAATGCCCCCCCATATGCCTTGGCCCCTCACACTGATTCTACTTACCTGGCTCCTCGCGCCTCTCCTGGTCCCCGCACCGCCGCTACTGCTTCTCCCCGTGCGCAGATGAAAACATCCATGTGTCGGGGGAAAGCAGCCAATGACAGGCGGTGACGGGGACGAGCCTCCCTAGAAGCAGCAGCGGCGGTGAGGGGACCAGGAGCGGTGCGGGGAGACAGGTAACTAGGCTATAGTTATCTGTACACAACCAGGTGTGCGCACGGTGGCACGGACAAGGTGCTCAGCTCAATCACCCATTTTTTAGTCTTGGATAAACCCTTTAAGTGCTCAGGGGCAGTGTGAAGTCAACACTGTGTGTTGGTGTGAAGGCAACTAAAGTCAAGAGGACTGTCTGAAGTCTACAGTGACTTGAGAGAAGGAGAGTTATAGCAGTTATGTGTTAGAGACTGTACACATATGTTTTGTAATGTTCAATATACATCATTGCCTAGAGTGAACTGCAGCCATCAACTTCCAGGGCTCAAAATGAGAGTTGTAACCATCAAGCATATTGTGCATCTGTACAGTGAAGGAAGGAAGAAGGAAAAAGCATCAGCCTGTGCACACTCCCACCAGAGCAGCCGGCACCTTTTCCTATAGTGTGCAAGCACGGTCACCACTGCTGGATTGCAGGGTGATCGTAATTCTTGAAAACGAGCAGTGAGTAATGAGATGGAAAAATTAATCAAGCCAGCAAAGGAAGCAATATGGACAATCACAATACATTAGTAAGTGCCTTGTATTAACTTTCTCTACATGATAAATTCCATTTGTTGAAGTGAGACAAACCCTTTAACGTGTGGCAATGGTTACCTTGGCAAACGTCATCACTGCTTCCCAAGATGTGATGCATATCAAGTCACTCAATGGACCAATAGTAAATAAGGTGCTATTAAGGCTAGGAAACAAGGCTGTGTTGTATTTTAGCTACAGGATGGTAGTATCTGGCAGCCATATTATTATATTCCTGGGAGTACCGGTTATGGAAACATTTCATTCCTAATAATTTGTAATTGCATTCCTCTGATTTAGGGTCCATGTTATTCCAGATCCATAACCAAGTACCAGCAATATTGTAATGGCAGCACAAAGAGTTAATACTTTTATTGACTTGAAACGCTCATTGCGTCATCAGTATTTATTCCTGGAAATGGATTGTAGATGTCTTGGGTTTAGGTTGCAGTGACATTAATTCAGCTCTTTCAACAGCGAAACAGGAAATAGCGTAATCCTAGGGATAATGCTGAAGACTGTTTTCCTTTTTTTTAAGTAATAACCTAAAGTAAAAATAACTGCAGAATACAAGCTGTTTTTTTTCGGTACCCTGCACTCTTGTCAATGGACTGCAGACCGGGCCTGACATGATGCAGTATGTGTCTATGGAGATGTCCTTTGGATACAGTGTTCACTAGTTATAGGCATGCGATTTCTATCCAAAAATTGTACGAAGGAGGGATTTGTAGTGTAGCTCTAAATCATGACCATCACTCTGGTGCAGACCTGAGTCCAGCTCAATGTTCTTGTACCACTGTAGGAGCTTGAACGTTTTATTATGTCCCACAAACAACGCATTTCAGGGCCATTTGAAGCCCCTTTGTCAGGTTCAGCAGAGACAGATCAGTTTTATCTCTGTTGATCCTGACAAGGGGCTTTATTTGTCCCTGAAACACATTGTCTTCTATTGTCCTACTGTGGTACAAGAACGTTGAGCTTGAGGTCTGCACCAGAGTGATGGTCATGGATTGAAGCTACATTACAAATCCCTCCTTCCTACATATTGGACAACATTAACTTCCATCTGGACAACAAATCACTAACAAGCTATTAGTGGTTTGCGTTCCACCATCAAAAATTAATCACTGTCGATAGGAACGCAATGGGGATTCGATAAAAGTAATACTTTATTAAATATACAAAATTGTGTAAGGAAAAGTAACCTACTAAATATATAAAATTCCAAGTGACCAAGATCTATCCACGAACCCTGAAACAGAGGTATTACGTGGAGAACCACGGTCTGCGGTACCGCTCAGGTGTGGATACAGTCACTGGGAAATCCACTAAAGGTGCACTACAGAGGTTGCAGAACCACGCCAACCAGGCTATAGTTATCTGTACACAACCAGGTGTGCGCACGGTGGCACGGACAAGGTGCTCAGCTCAATCACCCAGTCTAGATGGCCCTGGACTAAATTAACAGACTAATCCGTTGATAAACATCTACTCACTAGGGCAAGCCGCATGAACGTGGAACACCTGTTCATGGGTATGAACCAGATGCCTGAATGCCGGCCCTGTGAGCACGAATAAAGGGACACTGACTAACTGGGTGTGAGAAAAAAGCTTGAGTGCACCTGTTCACATACTACAGGGGGCTGGATTGACGCAGACCACTTCTGTTTTGTGAACGCAAGTCAAGCATAATTTAAATACATTGGTTTGCCCCCCACTGATGGCTTGACGCGTTTCGCCATATTTGGCTCGTCAGGAGCATAAAATGTGGGTAGAAGGACAAACAATCAAACCAGCTGCTAACCTCCGTGACAGAGGCTGCAGCTACCAGCACTGAGTGGCCGTACGCGGCCGCAAGGACACGCGCTATATAAGGAGGAGACTCCTCCCCTACTCTGGATCAAGCCCCTGGGGCGGCCAATAAGAAGACTGGAGGCGCGGCAACACCGCAGCAAACTCCCCGCCCCGCTTACCCGCCCCCTCTTTGAGGCGATCACAGACAAATTTGCATACTAATGTTTCAAAAATTAAGGTAGCGCAGCATTACAGGGACAGGGATCGGTGTCTAATTCTAGTACGTAGTTATATGTAGTAAGTAACTGCTGTAGTTATTACTCATTAATGGTGACTCTGGAGTATTAGTGGGATGAGGTAGCCAAAGCTGTCTTTTCGGAAGCAGATTTACCCCCTGTAAATCGCACATTAAGCATCACTGGTTCTTTCAAATTACTCACCAAGACGTACAAAGATCAAGTCAGAGGGTGGTTGGAGATACAGACCCTAGAAACCTATATCCAACATAAGATAGTGCCCAGAGGTATGCGCATTCCCTTTCTTCCATCCAATAGAGTTCAGTCGCCGGAGTTCCGTAAAAAATGGGAAAAGGAGGCGATTGAAATCTCACTCAAATTGATGGCATTGCTCCTGGAGGAAGAGAAGGCCCTTTATAACAAAAACACACAATTGCTGCAGGAGCAAATCACAGCTATTAACACATTTTCCAATAGCTCTGACTTTACTCACAAGGAGGGATTCTTGCAGCAGACCATGGAATGGTTCACAGCTCAGTTAAAAGAGCGCAAGCATTCACGATTCTTGAGAGACACAGCAGACTTTAAAGAAGGGCGTATTTTAGAGTTTGCGACTAAGACCGCCAGGATCCTCGAGGTTGAGACGGAACCCTCATCCTCGGAGGGTGAAACTGAAACAGAGGGCACTCCTTATTCTAATACTCAATATCCCATCTTCTAATCCTCTAACAGAGGGCCTAGAGGTAGAGGAGGAAGGGGTAGGAGACCTTGATTAAGTTGTTTTTTTTTTTTTAGAGAACCATAGGGAACCAACCCACCACGTCATACACTTTGAGGGACAGAAAAAATCAGTAGCACATCATCAGAGGATGACTTCAGTCTGCCCCCAAGTTGCCAATACCACACAATTGGGCAAATCTATGGACACGTTGCAAATAACTGAGATGGAATTGCTCAGTAGGGGGCTATCATTTGTCCTCACTTGCTTCTTTAGCTCCTTTGAGTGGGTAAAGGATTTGACCCTATTCATAAGGAGACTAAAATGGAGAAAAAAAATTGCAACCCATAACTAACAACAATGAGCTAGGTATTTAAATCCAAGATTTGCCTGTTATACAACTATTGGTTGATCTTCTGGAGGAGAGGGAGAGGGATCCTGGGGAGGGTCCATTCACGGATCTCAAGTTGCCTTCTACTAAGAATCCACCTCTGGGAGATGGTACACCCCCTGACATTTTCTTGAATGTTGTGACTAATCAGTTGAGAATGCTAGATAAAGTTAGAGGGACTAAATCGAATCTTAATAAGAGAGAAATTGATGCATTACTCTCTCTGGAACGTGATACCTCCCTTGTCATCAAACCATCAGACAAGGGAGGGAACATTGTCATGAAGCACGACCAGTATAAGACCATGTGCCTCAGCATCCTCAGTGATGAACTATGCTACCATGTGTTGGAATCGAATCCAACTGAGTTATTCAGGAAGAAACTGAAAAATCTCCTGGACACAGAACATGAGCATGGTCTCATTAGTCGAACAGAACATGAATTCTTGTTTCCCAAACATCCCCAGGTCCCATGCTTTTATGGACTGCCCAAAGTACCTAAAGGCCTATCACCTTTAAAGGGGCGACCCATTGTTTCTGGGACAGGGAGTCTGACACATCCTATCAGTACGTACGTGGACCGGATTCTGCGACCATTTGCAGTGGCCCTGTCCTCGTACGTACATGACTCAATGGATGTTATCAAGAAATTGGAGGGGATTCATATTGGTGAAAACGTTATGCTGGCCAGCCTTGACGTGGAGACACTCTACAGCTCCATACCTCATGACAAGGGGTGTCGAGTTGTAGCCTGATTCTTAAATCAACGTGGCATCCTTCTTTGGCAGCATAATGAGTTTGTCCTTGAACTTTTACGTTTTATTCTCGAACACAATGTATTCATTTTTGACCACTGTATGTACCACCAGCTCAGGGGGGTGGCGATGGGGAGCCCCTGTGCACCTACCTTCACCAACCTCTACCTGGGCTGGTGGGAACGGGAAGTTGTGTTTGCTGAGAGTAACCACAAATGGGCTGACCATATTAATTTATGGCTTCGTTACATCGATGATTTGCTGATTTTGTGGTCAGGAAGCGTGGCTGAATTTAACAGCTTTGTTACAGACCTGAATAACAACACAATGGGATTGTTTTTTATATCTGAGATTCAGGAATCTCAAATTACGTTTCTTGATCTCACTATCTTCAGTCTAGCTATCAGTGGGCGCAAACCAATGTATTTAAATTATGCTTGACTTGCGTTCACACAACAGAAGTGGTCTGTGTCAATCCAGCCCACTGTAGTATGTGAACAGGTGCACTCAAGCTTTTTGCTCACACCCAGTTAGTCAGTGTCCCTTTATTCGTGCTCACAGGGCCGGCATTCAGGCATCTGGTTCATACCCATGAACAGGTGTTCCACGTTCATGCGGCTTGCCCTAGTGAGTAGATGTTTATCAACGGATTAGTCTGTTAATTTAGTCCAGGGCCATCTAGATTGGGTGATTGAGCTGAGCACCTTGTCTGTGCCACCGTGCGCACACCTGGTTGTGTACAGATAACTATAGCCTGGTTGACGTGGGTCTGCAACCTCTGTAGTGCACCTTTAGTGGATTTCCCAGTGACTGTATCCACACCTGAGCGCTACCGCAGACCGTGGTTCTCCACGTAATACCTCCGTCTGTTTCAGGGTTCATGGATAGATCTTGGTCACTTGGAATTTTATATATTTAGTAGGTTCCTTTTCCTCACACAATTTTGTATATTTAATAAAGTATTACTTTTATCTAATCCCCATTGCGTTCCTATCGACAGTGATTAATCCATCTGGACACCGTCTCCTCACTGCTCAGGTCATCTAACTGTTCCATAGTATTGTGCCTATAATATAGGACCACCTATGAAGCCAAGCCTCCACTTGATATAGTCATCGATCTAAATGTTATCACAGATATTGCAGCATATCTTCTTTTTAGCTATATCCTTTTGTCATGATTTGTATTCTATTAAGGACCTTAAAAACATTTTTGTGGTGAAATGGAAGAAATACACAATTCCAAAATTGTTTTTTGGGTTTAATTTTTATGGTGGTCACGGGTACTGAAATACAATTAGATGTGGAGTCAGTGAGAGCACTTAATAGAGCTTGGGGAAGGTGGCAAACCCTTTTAATATCTTCTTGTGAACCTACTCTTTGATTTAGCTACCAAGATCATGGTTGGAAGATAGCATTCTGCAATACATTACAGTACCAAAATGAATTACTGCACATTGAAAAATACATACACCAAGCATTAGGGTCAAGTGTATCCAAAGTCAGCCTCAAAGATGTAATTGCTTTATGACTGTCTGCAAAAAAACCCTCACATAAAATAACAGAAGATGACTAATGTACAGACGGTAGAAGGTCATAAATCTGTATGCCAAGAAAGGTACAGGAGACGCTTACGCATGTCCTGCTCCAGGACTACATCATGTCACAAATTCCATACTAGGAAACTTTCTGAACAAACTTTAAAAAAATGTAATTGAAAGTGGAGAACTACTGAAGAAAAAGTCCAGTATTTAAAATGGTTCAAATGGGCAGGGTTCAGGGAAAATATGTAGAGAATTTTTAAAAATAAAAATGTGCTATTTCAGTTCCATGTTCCACAGCAACACCTAAATCAGGAGCACATCGAATATCACTGCTGGATCTGGAGCTGAATCGGGATCCACCACGATACATATAGAAATGTGTCTGGACTGGTCAATATGAACCACAATTAGGTAAGCAACGAAGTCGGCCGGCACACGCTCGTTGCGCACCCTGCCATGGGAAGGAGCGAACCCCACACACCCGATATGAAGAATCCCAGCAGCTGTGTCTTCTTATGAAAATATCAGCTTTATTCCATCAACATAGTATGTCCCAACAACCAGGACGCGTTTCGGCTAAATGCCTTTCTCAACAGGTACATCGTTATATGCATGTGCACAGTATATATAGGGAGGCCTAATCGGCTACCCTCCCTATATATACTGTGCACATGCATATAATGCTCAAATGAATATGTGAACAAGGCCTGACAGTTTAGAAGCAAACCATGTATCTCGCCCAGAATAAAATATTGACCGGAGTGTAATAACGTGGAAAACAAGCCGAAGGTATGCTGCAAACTTTCCGTTTGGAGCCGTCAGGAAAACATTTTTGCAGTTGTAAGAGGCTTCAGAGTTACATAATACCTGTGCTTGCTGAACTATCGCAAAATACTAAAGGTCTACAGATGTCTGGTCACAGGAGACTGGCATCGTGTACTGTACAAGAGTACCGCAGGAGAACCTAGATGGATAGCCTGACCTAAGGCAGGTAACTGCAGCCTCAGAAGACGGCTCATCATGTCTGTCTGAAGGTCTATCAAGATGTTCTATGACATTCTGTAGATCTCTACCAAAGCTGCATTGGTCACAGTGCATAGGTAAGATACCATGAAGGAATATAGTGAGGGAATTAGATGTGGTAACCCTGGAACTGGCACAAGGGCAGCCGCGGTAGACAGGACTAAGGGCTCTTTCACACTTGCGTTGTCCGGATCCGTCGTGTACTCCATTTGCCGGAATTACACGCCGGATCCGGAAAAACGCGTAAGAACGCATAATTTTTTCTTTCCAGATACGTCTTTCCGCCTTTTTTGGTAAGATATATTCCTGACCTTGGCAGGGTCTACAAGGAGATGCGTGGCTCTGGGTTCCCAGTGTAGATGCTGCTCGGGTCAATAGTGACCATCTGGCTGACGGCAATGCTAATCACTATGTCACCCTGAACTGACAGGCGACATCCTCATGAATATTAATTCTCTATAATGATCAAGCAAGCCTATCTCTGGACAGCGCTGTGGAATATGCTGGCGCTATATAAACAGCGGGAAGTATATAATAGTATAGGTCATGTAATATAGACTCTGCTACAAATTTGACCCCAAGTGTTGGAGGATTTTGCTGTGGGAGGTTTCTTTAAAGTAGGTTCATGCACACGAACGTATTTTGTTTCTGTGTCCGTTCCATTTTTTGGGGGGGATAGGATGCGGACCCATTTACTTCAATGGGTCCGCAAAAAATTGCGGACAGCACACCGTGTGCTATCCGCATCCATATGTCCGTTCTGTAGCCCCGCAAAAAAAATAGAACATGTCCTATTCTTGCCTGTTTTAGGCATTGTTACAATGGATCCACAAAAAAAAACGAATGGCATACGGATGTCATCGTTGCGGACCGCAAAACAAATACGGCCGTGTGCATGTAGCCTTAAACTGTATTTTTTGCAGATTTGGATGCGGACTCATTTATTTCAATGGGTCCACATCTGCATGTCCATCCAGCAAAAAATAGAACAAGTCCTATTCTCTGCCATTTTGCAGACAGGAATAGGCATTTTGACAATGGGGCCTGTGGAAATAGTGGGAAGCATACGGCTGGTGTCTGTATTTTGTGGATCACAAAATACATACAGTCTCGTCCATGAAACCTTATACTGCATCTTGTCTTTGAACATAAAGATCCATATAAATATCACATCTGCGTCTGGCAAACAGAACTAAACATCACATGAGATCTAGAGGTCTCTAGGTTTAGGAATACTTGCTAAAAATTATAGAACCCAGATCTGCAGGTTTTGTTGAACCTGTGGACGGCAAGAAATAAAGGTAACGCTACTTAGGTATATTAAAGTATATTATTTGGGTTTGCATTGCATCGTGGAAGTGTCAAGGCTCAGAGCTCTGCTGTGTGTGAATGATGAAAAGGTGACATTCAGCAGAGGTTGTGGAGATGCCAAATCCCAGCATATTTTACCTATATGGAGGGAAATATTGAATATATAAAACACATTACTTATGGCCAGTGACGTGCCCAGGGTGTTTGGCACCCGGGGCGGGTCATTTCTCTGGCACCCCCCCCCCCCTTTTCCCCCTAAATACTTGACCACATACCTCTTACATCCAGGGACATCTCCTGTCATGTAGACCTTCTCCTCCGTTAGAGAAATTCTTTCAGCCGCATCTCGTCTCTACAGAGTTTTTAACACAGACATGTTAGATTTCTCTGTTTTTCCATCAACCCCCCCATCCTGGTGTCCCCACAGTGTGATCCTGCTGCCACCCCCAATACTGTGCCCGTTGTGCCCCCCAATGCCCCAGGCACTATACTGCTGAAAAAATAGTGACCCCAGTAGACATAATTGGGGTCATTTATCAAACTGGTGTAAAGTAGAACTGGATTTCCAAAAGAGCTGTCAAATATGAAAGGTGGAATCTGATTGGTTGCTATGGGCAACTAAACCAGTTCTGCTTTACACCAGTTTGATAAATTACCCCAAATGTCCCTATAGTGTCCACAGCAGCTATAACGCCCCCTAGAGTGCCCCCAGTAATAATAGCACCCTATATTGTGCTCCAGGCGATAATCCCTGTATAGTGTCCCCAGAAATAATAGATGGCCCCTACAGTGCCTCCCCGATAGAAAGGCCCCCATGCTGCCCCCCACAGAGTAATTTCCCCCATACAGTAGTGTTCCCCACACTGCCCCCATACAGTAGTGTCCCCCACACTGCCCCCATACAGTAGTGTCCCCCACACTGTAGTGTCCCCCACACTGCCCCCATACAGTAGTGTCCCCCACACTGTAGTGTCCCCCACACTGCCCCCATACAGTAGTGTCCCCCACACTGTAGTGTCCCCCACACTGCCCCCATACAGTAGTGTCCCCCACACTGCCCCCATACAGTAGTGTCTCCCACACTGCCCCCATACAGTAGTGTCCCCCACACTGCCCCCATACAGTAGTGTCCCCCACACTGCCCCCACACAGTAGTGTCCCCCACACTGTAGTGTCCCCCACACGGCGGCCCCCATACAGTATTGTCCCCCACACTGCCCCCATACAGTAGTGACCCCCACACTGCCCCCATACAGTAGTGACCCCCACACTGCTCCCATACAGTAGTGTCCCCCACACTGCCCCCATACAGTAGTGTCCCCCCACACTGCCCCCATACAGTAGTGTCCCCCACGCTGCCCCCATACAGTAGTGTCCCCCACACTGCCCCCATACAGTGTGTCTCCCACACTGCTCCCATACAGTAGTGTCCCCCACACTGCTCCCATACAGTAGTGTCCCCCACACTGCCCCCATACAGTAGTGTCCCCCACACTGCCCCCATACAGTAGTGTCTCCCACACTGCCCCCATACAGTAGTGTCTCCCACACTGCCCCCATACAGTAGTGTCCCCCACACGGCGGCCCCCATACAGTAGTGTCTCCCACACTGCCTCCATACAGTAGTGTCCCCCACACGGCGGCCCCCATACAGTAGTGTCCCCCACACTGCCCCCATACAGTAGTGACCCCCACACTGCCTCCATACAGTAGTGACCCCCACACTGCTCCCATACAGTAGTGTCCCCCACACTGCTCCCATACAGTAGTGTCCCCCACACTGCTCCCATACAGTAGTGTCCCCCACACTGCCCCCATACAGTAGTGTCCCCCACACTGCCCCCATACAGTAGTGTCCCCCACACTGCCCCCATACAGTAGTGTCCCCCACACTGCCCCCATACAGTAGTGTCCCCCACACTGCCCCCATACAGTAGTGTCCCCCACACTGCCCCCATACAGTAGTGTCCCCCACACTGCCCCCATACAGTAGTGTCCCCCACACTGCCCCCATACAGTAGTGTCCCCCACACTGCCCCCATACAGTAGTGTCCCCCACACTGCCCCCATACAGTAGTGTCCCCCACACTGCCCCCATACAGTAGTGTCCCCCACACTGCCCCCATACAGTAGTGTCCCCCACACTGCTCCCATACAGTAGTGTCCCCCACACTGCCCCCATACAGTAGTGTCCCCCACACTGCTCCCATACAGTAGTGTCCCCCACACTGCCCCCATACAGTAGTGTCCCCCACACTGCCCCCATACAGTAGTGTCCCCCACACTGCCCCCATACAGTAACTTCCCCCACACTGCCCCCCACACAGTAGTGTCCCCCACACAGTAATTTCCCATGCACTGCCCCCCACACAGTAGTGTCCCCCACGCTGCCTCCCACACAGTAGTGTCCCCCACGCTGCCTCCCACACAGTAGTGTCCCCCACACTGCCCCCACACAGTAGTGTCCCTCACACTGCCCCCCACACAGTAGTCCCCCACACTGCCCACCACACAGTAGTGTCTCCTACATTGCCATCCCTCCCATAATAATTTGCCCCCCACTGTGCCACAGTATAAAATTATAAAAATTTGCCCCCACACAGTATCCCACCATATTTTCCCCCCACACGTTCTCTGTCCTGTGTGCACCCCCTTATGTCCCCCAAAGTTAGCACATAAAAGAAAAAAAAAAGCTAAATAGTTACCTGTGCTTGCTTGCAGAGTCCAAGCACTGTGCTGCTGAGTCCCGCCACAGGCGCGCGTGATGACGTCATCACGCGCGCCTGCGCCGGGATTTCACTGCTGCATAGGCATCAGGCCTACTAGGCTTGAAGCCTATGGCGGTGATTGGCGGCGGGGCAGGGAACTATGTGCTCCGCTCCCTGCCCCGACACAGTATGCGGGACTGGGTCACGAGTGTCAGCGCTTCAGCAATGAGCGCTTCCATCTGTATTGATGAAAGCACTCATTGCTTCTGGGCCTGCTGGCACCCCCGTCAGAGCCGGCACCCGGGGCGCACCGCCCCCTGCCCCCCCCCCCTGGGCACTCCACTGCTTATGGCCACAAAATTTGTACAAGAAGATAATTTTAAAAAAAACTCAGAAAGATTGTCAAAATTTGGATTATTCAGGTTAGAAAAAAAAATTACTGAGGGTAGATCTAATAACTATGTATAAATATATCAGGGGTCAGTACAGAGATCTATCCCATCATCTATTTATCCCCAGGACTGTGACTGTGACGAGGGGACATCCTCTGCGTCTGGAGGAAAGAAGGTTTGTACACAAACATAGAAGAGTATTCTTTATGGTAAGAGCAGTGAGACTATGGAACTCTCTGCCTGAGGAGGTGGTGATGGTGAGTACAATAAAGGAATTCAAGAGGGGCCTGGAGCGTAATAATATTACAGGCTATAGCTACTAGAGAGGGGCTACAGATCCAGGGAGTTATTCTGATTGGAGTCAGGAATTTTTTCCAAACCTCATGTTTTTATTTTTTTGCCTTCCACTGGATCAATTTGCAGGATAACAGGCTGAACTGGACGGACATGTCTTTTTTTCATCCTTATAAACTATGTTACTATGTTTTCTAGTCAAATGTACAGTAATGGAGTTGTCCCACAAAAAACAAACATTCTACATTTTTCAAACCAGCATCTGGATCTGAATACATTTGCAAATATATATATAATTAAAAATTTAATATATTCACTAAGTTATTCAGTAAAATGTATAGCGCCACCTACTGTTTATTCTTTTCCTTATTTCTCTGTCCACTTGGACACACATGCTTAGTTCCATCCTTCAGCTGTCAACCGCCGTATCTAATGTGTGTTACATCGGCCCCTTGGGTCTGTCGCTGCTCTGCTACATCTATTAGAAATATTACTCAGTGAACACTACTACTCCCATTCCTGCCTCCACTACCACTCCCCTCCTCCCCTTGCTCTGCTGCTTCTAATTTAATCAGCTTTCGGCTAGCAATTAGGTTCCTAGCCTGCTAAGGCGTTTGTTGTCTGTTGTCTGCCTTGTTTCTACCTGTGCCTGTTTACTGGGTTCTGACTCTCAGTTGCTTGTCCTGACCTGTGTCTGTTTATCGTTGTAACCTTCTGCTGCCAGCCCTGACCTTGGATCTGTATCTCAGATTCACATGAACTCAGCCCGCCCTGACCCTGGTCTATTACGTGTTTGCCTGTTCCTTTGGTGCCTTGCACCAGTGTCTATGAACACACGGGTCATCTGTCAACCACACTAAAACTACTCCGGGAGGTAGAGGTCTGGTGACACCTTGCAGTGAAGTCCAGATCCCTGTATCAGGGCTAAAGGGTGAAAACAAGAGAACTGCCAGGACAACGCTATTTTGTTTACCTTAAAGTCAAACTGGTTGGTTGATAGGGTGATTCCATACCCACTGCCATAACACTGTGACAAACCACTGAGCTGTGATAGGGAGAGAGCTGCAGCAGCAGGAAGGACTCACCCCCAGAGCTGTGCAAGGTAGAGAGCTGCACCCAGAGAGGACTTGCCCCCTGAGTTGGCAGTTTGAAATATATCTAGCATAGCTATTGGAGCAATAAGTGGATCCATGTGAGGTACAGGTACAGCTTTCTTAGAGATTGTCATGTACTAGATGATGTCCGATTTTTATTTTTCCCATTAATCATGGAATAACCCTTTTAGTAACATTTATCACCTATTCACAGGATGGGTCATATGAGGTCTGTGGAAATAGCTGGGGGTCCGACCACTGAGACCTTCACCGATCATGAGAACAAAAGTCCCCGGGTCCCCTGTGTGTATGGTGCGGTGAAATGCAGGTATGAACATACCATTCACTATAAGAAGAGAATAGGGCTATGGTCACGCATGCGCCTCACTCACAAATGGGACTCAAGGGCCTCTGTTCTCGTGATCGGCGGGGTTCCAGTGGTATGACCACCAGCTCATGCATTTGTCAATTATCCACAGGATAGGTGGTAAATGTTGTTAATGGAAACAACCAGGGTCAAGAACACAGAACATGCACACAATCGTGTCCTTTTTGTGGCCTGCAAACTGAGGATCCGCAAAACATGAATGCCGGCTGCGTTCCGCATCCGTGTCCGCATCCAATCTGCAAAAAATGTGGCTCGGATACGAACCCAAACCACAGTCGTGTGCTTGAGGCCTAATACCTGATCTCAGTGTAGCCTCCACTCTTGGTTTTGGCTCACAATCACTGATGGAAATCACGACCAAAACACTGATGTGTGAGTGAGGCCTTGTACAGTACCAGCAAGGTGTATGAGAACATTGATGTTTTCTTCCGTGCGAAAACTGACCTGCCATGCGGATTTTGAAATCCACAGCATGTCAAATTTTTATGCTCCTTTCACCCTTTTCAATGCAAGAGTGAAATCTGCGGCAAAACTGCAAGTAGCACATGCATTTTTTGGTGAGAATTTGGTGCGAAAAAGCATAGAAATTTCTGCAAGACAGCCCGCACCCATATGCAGGTAGCCTTAGGCCAGTTTCATACTTTGACTGGACCACACAGCTTTAGGGCTCATGCACACAACCGTTGTTGTTTTGCAGTCCGCAAATTGCGGATCCACAAAAGATGGATACCGTCCGTGTGCATTCCGTATTTTGCAGAACAGAACAGCTGGCCCCTAATAGAACAGTCCTATCCTTGTCCGTAATGCGGCCATGCAGGCATACGGAAAGCACACTGTGTAATTTCCATTTTCTTTGCTGCCCTATTGAAGTGAATGGTTCGGCATATGGGCCGCCAAAGCAAAATGGAACGGACACGGGAAAAAATACATTTGTGTGCATGAGCCCTTCTAAT
The DNA here is from genome assembly GCF_014858855.1 of Bufo gargarizans. Taxonomy (NCBI): domain Eukaryota; kingdom Metazoa; phylum Chordata; class Amphibia; order Anura; family Bufonidae; genus Bufo; species Bufo gargarizans. The sequence continues at coordinate 41,014,634 of NC_058087.1, read as the reverse complement.
GACACTGTGGTCTCTGCCTCACGTCATCTGTAATAATTCGTACTGACAGCATTATGTCAATACAAATCCGTACAGATGAGGTCAGGCAGAGACACGCAGCATTATAAATTATTATACTACTGTGCAGTCAGGTCAACGGAGCAGAGTTCACTACGGGAATTCACTCTCACATGCTTGTTTGAAACTGGCCTTATGGAGGTGCTTTCCCGTAGAACAGGGATGCCCAACCTGCGGCCCTCCAGCTGTTGCAAAACTACAACTACCAGCATGCCTGGACAGCCTACAGCTATTGGGGCATCTTGGGAGTTGTAGTTTTGCAACAGCTGGAGGGCCGCAGGTTGAGCATCTCAGTCCTAGAAGCATCGCTTCCAGGGGAGGCTGGCTCGTTAGTACAGGGCTATAAGGAGCACCATATGTAATACCTCGGCTCTCTAACACACTGCTGCAAGTAATCTGAGTGCTTCTGTGAACATGAGGCCCAACATCAATGGAACTGCAGGATGAACAACAGTATCAAAATCTTTCTGAAGCTGCCCTGTGTGAACCTGACCCACAGGAGTAGATGGTCAGCTTGACTACGCAACTGCTCACGTGATATGTTCACCCCTGTAGAGAAACCTACCAGACATTACAGGGGATGTCTCACATGGACAACTACTTTTCTGCCAAAGCAGGACCTACCGTACTCTTCCAGAGTAGCTCTCTGTTAAGGCACAGGGTGGGGGTCCCCTTATAGGTGACATGGACATGGTCTGTCCTTAAAGGGGTTATCCCATCATAATAATCACTGTTAAAGAGGACCTTTAACCTTGAAAAACATTGTGAACGAAGTATGCTGCCATGGAGAGCGGCACCCGGGGATCTCACTGCACTTACTATTATCCCCGGGCGCCGCTCCGTTCTCCCGTTATGCCCTCCGGTATGTTCACTCTCTAAGTTATAGTAGGCGGTGTCTGCCCTTGTCCTGTGGGTGTCTCCTTCTCCTAGGCTGCAGCGCTGGCCAATCGCAGCGCACAGCTCACAGCCTGGGAGGTTTTTTTCTGCGGAGGGCATAACGGGAGAACGGAGCGGCGCCCGGGGATAATAGTAAGTGCAGTGAGATCCCCGGGCGCCGCTCTACATGTCTGTATACTTAGTTCACAATGTTTTTCAAGGTGAAAGGTCCTCTTTAAATCTGGTAATGATTTGACAGTGATCATTTTTGTAAATATATTTGATTAACCCATTCCCACCATTTCGAGAAAATTCATCCCCACTTACCTCATTGTTGTCATTCGGTCTTCCCTGGTTACGGCCACCGCTCTTCTCCGGAATCCCGGTGGCCGCGCTTGCGCAGAAGACACCTTCTTTTCTCCTGGGCCGCTCGCTGTCCTAAACGCGCACGCTGCCGCGCATGCGCGATGGTGACTTCTTCCTGGCCAGAATAGTACAGAGCCGCGAACGCGCACGCCAGCTCTGTACTATACTGGCCAGGAATAAGTCACCATGGCGCATGCGCGGCGGCGTGCGCGTTCAGTCCAGCGCACGGCCCGGCCGGGAGAAGACTTCAATCAAGATGAAGCCCGCCCCCAGCCAGAATTCAGGAAGTGAACGGCGCGCAGGCAGCAGGTAGGTATGAAAATGCAAAGTGGGATAACCCCTTTAAGAGACAATAGCTGTCCACCGTGGCGATACGTCACAGCTAGAAGAAGTGGTCAGATGTCCGTGTCAAGACGCCATCACTGCAGCTGGAAGAACAGAGACCAGTACGGGACTCCCTAAGAACAGGACATGTTGGGGGATAAGTGAGGTATATAACGTTAATATTATTTTATAGAAAAAAAATAGCTGGGCAATCTCTTAAGGGTACTTTCACACTTGCGTTGTGAGGATCCGGCAGGCAGTTCCGTCGCCAGAAATGCCTGCCGGATCCGGAAATCCGTATGCAAGCAAATGCATTGAAATTCTGGATCCGTCTCTACGGTGTCATCCGGAAAAACGGATCCAGTATTTATTTATTTTTGCTTTTTTAAAGGTCTGCGCGTGTTCAGACCGGTAAACCGGATCCAGTTTTCCAGAACACTTGGCATTAATACATTTCAATGGGCAAGTGTTCCGGAATTTTGGCCGGAGAAAATACTGCAGCATGCTGTGGTATTTTCTCAGGCCAAATACCGTAAAGGGACTGAACTGATGACATCCTGATGCATACTGAACGGAATGCTTTCCATCCAGAATGCATTAGGATAAAGCTGAAGCGTTTTTTTCCGGTTTTGAGCCGGAAAAGAATAACGCTAGTGTGAGGGTACCCTAAAAGAGCTGTTCATTTTCAGGAAGAAACAGGGTATCTGCCTGCATTAAAGAAGTGATCATTACTTAGCAGATCGCGCACTGCTTATGCATGAACCTTTAAGGCTTCATGCACACAGCCGTGTCTGGTTTTTGGTCCGCAAATCATGGATCTGCAAAATATGGACACCTCCTTGTGCACTCTGCATTTTTGTCGCTCCCACTAATAAAAATGACTATTCTTGTACATATTGAAGACCAGAATAGGCCATGTTCTATATTTTGCGGAACTGCCACACATATCTACAAAAAATACGGATGTGTGCATGGCCCCATGGAAATGAACGTGTCAGTGTGGTCTCCAGAAAAAAAAATACAGTTGTGTGCATGAGGCATTACTCTGTATATGGCATTTTCTTCACTCTATGCTGATCCTTTTAAGGCCACCTGCACACAAGTGTGGGTGAAAGCACATAAGATTCTGCAGATTTCTGTTCATTTCTGCACCATATCCACAGCAAAATATGTAATTTCTAACAGCTAACTAAGTGTGGTTAACTGCGGTTTTGCCTCATGGGAAAAGGGTGAAACCCGTAGCTATTTGGAAATCCGCACAGCAGGTCAATTTACGTGCAGAAAAAAAATCTGCAAAGTGTACATGGCATTTGTGTAATCTCATACACTCTGCTGGTACTGTACTACACTGTGGTTTTTCCGTATGGAAATCTGTGCGGAAAATTTGCACGTATTACGCAGCATGCGCAGGTGACCTAAAGAAGCTCTAGCAAATTCTCAGTGCTAGATCTAAAATCAAGGGGCGTGCCTCTTTAAAAGAGTGGTTCAGGATTGGGGCTCATGCACATGGCTGTTGCGCGGCCGTGCCCGTATTGTGGCCTGCAAACAGCGGCCGTTTGTGCACCACATCACAGATACAAACCCATGCATATGAATAGGTCTGGAATCCGGAAGGTGCGGTGCGGAACGGAGGCATGAAACCCCACAGAGGCACTACGGGTTCCTCTCCGTGCCTCTGCACTGCAAAAAAAATAACATGTTCTATTTTTTACAGTGTGGAAGGATCATGGAAACATTCGAGTTGAATGGGTCTGGATCCATATGCGGCAGCCGCACAGATGGTACCTGTGCATTGGGGACCCAAAAACAGCCCCAAACCTGCCCATGGGTTGTGTCCGGTGGCGCTGAGGTGTAATACCACACAACCTGTGGACAGGTGTGGTGCTCTTTGTCTAGGGGGCTATTCACATGACCGTATTTTTGTTTCACATCCGATCCACATTTTTTTGCAGAACGGATGCGGACCCATACATTTCAATGGGTCCACAAAAAATGTGGACAGCACACCTTGTGCTATCCGCATCCGTATGTCCTCTCTGCATCTGTACTAAGAAGACAGAACATGTCCTATTCTTAACCGTTTTGTTACAACGGGTCTGCAAAAAAAACAAAAACGGATGTAACACAGACATCGCACGGATGGCATCCGTATTTTTTAAGGACCGCAAAATACATACAGCCGTGTGAATGCACCCTAATCCTGGACAACGCCTTGAAGTCCTTCAGCAGCCTACTCCAACTTCTAACTATTTTAGTGTACTCTATTACTATTTGAACTACTTTAAATAAATATAAAATAGGCCTGTTGAAAATGAAGGATAAAAACTATATTAAGTATAGTAAAAAAAAATATATATATATGTTAATTCACTGAAACGGATTTGTATACCTGATGTGCAGCATACACTGTTTTAGTGGCAGCATGAATGGCATAAAACTCTTTCTACATACTTTGTAAGTACTGGGAACAAGTACATTGCCGTATTCGCTATGATAGATAGACAGATAGATATGTAGATAGATACAGGGGTGAACCTAGCCATTCTGCCTGCGGCGAAAACTGAAGTGGCGCCCCCCCCATGCCAGTTTCTTAACCTAACCCCTTTGCCACAATGAAAGCGCTCATTGCCCATGGCCCTTCTGCTGCCCCCTCTTGCGACTACCTGGTGCTGCCTAAGGCGATCGCCTCACCTGGCCTCATTGGTGGTGCGCCCCTGGATAGATACATAGATAGATGATAGATACATAAATAGATACAGTTGAAACCAGAAGTTTACATACACTATATAAAAAGACACATATGCATGGTTTTCTCAATATCTGACATGAAATCAAAATAAACCTTTCCTGTTTTTCATCAATTAGGATTACCATCATTATTATTATTTGACAAATGCCAGAATAATGAGAAAGAGAGAGAGAGAGAATGTTTTAAGGCATTTTTGTTACTTTCTGCAAAGTCAAAAGTTTACATACATTTCATTAATATTTGGTACCATTGCCCTTAAACTGTATGACTTGGGTCAAACGTTTTGGATATCCTTCCACAAGCTTCTCACAATAGTTGGTCGGGATTTGGGCCCATTCCTCCTGACAAAACTTGTGTAACTGAGCCAGTTTGTTGGTGGCCTTGCTCGCACCTGCCTTTTCAGCTTTGCCCATACATTTTCAATAGGATTGAGATCAGGGCTTTGTGATGGCCACTCCAAAATATTGACTTTGTTATCCTTAAGCCACTTTGTAATCAGTTTGGCAGTATGCTTCGGATCATTGTCCATTTGGAAGACCCATTTCCACCCAAGCTTTCACTTCCTGGCTGATGTCTTGAGATGTTGCTTCAGTATTTCCACATAATCTTCTTTCCTCATGATGCCATCTATTTTGTGAATTGCACCAGTCCCTCCTGCAGCAAAGCAACCCCCCAACATGATGCTGCCAACCCCGTGTTTCACAGTTTGGATGGTGTTCTTAGGCTTCCAAGCTTCTTCCTTTTTTTCTCCAAATGTAACGATGGTCATTATGGCCTAAAAGTTCAATTTTAGTTTCGTCAGACCACAGGACATATCTCCAAAAATGTAGGTCTTTGTTCCTGTGTGCGCATTAATCTGGCTTTTTTACGTTTCTTTTGGAGTATTGGCTTCTTCCTGGGAGAGTGGCCTTTCAGCCCATGTTGATACAGCACTCGTTTCACTGTGAATATTGACACAATCTTACCAGCTTCCACCATCATCATCACAAGGTCTTTTGCTTTTGTTCTTGGGTTGATATGCACATGTCGGACCAAAGCACGTTCATCTCTGGGACACAGAACCAGTCTCCTTCCTGAGCGGTATGATGGTTGGACATTCCCATCTTGTTTGTACTAGTGTATAATTGTTTGTACAGGTGAACGAGGAACCTTCAGGTAGCTTAAAATTGCACCTAAGGTTGAGCCAGACTTGTGCAAGTCCACCATCTCTTCCTGATATCTTGGCTGATCTCTTTGGACTTTTCCACAAAGAAGCCGTGTGTTTCAGGTGTGCATTTAAATACACCCACAGGTGTGTCTCTAATCAACAAACCTAACGGAAGCTTCCAAACACATGACATCACCATATGGGCGGAATTGTTTAAAGGCATAGTAATCTTAGTGTATGTAAACTTTTGACATTGAAAAAAGTAATAAAAATGCCTTAAAACATTCTCTCTATCTCATTATTCTGGCATTTGGCAAATAACAATAATGATGGTAATCCTAATTGACCAAAAACAGGAAAGGTTTATTCTGATTTCATGTCAGATATTGAGAAAAACATGCATCTGTGTCTGTTTATAATGTGTATGTAAACTTCTGGTTTCAACTGTAGATAGATAGATAATAGATAGATATTGGGGGATTATAATGTAGCGATAGATACATATGAAATAGATAGATAGAAAATAGATAGATATGAGATAGATAGATATGAGATAGATAGATATGAGATAGATAGATAAGAGATAGATAGATAGATAGATAGATAGATAAGAGATAGATATTAGATAGATAAGAGATAGATATATAGATAGATAAGAGATAGATAGATGATAGATTTAAATTTGACATGATCATTACATATACCACTACATTACATGTACCACATGCCCATCTTCTACATGTAGATCACCCATCGCTCATTTCCCTATTCTATGTATACAAAACTTTTTATTTGGTTACAACCACATTGCCTTGTACTTTCTTTTGGCTGGGGGTGGGGTGGGGTGGGGGTGGGGGGATTTACAATAAACACATAAAACCTGTTTCCAAATACATAACAACAATGTAACAAAGTACAAACCTAATCGGATAACTATTGCTGTATATGGAAATGATCTATTCTGAAGAAAACCCATGACGTCATCTTCAGCACACACACTGCTCATTCCATGGCTTTGGGAAACACCGATGACATCATCTGTGCAGGATCACACAACTCCTGGAGCATGCACCCAGCAACATGCATCCCCCTGTGAGCCTGTCATGCAGCAGAGTGAAACAAATGTCTGACTGCGGTGTATAAAACACCAGTGGGCGACAAACTGGGTGACGCAAGTGGAAAGTTTACCCTGCTGCTAACCCAATACAGAACTTTTGTCAGGTGACTACAGGGGTCAGGCTGAAATGCAGACCCCCCCCCCCTCCCCCCCCCTATTTCTGGTATGAGGGGGGGGGGGGGGAGAGACTGCAGCAGAGAGACACTTTGTAAATGCTCATCAAATGCATTGGTCCTGAGCATTGAGGTTGGGGACTGGTCTGAGCTAATCATGCATTGTAGGTAGGACAGGACACAATAAGGGGCCATAGGATCAGAGGACATACCCTTACCATAGAGAGTGGTGCAGCAGAGGAGAAGCCAGACAGCTCCAGAATCTGTCACCTGCAGCAAAGCCTCACACTGGACTGTCAAGGGCGCTGGGGATGATCACTGCTCTGCACTGGATCTCATGCACTGCATCAGCCTGCTGCTAGAAGACAGGGATCCTTTTGGCTGGTGCTCCTGCACAATCCTCTCTGCAGTTCCTAGCCGGGTAACCGATTGCCCCTCCCTGCAGTGAGAGGCATGTGCAATCCTATAGGGACAGCAGAGCTGGGAGGAAGAGCTGGAGAATGGAGCACATGGATCTGTCTCATCCTCATGCTCCCCATCAGCACAGACACTGCCTGCCCTTCTGCTGTGCACGGTGCTGCTGTAATACATGCAATGTACGGATAGCAAACTAATAGCAGATGTGCACTACCGTCTGAAGAATAAACCTCATTCTTGATGAAAGGGGGGTATTTTTGGCTGTGGTGTTTTACATGTGAGGTTATCAGGATGATTTGTGTGTGTTTCTTCATGACAACCACCCAAAACTGCATAGAAAAGTGGTCTTTTAGAGGGTGGTCTTCTCAAAGAAGACGGTCAGTATGTATAATTTATCATTTTCCATTAATACCGTTAAAGGGGTTTTCTACCTTTTAGATATCGATGGCCGATAAGATCGCTGAAAGTCAGACATCTGAGGGAATGAAAGCTGAGTCTGGGTACACTGGTATGGTCAATGCACTATGGATGGAGACTATTTTTTCCCACATCCCCCACTGGTTTGTTTCCAGCTCCGGCAACTGCCGAAAACAGATGATTATTGGGTGTGCTGGGTGTCGGACCCCACTGATATGATACTGACTTGTCTCTTTTTTTGTACAAAACTGTGGCATGTTCTATCGGAGCATAAAAAGGGAAAACATCTTAGTATATGTCACGCTGAACAGAGGACATGACATGCCACTCTATATTAAGTCAGTGTCACATAGGCATTATACAGATGCGTTTCAGCACCCATATTATAGCCGCATGTCTAGGCTTGACTACAGGTCTAATGAAGGAGGAAACAAACTCCAGACTATTCTGTCCAGGGTGAGAAAATTCAGCACCATCACAGGGTCCTATTTTAACCTTGCTCTAGGGTTCTCTCATTTCTATTTATGCAACAGAATCTAATTTATTTTTAATACATTTGATTCCGTGTGCATTATTCCACTATTATTATTATGCCCATACAGAGACATTATAACAAAACAATAGCAAAGACAGGTGTACTCTGCAGTCTCACTAAACCCTCAAACTGATTTTAAAATTGAGAGATTAGTCAACATGTCCTAGAACATGTCTAAGCCCGGGCACCACGCCAAGGTTTCTCAAGTAGCCCGGGACCTAACACTCTCCTACCTGAGCCGTATGGGCAATACCAGGAGCCAGTGGGCAAATTACAGGAGCATGAGGCCGACTCACAAACAGCTCACCAGTTACCTCCAGCATGTAGCCATGCTTGCAATGGGAGGAGGGAGGAGTCTGCGAGTCCCACTCAAGACTGGCTGATATGGCCCAGGCCTCACAGGTGCACCTAAATGTGGCCTGTAGATGGAAAACAGGCACATTTAAATTGGAGTTTATACACCTCCAAGAATCTATATATACAAACTAAAAAGACAGGGTGGCATTAGCAGGAGGTGCTCAAACCCACATGCAGTCGTGCATATATACAGGGGAGCAAATCCTGCACTTGTGGCCCGTTGCTAATGGCGATCCACAGCAAAATGCATGCGGTGGAGGATGCCTGCGGCGAACCACAAGTACCACAATAGACATCTCACACAAGGTAGCAAGTGCGGATGTCATAATCAATATAACAATATAACAAAACAATAGCAAAGACAGGTGCACTCTGCAGTCTCACTAAACCCTCAAACTGATTTTAAAATTGAGAGATTAGTCAACATGTCCTACGGTGTAGAACATGTCTAAGCCCGGGCACCACGCCAAGGTTTCTCAAGTAGCCCGGGACCTAACTGTCACGGAAGGTGTATAGAAAACTAGAAGACACAAAATGAAGATCCAACTGACTGGATCCAAAACTAAGGAACAAAAGGGAGAGCCCTGCAACAGACCTGGCTTTCTCCCTAACTGCTCAGCCTATGCAAAAATCTCAATGGTAGATGATCGCATATCCTCGTACCTCGACTGTATAACACCTGAACACCCTATAATAGTGAGGGGACACGACCACCGGCTCCCTACACTTGATACGGAGGGAGTCAGGGTCACCTGGGATCCAGCAAACAGGAAAACACAAATGAATGAACAAAACTTATCTGTAGAAGACTCAGTAGTAGCATCCAGCATGCATACACTCCAGGAAGTTGTATAAACCGCAAAGTGATGCAGTATGGGAAGGGATTTAAAGAGATGCAATCAGTGCAACTACATGACAGCTGAGAGAAGCTAACGAGATGAGAAAAGGAAAGCCAAACAAAAGGAACCTCAAGGAGGAGGTTCTGAAGGACGTCTGTCAGAGCTTCTCAGATGTCTGGTGGTGACAGTACCCCTCCTTCTACGAGTGGACGCCGGACACTCAGAGCCCACCTTCTCAGGATGGGACCTATGGAAAGCCCTGATGAGACGAGTGGCCTTAATGTCCGTTACTGGGACCCACATCCTCTCCTCAGGACCATAACCCTCCCAATGAACGAGGTACTGGAGAGAACCGCGGACAACACGAGACTCCACAATCCTAGAGACCTGAAATTCAAGATTACCATCAACCACAATCAGAGGAGGAGGCAAAGATGAGGGTACAATGGGTTGGACATAAGGTTTTAATAAGGACTTATGAAAAACATTATGGATCTTCCAAGTCTGAGGAAGATCAAGACGGTAGGCAACAGGATTGATGACGGACAAGATTTTGTAAGGCCCAATAAACTTAGGACCCAACTTCCAGGAGGGAACCTTCAATTTGATATTCCTAGTAGACAACCACACCAGATCACCAACATTCAGGTCCGGACCAGGCACACGTTAATCTCTTACTCATGCTCTTTAGATTATCCTGAATCTTTTGCCAAATAGATGACAAAGACGAGGAGAATCTGTCCTCATCAGGTAAACCAGAAGACCCCTCTCCAGAGAATGTCCCAAACTGCGGATGAAACCCATATGCACCAAAAAATGGTGACTTATCAGAGGACTCCTGACGACGGTTATTTAAAGCAAACTCAGCAAGGGACAAAAAAGAACACCAATCCTCCTGATTCTCCGCCACAAAACAGCGCAGATATGTCTCCAGATTCTGATTGACGCGCTCTGTCTGACCATTCGACTACGGGTGAAAAGCAGAAGAGAATGACAACCGAACCCCCAAGCGAGAACAGAAAGCCTTCCAGAATCTGGAAACAAACTGTGTGCCCCTATCAGAGACTATGTCTGAAGGAATACCATGCAATTTGACAATGTGATCAATAAATGCCTGCGCCAGCGTCTTAGCATTGGGCAAGCCAGGAAAAGGAATGAAATGCACCATTTTGCTAAAACGGTCCACCACCACCAGAATCACAGTCTTCCCCGAGGAACGAGGCAGGTCCGTAATGAAGTCCATGGACAGATGTGTCCAAGGACGGGAAGGAATGGGTAACGGAAGGAGAGGACCTGATGGCCGTGAATGAGGGACTTTGGCACGAGCGCAGGTCTCGCAGGCTGCCACAAAACCCTCAACCGACTTACGAAGCGCCGGCCACCAGAATCTCCGAGCGATGAGATCCACTGTGGCTCTTGCCCCCGGGTGCCCAGAAAGGACAGTATAGTGGTGCTCCTTAAAAATCTTGTGTCTTAAAGCGAGAGGCACAAACAACCTCCCAGGAGGACAAAGATCAGGAGCCTCTGACTGGGCTACCTGAACCTCTGCCTCCAATTCAGGATAAAGAGCAGAGACCACCACACCTTCAGCCAAAATGGGACCCGGGTCTTCAAAATTCCCACCTCCCGGAAAACAACGTGACAGGGCATCCGCCTTCACATTCTAAACCCCAGGGCGGAACGTGACAACAAAATTAAACCTTGAAAAGAACAAAGACCATCTGGCCTGTCTCGGGTTCAGAAGCTTGGCTGACTCCAAGTAGGCCAGATTCTTATGGTCAGTAAACACGGTAATAGGGTGTCTGGCTCCCTCTAGCCAATGGCGCCATTCCTCAAAAGCTAACTTGATGGCCAACAACTCCCTATCTCCCACATCGTAATTTCTCTCTGCGGAGGAGAGTTTCTTCGAGAAAAAGGCACACGGTCGCCATTTGGCAGGAGAGGGACCCTGAGACAAGACCGCACCCACACCCACCTCAGAAGCATCAACCTCAACTATGAAGGGTAGAGAAATATCAGGTTGTACCAAGATGGGAGCGGAAGCAAAACTCTCCTTGATATTAGAAAAGGCCTTACGCGCCTCTACCGACCAGGAGGAAAAATCTACCCCCTTTCTAGTCATATCAGTGAGTGGTTTAACAATAGAGGAATAATTCAAAATAAACTTCCTGTAATAATTGGCAAAACCCAAAAAACGCATCAGCGCCTTCTGATTCTCAGGAAGCTCCCACTCAAGCACAGCACGGACCTTCTCAGGGTCCATGCGAAAACCAGAAGCGGAGAGAAGAAACCCCAGAAATTGAATTTCTGGAACCGCAAACACACATTTTTCCAGTTTAGCGTACAATTTATTCTCCCGCATGATGAGCAAGACCTGACGTAAGTGTTCCTTATGAGTTTTGAAATCAGGAGAAAAAATCAAAATGTCATCTAGATACACTAATACAAATTTCCCAATTAAATGATAAAAAAAATGCTGTTCACAAAATGCTGAAAGACGGCTGGAGCATTCATCAAACCAAAAGGCATAACCAAATTCTCAAAATGGCCCTCAGGGGTATTGAAGGCCGTCTTCCATTCGTCTCCTTCTCTGACCCTGACCAGGTTGTATGCCCCACTTAGATCCAACTTGGAAAAAACTTTAGCCCCAACAATCTGGTTAAACAGGTCCGGGATCAGAGGAAGCGGATAAGGGTCACGAATTGTGATACTGTTCAGCTCCCTGAAATCCAGACATGGTCTTAAAGAACCATCTTTTTTCTTAACAAAGAAAAAAACAGCGGCAACAGGTGACTTCGAGGGTCGTATGTGTCCCTTTCTCAGACTCTCAGAGATATAAGCACGCATAGCGACCCTTTCAGGTTGGGAGAGATTGTATAAACGAGATTTAGGCAGCTTGGCGCCTGGGGTGAGATTAATAGGGCAATCGTACTCCCTGTGAGGGGGCAAATCCTGAACACCACTCTCAGAAAACACATCCGAAAATTCTGAGAGAAAAGATGGTACAGTCTTAGTAGCAACCTCAGAAACAGATGTCGTGAGGCAATTCTCTCTGCAAAAGTCACTCCAACCATTTATTTGCCTCGCTTGCCAATCAATGGTGGGGTTATGTTTAGTGAGCCAGGGTAGCCCCAACACTAGAGGAGTAGGCAACCTGCTTAGGACGAAACATGACACATCCTCAACATGAGTATCACTCACAATCAAACGGATATTGTGAACTATGCCCTTTAACGATCTTTGAAAAAGTGGAACGGAATCAATAGCAAAAACAGGTATATCCTTTCCCAAAGTGCATACCTGGAAACCATCAGTTATAGCAAATTGATTATCAATGAGATTGACAGCTGCTCCACTATCTACAAAAATCTCACAAAAAATGTTCTTGCTCTCTAGCGCCACCCTGGCAGGTAGGACAAAACGGGAACTACAAGCAAACGGAAAACCTTCAATTTCCGCATCAACCTTGCCAATAGTAACAGATGGAACGTCTTTAGAGGATTTATTTATTTTTGTTTCTTTATTACTCTCAAAAAACTGCCTAAATCTCCTAGAGGGACAAACATTTGCCAAATGATTTATACCTCCACAACAGAAACAAACCTTCCTATGAGAGCTGAATCTTCTATTGTCAGAGGCAAGCAAACCCAGCTGCATGGCCCCCTGCTCAGAAGGGATTGAGAGCGACTGAGATCCCTGTGCACTGAATGAGACCGCCGCACTGTCCTTGGACTGAGTATGACAGGAAGGAGTGATCTCTCCTCTCTCTCTAAGACGCCTGTCAATACGAACGGCCCGAGACATGGCAGAGTCCAAGGAGGTAGGTCTCTCATGAAAGGCAAATGCATCTTTCAATCCCTCTGAAAGACCATGGCAAAATTGACTTCGGAGTGCAGCATCATTCCAACCAGTATCAGCTGCCCATCTCCGAAATTCTGAACAGTATATCTCTGCGGACTGTTTACCCTGGCATAAAAGACGTAGTCTAGACTCAGCCAGAGCAATACGATCCGGATCATCATATATCTGACCCAGGGCTAAAAAAAATTCATCCACTGAACATTTCGCCCCCACCGGCAGCGAAAAGGCCCAGGACTGAGCGTTATCCCTGAGCAGCGAGATGATGATCCCCACCCTCTGCTCCTCATCACCAGAGGAATGGGGAAGTAGGCGAAAATGGAGTTTGCAAGCCTCTCTAAAATGAACAAAATTCTCACTACCCCCGGAGAACGTATCCGGGAGCGAGATATTAGGCTCAGAACAAACTCCATGAACGCAAGCTGAACCGGTCACCTGAAACTGGGAAACAGTGTTACGGAGATCTGCTACCTCCAATGAAAGACCCTGCATGTGTTCAGTCAAAAGTGAAACCGGATCCATGCTTGAGACGGTTTTGGCAGTTTATAATGTCACGGAAGGTGTATAGAAAACTAGAAGACACAAAATGAAGATCCGACTGACTGGATCCAAAACTAAGGAACAAAAGGGAGAGCCCTGCAACAGACCTGGCTCTCTCCCTAACTGCTCAGCCTATGCAAAAATCTCAATGGTAGATGATCGCATATCCTCGTACCTTGACTGTATAACACCTGAACACCCTATAATAGTGAGGGGACACGACCACCGGCTCCCTACACTTGATACGGAGGGAGTCAGGGTCACCTGGGATCCAGCAAACAGGAAAACACAAATGAATGAACAAAACTTATCTGTAGAAGACTCAGTAGTAGCATCCAGCATGCATACACTCCAGGAAGTTGTATAAACCGCAAAGTGATGCAGTATGGGAAGGGATTTAAAGGGATGCAATCAGTGCAACTACATGACAGCTGAGAGAGGCTAACGAGATGAGAGAAGGAAAGCAAAACAAAAGGAACCTCAAGGAGCAGGTCCTGAAGGACGTCTGTCAGAGCTTCTCAGATGTCTGGTGGTGACACTAACACTCTCCTACCTGAGCCGTATGGGCAATACCAGGAGCCAGTGGGCAAATTACAGGAGCATGAGGCCGACTCACAAACAGCTCACCAGTTACCTCCAGCATGTAGCCATGCTTGAAATGGGAGGGAGGGAGGGAGGAGTCTGCGAGTCCCACTCAAGACTGGCTGATATGGCCCAGGCCTCACAGGTGCACCTAAATGTGGCCTGTAGATGGAAAACAGGCACATTTAAATTAGGGTTTATACACCTCCAGGAATCTATATATACAAACTAAAAAGACAGGGTGGCATTAGCAGGAGGTGCTCAAACCCACATGCAGTCGTGCATATATACAGGGGAGCAAATCCTGCACTTGTGGCCCGTTGCTAATGGCGATCCCCAGCAAAATGCATACGGTGGAGGATGCCCGCGGCGAACCACAAGTACCACAATAGACATCTCACACAAGGTAGCAAGTGCGGATGTCATAATCAATATAACAATATAACAAAACAATAGCAAAGACAGGTGCACTCTGCAGTCTCACTAAACCCAGAGACATGTTTTATATATGATGTACCATCGCAGTGTGCATTTTTCCTGAGCTGTGAATTCACTTTGTATATTTTAATACTATTCAATACTATGACATCACTGTGTGCATTATGTTCTGTAAGTATTCTCATACTGTGACATCACTGTGTGCATTATGTTCTGTAAGTATTCTCATACTGTGACATCACGATATGCATTGTGTACTGTAAGTATTCTCATACTGTGACATCACTGTGTGCATTATGTCTCTGTTCTAAAAGCATTCTCCATACTGTGACATCACTGTGTGCATTATGTTCCTGTTCTGTAAGTATTCTCATACTGTGACATCACTGTGTGCATTATGTTCCTGTTCTGTAAGTATTCTCATACTGTGCCATCACTGTGTGTATTATATTCCTGTTCTATAAATATTATTGTACTGTGACGACATTGTGAGCAATATGTTCCTAGTCTATGAGTATTCTCCATAGTGTGACATCACTGTGTGCATTATGTTCCTGTTCTATAAGTATTCTCCATAGTGTGACATCACTGTGTGCATTATGTTCCTGTTCTATAAATATTATTGTACTGTGATGACATTGTGAGCACTATGTTCCTAGGCTATGAGTATTCTCCATAGTGTGACATCACTGTGTGCATTATGTTCCTGTTCTATAAGTATTCTCATGCTGTGACATCACTGTGTGCATTATGTTCCTGTTTTTGTAAGTATCCACATACTGTGACATCACTGTGTGCATTATGTTCCTGTTCTATAAATATTCTCGTACTGTGACATCATTGTGAGCATTATGTTCCTGGTCTATAAGTATTCTCCATAGTGTGACATCACTGTGTGCATTATGTTCCTGTTCTATAAATATTATTGTACTGTGATGACATTGTGAGCACTATGTTCCTAGTCTATGAGTATTCTCCATAGTGTGACATCACTGTGTGCATTATGTTCCTGTACTATAAGTATTCTCATGCTGTGACATCACTGTGTGCATTATTTTCCTGTTTTTGTAAGTATCCACATACTGTGACATCACTGTGTGCATTATGTTCCTGTTCTATAAATATTCTCGTACTGTGACATCATTGTGAGCATTATGTTCCTGGTTTATAAGTATTCTCCATAGTGTAACTCACTGTGTGCATTATGTTCCTGTTCTATAAATATTATTGTACTGTGATGACATTGTGAGCACTATGTTCCTAGTCTATGAGTATTCTCCGTAGTGTGACATCATTGTGAGCATTATGTTCCTGGTCTATAAGTATTCTCCATAGTGTGACATCACTGTGTGCATTATGTTCCTGTTCTATAAGTTATTCTCATACTGTGACATCACTTTGTCCATTATGTTCCTGTTCTGTAAGTATTCTCATACTGTGACATCACTGTGTGCATTATGTTCCTGTACTATAAGTATTCTCACCCTGTGACATTGCTTTTTGTATTATCAATATGTGACATCATCATGTTTATTTTTTCCCTGCTGTAACTTAACAGAGTTTATTATCAGTGTACTGTGACATTTCTATGTGCATTAGCTCTATACTATGACATCACCAGTATTGTAACTTCACTATGTGCATTCTGTTTTGTGACACTACCATGGGCATTATACTGTGTGCTTTATTCCTGAACTGTGACATGAGTGTCTATTATCCCTGTGCTATAAAGGGTAGTCAGTCACCTAGGGCAAAAAATGTTAACTCCTGCAGATGACTTATATTGCCATTTGGTGGATAAAACAGTTATATGAGCATTAGGTATAGAGCTATTATGAAGATATGTGGACTTTTATATGTAGGCAAATTAGGCAGTTCGAGTACCGAGAGGCCGGCATAGTTCTTGGAGAACTGGTACTGCTATGACCCTGGGCACCTAGGTCACTCCACCCTCCCCTTTGATTGACAACAGGGCTAGACAGCTTAGTCCTCTGGTGCTTGTGCTGTGGCCAATCGCAGCGCTCAGCTCATAACCTGAGAGCGCTGCGATTGGCCAGCACTCCAGCCTGGGAGAAGGAGACGCCCAGGAGAACTAGAGCAGGCTCCTCCCAGTTGAGCCGAAAATCTGAAGATACCAGAGCCTATACCGGGAGAATGGAGCTGCACCCAGGGATAATAGTAAGTGCAGGGAGATCCCTGGGCACCGCTCTCCATGTAAGCATACTTAGTTAAATTTTTTTATTGTAATGAAAGGTCCTCTTAAACAGTTTGACAATAGGAGCTGTGGCCTGGCCCCGCAGGGCCACTGCAGAAGACAGGCCATGACTAGAGAAGGCAACTGCCTGACCACTGGGACTTACTGCCGAAACCAAATGAGCTGATTAACACACTGAAGTTTTTTTTAGTAATGTGTGGTGGTATACAGTGCATTCAGAAAGTATTCAGACCTTTTCACTATTTTCAGATTTTGTTATGTGGCGGCAAGAGATAAGCGAATTTCATATTTTGAAATTCGTTCACTCTTCATTTGGTGGTAAAAGCAGAATTGCGTTATTGATTCTGTTACCACGGACCATAACGCAATTCTATGAAGGAATGCATAACGGAATGTCTTTAGTGGCATTCCGTTATTCATTCCGTCATAATAGAAGTCTATGGGCTGCAAAACAGATCCGTAATAAGTTTTCCCCCATGATTCTGCTAATTTATTAAAATGGAAAAACTAAAATTTCTCTGGGGCATAAAAATTCAGACCCTTTGCTATGACACTTGAAATGCCTCCCATTTTTCTTGATCATCTTTGAGATGTTTCTACACCTTGACTGGAGTCCACCTGCTGTAAATTCAGTTTACTGGACATTATTTGGAAAGATATAGACCTGTCTATATAAGGTCTCACAGCTGAAAATGCATATCAGAGAAAAAAAACAAGCCATGAGGAGGAAGGAACTGCCTGTAGAGCTCAGACAGGATTGTGTGAAGGAAGAGATCTGGAGAAGGGTAGAAAAAAATGCTACTGCACTGAAAGTTCCAAAAAGCACTTAGGCCTCCATTATTCTTAAATTAGCGAAGTTTGGAACAGCCAGGACTCTTTCTAGAGCTGGCTGCCCCACCAGACTAAATAATCAGGGCAAATGGCTTTGGTAAGAGAGGTAACTAAAAACCTAAAGATCTCTCTGGCTGAGCTCCAAAGATCCAGTATGCAGATGGTAGCAACTTCCAGAAGGTCAACCGTCACTGTAGCACTCCACCAATCTGGGCTTTATGGCGAAGTGGCAAGAAAGAAGTTTCTCCTCAGTAAAAGACACATGAAAGCCCATCTGGAATTTGCAAAAAAAAAAAGCACTTCAAGGACTGTCAAACTATGAGAAACAAGATTCTCTGATCTGATGAAACCAAGATTGAAGGGTCATGTCTGGAGGAAACAAGATACTCCTCATCAGCTGCCTACAGTGAAGCATGGTGGTGGCAACATTATGATGTGGGGATGTTTTTCAGTGGCTGGGACAGGGAGACTGGTCAAGGTTGATGGAAAGCTGAATGGAGCAAAGAGATATTCTTAATGAAAACCTGATTCAGTGTCTTCCGGACATTATACTAGGCCGAAGGTTCACCTTCCAACAAGACAATGGTCCTAAGCACACAGGCAGGAAAACACAGGAGTGGTTTAGGGACAATGCTGTGAATGTCCTTCAGTGACCCAGACAGAGCCCTGACCTGAACTTAATCAAATATCTCTGGAGAGACGTGAAAATGGCTGTCCACTGACGGTCCCCATCCAACCTGATAGAGCTTGAGAGGAGCTGCAGAGAAGAATGACAGAAAATCCCCAAATCCAGGTGAAGTACATGTAGTGCAGGTAGTGAGACGAACAGCAGATGTAGAGAAGGTAAAGAGGAGTACAGTACATGAAGAGCAAGGAAACAGCAGTAGAATACAGGTAGTGTTGTTTTGTACCACTGAAAGGAGATCTTAGATTGCCAATCAGCACATTTAGTTCAGTGACACTGCGCCTGATTGACACCACATATCTCAATGTGATGCACTAATTGATATGAGTTTTACAAGTAAAATGTGATGCTGATTGACTGGATCCTCCATTCAGTCGTATGCACCACCAATCAGCATTGTATCTGGCATTGTAAGCTGAAGGCAATTTCTAGTTACATTGGCACTGGAAGGTCCATGGAATGTTGAAAATATTGTAATCTGAAGCCATTGTAACTTGTGTCTACACAAAGTTTGATTTTATGAAAGATTCAACAAAGATCCAATTTCATTAAAGGAACGCAGAGACCAAAATTCTAGTAAGAAATTCATGTGTTCTCACAGAGGTAACATTGCAGAGAAAATCAGCAGGAGCTCAGGCAGTGGTGGTTCTTATCGAGCAGTCTCTTTTCGGAGAACTCACAGCAGTATCTGTGAAGGCTAGCAGGTTCTACCTCACTCAGTACTGGTTCACATGTACTCTGTAGCACAGCAGGACCTTCATAAGTTATGCTGCTAGGCACCACATCTCCTTAACAGCACTTTCTCCAACTTGTATTGACACCAGTTATTCACAGGATTGCAGAACTGGACTTTACCTTTAGCAGCACATTTCTCTGGTACTAACGGTGTTCCCTGGTACTCAAATTCTTCAGGACTAACAGTAGGGCTGAAGTATATAACAACCAGAAGAAGCACGTATCCACACTGGCAGGCAACGAAGATACAAAACTAAAAACTCACTGTTAGATGACAGGACCCGAATGATGAATGGATCAAGGAGTTGTCAGGTAATGATGCAGACAATAAGGTAATGAAGCAGACAACTGAAGATAACCACGGATAGTAAACAGACATTAACTGGTCCATGCTATAACTTTCCCTGAATCTTGCCTAGAACTGAATACTGACCCTCAAACCAAGCACCACTGACCCTCATTATTGCTGAAGTAAAAAAAATATAATACTGTCCCTAGAATGAACAGTGGGAGGGCACTAGGAATCAGAGAAAAAAAATGCAGAGCTGAACTAAAATCTAAGCAAAACCTGTTCTAACAGAAAAGACTCAATTAAACTTTAAAGGGAACCTGTCATCAACTGAGGGCAGCATAAAATAGAGACAGAAATGCTGATGTCAGCGGTGTGTCACTCATGAGCTAAAAGTAAGTGGTTGCTGAGAACCAGCATCATAATCATTGCAGCCCAGGCCTAGAAAAGAGTCAAATATACTTGAGAAGAGTCATGGTTATTGATAATCTCCTGCACTATCACCCATCTGCTGATGATTGGCAGTTCTCTCCTAGAGAGAAAGGGAGAAAACGAGGTAGAAATCTATCAATCATCAGCAAGTGGGCGGGAGAGCAGGACTTTATGAATAACCAGGACTCTTCTCAGGTGGCCGTGACTCTTTTCCAGGCCTAGTCTGCAATGATTGTCATGTTGGTTCTCGGCCACCATTTACTTTCTTTTTACTTATAAATGACAGACCGCTGAAATCAACTCACCTGTCTCTACTTTATGCTGCTGTTAGTATGGGTAGCATAAAGTTGATGACAGGTTCCCTTTAAATGTCAGAAAACAAGATCTATATGAGAATAATCACAAGAAATAAACTACACAGATAAAAAAGGTTTCAACAGGGAAGCAGATACTAGAAACAGGATACAAAAAAAAATTCTGCATCAAATGCACACTAAGGCTACATTCACACGTCAGTATTTTTCTATAATCCGAATTTCGGTCCGTTTTTTGCGGATCCGTTGTTCCTGAAAATGTTTCCGTATGTCATCCGTTTTTTGCGGATCCGCAAAAAACGGAAACATGTATACATTTCAATAATCAAATAAAGTTGTTTGGATTTCTTTTAAAAAAAAAAAATAATAATAATATTTGCTATGTGTTTCCAGGAACGGATTCCGCAAAAAACGGAAGACATACAGAATGACATCCGAATGTCTTCCGTTTTTTGCGGAACCATTGACTTTGCATTGTACCAGGATCCGATTTTTCAGGAACATAATAGGACATGTTTTATATTTAAACGGACATGCGGAACGGAACAACGGAAACGGACAGCACACATTGTGCTGTCCGATTTTTTCCAGGACCCATTGAAAATGAATGGGTCCTGATCTGGTCCTGATCTGTTCCGCAAAAAACGGAACAGATCAGGAAAGAAAAAACGGACGTGTGAATGGACCCTTATGCTATAACTGGCAAGATCACAACACAGACCAGAAATATTTAAAGGAAGGCTATCCAATTCTTTATGACTATTAATTTTTGTTGCCACACATTTATAACAGGAGACTTCAGTGATATATTGAAATAAAGTTTATTTCTAGCATTTGGTTTGTTTGAGCAGACGTTTTACTGTCATTTGTGACTGTATATCATCATTTATTGTTTCAATTAATAACAATTGTCATGAAATATTGCATCAGCATAATTACTCCTCTTTGTCATAGTTACATTATAAACATGTTATTCCTTACCCTAGGCACAACATTACAGTTATTTAAGGCTCAAAAGACACAGGTATTTTGTGATGTTTTTCTGCCCTTAAGCGTTTTTAGTACTGTTTTCTGCATGTGTTTCTTTGCCAGCTACGCCTGACTGGGCGTTTTTTGTTTTTGTTTGTTTATCTGATGGTTTTTTAAAGCGTTGGTATTTATTTTTTTCAGGTGTTTTTACATCCTTTTCTTGCTAGTGGAAAACATCTGAACAAAAAAAACACCATCCACATATTTGTTATGTAAAAAAGCCAAAACAACACCATAAAGCCACAGGCAGCATGGAAAAAATACAAGTAGTTTCTACTTCCACTCTTTTTGTAACAGTAAAAAAAACACACAAAAAAAACACACCACAGCAAAATTGTGTGTATAGGGGCCATAATGGCGTTGTAGTGCCACTATTTAACCATAGGCTATGGTTTTTCAGCTTAACAACATTGGGCCAGATTTATCATTAGCTCAGGTCAGAATAATGGAGTGAAAAAGTCCCCAAAAAAAGTCCCAAACGCTAAAACTGCGCACAAACTTGCAACTTTTTTTCTGCTCTGCACTATGCTCGCCAGTTTTCTGAAAGTGGGCGCGTTTTCTTATGTAAATGAATCTCTAGACAGATTTACTATTGGGACTATTTAAAAAGTCGCAAAAAAGTCGCAATTTCACTCCAGTGAGGACCATGCTTATCTTATGAGACTTTTTAATAGAACATGCGACTTTTTCATAAAAACGTGCGACTTTTTCGTAAAGATGTGCGACTTTTGTAAAGCTGCTTACTGACGGATAAACTGCTACCGACAAACCACATTTATTACAGTCTTAAAGGGCCGATCATAAATCTGACTTGGCTAAAACTGACTTTAGCCATATGTTAAAGTGGAGTGAGCTGTCAGAGTCATGATAAATCTGGCCCATAGACTTGGATGAGGCTCTACACAAATGGTCACTGAAATAACCCACAATGGTCACTGCACTAACTTAAAACTGACAAAAATAATAATAAATTGTGACAAAAACTAACCTCGCCACTGGGTTTTGGAGGGGCCTCTTTGCCAGCCTCTTGCCTCAGGATTATGGCCCATATACTAACTTTGAAGGCGAAGATAGACCGGCCGCACAGCTTAAATCTGTGGAACTGTTTTGGGCAGGAAAGCCATGCTTGCAGTCGGCAAATGTGACTTCCATGGAATTCAGGAATTGCTGCTTGGATCTGGGTGATTTTTGGATATGTTGTTCGCCCAGATCAAAGCTATCCATGGGTGTATGAATTATGGGGATATGTGGGGTTTTGAGGTGTTTTCTGTGTTTTGGGAAAAATGTGTGTTTTCTGCCTGTGACTCTGTGAGCGCTTAAGTTAACCCATTATATTTGGTAATTGCATCACAGGCAGAGCCTATTGTGTTTGCTTAATTGTGTTTGGTAATTGTATCACAGCGTGTCACTGTGATATTTTGTTGACTGCGTCACAGAAAGAGGGGGGGGGGGTGTACAATTGTTGGGAAGGTTTCAATACTATAAATGCATGTGATTGGCTAATGTATAAACTGTCGCAGTCTTCCACAAGGTCCCCAGGGGGAGTGTCCCTTGCTGGAAGACCTGCATAAAAGGCTGACATGTAGCCCCATTAAAGAGGACCTTTCATCGATTATGACACTGTGAACTAAGAATACAGACATGGAGAGCGGCGCTCGGGGATCTCACTGCACTTACTATTATCCCTGGGCGCCGCTCCGTTCTCCCGCTATGCCCTCCGGTATCTCCGGTCACTAAGTTATGGTAGGCGGAGTCTGCCCTTGTTTTGCTCTAGCGCTGGCCAATCACAGAACAGAGCTCACAGCCTGGGAGGTTATTTTATCCCAGGCTGTGAGCTCTGCGATGCAATTGGCCAGCGCTACAGAAAAACAAGGGCAGACTCCGCCTACCATAACTTAGTGACTGAAATCTCTGCCTACTATAACTTAGTGGCCGGAGATACCGGAGGGCATAGCGGGAGAACGGGCGCCGCTCTCCTTGTCTGTATTCTTAGTTCACAGTGTCATAATCGGTGAAAGGTCCTCTTTAAAGAGTTCCTGTTTTACCCTCAACATAGAGCCTCGTCTCATGTGTGGGGGGAAAGATTGCATCTACACTGGGGATTGTTATACGCTGTATACTCCCCTGGCTATAATCACTGAGCTCTTTTAAGAGCTTGTTCCTGCATCACTCTCTGAAGGAAGAGAGGTTCACCCACTGGAGCCTTGTCGTAGGTCCAGGGTGGGTAGAAGACGGCGAGACCCCAACCAAGCTGCGGCGGTTCGTGGGATCGGCAGTGCTTACAGTGTCAAGTGGAGTGCTTGGAGCCCTCGGGAAGCACTAGCAGCATCCATCAATGGAGGTACCCACTCGGGGTGCCAGGAGATCCGTTACATTGGTGACAGCAGTGGGATGGCGTCCTAGTGAGAGAAGCAGCTCAGAGACACCATTCTTGGATTTACAAAATTGAGGGCAACGCTTGTCCCTGTACAGTGCCCCTGGCTACAGAAGTATGGAACCAGTTAGTTCCCGAACACCGTTCCACTATGAGGAGGAGGATGACCCGGAAAGGCATCTGGCACGAGGCCCTGGAAGACATACAGCGTCGGCCGGACGAGAGTCTCCCCAGTAAGGAGCAGATGCGAGTAGCCCTGCGAATGCCCCTTCTGGGAGAGCAGTCCCTGGATGAGTTGGTGACAGAACTCGACAGCCTGGTATGGAAGGAGCTTTGGCTAGACGACGCCTACCAGGCACTCTGGTGGTATGTGATTCGGCACTCCCCCTTGATGGCTGAGCACGACAGACCCGAGGGTGAGGATTATGATGGCCCTGGCCTGTTGTTTGAGGCCTTCGCAGAACCAAAGTTCGGAGATACTGGAGAGTCCCGGTTCTGGGATATCTATGACTACAGGGAGGGTATGCATGATTGGGCTACAGCGAGAGAGGTGAGACAAGACCTGGCATCTCTAGTGACAATGGAGTGGGAGCTCGAGCAGGAATACCAATACTTCCTCAGCTCAATTCGGCCCCAATATACACTGCCGGGGAGCTGGGTGGCAGTCCCAGACCTACAACCCTACAGCTGGGAAGACCCGGCTGAAGTATCCCCTGCTTCAGTACCAGCTGCGGAGGTAGGGGACCTCATAGACTGGTCCTGGGGGGAACCCCATATGGCAGGTGGAGATGGGACCGAGGTCTCTCCACCTGCCATACAGGGATGCTGGGCGGTTGGCTTAGATCCCCAACAGCAGCTGGAGTTTCAGGGAGTAGGGACAGTCGGTCCTGCTCCCCAAAAGCAGTATGTTTTGCAGGGAGAGGAGAGCATCCGGTTTCTCTCCCCAACCACAGGGGGATAGCACCCCTAACTCCGATGGTGCAGATGGGACCGCGATCTCTGCACCAGACCTACAGGGATGCTGGACGGCCGGTACAGATCCCCAATCGTCCCCGCAGGAATACCAGGAGGAGGAGGTAAGCGATCCCTCCTCTTCACAGCCGATCCGCAACAAGGTCCTGGGGGTAGGATTCCCTGACCCCATCCCAGTGGAAGAGCTGGCATCTGGGCAGAGCGCAGTCGACCTCTGCCCTACCCTACCCTTATGTCCAGAGCCTGACTCCCCACAGGCTACCCCAGCGGAAGAGCTGGCATCTGGGCAGAGCGCAGTCGGCCTCTGCCATCCCCTATCCTCTTGTGCAGAGCCTGACTCCCCACAGGCTACCCTAGCTGATGCTCTGGCACCAGGGCAGAGTTCTGCTGATCCCTGCCCACAAAGCAACCTTCACTCCCAGCCAGAGAGCGACACAGAGACCGGAAGTACCAGTTACCAACACAACCTTGGTGGACTCACTGGACAGACACAGGCTACCCAATTCAACAGGTCCACTATTTGGTTGTGGGTGGGCTGCCAGACTAACTCAGGTACCGACCGGCGTGAGGTCAGGTATCTGGTTAGTCTTCCCTGAAAGGGGGAGATGTGTGACGAAACTAACCTTGCCACTGGGTTTTGGAGGGGCCTGTTTGCCAGCCTCTTGCCTCAGGATTATGGCCCATATACTAACTTTGAAGGAGAAGATAGACCGGCCGCACAGCCTAAACTGTGGAACTGTTTTGGGCAGGAAAGCCATGCTTGCGGTTGGCCAAATGTGACTTCAATGGAATTCGGGAACCCCTGCTTGTATCTGGGTGATTTTTTTTATATATTGTTTGCCCAGATCAAAGCTATCCATGGATGTATAAATTCTGGGAATATGTGGGGGTTTTGAGGTGTTCTCTGTGTTTTGGAAAAAATGTGTGTTTTCTGCCTGTGAGGGATTGTTAGCCCATTATGTTTGGTAATTGTATCACAGACAATGCCCATTGTATTTTGTTGATTGCGTCACAGACAGAGGGGGGGGGGGGGGGGTTGTGTACAATTGTTGGGAAGGTTTCAATACTGTAAATGCATGTGATTGGCTAATGTATAAACTGTCGCAGTCTTCCACAAGTTCCCCAGGGGGAGTGTCCCTTGCTGGAAGACCTACATAAAAGGCTGACATGTAGCCCCATTAAAGAGTTCCTGTTTTACCCTCAGTATAGAGCCTTGTCTTATGTGTGGGGGGAAAGATTGCAACTACACTAGGGATTGCTATACGCTGTATACTCCCCTGGTTATAATCACTTAGCACTTTTAAGAGCTTGTTCCTGCATCACTCTCTGAAGGAAGAGGTTCACCCACTGGAGCCTGGAGCCTTATCGTAGCTCCAGGGTGGGTAGGAGACGGCGAGACCCCAACCAAGCTGCGGCGGTTCGTGGGGTCTGCAGTGCTTACGGTGTCAAGTGGAGTGCTTGGAGCCCTCGGGAAGCACTAGGAGCATCTATCAAAGGAGGTACCCAGTCGGGGTGCCAGGAGATCCGTTACATAAATAAAAAATATATTCATATCTGTGGAAGGAGCTGAAACATGCAGTCTGGAGAAGGTATCTTTCAGACCTGAGACAGCTGGAGCACTTTGCTCACGAGGAGTGGGCCAAATAGACAGGTGCAGACGTCTCAATGACAGTTACAGAAATTGCTTGATGGCATAGATTGCCTCAAAAGGTCTTGCAACAAAATATTAAGTAAAGGGAACTATCATTTCTGTCCAGGTCAGCTTTATTATTTATTTATTTTTAAATGACTCTGCTGAACCACAGATCAAAAGCACTGTCTGATTTTCATTAGTTGATTTTCCATAAATTTTTATTTATTATTACTTTTGTCAGTTTCAAGTTAGTTCAGTATCTATTGTGGGGTTTCCTTTCTTTAAATGAAGGCTACCAACAATTTTGCCCACGTGTACCATACTAGATAAAACTGCTGATCAAAAATAGCTCTTTGATCAGACCCTTTAAAAAAGTGTTTATCCACTATATAAATAGCGATAAACTGTGAACACTGGGCATGCAATTTGAAAATGAGTGCGTCCTTGGTTGCAAACCCCCTTTTTCCTTGTGTAGGAGCTCTGAATTCTTGGTTGAGCTTAACAAAGCCATCTATTTGTCATCTATATTCCCCTCAGTCCTCTTTCTTGTGGTCTTGTGTAGTGTTACACAGTTTCTGCAGCTTAGAGATTATACTGTATAAGAGGCAACAGAAGGTCCTTGCTCATAGCTATTGCAACCTGGGATCTCCACTTTCCAGGTGCAGGTGTGCATTGCAGGGGGCTAGATGTTAGCTTGAAGTCAGTGTGCTCTTATTTTTGAGGTATTTTCTTCACTTTTGGTATAATTGGCATTATATTTTTCAAAACACAGTATGCTCTAGGTGTGGCATTTATGTTTTCATACAATTTTTCTATAGGCTTCTCTATAGTGCTGTAAAAATGCATGAAAAACACACCACTAAAATAAAAAAAATCGTGAAATGTGTGGTGACTTTTAAAAGCCCAAAAAAGCCACACAAAACTGAGTGACAAAAGCCTAGAAGATGTTTTTCATTGTTTTGTTTCTCAAGTGCTCTAATTAGTTACTGTTCTAGTAGCTTTCTTTTGATCTGTATTTGTCTTTGAATTTACCATGTCCCATTTCTACCTAATCCAACTAATGTCAAACAAAGTCTTGAAGGAACACTTCCATCTATATTTTTATCACATATTGACCTATATTTCAATATTCTTTAGCTTTTTTTTATATTTGTGTGGATATTATTTCACATGTGTACGAGGTTTCGACATTTAGCAAGGCAGAGAGTCAGACCAGGGAGGAGTGAAGCTATCGCAGTTCTGTGACTGGCCAGGGCTTCTCACATTATACATATCAACACTCTGCTCCTCTGTTTTCATATTTATCGAGGCCTATTAAGTCATTCCAGTCCTCCACCTATAATTATAATGTGAATAAATGTCCAGATAAACTCTTCAATATACAACATGAACTCAGATTATACAATATTAATAATTTGTATTACATTTTAAATGACATAGTACTGACAAAATTAAAATAAATAAATAATTCAAAATATGAAATTTGTGGATAATGACCCACATTTATTAATGTGATTTGCCTAGATCTTGTTATGAATCAAACCAGTTTTGAGAATTTTTGGAGCAAGTTGGCATGTCTAGTTTTAGAAAACTAGATAGGAGGGTGGCTAAATATATAGTCGTCAGGGGTCTAAATGCTTTTTCTGATCTGGGGAGGTGGGGAGCTGGTGTCAATAATGGTGCTGGGAGCAGAATACTGTGACGGCTGCTTCTCGGAAGATATTATGACTTCTGTAAGATGTTTTTATCCAATGTGACGTTTCCAGATATTTGTGTTACTGCTGTGTCCCAGGTCCGTATGCTTGTGGTGGGGTCGGCAATGATAGACTCATAAATTTCAGGGGTTAAAACAGCTTTTATTTTCCACCACACATGACCTGTGTTGGCTTTGCACACTCTGCACAGCAATAAGCCCAGTAGCTACACCTGGGTTCATCTCAGGTTAGGGGAAAATGCCATAACGGAGTGAGGGAGGGAATAGCAGGCCCCTCTACCAACCTACCCAGCATTCCATAAAAATCCAGGCCCATAACATACAACAAAAATGCCTCAGCAAACTACACTTTGCTGAAACAACACAGCTTTCCTGGATTATTTTAGCTCACCCATCTGAGCATTATGGGTGAGATATACTCCCCCCTGCAGTACTTTACCGTACAGGAGGTATTGCCAATGAATGCCCAGTATAATGATTATAAAGTTTACCACAAGTTGTGGCATAGGAAGGCTAATTAGGGCCAGTGTCTATGGGGTTTCTTATTGTTGCTGGACTGGCTTTTCTGTCCTGCAAGCTGACATTTGTAAGAGGGAGGAAACAATGCAGCCATTGCATAAGCAAGGCCACCTGTGTCACCCGAAAACGCCTTGTCCCTGCCTCAGGATGCAGCTTTCCCTAGTTGCTCCCCTCTGTGGTTGGTTCAGTTTTCCAGCTGGCACAGTCACAAGGCCAAAATAAATGCACGGGGAGTGGGCCCGCTGGATTCCCATTTGCTTGCATACAGGCATTCCCTGTGTTTTTTCTTTTGTCGTTGTTTTTCTTTCTCCTGAAGTTACGCTTCCTGAATTAAAGGGGTTGTGCCACTAAAAAACACTTATTCCCCATTCCACAGGATAGGGAATAAGTCTTTGATTGCTGAGGGTCCAACCGCTGGGATCACCAGTGATCACGAGAACAGGGATCCACAAGTGCCGCCAAACTGCCCCATGAACATGCAGCGGTGATACGTCTGCCATTCCATTGACTTTTATAGGATTTCAAGGAGAGCTTACCATAGAAGTGAATGGACATGGCATCGCTGCATTTCAACAGTTTGGTGGCACTTGTGGACCCCTGTTCTCGTGATCACTGGGGGTCCCAGCAGTCAGACCCCCAACAATCAAACGCTAATTCACTAACCTGTTATTAGTGGCATAACGCCTTTACATTAATGGTCTGGGGAGTGATATTAATATAGGGGGTCTGAATATATTTTGCCATGCCCTTTTATATAAGTCACCCCTTCAAAGGCCACTCCAATACTAGAGTATTACCCTGTGCATGGCTCTCTGAGGGTAACATCTCTGACAGAGCCCCCCCATTATCAGTGCTAGCACCCATAGCAGATGCAGTCCCACAGTGCCCACCATATCAGTGCCAGCCTCTCCGTGTCCCCCATAACAGTGGCAGTCTTACAGCATAAAATATTCATGCAGTGTGCACAACACCATTAGGTTTTATGTATTCCTTCTTTGGCAGCTACTATTGCAAACAACTGTAGTAAAGATTTGCAGGCATTACGTGTGGGTCTTCTGGTTACTGACAGCCTTTTCTCCAAGGGCTGAGTCTGCACTTGATTCGTTGCCTATTAACGGTGTTGTAGGAGTAAATAGATGCAGACGCATTTCACAATTAATTTGGTAAGATGCTGCTCATGATTGATGGCTGCCTGTCTCCACAGTCATGTACCGTTAACTTCTAGATTATCTGGATTTTTTGTCCTCTTGGCCTTCCTTGAAGAATAAAAAATTGTCACAATGAGGGGAGAATGACATTCCTCCATAATTCTGCCCCCTTAGTGCCACCACACAGTAGAATCCCTGCTTAGCGCCCCCACATGATAGAATGCCCCTTAGTGTCACCAGAGAAAAATCCTGCTTAGTGTCCACACACAGTAGAATCCCCCCTTACAGCCACCAGAGTAGAATCCTCCTTAGTGCACCCAAAAAATAGAATCCCCCTTAGTGCCCGCACACAGAAGAATCCCCCCTAATTCCTCCACACAACAGAATGCCCCCTTAGTGCCACCAGAGAACCCCCCCCCCCCTTACTGTCCCCACACAGCACAATGTCCCCTTAGTGCCTCCTTAGAATAGTGTTGCCCCTTTAACAGAATAAAAAATGAATACTCACCTAGTCCCGTTTCCGCAATAAATGGAGCAAATCACCCTCGGGTTTGTGCTCCCTCCTGCTCAGCTCAGCAGGCACGATGATGTGATTGCATTAAGCCTGCCTGCTGAGGATAGCACAGGCCGTGGAATGGTGGAGGATTGACCTTATGCCTTCCTGCTTCACATTGTATTCAACTCTATCTGCGTCCTCATGACACGGATACAGTTGAAATCAGGACATGCTGCAGCCCTCCTGGCACCGCAGGACAGCCGCCGAAATCCAGGACTGACTTGCTGGATCCGATGCGGTTGGGAGGTATGTCACAGGGCAACAAGATCGCTGATTTAATTAATAGCTAGAAATGAGCAGAAATAGTATATAATAAAAAAAAAAAAGACGTTTGCTTGATGCCCCCTTAATTTTTTTAGAAATACGGTGTGTTTTGTGGTCATTGGAAAGTAGGGGGCTAAATACATGGTTATAGGACCTCCTGTCAGCAGGCACCTGCTATCCATACTGGGAACACACTGGGATTGGGTCATCTCTTCATATTAACATGGTGCCATCTGGTGACAGAAATATAGACAGCAACTTACACAGTAAAGAGATTGTAGCGGGGGCAGAGCTTTTGGGGCCCTCTACCTGTAAATGACTTCACATAACACTGCATGATTGCCAGGATATATAGTATATACTAATGTTGAGCGTGAATATTCAAATCGTGAATTTTAATTGCAAATACCGCCACTTCGAGAATTTGCAAATATTTAGAATATAGTGCTATATATTTGTATTCGCGAATATTCTAATCACGAATTTCTCACAAATATCGGCACTTAGCAACATCCCTAGCAACCAATAGGAAAATTTCCTACCCCTTAGTGTTGATCGCAAATTTTTATCGCGAATATATTACATTGCCGATTCTCGCAATCAAGAAAATAATGACTGGAGATCATGAATTCTCGAATTTGCAAATTTATGGCGAATATTTGGCCAAAAATTTGCAAAATATTGCGAATTCGAATATTGACTATGCCGCTCATCACTAGTATATACATTGTCCTATATATTTATATGTATGGTGATATGGTTATATAAAATAGTAGGGTTATAAAACATATGTCCATCAAGTTCAACCAAGGAAAGACATGGCGGCCAAACTGGATGAACATTCAGAACAAGAACGCTACACACTGATGTACGCATTAATGTTATTCTGGTCTAAGAAAACATCTAGCCCTTTTCCAAGCTGTGATCCGTTCCTGCTGTGACCACATCATCAGGTAGCCTATTCCACAGATTTACAGTTCTTATGGTTAAGAAGCCTGGTTGCCTCTGGACACTGAACGGATCACCTGGAGAACAAAAGGTTCAGTGTCCAGAGGCAACCAGGCTTCTTAACCATAAGAACTGTGGATCTGTGGAATAGTCTACCTGAGGATGTGGTCACAGCAGGAACGGATCACAGCTTGGAAAAGGGCTAGATGTTTTCTTAGAACATACCCTTGAGGGTATTTTACATGGAACAGCAGTTCATATTTTTGTATGGGCCTTTTAAATAGTTCTGTAGCTATAGTTTTTCCTTCCACAATGCCGTGTTGGGTGGACTGTGGTCCTCAAGCATATAGGCACCCAGCTATAAATGCTGCTTTGCAGCCACCATTGGGTCAATTAGCAGCATAAATGCCTTCTAGCCAAGTGTTTCCTTGAATGAGATTATTGCCTCCAGAAACCTCTGTATTCTAGGAAGGAACCCATTCATATTCATAATGTTCTTAGAAGGAGAGACCTTAGCTTGTAATGGGGGAGCTCGGAGAATGTCTAGAGTATAACAATTCATGGGTAATTATGTAAAGCAACCGGATTCCCTTTTCCACTATATATGTTTTCAGAAGGCATTGCAATCCTTGTCTTGCAGGACAAGCCTCTACTCACATTGGATGCATGAGCCGGGAAATGCACCTGAAATATGTGTCAAACATGTCCGTAAAGACCCACTGACTCAACGAATGCCAACATAGCTCCTATTTGTAAGATGGGTGGAAGATGGGTTTAGCTTAGGGGATCCCTTATCATGTACACCTTCACAACCTACATAATATCATCCCTATGGCTGCTGCATAGGAAGTATTTTCTTATACTGCTCACAGGGCTGTGAGGTAGTGGCCATGACTAGCAAGTCCCCTGCTGATCACATAGATTTTTCAGATTCATCGTTTTAGATCAGAGCGTCCGAGGGGCAGGTTTCCTTCGTTCATGCCACAAGTAAAATCTTGATCTTCTACCACTTTGATCTACATTGTTGGTCACTGGTAAATATCCACCATTTCAATGCTGCATAATGAGCAGATAGTGTTAAAACTTAGCATGATCTTTGACAAGTGAGGTCCGAACACTTCAAAAATACTAGGACCTGCCATTGAATATAGTAAAAGAATCCACAGCAATCCAAACATATATAGCAATTAGTTCCCAATTTTATTGATTTAGTTCTATACTCAGGTAAGTATAAGATACAAATAATACGTAGTAGTCACTAAATTACAAAAACAGATATTTCTACCCCATCAGGACCTTCCTCGTGATCCAGGCAGCAGCATCCTTCTCACCATTTATGCCACAGACTGACCATTTAGGGAAGGTCCTGATGGGACAGAAACATCCAGGCCTGTGATTTATTGGCCACTTACAGTGCTGCCCATAATTATTCATACCCCTGGCAAATTTTGACTTAAAGTTACTTTTATTCAACCAGCAAGTAATTTTTTGACGGGAAATGACATAGGTGTCTCCCAAAAGATAATAAGACGATGCACAAGAGGCATTATTGTGGAAAAAAAACATTTCTCAGCTTTTATTTACATTTGAGCAAAAAATACAAGATGTTCCGCACTGTGGAAAATCTTAGAGGACGTGGAAGCCAAAAGTGACACCTGTGCTGGCCAGGAGGATCGATAGAGAGGTGAGAAAGAATCCAAGGATCACCACCAAGGCCATCCTGGTGAATCTGGGCTCTGCTGTTGGCAATGTTTCAAGGGAGACAATCCAACGGACACTGCACACTGCTGCGTTCCACAGATGCAGACCAAGGAGGACGCCACTTCTCCGGATAAGGCACACAAAAGCTCACTTGGCCTTTGCAAAAGCTTATATGGACAAAGAAGACGACTTCTGGTCTTCTGTGTTATGGTCAGATGAAACAAAATTTTTATTGTTTGGTCACAATGATGTTTCCTTCATTTGGCGTAAAAAAAGGAGAAGCCTTCAACCCAAAGAACATCATCCCCACTGTCAAACATGGTGGTGGGAACCTAATGCTTTGGGGTGTTTTTCAGCCAATGGACCAGGGAACCTAATCACAGTAAACGGCACCATGAAAAAAGAGCAATACATGAGGATTCTCAACGACAACATCAGGCAGTCTGCAGAGAAACTTGGCCTTGGGCACCAGTGGACATTTCAGCATGACAATGACCCAAAACACACAGCAAAAGTGGTGAAGAAATGGTTAGCCGACAACAACATTAACGTTTTGGAGTGGCCCAGCCAGAGTCCAGACTTGAATCCAATTGAGAATCTGTGGAGGGAGCAAAAGATCAGGCTGATGGCAAGAAGACCCTCCAACCTGAAAGATTTGGAGCTTATTGCTAAAGATGAATGGGCAAAAATACCTGTGGAGACCTGCAAAAAGCTGGTCTGCAATTATAGGAAGCGTTTGATTGCTGTAATAGCCAATAAAGGCTTTTCTATTGATTATTGAGAAGGGTATGAATAATTTTGGCCTGGACACGTTATGCTCAAATGTAAATAAAAGCTGAGAAATGTTTTTTTTCCACAATTATGCCTCTCAGGGGCGTAGCTATAGGGGGTGCAGAGGTAGCAGTCGCTACCGGGCCCAGGAGCCTGAGGGGGCCCAAAGACCCTTGTGCCACATAAGACACTGGCATTATAGAAAGTGCATACTGGTCAATTTACACCTCTGGCTGGAGGGAAGGGGTTAG
Organism: Bufo gargarizans; assembly: GCF_014858855.1. Classification (NCBI taxonomy): domain Eukaryota; kingdom Metazoa; phylum Chordata; class Amphibia; order Anura; family Bufonidae; genus Bufo; species Bufo gargarizans. The sequence continues at coordinate 40,980,521 of NC_058087.1, read as the reverse complement.
GTTAAGAATTTGGCATGAGGGGGTGCCCTTTCAATGTTTGCCTCAGGCAGCAGGAAGGCTATGTGCTCCTCTGCCCCTTGGCAACAAGCACTGAGGGACGGGGGCCCAAGCTGAACTCTTGCACCAGGGCCCATGAGCAGGGGCGTACATAGAAATCACTGGGCCCCATAGCAAAAATCTGAATTGGGCCCCTTAACCCCGCCCACTATCCACCATGGCCCCTCCCACTTCCTGTACTGGCTCCTCCCATGCCACACCCCCATTAAATACATTTATACATGACCTACAGAAACTGTTAGAGTGCCTGGACAGAAGATGCAAGGGAAGGAGCGGAGCCAGGGGAGACCCCCAAACATAGAGGGGTCCAGTGCCTGGACAAAGGATGCAAGGGAAGGAGCGGAACCAGAGGAGACCCCCAAACATAGAGGGGCCAATTTGGGGGTCTCCTCTGGCTCCGCTCCTTTTCTTGCATCCTCTGTCCAGGCACTGGGCCCCTCTATGTTTGGGGGTCTCCTCTGGTTCCGCTCCTTCCCTTGCATCCTATGTCCAGGCACTGGACCCCTCTATGTTTGGGGGTCTCCTCTGGCTCCGCTCCTTTTCTTGCATCCTCTGTCCAGGCACTGGGCCCCTCTATGTTTGGGGGTCTCCTCTGGTTCCGCTCCTTCCCTTGGGGGCCCCAAACATAGAGGGGCCCAGTGCCTGGACAGAGGATGCAAGGGAAGGAGCGGAACCAGAGGAGACCCCCAAACATAGAGGGGCCCAGTGCCTGGACAGAGGATGCAAGGGAAGGAGTAGAGCCAAAAAAGACCCCCATACATAGAGGGGCCCAGTGCCTGGACATAGGACAGGAGGGAAGGAGCGGAGCCAGAGGAGACCCCCAAACATAGAGGGGCCCAGACTGTGACTTACTTGTCTTCAGGCCAGCCAGCCAGGGACACAGGCAGCCGGTGCACTGCTCACGAATCTTCCTCCCTCTCTTGAGGACAGTCCTGACTCGTCTCTCTCTCCTCAGCTCAGGGCAGGCACTGACTCTGCTGGTGGAAGCCGACGGCGTTCGAGCCGATTCTCCCGCCCGCCCCCTTGCGCCACTGGCCAATCAGCAGCTGCCTCAAGCCCTCAACAGAGTTGCCTTGACGTTCTGATTGGCCAGCGGCTCGAGCGCCCCATGCAGGCCAGGCTGGCTTGGTTTCATCCTGATTCCGGCAGAGTGGCAGACGGTCCGGGTCAGGAGGAGGTCAGGTCAGGGCATCAACCTCAGGTCGGGGGGGGGGGGGAGTGCGCGACGACTGATTGCGGAAGTCTGAAGAGGAGATGCTGGGCGCTGGGGAGAAAACCAGCCGCATAGCCGGTCATGAGTGGGCGGGGCCACTTAGTGTGGGCGGGGCCTTCTCTGCGCTACGGGCCCCCCAGTGCCGTGGGCCCCATAGCAGTGGCGTGGTCTGCCTCTATGGGCGGTACGCCACTGCCCATGAGCTTTTAGCTACGCCCCTGATGCCTCTTGTACATAGTCTTATCTTTTGGGAGACACCTATGTCATTTCCCGTCAAGAAATTACTTGCTGGTTGAATAAAAGTAACTTTAAGTCAAAATTTGCCAGGGGTATGAATAATTATGGGCAGCACTGTATGTATTATTTGTATCCTATACTAAACCTGGATACACAACTGTATGAATAAAAGTATGAACTAATTGCACTAGACGTCTGGAGTGTCGTCGATTCCTTTGCTATAATAGTTACCATGATGACATTTGACAGATTGTGCCCATTAATAAAGACAAATTGCAAAGGACCAAAAAAATAATCTGTGGTATACAGAATTGTAATTAGAGGATGTATCACTGTCATGGGAACCAATAAAGCCTCTGAGATCATTTATCATGTGTTAACGGAACCTAAAATATCTCTATTAGTATGTGAATTGTAAGAATTTCCCAGTTTAACCGTTACCATGTCTGTCATGTAGCAAAGTTCTACAGAACCTGACCCTAGATCCGGGATCAGAAACCTTTGTCACTCCAGCTGCTGTGAAACTACAACTCCCAGCATGCACACTTACTTGGCTGTTCTTGTAACTGCTATAGAAGTGAAGGATTCTGGGAGTTGTAGTTTCTAAATAGCTGGAGTGCCGGAGGCTGCTGTTCCCTGCCCTAGATGATCTTTTCCCATAAACATTGGGCAGTCGTCCTTAAACCATCGTCCATATGACATCTCCATCTGTGCCAGTGGCGCAGGAACCATTTTAATAGTCGGACTAACTGGGAATGGAAAGCAATGTGTTTTATATGGAACTGTAAAGGCCCCTGTACACAGTGTATTGTCGGGACCAGCTAACAATCTAATGTGTATGGGGAGCTCGGGGATGATATCAGGGGCCAGAAGGATCATGTTCGGCTGAAGCAAGTCTGTATGTGTATGGAGGGGTCAGGACAGTTAGCTGTCAGCCAACAGGTATTGAAAGTATATGACTCCTTAAAAAACTTAAAGGGGTATTCCGAACTTACTTTTTGAAAAACTGCATTTAGGCTGCAAGCTTTGACCCAACCAGAACCCATACCTATACATAGACCAGAGCTTCAATTTACCTTGCAATCCATTTGTCTAGCTCCTGTGTGAGCCTGCAACACACTGAGAGTATCATGGCGCCTGATCTTCCCTCACAAAACTTCAAAGACTACAATCCCCACAATCCCTAGCTTTCCTGCTGCAAGTGTTGATGTTTACAGATCGGCTGCCTGATATACAGTCCGGTCACGCCCCCTCTACTCAGTAATCACCAGCACACTGACACGCCCTTATTTTCACAAGACATTTAGCTAGCAACACACTGAGCATGCTCGACCTAACAAAGGCTCAGAACTACAGGTCGATGCCATGGTAATTTATGAGGAAACACAGCGGGTGGCTACTTTTATAACTACTGAACGGTAATATGCGAAATTTACATTATATTAGGTAATTATTGAGGATGAAATATTCTACAACATAAGTTATATTTATGGTAACCGGAATACCCCCTTAAGCTAGCCCTACACCTAAAAGGTTGGCTGAAAAAAATGGTAATCCAATGTGAAAGGGGCAGTATATTATTTGCAGACAAGGGGAGAAAGGGTTAAGTATACTGGATTTAAACATAGACCCCAGAGATATGTACAGCATAGAGATATAGAGCAGCTCCTTATCTCCCAAATAAATATGCATTCCCATCCAATTCCACTAATGAATATTTACGGGGAGATAGCCGTTGTCTCATCGAGTGTTTGGCCAACAGATATTTAAAGAGGCTTCACGTGTATTTAATACAGATGACCGATCCTCAGAGTAGGTCATCAGTTTCTGATCAGTGGGTGTCTGACACTCGGGACCTCTGTTGATCAGCTGTTTGAAGAGGCCATGGTGCTCCTGTGAGGGCTGTGGCCACCTCACAGCTTACCAAGCATAACACCGTCCATTGGATAGCGGCTGCGCTTTATACTGCAGTTCATCCCTATTCATATGAATGGGGCTGAGCTGCGCCTAAGCCAAAGTGCCATCACAGGCCTAGGAAGAAGCAGCAGGTCTCACCACAGAGCTGAAGCCTCTTCAAACAACTGATCTGCGGTTATAACCTCTCTTCTGACCCTCAGCTGTGTCATGTAACTAACACTCTGACTCTCCAAATAACACAGCATCTTATGTGTGGACAGGATGTCAGTTTCTCTATGTATTCCTATGGGAGACTCTATGTCAGTCTCCTAGGATTGAATAGAAAAGTAACTGATTTCCAACATGCACAGGACAGGAAGTGAGAGTGCTGGTCACATGACACAGCTGAGAATCAGAAGGGAGGTTATAACTCACAAATACAGTCACTGGTAAGAAGATAACCTTCACTACAGTTTACATCATGTACCTTTCTAACAGGTCAGAGAATAAAAATGTTTTGTAGGAGTGCTACTTTAAAGGGCTTTTCACACTAACAACATTTATTAACGAGTCACAGGATAAGTAATGAAGGCACCACTAATGAGACCCTTATTAGTCCCTCGTCCCTCCTCACGACTGCACTGATACTAAGAAAATATTTTTGACCATTATGCCGCAGGAAACTTTTGGCTGTGTTTGTAAAATTAGCATAGTAACTCTGCATGTGTTGACTTTGATAGAGATTTCAGCCATCCTAACACTTGCTTGTCATTTATGCAGGCATAAAAATCACCGTTGTCAGCAGCACACCGCCTCATGTAGACAGGGATGTGCTGCTGACAATGATGGAACTGTACACTGCCTGAACTCTCACACTACAGATCACCCTGCCGGAGATTGCTCCATGTAAATGAAGCTAAACGAGCACAGCTTTCTATATCACCGATCTGCTCGTGTAAAATGATCCATCACAGAGAAAACACATGAAATCCTTCATTTACTCATGACCACAATTTTTTAGTAAATCAAAGGAAAGAAATAAATTTATTTAACTAAGAAATGCATAATATAGATGGGGGCTGTCTGGGTTCAAAAACCCTCATTAAAATACTATTAAGACATTCTGATTTAAAGGTCTTGTCAGATTTAACCTTTTGGCTACCAGAGGTTTTTTCGTTTTCATTTTTCTTTCCTATTTTCCGTGAGTCACATAGCTGTATGAGGGCTTATTTTTTGCGGGACAAGTTGTAATTTCTAAAGCCACCAATAATTATGGCATAAAATGTTGTGGGAAGCGGTAAAGAAATTCCAAATAAGGTGGAATTGAAAAAAAAAAACAATCCCTCCACCATTTTACGGGTTTTGTTTACGGCAAAACTGATCTATGCCCTTCATTCTCTGGGTCAGTACAATTACAACGATACCCCATATGTATAGGTTCTTTATGTCTTAATAGTGTAAAAATAAATGTAAACTTTGAGAAATTTTATTATTAGTTTTTATATCACCATATTTTGACCCCCATTACTTTTTTATACTTATGTCTGAGCTGTTTAGGGGCTCATTTAAATATTATATTAGCTTATTACATTTTATTTTTTTTAAATCAGGAATTAGCTTATTTTGCTCATTTCTTATCCTGGCCTGCCATCTGGTGGCCAAAATAAGAATTGCAGTTTTAATACTGTTAGCCTACTCAGTAAGGCTACCTGTATTCAGCGCAACTACCTATGCCCGGATTGGACACACGGGGCATAGGTAGGAAGCGCTTCTGGGTTTTTGTGCATTTAGGTGCCGTGATCTCACTTGATCACGGCATCTAAAGCATTTAATTACCGCGGTCTGCATTACTGCCGGTCACGGTAATTGGTCTCTGCTGTATGAAACAGCAGAGATCTGCCGGCCATGACGCCCGCTGCACGTGCGAGCGGGCGTCATGTTTACACATCGCACCAGCGCCGTACATTTACGGCGCTGGTAGCCTAAGGGTTAAAAAAAGAAAACGTGCGTAAAAATAATAAAAGATCATATCCTCACAGGACAGGGGATAACTATTTATCAGTTCAGTCGGGCCCTACATCCCTCTAGGGTCCCTGAAATTAATAGAGCATTGGAGGTTGAGTATGCACACTGCCACTCTATTTATCTCCAGGGTGGGGTACTGTTCCTCCTTATGGCGAGCACCTAGTAGGCATAAGGAGTCTTATAGGCCAGGCAATGTTCCTCTGGGAAAAAGATATGCAAATTGGCTATTTTTCAAAAAAGAACAGAAAGTTGAGCCTCTGCTGCCACCAGATGTAAGGTAACGATCCTAAAAGTCAATAGTCGGCCTTTTAAACAGGCCTTGAGACATGACTTGGATAATACTTAAACCAGTACCTCATCTGCAGACAGCTGTTTCAGGGCGATTGCCCCTCATCCGTGCAGAGGAGAGTGTACTGGCTTAACTGGGTGAGAAATCTGTGTCAGGATTTGGGGGGTGCTATTTTCTTTTAAGGAGAGCACCGAATAGGCGCAAGGAGTCATATAGGCTGGGCAATGCTCCTCTGGGAAGAATATATATGCAAATTTGCTCTCTTTCCAAACAGAACGCTGAGCCTCTAATGCCACCAGATTTAAGGTAACGATCCTATAAGTCACCAACCTTTCAAACAGGCCTTGAGACATAACAGCTAATAGTTCTAGCAGTTCAATGGAAGTAAATGGAGCAGCAGTGCAGATATAACCGGAATACTCCTTTAATTCTCACCTCCAGTCTGTATTGACAAGCCGCATCACTGACATAGTCATATACTGTACAGGCCATGACCACTGTGGCCAATCACTGGTCTCAGCAGTCTCATATCGTACACCACTGAGACTATTAACGGGCTGCAGCAGTCATGCGGTGTATACAGTCATCACATGCCATCTACACCTCCGCCACTGCTGCCTGTAAGCGCAAACAGGTGCAGACCAGAACAGGATAGTGGCGAGTACGGTATATGTTCTTTTATTATTTTAATACATTTAGCAACTTTGGGGGGCAATTAGGTTTTAATATGTCAGCCAAGCATGTAATTGAGAGCAGGACCTCATTCGGGAGGAAAGAGCAGCTAGAGAGAATGTCACTCTCCCTGGAAGACCAAGCATCTCTACGGATTACAGGGAGGGATGGCTAAGGACACAACGTAATGCTTCTTTCCTCCTGTGGTAGCGCTCCAGGGAGATTAAGCAGTTTTTGGTGAAGATCACAAGATCCTCAGCATTCACCCGTAATCAGTTACTCTCAGGGTCCTCTCTAATAAAAAGGGAACATATAAAGTGGACAACTCCTTTTTATAAAATCTAGATATACTAGAACCCAACACTTTGTGGTGGGCTCGGGTTTCTTTACCAAAGTATGGATAGTGTCTGCATGTTCTTCATAGGTTCAAGTTTCTTTCGAGACTGATCCCATGAGATATGTGCAAGTCTGCAAGTTCTTCATAGGTTCATGTTTCTTCTTAGGAACCAAGTAAGACTGATGTTATATGTTCAAATCAATGTAGAGCAAAAATCTAGATAAACCCTCTGTTACATTTATTTTTTTCATCCGTCAGTATTGAAATTGATACAAACCTGAGGTTCATCATGACCCATTGACCATGGACAACACTACAAGAATCGTGTTATTACCAGGGCAGCCCACTTATATCCTATCATTCAGCAGTGTTCTCATAGGAGAATGCTTCAGGCCATCGCTGTCTACATTTTAAGCTCCGTGGCTTACAAGTGATGTGACAAGATCTCTCCTTCGCTACACAACAGGGATATTTGTCATTTAAGGTACGATGACATTACTTACAAGCTACGAAACATGTCAGGTTCCAGAGATTGAACTGCCTGATATCTGTACGATGGCAACGAGGCATGACCGGTAGGAGTACGGACGTAGATGTAAATTCACTACCAATTTTATGAGACTTTCTTCATTTATAATCTTGAATGAACTGAAGACAATCACATAGGGTAGGATAACAGACAAATATGTATGAATAGCATTAAGGCCCAAAATGGGATAAGAACAGTTATTATCTTACTGGTTCAGAAACGTCTCTTCAATGTGTGTCTTCAGAGACAACCCTTCAAAATGTTGCAGGCACAGCAATCACCACAGGTCCCCACTCCAAACAAATTTGCAGAGGAAAGCCTCAGTCATTTCCCCTTGTACTATTACACGGTGGCTATGCAGAAGAATGTCCATCCATGTAATCTAAGAATTGCTTCCACTTTGAGGACATGCTCACATGAGACTGCTATACAGTAGATTTCCTGCAGCATACTGGAAAAAACTAAAAACGTACCAAATAGTATGTTTTTAAGCAGATGGCCCACTTACAAACCTCTGCATATGCACCGCCATGGGCAAGTTCAAGTTTATAATCTAGAATCGAAGCAGTCTAATTGGATATTGCACCCCTTTATCTACTCCCCGCTGCAGAAACTAATAGAATATAAGAAAAATAGAGATATAGTAACCGGTTATCTTGGGTAGGTAAATGCAAGCTACCTGCTAGTTCGTATATTAAGGCCCCTTTCACACGGGCGTCATTTTTTTTGCCCGGATAAGAGCCGGGTGCGTTGCGGGAAAATGCGCGATTTTTTTCTGCGCAAGTGCAAAACATTGTCATGCGTTGCACTCGCGTGAGAAAAATCGCGCATGTTTGGTACCCAAACCCGAACTTCTTCATAGAAGTTCGGGCTTGGGATTGATGTTCTGAAGATTGTATTATTTTCCCTTATAACATGGTTATAAGCGAAAATAATAGCATTCTGAATACAGAATGCATAGTAAACCAGCGCTAGAGGGGTTAAAAAAAATAAAATAATAATTTAACTCACCTTAGTCCACTTGCTCGCGAAGCACGGCATCTCCTTCTGTCTCCGCTGCTGATGAACAGGACCTGGGGTGAGCTGCTCTATTAAATACAGGTTAAGGACCTTCGATGACGTCACTCCGGTCATCACATGGTACGTCACATGATCTTTTACCATGGTGATTCACCATGGTAAAAGATCATGTGATGACCGGAGTGACGTCATCGAAGGTCCTTAAGCTCTATTTAATGGAGTAGCACCATGTTATAAGGGAAAATAATAATGATCGGGTCTCCATCCCGATGGTCTCCTAGCAACCATGCGTGCAAATCGCACGGCATCCGTACTTGCTTGCGGATGCCATCCAATTTTCACACACCCCATTCATTTCTATGGGGCCTGCGTCACGTTGAAATCGGACAATATAGAGCATGCTGCGATTTCAACTGAACGCACAAGTGATGCGTTAAAAACATCGCTCATGTGCACAGCCCCATAGAAATGAATGGGTCAGGATTTTGTGCGGGTGCCATACGTTCGCCGCACGGATCGCACCCGCACGGAAAACTCGCCCGTGTGAAAGGGGCCTAAGACCTGTGATTCCAGCGGCCTCTGCACTGGCTTCCTCAGGATGCAGTTTTTGCAGTCAGAATAACTTGTCTTGTTCATGCGTAGTGCAATTGTCAGGATTATGTATGAATAGCGATTAAATAATAATAAAAAGGCATTACCTGCACATGTCCTTTCTTGTAGCAGTCGCAGACATAAACCATGGCCTCCTAAGGAAAACGAGAGGCAGATTCCGCAATGCTGACGGCTCCTTTTTTTTTTTTTTTTACACAGAATTTACTCTAAATTTCCTTTGTCAAAAGATGGCATGTTAACATACCCCAAAAGCAGGAGTTGATCATAAAACGAGAGAAAGAATAAGAAGGACATGTTTTTTGAATCCACTCCTGGTTCTGGATTCACAAACTGTCAAATAGTCCTCTCTTTAGGGTGACGCAGCAGTTCTTCCACCTTTTTTTTTACCCCCTGACCAGAACCTGTGAAGTACACTTACTGCTGCCCCCTGCTGCTTCATTATAGGTATGTGGGTGCCTGCATGTAAACCTCCGGCACGGATGGGGTCACATGTGCTGATACAGCCAATGACAGGCTCAGCAGTGTCATGTCCCCATGTAGCTTGTGACCCAGCAGTGACATGCCACTTAGTGACAAGTCACTGCTGAGGCCAGTCATTGGCTGCAGGTGCGCATATGACCTTGTCCAGGCAGGGAGATTACACATAGGAACCAGAAGTGCGGTGAAAGCAGCCTGGAACTCTGAGCTAGAACAGAGATGCAGGGACCAAGTAATTAATTAATTAATTAATATATATATATATATATATATTATAATCTCCAAGTGATTAATTTTCATTTGTCTTTTCTACATTTCAGCCTTTATTGTGTTATGGTTCAAAGGCTGCTAATGAAGAAGTTACCCAGATCCAAAACGCATCTCATCCCTCAGTGGGTTTGTGATAAGGGGTAATTGAACTCTAGCTAATCCGTAAAATTGCTTTGTCTTATAGTTGCAAACCAGAAATAAAAAGATTAAATATATCCATTATTTTTACATTGTTCATTAAATTTGAGGAAGATGTAAATGAGAGAAACAGAGCTGTATGGGCAACTCTGCTCTGTCCATCTAAAATATAAAAGAAATAAATTAAAAATTTAAATGATTTTGTTACCAAAATGTAGTTTTCAGACCCAGAAAATGTGTTTGTCAGTTTATCAGCAGTTTTTTTTGTTTTTTTATGCTTGATTGAAAGTCTCCTTTTCTCACCAGGAATAACTTACTGGTAGTCAATAAGAATGGTTGTGCAGCACCAGATGCTCCAAACTTTTTTTGTTTTGTACTGTAATTCCCATTATGTGGGTCCTCAAGATCCATAAAATCACTACCAGACATGTAGATGTGGATTACATGTGTTTTTTTTTTTTTTTGGACCATTTTTGCAGTATAATACCAGAAAATTAGACAAATCTCATGTAGACTATTTATTTTTTATTGATCTGATAAAAAAAAAGATACATAGTGCAGATTTATGGGCCTTTTGCATGAATTTCATGCATATTTTCTGTACATAAATCTGCACTGTGTGCAGCGACCCTAAGAGTGGATTCACTGATGTCTTCTGCATTTTTGGGTCCATGGCATTTTTAAAAAAATTTGTCTATGGGTAATTTCAGATGAGCTGCAGAAAGCTCTCCATAACATAATGCTGTCAGCATAATTCAGTAGATGCAAGGTCGGCCAGAGAGACACATCATTATAAATCATAATGCCATGCGGCCCGTGAAAGGTCCATAAAGGGAAATCATGCTCCCACACGGAGCCGTACTGAGAACGCTAGTCTCAAATTACTATTATAGGTTTTTATTCCTTAGTCGCTGGTGTCTTTGTGCCATACACATCCAATTTTTTTACTCCAGTTGAGAAAAGATATCAATGGGTGTTGCCCTTTTTACGGCTTTTTTTTTGTAGAGCTCTACCGAGGAAGTGACATCAGATGGGGGTACATCCTTTATCAAAATGCATGTCTTGCAAAGTAGAAAAAAAAAAAAAAAAAAAAAAAACACATTCAAGAGTTTAATAAAAAATAAATAAAAAAAAGCCATAAAAATATTATGAGTAAAAACAGAAATTCAGATAAAGCACAAGTTACAATCTACAATATACCGGTACATATTATTTTTTAACTTAGAGGAATTTCCCAATTGATTCTGTCCCGTCTTCTAGAACCAGAGTATACCACTTGAATTATCAATCCGGTTTATGAAATGTGTACACACACACGGTAAATAAAAATACAAAACACTTTTTTTTTTTTTTTTTATTCGTTGCATATAGCATGTATGCACACAAGAAAAAAAAAGCAGCTGCCTTTGCACTGTAGTTTGTGTTAAAGGAATTAAAATTCATCTTAAAAAAGTACAATATTAGATTTTCGGTCCGTGAACAAAATGCACAAATGCTTCCTAAACCAGTACATAAAAGCTGTCTCCTGTCACGTTTCAGTCAGTCAGGTGAGGGTCATGTCATAATTTAGTCTCTGTTCTGTAGAAAGAGCACAATACAATTATGAAAACAGTTATCTGCATAAAAGTCATTCAAAATCATCAACCAAGGACTACATACAATGACCGTCTGCAGGGGCACGAGCTGCCAGATAGAGGAGAATAGACGTTCTGCAAAGAGGATTTATTTTACCAAATAACATGAAATCTGGGCATTAAAGAGAACCTGTCACCACGCCTGACATGCCTATTATAAAAGCTTGAATGAATGAATTACTAGCAGTCTGCAGTAAGGGTACAGAGGGGAGGTCCCTCCTGCACAGACTCTGTATCCAATCAGTGCTGCCATTGTCAGACTGTGCAGGGACACACCTCCAACTGGTTACCTCCCCTCTGTACCCTTACTGCAGACTGCTAGCAATTCATTCATAACTTCTAGAAGAAATAATAAAAGGAATAGCACAACATACAGACATAAGAATAGAGGCTCCAGAATTGTTATTACATGGGGAATGCATGAAGCTATTAAAACAGACATGTCAGGAGCGGTGAAAGGTCTTAACATGTACTCTTATTATGCCAATCCTCTATTATCCCTCTTGGAATTGTATGAATTGATAACTGGGTGTTACTGCTCTCCTCGTAACTAATCAGGGATGACTGTGTAATGACAATGTAGGGACACGTTCTACTGACAAGGCAATAGTAATGCCTAGTCATCAATATGTTTATACATTTCTTGGAGGAATAAAGGAGGATCATCATCATGAAAAATAGATGCTCCTGAACTGGGATTACAAGTATTTACATAGCCCTGTCCTGTGTAGCAGAGTGCTAGTAGATGAATACATTGCGCACGTGATCCTAGCCCGGTTACACCCCACAGCGCATTAATGAAAATGAATCTCTCGGTAGTGCTGTGTTGAAAGATTCATTCTCCCGCATGTGCTATAGTTTGTAACCAGGCGAGGATCACGTGCGCAATGTACGGTACGCGATCCCGGAAGAGCCAGGAGCATAGCCACGGCACTGGTAAGCAGCTTTTAATAAGTACAAATGAAAAAGTTGTTACTGTAATTAAGGAGGTGGGATATGAAATAAAGAACAAAAAACCACATACTAGACAACCCCTTTATGTCTGAAAGAGCTGACCTTAGGACTGTGTCCTTGTGAACATGAATTCCTTATATTCGATTTCATTTCTATGTGCATTGAACTTTTCATATTAACCCATAAAGAGCTGCTATCTAGGCATGTATTTTGCTACAGTTTCTGTTTTTCAAAAAACAAAATTTTTCCCCTTTGCTACCTCCTACCTATCAGTTCTTACAGAGCTGTCGCCTCTTCCTAGCAATGATTGGTGCAGGGACTGATTACTGGCGGCTTCTATTCAGACTTTCCCTGCTGTCACCTGGAAAAGGTTACCCTGCACCAAGCAGTCGCCCCTCCAGCGCACAGAGCAGTAGGTCAAAAGAATGATGGAGTAGATGTGGGTGGAAAATGGGCTCATCACTCCACAGCTAAGAGGGTTTTTCTACGGAAACCATCTCATAAAAAGTCTACGAAAAAGGCAGATGGGCATTTTAGGTAACAGGTATCTCCTAAATTCCCACAGAAATAAACGGAGCAGCCGCACGTATGTCCGACTTACGGCTCCGTTCATTTCAGGGGGTACAGGGTAATTTAATAGTTTTCCCCTAACCAGTGTATAGGGAATAATGTAATCTAACTGGAAAACCCCTTCAAGGTCTTGACACTACCTCTTTAAAAGGGACCCCATCACCAGAGTTAAGACTTCTAAATCACGACCTGTTATCCAGGATGGTAACTGTACAATAATCTTCTTTGTATTCTGTCTGGTTGGGCAGAGGACTGAAAAATCATTCAAATGCCTGTAAAAGGAGGCAGAACTTCTCCGGAACGGTCACGTTGGTTGGTCCCCTCCTGACGTGATTGACATCTCACAGGCCCGAAATGTAATCACCTCCGGCAGGATCAGGTGTATGCACAGACGAAGCTAAGCCCAATTCAACTGACCTCACTGTGCATGCGCCACACTACATGGGAGGTGGCTTTTACCAGGAGGTAACCAGCCAGCGCGACTATTTAGGAATGTGGCTTCGAAACTGACTCCTAACAAGTCATTTGAATACATTGTTCATGTTATGCCGAGTCTGTCAGAATATAGAAGGGCATCACTACGCCCGTTACCATCCTGGAAAGGAGGATGGTGGAGGACCCATGTTTGTGCTGCACTCCCATTAGTGCAAAGACTATGAGAGAAACTAAGGTTAAACTGCAATTTTACCCAAAAAGCAAATCTCCTGCCGTTCTTGATAATATATCTGGGGGAACTGCCAGAAGACTTCGCTACTTATGTACACAATGTGAGAAGTACATATCACGTGTTCTACTCTACAGGGAGGTGCAGAGGTTTAGACTTTAATAAATAATTAAGAAAAAAATGTGAACACAATAACCAATGCTGTGCGGTGATTACGCAGATCGCTCCTCGCACTCTAGTCTGTCTGGCGAAGAAAAGCCAGATAATGATATAAAGTTTATGGACTGTAGTAGATAGGCACCATATGCAACCATTCCCTAATCCTAATCCATACAACATGAGAATACAAATCTATGAGTTATGGGTTATACTTAACGCAATGTTTTACAGCTCTGGTAACAGAAATACCAGGTTCACATCACATTTATTTTGTCTTGCGTTTAACATACATAAAAATGGCATCCGTCAGCAGTTTTGTACCCGTGAAACTATCTCACCTGTTACATGTGCACTTGGCAGCTGAAGGCGTCTGTGTTGGTCCCGTGTTCATATGTGTCCTCATTGCTGAGAAAAATTATGTTTTAATTCATAAGACCTAGAGGCTCTGCTGAACTGTTGTGCCCTCTCTACTTTGGCAGGGCCAGGTGTGATGACGTTTTCACTGGCTGGCTCTGCCAAAGTACAGAGGGCGCAGCAGTTGCAGAGAGAGATGAGCTTCTAGGAGTAACGGCAACACCCCCATTGCTCCTAGAGGCTCATTTGCATATATTAAACCAATTTTTTTTTCAGCAATGCAGGCACATATGAACATGGGACCATCACAGATGCCTTCAGCTGCGAAGCACACAGTAACAAGTCAGTCATAGGTACAGATCTGCTGACAGATGCCCTTTATAAACCAATGCCACTGTGGCATCCATCACCATAGAGGTCCATTGTTAAAACTGTTAACGTATACTATAGCATACACTTTTTTTGCAAGGACTCTGCAGGATGGAGAAGCATAGTGCACTGCGCTTTTGAATCCTTTTCCCCTCCCAATGTATACGTTAGACGTAGGGCATAAACATGATGTGAACCCAGCCCAAGTCGTGTACTGGCGCTGATCACTACGGGTTTCCTTATGGTTAAACTACAGAGCGAGTAAAGTGACCCTGGTTCAGCATCTTATTGCATCTAATATCAAAAGTGCCTTTCCTTCCTCACTTTTTAGGTGCAAGTCAATATCCACTGTGATCTACACAGCAGTGTGTCCGAGGGTCTCAATAATTGTCACACAGCTAAAACGGGGTCCCAAATGTAGGGTTGCATTGAGTATCGAACTTTTGATATCTAATCAACACTTTTTCACCCGAATCATTACAATAGCGGGATTTGCTTTTACTGGATACTAGGCTGCGCTACTTAGCGTCTCTTCTCATTGCCGCGCTTGGCTCATCAGCAGCACAGTGGAGTCCCTCCCTCTCCACTGTGACGGACGCCACTGCCACCAATTAAAAGATTATGGGGAGGGTGCTCTGAAGCTGCCACTGCGCCACCAATGAAAATAATTAACCCCTAAATGCAAATGTATTATCAGGCTGCTGCAGCAGTTGCAGGCTGTATCATACAGCCAAGCACCTGCCCGCAATGATGGGGAACAGCAATAGAGATGAACCCCGTTATTTAACCCCTCAGCAACATATATTTGCAATTAGGGGTTAATTATTTTCCACCCCCTTTCGTACTTTGGCAGCTTCTGATCTGAGCCTCAGAAATAAAAAGAAAAAAAGAAAGAAAAGATATACTCACCACCCTGAACACCCACTGTTCCAGCACCACTGCTCTCATCCTCCCAACACACTGTTTTCCTGACTAAAGCAGTGACATGCTCGTATACCACACGCGACTACTGCAGCCAATCACTGGCCTCTGCAGCCATACACCGCTGAAGCCAGCGATTGGCTCCAGCAGTCACATGCAGTATATGGACATGTCATTACTGCAACCAAGAACATGTCATGGCTGCAGGAGGTGCAGAGGATCTAATACCCTTTCTGCCTTTAAAAAAAATATTTTAACTCTGACAATTTCTTTAAAAGAAGCATAAACTGTTAAAAAGGTACATGATGTAAACTGTAGTGAAGGTAATCTTCTTACCGGTTACTGTATTTGTGAGTTATAACCTCCCTTCTTATCCTCGGCTGTGTCATGTGACCAACTCTGACTTTCCAAATAACAGCATCTTGTGTGAGGACAGGAAGTCCGTTTCTCTATGTATTCCTATGGAAGCCTCAATGTCAGTCTCATAGGAATGAATAGATAAACTGACTTCTGCGTCAGTTGGAGAGGCAGAGTTTTGTTCACATGACACAGCAGAGGATCAGAAGGAAGGTTATAACTCACAACTAGTGTCACTGGTAAGAAGATTACCTTCACTACAGTTTACATCATGTACCTTTCTAATGGACCAAGGAATACGGATTGTTGTGGGAGTGCTTCTTTAATGCAAAAAACAAAACAAGGGACAACTAATAAAAGATCAGCACACCGAGCCACAATGAAACCTCTTTCAGAAGACCTTATCAAGACTGGATTCCCTGTGACAGATTTTTATTTCCATCACATATTATACACATCGATCATTTTCTCTTTGAAAAGACCACTCCCCGCCAGTAGTTCATGTTGCCCCATTCAAGTGAATGGGATGAGCAGTAATTACACTGCACTGCCGCCATCAGAGAGACGGCAAGCAGGGAGATATCGAAGAGGACACACTGCCAGCACCGCAACCCCTTTAACAGCTGATTGGAGGATAGGTCATCAATATTATGCCACTGCAGAACCCCTTTAACTTTTCAGACTTGATAACAATGACTCTTGACTGGGAATTGGTTACTACGGAGAAAAGATACGGCTCCAGAACTGGCAATCTGAATTGGCACTTACCTGAAATGTCTAAATTCAGTATGTTCTTTGTCTCTTGTTGGATTCATCCTTTGGAGAATCTGCTTGCATCACTTTCAGCTTCACGCTGTTCACCATCTTTCCATGTAGAACAGATATGGCATCGTTTGCACTGTACACTTCAGAATATCTAGCATACCCAACGTTTTTCCCCGGAACAATGTAAACTTCTATGAGATTCCCAAAGCGACTGAAAGAGAGGAACAGGATTATTATTTCCATCATCAAATCTGGGCAATAAAAGCACATACCATTATTGCGCACGCTAGGAGTACAAACCAGAGCTGGCCTGAAACGCGTCACTTGTACGTCTTACTAGTACATTGAAGGGGTTTTCAGACTTTTAAGGTGCATTCATTTCAATGGGGCCGCAAAAGATGCCGACAGCACACTGTGTGCGGACCGCATCCGTAGTTCCATCCCGTGGCACCGCAAAAAAAGATTAAACATGTCCTATTCTTCTCCACAGCCACAGACAAGAATAGGCATTTCTATCAAAGGGCTGGCCATGTGCAGGCCGCAAAACACTTGCAGAGGTGTCAATGGACCCTTATACTAATGACCTGTCCTCAGGATAGGTCATCAGTATCTGATCGTTGTGAGCCCGACCACCGGGACACCCCGTCAATCGGCTGTTTAAGGATACCCTAGGCCTGTGACGTCACGTTCATCGGTCATATGGCCGGGGCACGGCTCAGTCCCTCTCAAGTAAATGGGACTGAGCTGCGATACAAAGCACAGTTGCTATTTTATACGCGGCACTGTGAAGAGGCATTGGCGCCACGGTCTTCTCAGATTGGTGGACCCCCGCCGATCAGATACGGATAACCCAGAGGATAGGCCATTGTATAAAAACGTTAGAAACCCCCTTTAAACAAAGCCTGCATCAGATGCTGGATTTTCACACAAGGAGAACTCCCACAACCAGCATTTAGAAGGCTCTTTATGGTATACATTATGGATGACAACCCGACCTAATTGTTCCCAAAGGCTTGCAACTGTAACCTACAGTCAGATAATACAGCTACAACCAGATTCTGCATCAACCTATAAACAAAAACACACAATAGTGTAGTATCTGCGTTTTATAACTGATGTAGGCCCCACCTTTAAATCTCATCAGGCTACATAAGAAAAACGTGGAACAACATCTGTATGTAGGTAGAGGCCACTGTAAACCTTTCTCTCTATTTGCTGCCAGTTACTGCCCCAATGACGATCGCTGGCGTCCTACTACCTGAACTAGAATTCAGACCAGATGCAGAAGATGTCTGCAGAGAAGCAGCAGAGCACTAGTACCGGAGAGTCAGTAAAAGGCACCACAGTGGGCGGAGAGCCATACCAGAACACATCTTCCATCACATCCAAGCTTAACGGGTGAGGGTTGAACACAATGAACAGTCTCTCCTTGCAGTGGGCATCAGCGGGAGCCTTCTTTTTGTATGTGGGAAGGGTAGCATCTGTCTGAAGCTGAGAGGCAACAGGGGAGGCATATGCTCGATCGTAGGCCTGCAGACAAAACAGAATCACTGTGAAAACCCTAGTGAATACTTCATCTATATCAAACAAAGGGGGGAGAGGAAAAAAAAAATACTGAAAATAAGCTTCAGCAATTTAACCCTACGGTTTTCTGCAACAGCGCTGCAGCATGCATGGAAACAGCGTTTGTACATGTATGAGCAAGCAGGGGAACCTGTAGATGAGGAAGCAATAAAGAGAGTGATACCTCTATGGTGCAGAAGGAACTAAGGCTAGCTTCACATCCGTGTTTGCTTTCCCGGTACTTTGATCCAAGTCAAAAAAAAGTATTGCTTCTGTTTTTAAGCCAATACATTTTCTATTGGCCCCAAATGACTTCAGGATGCATCAGGGGCCATTTACAATTGCAGTATGCAGCAGTTTTATGTCTGGCCAAAATACCGGATTTCAAACAGTGCTGACGGATCAGACACCAATTTTAATTTTAACTGATCCAGTGCAAAATGGTAATTCTGCCAAAGATTTTTTGGGGTTTGTTTTTGCAACATTTATTTAAATGCCAAGAAAGACACGGCGACCTTATTCTTGGGGTCAGTACAATTACAGCGATACCAAATTTATATAGTTTTTATTGGTACAATTTTTGGGGTACATATGACTTTTTTATCACTTTTATTCCATTTTTTGGGAGATAAGGTGACAAACAAATGGCGAATTGTGAATTTATTTATTCTTCCATTAAGACACTTTTTTTTCACTTTTTAAGCCCCCCTAGACAGGGTGCATTTGATTTAAATCACTAGTCAGTAAGGCTTGATTTAAATCATAGTTTTCTACATAAAGACTAATTCTTGCTGGTATAACTTATAATATGCAAGTAGGTGAAGATTTTTAGAACAACAACTTTTCATATTAGTTTGATTAGGTTGATTCTGCATTCATAGGTTTGTAGAAGTTAGGATTAAAAGTATTTTTCTTAACTTTGTTCATGTTATAACATTTTTGCTGTGAAGAGGCATGTGATCTCTGCTGAGTCAAATTCAGTTTTAAGAACTGCAAAAGTAAACCAAGCATCTGTGATCTCTTGTAGGCAGAGAAACTGACCAATAATCTTACAAAACCCTCTGGAAGAGCATGACATTGTGAACAGTGATGGCCAGTTCGCATTGTTTGCCCGCGAACAAATGCGGGCTGCCATCTTTTTTCACAAGTCCGACGACGCACAGGTAAGCCCTTACCTGTGCCTGTGCGTGAGCCGGTCTGAAATCAAATGCGGTCACCGGGAGCAGGCAGTTTCGAGAATGGCCCGTTGAAGGCCCCCGGCAGCTGTTCTCGGAACTGCCTGCTCCGGTGACCGCATTTTATTTCAGACCGGCTCGCGCACGGGCACAGGTGAGGGCTTACCTGTCCATCTCCGGACTTGTGAAAAAAGATGGCAGCCCGCATGTGTTCGCGGGCAAACAATTGTGAATGGATTAATGGAATTTATTTACCCAAAAAATTAAACATATACAGCCTTATTCTACATGATTAAAAAACTAATCTTTATTTCATGATGGAATAACCTTTGGATGGTAATATATTTTCCTCAAAAAGCATTTTATATAAAAAAAAAATCCAATTTAAACCAATCAAAAAAAATCTGATTTAAATTAAAATCAGTTTAAGATTAATTTTTATTTTTTAAATCATTGATTTTTATCCACCCTGCCCCTAGACCACATGGCCATGTGATCTTCTGATCGCATCTCCCATAAACTGCAAGGACTGTTAAGCAGCTAGAAACCTACATCAGACAAGAATGGGACAACAATTCTCTCCCAAAACCCCAGCAATAGATCTCCTCACTTCCCAGATGGTCACAGACTGTTAAAAGGGTTTTCCAAGTTTTTTTCTTTACTAATGACCTATCCTCTGGATAGGTCATCAGTATCTGATATTGATGCCCTTTCCAAAAAAAAAAAAAAAAAAAAAAAAAAGCTGAAAACCTCTTTAAAAGAGGGAACACTGCACAATGGTAGACATGGTCCTGTCCCAACTTTTGAGATGCGTTGCTGCCATCAAGTTCTAAACCAATACATTTTTTCACAAAATTGTAAAATGTCACTTTCAATATTTGTGTTGTGTGACCTATTGTGAATAAAATATGGGTTTGAAATTTGCAAATCATTGCATTTTGTATTGATTCACACTTGTTTTACATTTTACAGTGTCCCTTTTTAGAAATAGAGTTTGTACAGAAGGAAATTACACAAGAACCTCAGCTCCTGTGAATTATTATGCAGTCGTGCTTCATAATGTAGTCATAATTGCACCACTCCAATGCTATGTCCTGTAGTCATGATAGTGCCACCATGATAGCGTCATAGTGGCACTATCACGACTACACTACATAGCATAGTGGCACTATCATGACTAGACTACATAATTTCATAGTGGCATTATGTACTGTAGTCAAGATAGTGCCACTAATATGCTATATAATGTAGTCATTAAGGGATATAAATGTAATTTTAGTGAAAGCTTAATGTACAGGTTACAAAAATATCTGAGGTGTAAGAAGTTAGCCAGCGTGCCAGATTTAGCAGCTACAAGGTCACGTTCAATGATGTAAAATAGATATGGCTTTAAATACTTACAGAACCTGATGGTGGGTATTGTTGTGCAACCTGGGGACCCCAAACCATCGAGTTCACCTGTGCAGCCACCATGGTGGAGGCCATTTTTTTAAGAAGTCTGTAAAATAAAATGAGAAAGGAGGAGAAGAGTTAAACTGCGATTCTTTAATTTATAAAACCAGATAAAATTCTGGCTGCCTGCAGCTGTCAGTAGGCGCACCTGCCGATCAGCTGTATGAAGGGAAGGAGCGCACAGTTTGCACATGCTTTCTCTCTTCCTGCTCGCTGCTGTTTTGCCACAGACCTAGCAGCAGCAAACAGGAAGAGAGACGGGAGACAGCACGTGCACACTACGTGCGCCTTCCTTCATACAGCCGATCGGCAGGGGTGCGGTGTGTTGGACCCCCGCTGATCTGATATTGATGACCTATCCTGAGGATAGGTCATCAATATTAATACCTCGGAGAATCCATTTAATAGGTCTGATCTGTGTGTGTCTGACACCCAGAAATACAGCCGTTCAGCTGTTTGAGAAAGCCCTGGCGCTACTGTGAGCATCACGGCTTCTTGCAGCTGCCATAGGCCAGTGACGTCACATTCATCAGTCACATGGCCTATGCACAGCTCAGTCCAATTCAAGTAAACGGGCCATACCAAGCAAAGCCACTGTACAATGTACGACGCCGTGCTTGTTTAGCTGCAGGAAGGCCACAGCACCCACAGGAGCGCTGATGCCTTTTCAAACAGCTAAATCGGTGAGGGTCTTGGGTGTTGGATCCCCACCAATCGGATACTGATGAGCTATCCTGAGGATAGGTCATCTTGGAAAACCCCTTTAAAATCAGGAGTGGTAACTGGTTGGGATAAATCAGTCGGACATACAGCACATTTATTTATTTGCATCAAACTGTCCCCAGTGGGGCTCACAATCTAAGGTTGTATCAGTACATCTTTGGAGTGTGGGAGGAAACCAATGTACCTGGAGAAAACCCACCCAAACACGGGGAGAACATACAAACTCCATGCATATGTTGTCCTTGGTTGGCCTACATCAGGCATGCTCAACCTGCGGCTCTCCAGCTGTTGTAAAACTACAACTTCCACAATGCCCTGCTGTAGGCTGATAGCTGTTCAGGCAGGCTGGGAGTTGTAGTTTTGCAACAGCTGGAGGGCCGCAGGTTGAGCAGCCCTGGCCTACATGATCTGAAACCCAACAGAAGTGCTCCAGATTCACGTGGGACTGATGACTGGGAAAACTGTCATTTTTTCCCAGGCATATATGAATAAAACCCTTTAAAAGGGAGTCTGTCACCTACATATGGCCATATAGAGTGCTTACATTGTCCTATAGCAGACTTATACATGAATGTAATGGTACCTTTGTCTTTTTCTTTACACTTGCAGAAGTTTGAAAATGAACTTTGATTGATATGCAAATGATATGCAAATGAGCACTCACAAGTGCCCAGGGGCGGCGTTCACCGTGTTGGTGCCCAGGCTGCTCTGCCTTTGTTCATTGTTTCCCCGCCCTCCTATTCCCTTGCGTCAGCCTAAGGTCCGATCGAGATCCCGCGCCTGCACACTGCCTCGCCGGGCCGGGGCATGCACAATGCGATGACCATTGTGGGCATGGCACCGCTTAACGTTGCCGTGCCAACAACGGGCATCGCACTGTGCATGCCCCAGCCCGGAAAGGCAGTGCACAGAATCTCGACCGGACCAAAAGGATGACGCAAGGGAATAGGAGAGCGGGCAGAGGCTGGGGCGGGGAAACAATGAAAAAAGGCAGAGCAGCCTGGGCTCCAACACAGTGAACGTCGCCCCGGGGCACTTATGAGTGCCAATTTGCATATCAAAGTTTGTTTTTCCAGCCTCTGCAAGTGTAAAGAAAAAGACAAAGGTACCATTACATTCATGTATAGGTGTTCTATAGGACAATGTAAGCACTGTATATAGCCATATGGAGGTGACAGACTCCCTTTAAAATGTAGGCTATGGAAAATATCACCTAGTATAAAGCAGAGAAAAGAGTCAAACAGGAACAGTACTCTGGCAGATTTATGTCAAAATCAGCAGCTAAGTGAAGGACATATGAACATGAGACCAACACAGACGCCTTCAGCTGCCAAGCGCACATGTAACGGTCGGCCAGTGTCAGACAAATCTGCCGACAGATGTCCTTTAATTTTGCATTTAGTGAGAAAACTATAAATTGAGGGGAAAAAAAAAAAAAAAGTGTACCAGTTCATTAATATACTCACTCTGTGCCATCGCCTCCATCATTTAGGTAAGAGACGCCAAGCCGATTTCCCGGAGGATATTCAAACCCATGGAGCTTAAATTTTGCATAAATTGCAGATGAGATATTCTGATACTGCACCACAGCATGAGCTAAAAGAAAAAGAAAAAGACCAATGAATCAAAAGAAAAAGTGCAGTTCTAGTGCAGCTAGTATACTAGCATATCCCTTCAACGCATTTACACTTATTTAAAGGGGTTGTCAGAGTTATTTTTTTGTTCTATGTTCCTAACTAGGCAAATGTAACAGCTTTCCAATTAACTCACGTTCTCTCCAGGGGCTGGTTTCTCAGATTTGACTGAGGGTCACATGACCTGTGATGTCAGCTTCTCTCCCTGCTCTAATAAAGTTTGTTTACAAGCCTGTAAACAAGAGGTCACTGTGCTGGCCACACCCCCCTTCACTGTCAGATTGTCTGTGCAGCTGAAGGGGTTAAGAATCCTAGGAGAGAGCAGACTGGGTAGCTGCAGGAAGTGACAATTCTGGGCACAGGAGCTGACATACTAGAGAGCATTGCACAAGAAGGTAGGGGGAAGATCCTGTGTGTATTAGCAGTGTCATTATACAGCTGGGACTTGTAGTTCTACACTTACAAGTTGCTGTTGATTCTCCCAGCACTTAGGGCAGCTCTTGTATCCACTCTCTTAGCAGTGTCATTATACTGCTGGGACTTGTAGTCCTACACATACAACATGCTGCCGATTCTCCCAGCAGGCAGACATGTCACTCAAGGCAGCACTTAAAGCCACTCCCTTAGCAGAGCAGGGGGTGGGGCAGAGATTGTTTTTATTGCACAAAGGGCCAGAAAAGAACCAGGGAAATAAGGAAATATATAATTATTATTTTTTTTTGCATAAAACTTGCTTAGCTTAGTTATATATTGCTGCCCATCAGATTTTCAGTGCTATATATTTTTTTTTCATAAGTCGGACAACCCCTTTAAGCAATATTTTAGTGCACATACCTCAGGACATTTGTATTTCCGCACACCGAAGCTTTGACTGAACTACTCCGAGGCTGTGACACCCCACACTGCCACATGTGATGCTTACATGCGGTATATTGAGATGGATTATTAATGGCATGAGGACATCATCAGCCGGAAACAACTCCGCTGCAGCGTACTTACCCCGTGGCAATGGCACATATCTGCATGTGGTCACTAGTGATCAGCTAGCGTTCATTCCCTGGTGGTTAGTGGCACAGAATGCATCTGGTCCCTGGTGGTAAATGGAACATTAAGCATCTGGTGCCTGGAGATTAGTGGTACAGTCAGCGTCTGGTACCTGATTGTTAGTGGCACAATCAATTACTTGTCGCTGGTGGTAAACTGAACAGTCAGCATCTAGTCCTCGGTGGTCAGCAGTACTGTCAATGCCCGCTACACCCAGAGTAGTAAAAATCAATATCTTTTTTGCTCAAAAAGTCCTTGGTACTGGGTGATGAGCGATAGAGTCATTAAATGTTCCCTGTTGGTGAGTGGTACAGAGAGCATACCAGCGTCTTCTGGATTGTAGAACATTCATCATCCATCCCATGCTGTTCACACATGCAGTATATGGTACCAGCAGTACAGCCAGCATCCTATCTCTGATGGTCAGTGGTATAGTCATTGCAGGGTATCGGGTGGCCACTGGAATACATCTGGTCCTGGTAGTCAGCAGTATAGTCTGTAGCAGTTATCATCCAGAACCTGGTTCTTCACTTGTACCGTCCTTCACAATAAGTGAAGTAGTCAGTATCCGGTTCCCGGTCACGGCACAGTCATCGTCTGATCTTGCTTGGTCAATGGTATAGTCAGCGTCTGACACTGAATGGTCAGTGGTACAGTCGGCATACGACTCCCGGAAGTCAATGGCACAGTCGACTTCTCTTTATCTGATGGTCCAGTTCCGGTCGCAATCCCTGGTGCTCCAGTGGAGTATGTTTTATCATCCCAATCCAATGGAAGGGGTGGTTTGGATAATTCAAAATCTTGCAGTCTACTGAGAAATGTACCCTTCCTACAAAATGATCCTACCCACTATCAGTTTCAGAGAGACGTCCAGCGCAGGGCCACTTGGCCCTGTCACTTGTTGTGGCAGCGGCACATAATGGTCGGGTGGCGGCACTAAACCCTGTGACCTAAAGTGCTACTACTACAGCCACACGAAAGTGGTATAGTTTCAACAGGTAGCATTTAAATATAACATGAAGCAAAAAAAATAAAAAATAAAAAAGCCTTACCAAATGTTGTATACATATCCCGCTGGACCTCACAAAACTCGAGCCCTGGAATAAGATCGAATAAACTGTACAGCTGATCCTGCACCAAGGGCACCCGCGACACAACGGTCAGTCGTTTGGACACACCTTCCTGGTTTCTTGCATCTGAAACCTTGTCATAGGCGGAGTAGTCATATTGTTCTTGAAAAGGAGAAGAAATAAAAAATAAAAAAAGTCAGTATTTTTTTTTTATGCATCATGAAGATTTCACACATTTTCTCATTTGACTCGAAACTAGCTGCAGCATCAAAGCACAAGCCGTGTGGAGATAACGGATGTCCGGCTGTAGTAAGTACTCCCTCATACACAGAAACGTATGATCGGGGCTCAACTGTATGCATTTAGCTGAATTCAAATTAAGAAAGATTTAAAAATAGGTATTGTAAAGTTTAGTCAGTGTGGAGGGCACTCATTACCTAGGATTGGATGGTTGTTTGTCAGTGTAAATAGTAGATTGATTTTATTTCAATCTACTATTTACACTGACAAACAACCATCCAATCCTAGGTAGAGTGCCCTCCACACTGACTAAACGTTACAATACCCATTTCATTTTGCGGCATTGGGGAGAGTCGCATGGAGTTAGCACTACACCATTGTTTTCCAGGCAGGTGTAGCCACTTTCTCCTACACACCCAAAGATTTAAAAATGCAAATGTGCATGGTGATAGCTGTGAGGCTGGGTTCACACCTGAGCGTTTTACAGCGCGTTCCTACGCGCTGTAAAACGCTCAACAAGGAGAAACCAATGATTCCCTATGGGAATGGTTCACACTTGGGCGTTTTACAGCGCGTACGATCGCGCTGTAAAACGCCCGACGCTCCAAAAAGTACATGAGCGACTTTTGGGGCGTTTGTGGCCATAGGACACTGTAGTGAATCACACAAACGCGCGTCAAACGCGCGTTTACTATTACAAAAACGCGCATAAAAATGCGCGTCAAAAACGCGCGTAAAACGCGCGTTTGCGCAACGCTCAAGTGTGAACCCAGCCTTAAAGGGGCTGTCTCACTTCAGCAGATGGCATTTATTATATAGAGAGTTAATAAAAGGTACTTCCTAATGTATTAATTATATTGCTTCCTTTACTGGCTGGATTAATTTTTCCATCACATTATACACTGCTTGTTTCCATGGTTACGACCACCCTGTAATCCATCAGCATGGCCGTGCTTGCATACTATTTATATAAAAAAAAAAAAAAAAAAAAAGCCTATATGAGCTCTCACGTTCCCAGTCACCGGTGAGGCTGGCACTTTTTCCTATAGTATGCAAGCTCGAGCACCGCTGATGGATTGCATGGTGGTCGTAACCATGGAAACAAACAGTGTATACCATATTTTTCACCCCATAAGAAGCACTTTCCCCCCCCCCCCTTAAATGGGGGGGGGGGGGGGGAATGCTAGTGAGTCTTATGGGGTGAATACAGGGCAAAGACATTTAAATTGTGCAGCGTATTGATTATTCTCGGTACATCGCAGGCTGCGCTGCATAGGAACAGCAGCCTGCGATGTACCAGACATACCTGAAGAGAGAAGGAGAGCCTGGCCCCTGCAGCTCATGCTCGCTGATGCGGACCGGGACCGGCCAGCAGTGGGAACGTTGGTGGGAGCGCGTGAGCAGGCAGATTAGGGGCGGAGCTGCCTGCTCCAGTGTACGGAGGTATGGGGGCTGCTGGGGGGCTGATAAAAGGCATTGGGGCTGATCTGAGGTCTGAATGGGGGGTCTCATTTATATTGGGGCTCTTATCTGAGGTCCGATTGGGGGTCATACACTTTGGGGCCTGAGCTGAGATTTTATTAGGGTCTTATTAACATTGGGGGGGTCTGATTGGGGCTGTCAGCTGAGGTCTGATTGCTGGTATGACCTTAGGAATAACAAAAAATATTTTTTTCTTAATGTCCTCCTCTAAAACCTAGGTGCGTCTTATAGGGCGAAAAATACGGCAATTTGATAAAAAAAAGTATCCAGCCAACAAAGAAAGCAATATGGACACAATACATTAGTAAGTGCCTTGTATTAATTTTCTCTATATAAATGCCACTTGCTGAAGTGACACAACCCCTTTAAGTACTATTTAAAGGGCTATGGAGACCTTTGGGGACATGTTTTACTGGAATTCATATATTTTTGGCTAAAAATCATTTCTGCAATTTGTTTTTATTAAAATAGTCTAACCTTTCTATATGCTATATACTAGCCTTCCACTTTCACTCTGGTTCGATCACACAGTTGCATGCAGGATGATAGTGCGAGCCCATGAATATCAGATCTTGTACTGAACACTTGTGACCCGTAATAACCATTATACTAACCAGTCTGACTGTAGGGGTACATGGGAACCGCAGGCTCGTGCAGTAGTGCCTCTTGCTGCCGAGAGGAGCCATGGTAATCCTGAGATTCTGATGTTGATCCTTTGTTCCTGGGTTCGGCCAGGATTGCTTTGTAGCCTAAAAAGCGAAAGAATTATTTTAGTGTAAATGTGTATTGTGCAACCATATGTGGCTAAGTCCTCATTCACACGACCACATGTATTTCGTGGTCTCCAAAACGGATGATATCTGTGTTGCATCATCCTGCGCTGATGAATGGCAGCAAAAGTCTAAGGCCCCTTTCACTCGGGTGAGAATTCCGTGCGGGTGCAATACGTGAGGTGAACGCATTGCACCCGCACTGAATCCGGACCCATTCACTTCAATGGGGCTGTGCAGATGAGCGGTGATTTTCACGCATCACCTGTGCGTTGCGTGAAAATTGCAGCATGTTCTATATTCATTCAGCAGGACCTGCGCTGACGTCACCACGTGATGAGCGCGATTACATCAAAGGTCCTTTTGCAGGTCCTGAAAGAAGAAACAAGAAGACGATGCCGACTGCGTGAACAAGTGGAAGAGGAGAGTTAATTTTTTTACCCCTCAATCCACAGTTTAGTAAGCATTCTGTATTCAGAATGCTATTATTTTCCCTTATAACCATGTTATAAGGAAAAACTAATAAAATGAACGCCTTACCCAAACCCTAACTTCAGTGAAGAAGTCCGGGTCTGGGTACCACATTCAGCTTTTTCTCACGAGCATGCAAAACGCATTGCACTCGCGCGGGAAAAAAAACACAACATCTGAACGCAATCGCAGTCAAAACTGACTGCAATTGCGTGCCTACTCACGCGGTATTCCGCGATTTACAGGCCGCAAAATGCATATGGTCGTGTACATGAAGCCTTAGCCTAAATTAACACCAGGGCGGTGTGAAATGGTCCCACTAACCGAATAGACTGGCACCTGACCCGATCACCTCTCAGGTGATCAGGAATCCAGATCTGATTGTTATCTGCTGCCTTCTCTTGCACAGCACATGGAGAGAAGACCGGTACCTCCGTTCTTGTTACTGGGTTGGTCTCAATGTTTGAACCCCCACCAATTTAAGTTACCCCCATCTAGTACATAACCTTGTATCACATCTGAAAGTCTGCATATAGTTTTGCTCGCACATGACAAGTGGCTGCTGTCTAGCACTCAAATCTATTTGTGCCATTCCGCCTCCTATTGATCTTTCTGCTCATTTCTGATGCCGTCATATGAATCATTAACAATCAATAATTCAGCATCTTAATTATCTGCAGAAACCAGAATACAACCACAAACCCGCACTTACTTCTATCACAATTTTCAATTGCCAAGGCAGCATGAGAAGGCTTCTGGAAGCGTACGTAGGCCAGGCCTTTACTTTCCCCCGTGGTCTTATTCTTAATAATTGAACAGTATTCTACATTTCCATATTCCTGGTGAGAGAAGGAAAAACAGCTGAGTCAGACACCACGTAACAAAACACTACTGTCCAAGCGAATATGTGGCTAAAAAAAATAAAAAAATCATATGGGCTCATGCACACGGCTGTGCTCCTCCCGGGATACGCGAGCTGTTTGTTGGCCGCATATCTGACCCAAACTCTCAGCATTGTAGTAACACATGATGTAGCGAGTTCCTATCGGACAGTACAATAGACCCATGGTCAGATAGGAACTCGCTGCATCATATGTTACCATTAGGGCTGTTTCACACGAGCGAGTCCATTGCGGGAATATCAGGTCCGGAGGTTTACCAGAGTTGACCTTTCACATATGTGGATGTTCCATGCCAGGCACGTTCTCATTACAAAATAAATGTTCTGGCTGTCTAGACATGTTGGGGGTAACCGGTGCAGGAGGCTCGGCATGACGCAAAACACACTGCGGCAATAGGAGTGTTTTGTTTACTGCACATCGAGGATGGCGATGTTCGTGGACCTCCTCGCTGCTCCAGCTAGCCATTTGTTGTCTGGTGGTTCTAGTGCAGGGGTGGGCAACCTGTGACTACAACTCCTAGCTCACATACTTGTTCTGCTCTTCTCAAAACTCTCAGAAATAAATGGAGCATGCTGGGATTTGTAGTGTCACAACATCTGGAGTGCCGCAGGTAGCCCACCCCTGTTTTAGTGCGTTTAGTCCAGTTTCACACCAGGGGAGTATGATGCAGTAAGTTTGGGCCTGCATATATGAAAAGGGGGTTATGATCCACGACCCTATTAGGGTCATAAATTCATCTTCTAGACGTCACAATATAAAGTCAGATCCCGCTTGTTGGCTGCCTGAAGAGCACAAAGGTGCGACTATTTCTCGCTGTAGATTTGGCTCTCTTATAGCACTATGGCATCTTGATTTTTGCACATATAGTACCAACAGAGCTTGGGGCCTCCGTTATAGCAATCTCCCTTGCTCTCTCCTTGCTGAGCATTAAGGGGGCTCCAAATCTTCTCGCCCGGCACAGACTGCTTTATAAATTGTGCCAGCAATGGGAACATAATTCAGGTGCAATTTATGGTAACCTGTCATCACAGTCCATCAGAAATCTGTTAACAGAATGCAGGCTACACCAAATGACGCCTGGACTCTGCGGACGGCTCCTTACACATCACATACAGGAATCCCCTTTACATTCTGGTCAGGCGTTTGTCAGATACAGTATCAATATTCTTGTACCTTAAACTTGCTCTTTATGTCTTCTTCCGTATAAGATTTTGGGATCATGACAAAAATCCTTGTTAATTCTTCATCCTCCACTTCTCTGTGACTTGTGGATCCTCGGGACTGAGCGATAAATACCTAAAATATATGGGTTTAAAAAAAAAAAAAATTCTTATATAAGGGTGCATTTAGACAACCGTATGTGTTTTGCGGACCGCACATGGCCGGCTCTAAAATAGAACTTCCTATTATTTCTTGTCCACGATTGGATAGGTCATCAGTATCTGATGGGTGGGGGTCCGACACTCCCACCAATCAGCCACTTGAGAAAGCACAAGTGCTCCTACCTTCTCTCAGTGCCGTACATAGTATTGTGGCTGTGCCTGGTATCACAGCTCAGCCCCATTCACTTCTATAGAGCTGAGCTGCTCTAGGCCACGTGATCGATGAACTGGCCTAGGAAAAGCAGAGAGAAGGCCGCGGCACTACTGCCAACGCTGGTGCCTTCAAAAACAGCTGATCGGTGGGGATCCCGGGTGTTGGATCCCCACTGATCAGATACTGATGACCTATCCAGGATAAGTCATCAGTTAGTAAAGCCCTTTAAAGGGGTTGTCCCATTTCAATGATCACTGTTTAATCTGCTAATGATATAACAGTGATCATTTTTGTAAATACAATGTATTAGCCAATTCCCTTCCTTTTTGATAAAATCCTTCCCCTCCTACCTCTGTGTTGTCATGTGTCTCCCCTAGATACGGCCAACTCTCCCTGCCGAATGCAGGCGCCGCGCCTGCGCAGATTAACCACATCATCCAGTGGCCGGCCTCTCCTCTCTTTCATGAACGCGCACAGCCGGCCGTTCATTTCCTTCTGCTGCTTCTGACACAGAGCCACGCATGCTCTGTTTACACTGCAGACTTGGGAGAGAGGGAGGAGGGGCTGGAGAGGAGTCAGATTACACTCTGCTCTGCCGGGTAGTGAAGGAACGTGCTCAGCGTCCTCCAGCTCTGTCCCTGATCAGACCTCACTATGTGCTCTGTCCCTCTGTCCCTGATCAGACCTCACTGTGTGCTCTGTCCCTCTGTCCCTGATCAGACCTCACTATGTGTTCTGTCCCTCTGTCCCTGATCAGACCTCACTATGTGTTCTGTCCCTCTGTCCCTGATCAGACCTCACTATGTGTTCTGTCCCTCTGTCCCTGATCAGACCTCACTATGTGTTCTGTCCCCTTGTCAGGTCACATAACAGCTGGCCCCACTGCTTCTCTGATAAGGTGGCCCCTGCTTTGCACTTCCTGACATTAGCATGGGCTGATGTCCAACTGCCCCACACAAGCTGCTAGTTGTATGAAATATAATGCAATGTGGCCCCAAGAGAAGTCAACAGGGCCACACTGCACCTCCACATGCCTCTGCTTTCATTGTGACAAGTTCTAGGGGAGAATACTGCTGGATAGAAGTGTCCTATAGTTGCACAATATGGCGGCACTTCTGTATCAGTGCCATATAATGGCACCATATGGCAGCACACAGAGAACAGAACTTCAATAGAAGTCTATGGGGCTATACACTACCTCTGCATGCCTTGCATTATGGACTGTTCTAGGAGAGAATACTTCTGAATTATAGCTCAATATAAAACCATATGGCGGCACAAAGAGTACTTGAGACTTTACAAAGCAAGAATTTCCCATCCCCCATTCTGCTTTCTCTACACTGATAAATGCCCCGCCATCTCTCTGGTAAAAAAATGCCCCGCCATCTCTCTGGTAAAAAAATGCCCCGCCATCTCTCTGGTAAAAAAATGCCCCGCCATCTCTCTGGTAAAAAAATGCCCCGCCATCTCTCTGGTAAAAAAATGCCCCGCCATCTCTCTGGTAAAAAAATGCCCCGCCATCTCTCTGGTAAAAAAATGCCCCGCCATCTCTCTGGTAAAAAAATGCCCCGCCATCTCTCTGGTAAAAAAATGCCCCGCCATCTCTCTGGTAAAAAAATGCCCCGCCATCTCTCTGGTAAAAAAATGCCCCGCCATCTCTCTGGTAAAAAAATGCCCCGCCATCTCTCTGGTAAAAAAATGCCCCGCCATCTCTCTGGTAAAAAAATGCCCCGCCATCTCTCTGGTAAAAAAATGCCCCGCCATCTCTCTGGTAAAAAAATGCCCCGCCATCTCTCTGGTAAAAAAATGCCCCGCCATCTCTCTGGTAAAAAAATGCCCCGCCATCTCTCTGGTAAAAAAATGCCCCGCCATCTCTCTGGTAAAAAAATGCCCCGCCATCTCTCTGGTAAAAAAATGCCCCGCCATCTCTCTGGTAAAAAAATGCCCCGCCATCTCTCTGGTAAAAAAATGCCCCGCCATCTCTCTGGTAAAAAAATGCCCCGCCATCTCTCTGGTAAAAAAATGCCCCGCCATCTCTCTGGTAAAAAAATGCCCCGCCATCTCTCTGGTAAAAAAATGCCCCGCCATCTCTCTGGTAAAAAAAATGCCCCGCCATCTCTCTGGTAAAAAAATGCCCGCCATCTCTCTGGTAAAAAAATGCCCGCCATCTCTCTGGTAAAAAAATGCCCGCCATCTCTCTGGTAAAAAAATGCCCGCCATCTCTCTGGTAGAAAAATGCCCGCCATCTCTCTGGTAGAAAAATGCCCGCCATCTCTCTGGTAGAAAAATGCCCGCCATCTCTCTGGTAAAAAAATGCCCCGCCATCTCTCTGGTAAAAAAAATGCCCGCCATCTCTCTGGTAAAAAAAATGCCCCGCCATCTCTCTGTTATGTTCCAATAGAAGTCTATGGGGCTATACACTACCTCTGCATGCTTCTAATTGCATTATGGACTGTTCTAGAAGAGAATCCTTCTGAATTATGGTGCAATATAAAACCATATGGCGGCACAAAGAGTGTACTTGAGAATTTACAAAGCAAGAATTTACCATTCCCCCTTCTGCTTTCTCTATACAGATAAATTCCTCGCCATCTCTCCGTTAGGGCTCATCTACATGAATGTGTGTTGGCCGTTCCATGCATTGGGGACCGTAAATTGTGGTACCCTATGTGCGGGCAACATCCGTGCAGCTCCCGCAGACGGCTCCCAGACCCATTCACTTGAATGGATCCGTGATCAGTCCGTTCTAGTAGTGCAGGCACGACTTTTTTGCAATGCGTAGGCACGGCCAGAAACCCCACAGAAGCACTCTGAGGAGCTTCCGTGGGGTTTCGCTCAGTGCACCGCATCTCCCGGATTGCGGACCCATTGAAGTGAATGGGTCCGTGATGCGGGGCGCACAGACAGATGTAGCTGAGCTCTATATAAAGAGGTTCAGGGAAGAGAGGTGTAGCAGAGCTGATTCCCCAGCAGGGGGAGGGGCCTCAGACACTGCAGGATGCCAGACTGTGAGTCATAGTTTTCACATGAACGAGCACACAGGACTCAGCTCTCAGTGTGATGTCATAAGGAGGCGTGGCCGCCTTCACTCTAGCTGCCTAAGCCCGCCCAGCCTTATCTGCAGAAAGCAGGAAGTTACCAGCAGAGTGACTGCAGCTCAGGCTGATTTAGCAAAGTGGGAAAACCCCTTTAAGCCATAATTTTAACAGTTTGATTAGAAGTGAGCTATAATGAGTGTTTATGAGCTGTCAGGAGATCAGGCTTCACATGAGCCACCAGAGAACAGTATAAACATCTTGCTAATAAAGAATCTCAACGATGTACAGAGAAAGGGGTTAAATATTTTAATAAAGACATATTTGAAAAAGAAACAGGTTTAGGCTACTTTCACACTTGCGTTCGGAGCGGATCCGTCTGGTGTCTGCACAGACGTATCCGCACCTATAATGCAAACGCTTAGATCCGTTCAGAACGGATCCGTTTGCATTACCATGAACAAAAAAAATATATATATATATTTTTTTTGTTCATGATAGTGCAAACGGATTAGTTTTGACTTTACATTGAAAGTCAATGGGGGACGGATCCGTTTGAAAATTTAGCCATACTGTGTCAACTTCAAACGGATCCGTCCCCATTGACTTACATTGTAAGTCTGGACGGATCCGTTTGCCTCCGCATTCGGGTGTCCGTCTGCTGAGCGGAGGACAAACGGTGCCAGACTGATGCATTCTGAGCGGATCCGCATCCACTCAGAATGCATTGGGGCAGTACGGATCCGTTCGGGGCCGCTTGTGAGAGCCTTCAAACGGAACTCACAAGCGGAGCCCCGAACGCAAGTGTGAAAGTAGCCTAACCTCAAAATGAATAGAGTACGTTAATAAAAAAAATTGCCCCACCAAAAAGGTGTCCATAGCCTTTAAAGGGGGTTGCCAACTCCTTTCCAAGTGATAGCATCACTATCTGATCACCCTGCATCTCTGTTGATCGACTGCAGTAACTCTTGTGCCGGAAGCACGTAGATCCGCCCTCTGTGCTGCGGATGGAGCCGATTACCGCAGTGCTGCTCCCATTCACTTCAATGAGAGCAGTGCTGTAGTAAGCAACTCTGCTCACTTAACGACAGACAAGCGCTACAGGGTGTCGGACCCCCACTGAACAGATAGTGATGGCCTAACCAGAGGACAGGCCATCACTTTTAATGGAGTGGACAACCCCATGTGACATGTAGCCAATCACTAGCCTCAGTTGTGTACAGCGCAGGCTCACTGATGCAAGCGATTTACTGCAACAGACAAGTAGGCACATCATTACTGCAGCACAGTAAGCAAAGAAGGGGAGTGCTGGAATGGCGGGGGCTTTAGCAGGTAAGCGTCTGTGTTCTTTATTTTATGCCATCTCCCAGACCGACCGTGGCCCCACTGACCCGAACTGATCCAATCAGTCCCCATCAGATCACGTCTAATGCTGATGGTGCGAGTACAGTACAATAGACCCACAATCAGATGTGAACGGATTATCATAAATTCAGGGGCAGAATGGGAACTTAAAGTGGCCCTGGAAAAAATAGAAGTGGCCCCATGTTGTAGGCGGGTCCAAACTGACAGAAGGCAAGGCTAGCAGAAGTAGGCGGAGCCAGAAATACCACAGTAAAGCACAAAATACCGCCCCTGCAGAACCAAATACACAGTGCAGCATAAACTACTGCCGTAACACCACAATGAGTACGGCAATATCGTTTAGTTCAGGAGGGCACCTGTTTAAAGGGAACCTGTCATCAACTTTAGGCCGAATGTACACGGCCGTGAGCGGTCCGTGGAACCGCCGCCTGGATTCCTGCTGAGTGCAGGAGCGCATGGCGTCATGGGTTGCTATGACGCCGTGCGCTACCTGCTGCCGCAGTACAGTAATACACTGGTATAGATCATACCAGTGTATTTCTGTACTGTGCCGGCAGCAGGGAGCGCACGGCGTCATAGCAACCCATGACGCCATGCGCTCCTGCACTCAGCAGGAATCCAGGCCGCGGTTCCACGGACCGCTCACGGCCGTGTGCATTCGGCCTTATGCTGACCTCAGCAGCATAAAATAGTGACAGGAATTTCAGCAGTGTGTCACTCATGAGCTAAAAGTAAGTGGTTGCAGAGAACCATTTCACTGGTATAACTGATATATGGTATACGTTCCACCTATCAAAATCAAATCACTGTCGTTTGGAACGCTACATTTCTGTTAAAACTGTTACTTTATTAATCAGAAAAACAAAAGGGAAGGGGGACTAACCTATATTAAAATTCTAGGACACCATCCATTCAGTATAGGGTCGATATGAGGACCTATAAGCCGCATACACGGTAAATGCAGCTGCGGATGGGGTCACTAGAAATGCCGCAGGCTAGTGCTATACTGCAAGTGAAAGCAGAGGGCCATGGGGCCGTGCTAATTGATTCCACAGAAGTAAGCACTAAGGTGCGGTCAGTGTGCTCTGAATCACTACCAGCTCATGGATCCCTCGACTAAAGTTATGGATAGACTAATCCAGTGATAAACATCTGCCTGCAGAAGCCGATCTCAATTGAATCCATCCGTTCATGTGAAACGGATGTCTAAGAATCGGCCCTGCAGACACGAATCACTGGATCTAAGCTAAGCTGGGTGAAACAGGAAGATCTGGATTGCTGTTGCTCATCTAACTGCAGAGGGCTGAGAACCGCAGACCTCAACTGCAGTGTGAGCGCAAAGCAGATACAAATGAACATTGATTCATCCCCACACCACACTCAACGCGTTTCGCCATAAGGCTCGTCAGGAGCGTGTATCTGTGGTTCGCAGGATAAATATTCAAAGCTGCTGAGCCTCCATTACAGAGGCTGCAGCTGTAAGTACGAGGTGGCCGAACGCGGCCGCTCAGGTGCACAGAATATGAGGAGAGTCCTCCTCCCCTCAACTGAGCCCCGCCTGCAGAACGGCCAATGAGGACGCAGGAGGCACGGCATCGCCGCATCATCCATCCCGCCCCCATTGTGTCGCCCCCTCGATGAGACCGGCCCAGATGAATGTAATAACATTCTACATTAAAGTTAGAGTAAATATATACGGCGACTTACTACCCTGGCAACGTTTGTATAGCTCCGATCGGGACAGGGATCATGAAGTGGTATGAACTACATTGTATTTTATTTAATTTTATTTATTTTATTTAATTAATTGAGGACATCAATCGGTGGTGGTGGAGACAATACAGGAGGGTCAGGAAAGACCCAGCAGCATTTTTACTAGACGGCAATACTGTGATCAGGCTGATTTAAAGGGGCAGTGTAAAAAATTAAATAAAATACAATGTAGTTCATACCACTTCATGATCCCTGTCCCGATCGGAGCTATACAAACGTTGCCAGGGTAGTAAGTCGCCGTATATATTTACTCTAACTTTAATGTAGAATGTTATTACATTCATCTGGGCCGGTCTCATCGAGGGGGCGGCACAATGGGGGCGGGATGGATGATGCGGCGATGCCGTGCCTCCTGCGTCCTCATTGGCCGTTCTGCAGGCGGGGCTCAGTTGAGGGGAGGAGGACTCTCCTCATATTCTGTGCACCTGAGCGGCCGCGTTCGGCCACCTCGTACTTACAGCTGCAGCCTCTGTAATGGAGGCTCAGCAGCTTTGAATATTTATCCTGCGAACCACAGATACACGCTCCTGACGAGCCTTATGGCGAAACGCGTTGAGTGTGGTGTGGGGATGAATCAATGTTCATTTGTATCTGCTTTGCGCTCACACTGCAGTTGAGGTCTGCGGTTCTCAGCCCTCTGCAGTTAGATGAGCAACAGCAATCCAGTTCTTCCTGTTTCACCCAGCTTAGCTTAGATCCAGTGATTCGTGTCTGCAGGGCCGATTCTTAGACATCCGTTTCACATGAACGGATGGATTCAATTGAGATCGGCTTCTGCAGGCAGATGTTTATCACTGGATTAGTCTATCCATAACTTTAGTCGAGGGATCCATGAGCTGGTAGTGATTCAGAGCACACTGACCGCACCTTAGTGCTTACTTCTGTGGAATCAATTAGCACGGCCCCATGGCCCTCTGCTTTCACTTGCAGTATAGCACTAGCCTGCGGCATTTCTAGTGACCCCATCCGCAGCTGCATTTACCGTGTATGCGGCTTATAGGTCCTCATATCGACCCTATACTGAATGGATGGTGTCCTAGAATTTTAATATAGGTTAGTCCCCCTTCCCTTTTGTTTTTCTGATTAATAAAGTAACAGTTTTAACAGAAATGTAGCGTTCCAAACGACAGTGATTTGATGTTGCAGAGAACCAGCATCATAATCACTGCAGCCCAGGCCCTGAAGAGTTAAATCTACCAGAGAAGAGTCCTGGTTATTCATAATCTCCTGCTCTCCCCGACCATCTGATTGGCAGTTCTCTGCTAGGGAGAAGACTGTCAGTCATCAGCAGGGGGACAAAGAGCAGGAATTCATGAATAACCAGGACTCTTCTCAGGTGGCCTTGACTCTCTTCCAGGCCCAGTCTGCAATGATTGTGATGTTGGTTCTCGGCCACCACTTACTTTTAACTTATAAATGACAGAGCGCTGAAATCAACTCACCTGTCTCTACTTTATTCTGCCGTTAGTATGGGCAGCGTAAAGGTGATGACAGGTTCCCTTTAATTAACCTTAATGGGGTTGTCCAGGATTTTTACTATTGATGTCCTAGCCTCAGGATAGGTCATCAGTAACAGATCGGTGGGGGTCCGACACCCGGCACTTCAGCTGTTTCAGGAGATGACACGCGCAGTCTCCCTTCTCTCTTCATGCTCGCTGCTGTATGTCTATGGGACAGCAGAGCAGGAAGAGAAACGGCAACTGTCTCCTCAAACAACTGATCGGAGGGGATTGGACCCCCCCACCCTGATATTGATGACGTATCGTGAGAATAGGTCATCAATAGAAAAAGCCCGGACAACCCCCTTTAATTAAATGGTTTGTGTCACTTCAGCAAGTGACATTTATCATGTAGAGAAAGTTAATACAAGGCATTTACTAATGTATTGTGATTGTCCATATTGTCTCCTTTGTTGGCTTCATTATTTCCCCCCCCCCCCCCATAACATTATACACTGCTCGTTTCCATGGTTACAGACCACCCTGCAATCCGTCAGTGGTGGTCGTGCTTGCACAATATAGGAAAAAGTGTCAGCCTCTCTGGTGGCCGGGACCGTGGGAGCGCACATAAGCTACTGCTTTGTCCTTCATTGTGCAAGCACGACCACCACTGATGGATTGCAGGGTGGTATGTAACCATGGAAACAAGCAGTGTATAATGTGATGGAAAAATGCACCAAGCCAGCAAATGAAGCAATATGGACAATCACAATACATTAGTAAGTGTCTTGTATTAAAGGGGTTCTGCACTTTGTTTAAACTGATGATCTATCCTCTGGATAGATCATCAGCTTCTGATCGGCGGGGGCCCGACACCCGGGACCCCTGCCGATCAGCTGTTTGAGAAGGTAGCGGCGCTCCAGCAGCACCGCGGCCTTCTCACTGTTTACCGCCGGCCGAGTGACGTCATGACTGGCCTAGGCGGGGCTAAACTCCATTTAAGGGAACGTAGCTTAACCCCGCCCAGTGATACTAGTTGTGATGTCACTGGGCCGGCGGTAAACAGTGAGAAGGCCGCACGCTGCTGGAGCGCCGCTGCCTTCTCAAACAGCTGATCGGCAGGGGTCCCGAGTGTTGGACCCCCGCCGATCAGAAGCTGATGATTTATCCAGAGGACAGATCATCAGTTTAAACAAAGTGCAGAACCCCCTTTCTCTACACGATAAATGCCACTTGCTGAAGTGAGACAACAGTTTTAATGCTGAGGGCATCAGATTGTTAAGGAGGGCTCAGGCAGCCCCTCTGGGTATCGGGCCACCTGGAAATTTCCCTGTAAGGCCTCCTGCACACGACCATATGGTTTTGCGGTTCGTAAAAAAACAGATCCACAAAAAATACGGATGACATCAGTGTGCATCCCGTATTTTGCGGAACGGAACAGCTGGCCCCTAACAGTACTTTCCTTGTCCATAATGCAGACAATAATAGGACATGTTCTATGTTTGAACGTTACTACAGAAACGGAAGGCATACAGAGCACCTTCCGTTTTTTGGGGTGGATCCATTGAAATTAATATACAGACCGTATATGGAACGCAAAAAAACAGAATGTAAGCGGGAAAGGAGGCCTAAGGTCTATGGCCAGTCCACCCCTCAAATTACTATGACCCAGTCAGTTCCTATCAGATTGCAGGGCTAATGCTTATAAGTACAGTACAATAATGAACGTTTAGGACAGGAGAGCCACGGTCGGTGCAGCCAACACGGGCTGCGTTTCCTGGTCTGAACGCGGTCATGTGACTCAGTCCTCAGGAAACACCCGAGTTTTCTCACAACTCCCACAAAATGCACTGGAGCGATAAGTGTCTGCCTTCATTAAAGCAACTAAACCAATCAGAAAACTAGTTACATTTTGAAAACCTGTGCAAATAATTAAGATGGAATCTGATTGGTTGTTGAAAGCAACTGCACTACAGCCTAAGGCGTTGTCGGCCAATCACACTGCAGCATAGAAAAGAAAGCAGCGATCTGATTGGCCGACATGATTCCCCACAACGTCTCGCACCTTGATAGGCTTGGTGTTGTCGCTGAGGCAGCGGCCGTGCATCTCCTCCATAGCCCGGCACGCCTGAGAAGATTTCGCGTACTTCACGAAGGCGATGCCTTTCGACTCCTTTGTGTGCCGGTCCTTCACCACCCAGATGTCCTGGATGTCTCCGAACCCCGAGAATTTCTCCCGGATCATATCCTCCGTCAGCGACTTGCTGACCACCAGGAACACCCGGCTGTTAGGGGGATCGTCCAGATTCCCGGCCGAAGGGCGAAATGCACTGCTATCCTCCATCTTTACCGTTACTGCGAGCAGCCGACCGCAAACAGAGCACTGACCAGCCGTTAGCTATACGCAAAGCAGTAATCCCCGCCTCTTCCGGTGACGTCATCAATGAGCCGGCTTTTCTGGAACAGCGACCCCTAGTCATTGGCAGGGGCACTGCAGGCTGCAGCATTCCTTGTACTGTATGCTGAGTGGCCTCCATTGTGCTGCTGTGCATTGTCCTAAAGCTGCCTGCAGACAAAACTGGTGTAAAGTAGAACTGTCTTAGTTGCCCATAGCAACCAATCAGATTCCACCTTTCATTTATCACAGCTCCTTTATAAAATGAAAGGTAGAATCTGATTGGTTGCTTTGGGCGACTAAGCCGGTTCTACTTTACACCAGTTTGGATAAATCTTCCCCACAGAATAGAGGGCACAGATTCCGACAGATTGGTGGGAAGAGTGCAGCACCATTCATTCCTTCCTTCTAAACGACATATACCACGTCAGATCATGACAATCCCCATGAAGGTGGGCTCACATCACGTTTTGTGCCTCAGTTTGATGTATACGTTAGAAAAAAAGGATACAAAAACGCAGCGCACCATGTTCTGGTATCCTGCAGAGTCCGGGGAAAAAAAGTATACGTTGTTTTTTTTTTCCACAATGGTAACAAAAAGAATACATTCTTTTTAAAATGGAACTCTATGGTGAACGGATGCCACTGTATGGCATCTATCTAAGGAATCCGTTTAACGTATACGTTTTTTGTATACCTTAAACAGAAAACGTGATGTGAACCCAATAGGGTCCATCAGGTGGATCCAGCACTTTGTTATTTGTGGTTTTCTGCTGCTATAGGCCTCATGCACACAAACGTTTTTTTTTATGGTCCGCAAAAACGGGGTCCGTAATCCGTGCCCGTTTTTCGTCCGTGGGTCTTCCTTGATTTTTGGAGGATCCACGGACATGAAAAAAAAGTCGTTTTGGTGTCCGTCTGGCCGTGCGGAGCCAAACGTATCCGTCCTGAATTACAATGCAAGTCAATGGGGACGGATCCGTTTGACGTTGACACAATATGGTGCAATTGCAAACGTATCCGTCCCCCTTTGACTTTCAATATAAAGTCAGGAGTCCCTTTTATACCATCGGATCAAAGTTTTCTCCAATCCGATGGTATATTTTATCTTGAAGCGTCCCCATCACCATGGGAACGCCTCTATGTTAGAATATACTGTCGGATATGAGTTAGATTGTGAAACAAAAAAACTGTGTACATGACTGCCCCCTGCTGCCTGGCAGGTGCTGCACCCAGGCAGCAGGGGGCAGACCCCCCCCTTTTCTAACTCATTGGTGGCCAGTGCGGCCGGCCCCCCTCCCTCCCTCCCCTGTAGTTAACTCGTTGGTGGCCAGTGGGCCCCCCCTCCCTCCCCTGTAGTTAGCTCTTTGTTGTCCAGTGCGGCCGGCCCCCCCCCCCCTCCCCTGTAGTTAACTCGTTGGTGGCCAGTGGACCCTCCCTCCCCCTCCTAATTAAAATCTCCCCCCCCCCTATCATTGGTGGCAGCGGAGAGTACCGATCGGAGTCCCAGTTTAAATTGCTGGGGCTCCGATCGGTAACCATGGCAACCGGGACTGCAGTAGCAATTTGTAGAAGCATTATACTTACCTGCGAGCAGCGATGTCTGTGACCGGCCGGGAGCTCCTCCTACTGGTAAGTGACAGATCATTAGGCAATGCACCGCACAGACCTGTCACTTACCAGTAGGAGGAGCTCCCGGCCGGACATAGACATCGCAGCTCGCAGGTAAGTATAATGCTTCTACAAATTGCTACTGCAGTCCCGGTTGCCATGGTTACTTAGCAATTTGTAGAAGCATTATACTTACCTGCGAGCAGCGATGTCTGTGTCCGGCCGGGAGCTCCTCCTAATGGTAAGTGACAGGTCTGTGCGGCGCATTGCCTAATGATCTGTCACTTACCAGTAGGAGGAGCTCCCGGACGGTCACAGACATCGCTGCTCGCAGGTAAGTATAATGCTTCTACAAATTGCTAAGTAACCATGGCAACCGGGACTGCAGTAGCGTCCTGGTTGCCATGGTTACCGATCGGAGCCCCAGCGATTAAACTGGGACTCCGATCGGTACTCTCCGCTGCCACCAATGATAGGGGGGGGAGATTTTAATTAGGAGGGGGAGGGAGGGGGGGGCCCACTGGCCACCAACGAGTTAACTACAGGGGAGGGAGGGGGGACCGGCCGCACTGGACAACAAAGAGTTAACTACAGGGGAGGGAGGGGGGCCCACTGGCCACCAACGAGTTAACTACAGGGGAGGGAGGGGGGGACCGGCCGCACTGGACAACAAAGAGTTAACTACAGGGGAGGGAGGGGGGGGGCGGCCGCACTGGCCACCAATGTGTTAACTACACAGTTCTTTTAGTATATTCTAACTATAAGCGTCCCCATCACTATGGGAACGCCTCTGTGTTAGAATATACTGTCGGATCTGAGTTTTCACGAAGTGAAAACTCAGCTCTGAAAAAGCTTTTATGCAGACGGATCTTCGGATCCGTCTGTGTGAAAGTACCCTACTGCCACGGATCACGGACACGGATGCCAATCTTGTGTGCATCCGTGTTCTTTCACGGACCCATTGACTTGAATGGGTCCGTGAACCGTTGTCCGTCAAAAAAATAGGACAGGTCATATTTTTTGGACGGACAGGATACACGGATCACGGTCTCGGCTGCAAAACGGTGCATTTTCCGATTTTTCCACGGACCCATTGAAAGTCAACGGGTCCGCGAAAAAAAACGGAAAACAGCACAACGGCCACGGATGCACACAACGGTCGTGTGCATGAGGCCTTACAGAACAGAAAAACAGAAACCTGACGGATGTGTGAACAGAGCCTAAGGCCTCTTTCACACGGGCGTCATGGATTTGGGCCGGATAGGATGCGGGTGCGTCGCTGGAAAAACATTTTAAAGCGCTTTGTACGCGCGTGAGAAAAATCGGCATGTTTGGTACCCGGACTTCTTCACAGAAGTCCGGGTTTGGGTTAGGTGATGTGTATATTTTATTATTTTCCCTTATAACATGGTTATAAGGGAAAATAGCTTTCTTAATACAGAATGCTTAATACAATAGGGATTGATAATGGATCATGTGATGGACCATGTGATGAGCGCAGTGACGTCACCACAGGTCCTTTTCCTCAAAGGAGAAGACAGAAGAGAAGCGGGGCTGCGAGAACAAGTGGATGAGGTGAGTTAAATTATTTTTCCAGCCCTATTGTACTATGCTCTTATAACCATGTTATAAGGGAAAATAATAATGATCGGGTCCCCATCCCGATCGTCACCTAGCAACCATGCGTGAAAATCGCACCGCATCCGCACTTGCTTGCGATTTTCACGCAGCCCTATTCACTTCTGGGGTCTGTGTTGCGTGAAAAACGCAGAATATAGAACATGCTGCAATTTTCACGCAACGGATTCAGTGCAGGTGCAATGCATTTAACTCACGCATTGCCCCCGCGTGGAAATCTCGCCTGTGTGAAAGAGGCCTAAGGCTTTCTTCACATCTGCATTAGGGCTCATGCAC
The DNA here is from genome assembly GCF_014858855.1 of Bufo gargarizans. NCBI lineage: Eukaryota > Metazoa > Chordata > Amphibia > Anura > Bufonidae > Bufo > Bufo gargarizans. The sequence goes on along the minus strand of NC_058087.1, from coordinate 40,936,408 downwards.
ACGAACATGTGTGCCCCGTGCTGCGGAACACAAATAGCGGTCCTCAATGCACGGGCCATGTGCCCACCGTTTGCAGACCCATTCACTAGAATGGGTCCACAATCCGCAAGATTCAGTCTGCATCGCAAAAAAATAGAACATGTTCTATTTTTTTGGGGCGGTGTCGAGGCACAGACCGAAATCTCACAGAAAAGCGCTCTATAGTGCTTCCGCTCCGCATCTTATGGATTGTGGACCCATTCAAGTGCGGACCGAATCTGTTATACAGACAGCACGCGGCCGGTGTCCGTATATTGCAGACCCGCTGTTTGTGGGCTGGAATACGGGCAGAGGCCACACACATTTGTGTGCATGAGCCCTTAGGCCCAATTTACACAACCGTATTTTTGGTCCACATCCAATCTGCATTTTTCTGCGGATAGGATGCAAGTCCATTCCTTTTAGCAGGTCCACAAAAAATTCAGTCTGCATCCGTATCTCTGTTCCATTGCTCTGCAAAAAAGATAGAACATGTCCTATTCTTGTCCATTTTGTGGACAGGAATAGGCATTGCTACAATGGATCTACAAAAAATGGACCCCACACGGACGTCATCTGTATATCTTATAACCGCAAATCTTGTCATGTTTTTTTCTGTTTGAAGCCTATATTATTGTGAGCTTGTCTTTGAATTAAAGAGAAATCTGATCCACATGCATCCAATGTTTGCGTCAGTTTCCCGAGCGCTCAAACCGAATCCCTTTTTAATTTTGATTCCAACAATTTTTTCCCTAAGGCCTCATGCACACGACCGTTGTTTGGGTTTCAATGGGGCCGCAAAAGATGCGGACAGCACTCCGTGTGCTGCCTGCATCCGTGGCTCTGTTCCGCGGCCCCGTTAAAAAAATATAACATGTCCTATTCTTGTCCGCGCTTTGCGGACAAGAATAGGCATTTACATTGCCGGCGCCTGTTCCGTTCCGCAAATTGCGGTCCACAAATTGCAGATCTGTAAAACACAGATGCCGCCCCTATGCCTTCCTCAATTTGCGGAGTGCAGTCCACATCTTTTGCTGCCCCATTGAAGTTAATGGGTCCGCGCACGAGCCGCAAAAAATCCCTAAGGCCTTATTCACACTGCAGTGAATCACAGACAGCACACGGATCCATATGAGAGCGCTCATTTCTCCATTTTCCAGACCAAACATGACCAATAGGACTCATTCACACGGCCGTATGAACGGATCCGCACCCGTTCCGCAATTTGGCGGAAGGTCTGCGGATCCATTCATTTCTATGGGCCCTCAAAATACACATGTCATCGTGTAGCCCTAGCCTTAAAGTCTATGGGTGTGTGAAAACCACAGACTGCATTCGTGTTTGGTCCGTTTATTACAAACCACTGCGAGGAGATGCTCCGGAAATTCCCTTTTTCAGCCGCGCAGTGCACGTGAAAAACGGATGACACATAGAGCGTAAAAATTAGACACGCAGAACAAAAAAGGATGCAATGACATCATCACAGAAAAAAATCGACCGTTTTTTCACGGCTGGAATAAGGACATTTCACAAGTAGTGGAGGTTCTATGTCACTATAGGGGCACCAGGGGCAGAATACTTTGTGTAGGACTTTTATTTCTGTCTAAAATAAAACCGATGCAAAATGTGCATAACTACAGGATCCATTTTTTTTTCTTTATTTTTCTGTTCTTCTGATGGATCAGAAGAATGGAAAACGAAACGGTGACGTCAACCCGGCCTAAAAGTCACTCGCAACTTGCAGCACAAAATCCATCAGATCTGTTTTTTTTTTTTATTGTTGCGTCTCAGTTGCAGCATGTGGGCTGATGTTCGACACATCGCTGTGTAGTATCAGCCTTAGGGCTCATGCACACAAATGTATTTTCTTTCCGTGTCCGTTCCGTTTTTTTATCAGACTTTTTAAGGAACCATTCATTTCAATGGGTCTGCAAAAAAAAAAAAAAAGTTACTCCGTGTGCATTCAGTTTCCGTATGTCCGTACCGCAAAAGAATAGAACATGTCCTATTATTGTTCGCATTACTGACAAGGATAGGACTGTTCTATTAGGGGCCAGATGTGCTGTTCCGCAAAATACGGAATGCACACGGACGTCATCCGTATTTTTTGCGGACCCGTTTTTTGTGGATCGCAAAATACAAACGGCCGTGTGCATGAGCCCTTATGGCAGATCATGTTCTTGTTCCGGAATTTGGAACCCGCATTGAAATTCCGCAACATAGTACCTTTCAATATTAGTGAATGGCGTTTAATCAACCCCATTTACTCACAACATAACAAATCTGGGTTGGATTCAAGCCATGCTACAGATTTTGAAATTCGGACTCCCTGGTAGTTTAAGGCCCCTTTCACACGGGCGAGTTTTCCGTGCGGGTGCGATCCATGCGGCGAACGTATGGCACCCGCACTAAATCCTGACCCATTCATTTCTATGGGGCTGTGCACATGAGCGATGTTTTTAACGCATCACTTGTGCGTTCAGTTGAAATCGCAGCATGCTCTATATTGTCCGATTTTAACGTGACGCAGGCCCCATAGAAATGAATGGGGTGTGTGAAAATCGGATGGCATCCGCAAGCAAGTACGGATGCCGTGCGATTTGCACGCACGGTTGCTAGGAGACGATCGGGATGGAGACCCGATCATTATTATTTTCCCTTATAACATGGTTATAAGGGAAAATAATAGCATTCTGAATACAGAATGCATAGTAAACCAGCGCTAGAGGGGTTAAAAAAATAAAAAATAATTTAACTCACCTTAGTCCACTTGATCACGAAGGCCGGCATCTCCTTGTGTCTCCTCTGCGCTGAAGTTGAACAGGACCTGGGGTGAGCTTCTCCATTAAATGTGATGACCGGAGTGACGACCGGAGTGACGTCCTCGAAGGTCCTTAACCGGTATTTAATGGAGAAGCTCACCCCAGGTCCTGTTCAACTTCAGCGCAGAGGAGACACAAGGAGATGCCGGCCTTCGTGATCAAGTGGACTAAGGTGAGTTAAATTATTTTTTATTTTTTTTAACCCCTCTAGCGCTGGTTTACTATGCATTCTGTATTCAGAATGCTATTATTTTCCCTTATAACCATGTTATAAGGGAAAATAATACAATCTTCAGAACATCAATCCCAAGCCCGAACTTCTATGAAGAAGTTCGGGTTTGGGTACCAAACATGCGCGATTTTTCTCACGCGAGTGCAACGCATGACAATGTTTTGCACTCGCGCAGAAAAAAATCGCGCATTTTCCCGCAACGCACCCGGCTCTTATCCGGGCAAAAAAACTGACGCCCGTGTGAAAGAGGCCTAAGACCTGCTGGTCTAGGGCAATGATAGAATTAGTGGTATCATCCCCGGTGGACTGGGGTACAGAATGGATTAATAGCTTCTTTCCTTGTGGGCTAGGTAAGTACTAGAGTAAATAATAACATCCCTGGTGAAAGAGGACCTGTCGAATTCAATAATAAGATTCCTGGTGGTCTGGGGCAGTAAAGGGGTCAATGGTCACTTCCTTGTCGTGTAGGACAGTGAAAAAGTCCATTATAACATCCATGGTGGTCTAAGGCAGTGTTTCCCAACCAGTGTGCCTCCAGCTGTTGCAAAACTACAACTCCCAGCATGCCTGCACAACCAAAGGCTGTCCGGGCATGATGGGAGTTGTAATTTTGCAACAGCTGGAGGAACACTGGTTGGGAAACACTGGTCTAAGGCATTTAACGGATTAGTGGTAGAGATGAATGAAGTTACTTTCATCATGAAGCGCATTACTTTGTATGTAGGGGTGCAATGATGGGGACTGGCAATGGCGCCCCACCCCCATCATTGATCCACTCAGATGCCGTGTTCACCACTGATCGCCCCATCTGAGATTAACATTGAGGGCTTTTAGGGGTTAATCTGGTATATATATTAAAAAAACAACTCACCTGATCTATTTATTCCCCTAGAGGCCCCCACAACCATCATGTTTGAAGACACCACGCAAAATCTTGCACGGTAATGTGGTGGCGCCATACATCTCCTCACGCTAGATTCGTGTGTATTTTCTATCAAGATGGCCACAATGGTCTCTTTGCTCGCAAATGGATGAGGTGAGTATGTATTTTTTTTTTTTACCGCCATTTCAGGGAAAATTGATTTACCACAAAGCACGAGGAAATTCGGCTTCTCTGCGAATCAAAGTCCACTTTGGATACTTCAATTCGCTCAACTTTAATTAGTGATAACATCCCTGGTGGACTGGGGCAGTGAGTGGATTAATAGCACCTTCCTTGTGGGCTAGGTAGGTAAAAGAGGCAGTATAGAAGTCCATTTATATATTTATTTTATGCACTTATATAGTGCTCTGCAGCGCTTTACAGACATTAGCATCACTCTGTGCCCAGTGGAGCTCACAATCTAAGCTCCCTATCAGTATGTCTTTGGAGGAAACCGGAGAACCAAGAGGAAACCCACACAAACACGGGGAGAACATACAAACTCCGTTCAGATGTCGTCCTTGGTCGGATTCGAACCTAGTAACCCACCACTGCAAAGCACCAGTGTTAACCATTGAGCCATAATACTAACATCCCTGGTGGTCTAGGGCAGTGAAGGACTCAATGGTCACTTCTTTGGTGGTCTATTTAGGCTACTTTCACACTAGCGTTTTTACTGGACCCGGCAGAGTTCAGCAAAAACGCTTCCATTACTGATAATACAACCATCTGCATCCGTTGTGAACAGATCTGGTTGTATTATTCTTTAACATTGCCAAGACGGATCCATCATGAACTACATTGTAAGTCAATAGGGGACAGATCCGTTTTCGATTGTGTCAGAGAAAACGGATCCGTTTCCATTGACTTGCATTGTGGGTCATGACAGATCCGTCTTGCGCCGCATTCCAGGGTGGAAAGAAAACCGCCGTTCCCTCAAAATAAAGACTTTTACAATTTGCTAATGATCCTCTAGGCTAGTGGGGCATTGCTGCAGCACCTAATGGCTCCGTCTTCTCACCCTTTGGCACGTCCAGTTGATTGACGTCCTAGTTCTCCTCAGTGCCCCGTAAATCCTGCGCCGTCCCGTTTAGTATTTGGCGAAGGACGCTCTTCTGCTGCCGACTTCACTCACTGCGCCTGCGCCGAATACTAAACGGGATGGCGCAGGCACGGGATTTCACAGGCACAGAGGAGAACTAGGACGTCAATCAACTGGACATGGGCGTGCCAAAGGGTGAGAAGACGGAGCCTCTGGGTGCTGGAGCAATGCCCCACTAGCACCTAGAGACTCATTAGCATATTATAAAAGTCTTTATTTTGAGGGAACGGCGGCAGGCAGGGAGTTAAAAATCACACAGTTATGTTCTGCTGACATTAGCCCATCGCTAATGTCAGCCAGATACATAAAGAAAATTGACAAAGTGTTGGAAACAGCAGGTATGAAGCATGGAAACCTGGATTTAGAGGTTTGGGAAAGGTTCAAGCACACCCACAGTGGGTGGATTAAGGATCATGCATGTGAAGATGTAGTTAACATCTGGATTAAGGTAGCAAGAGAGATAGAAACCAAAGGTTGGAAGCCACAAGTTTACAGGGGAAAGTTGTACTACAAACCCCCTGAAGAGGAAACTGAAAAGGTTAAATCGGGAGGTCCACCACTTTATAATCCTTCAAGGGCGCATGCCTCTCCCACAGCCCCTGCACAGGGACCGGAGGGACTGATATGCGGGACCTGCGGGACTGAAACCTGCAGAGCGTGCGGTGCCCCCAGATACCGCACTGGATTATATCCAGTGCTATAGAGAACAGGGATGATACCACAGGTCCTTCAGGCACCCACTGCCGATGGAGCTGGTGGTGGAGATGGCAAAGACGGCCAACAGGCAGCACAACCTCCTCAGGCTCCCCATTATTTTCAACAGCACCTTATACAGTATGTTCCATGGAGTCCTAAGGACCAACTGGGACTACTGTCAAGGATACTTGACCCACTGACGCGACCCATGCCCACATCCCGAATGTTACAGCAGATACAGGCCACTTACAGAGCAACATGGGCAGACTTATTAAATGACTTGGTAGCCCTGAAGTTAGAGGAGGCACAGTATAGCTTGGTTAAGAATACCCTAGAGGGCGACAGAGTGAACACTGTCCCTGTCAGAACAGTCAGGGACAGGGTACTGCAGGACTTTTGGTAGATGGGCCAGGACAAAGGAGGATGAGAGTTCATGGAGCCTGAAAGATATAGTGCAGGACGCTAAAGAGGATGTAGTCTCCTTTGAGATCTCTCTGGACTGACATGGGGTGGGATGCTGCGGGGCAAATGGGAGAAAAACTTCTCATGTCATGGAAGGACTGAGACCAGCCTTGCAGGCAAAACTCAAAGCCTGTAAGCTTGAATGGAGGGTGACACCACGGCCTCAACTTGTTGCTGCTGCCAAAGGTCTGGAATTGGACATGTCTAGCTCCAGACCCGCCAAAGTAAACATGGTCCAAGGTCAACAGAAAATATGGTCAGGTCCGAAGGGACAGGGAAGGTAGAGGAGGAATGACTTCAAATGTTACAGCAGTGGAAAGCCAGGACACATTAGGAGAAACCGCCGTGCTCCTCGCCAGCAGCAGGAGAATCAACAGACCCAGGGAACCTCAGACGTTAACCCCGTCTCTGCTGGTTCACAATAGGAGACCGGCAATCTCGTGTCCTTACCTGCCATGAGTATAGCTAAACAAGGGTGTCAAATTCAAATACCAATACAAGTGGGGGGGAAAAACAAGTCCCTTTCTTGGTTGACACGGGGCAGCCAAAACACTGATAACTACAAAACATGTTAAATCATGGCGGATGAGTGGAGATTATGTACCTGCAGCAGGTTTTACATGGGAGACAATTTTTGTTCAGGAAATAGTGCCGTTAAAATTGAGAATTAAAGATAGCACAGTGGTAACACAATTGTTAGTCACAGAAAATATTCCCTATAATTTGTTGGGCACTGATGTGTTGCAAGCCCTAGGGGCACATATACATTTCAATGAGGACGGTACCACACGGGTAGATATAGGAGCCTCGGATGAGGCTTTGTGTCAAGGTATAGCTTTATACCTAGAGCCCGGGACAGGATGCCGGTTACATTACAAGGATTGTGAGGAGTTACCGGTGGTCCCGAACAAGTTGTGGGCATCCACATAGTGGGACATTGGGAAGCTTAATGTTACCCTTTTCATGGTTCATCTCAAATCAGGTTGCCAACCACCCCATGTTAAACAGCACCCCTTGAGTCATGCCCAAGAACAAGCAGTGACCTTACAGGTGAAGCAGTATGAGAGAATGGGAGTCTTAGTAAGGACCAGTTCACCAGCAAACACACCCCTGTTCTCAGTTATGAAGAAGCCAGTAAAGGGACAACCAGTAACATACGGGATGGCTCATGTTCTTAGGGAGGTCAATAAGGTCACGATGCTGCAGACTCCCATTGTGCCAAACCCGCACACTTTGCTGTCCCAGGTGCCACCAACTGCCACAAGTTTCACTGTGATAGACCTAGCAAATGCATTTTTCAGTGTTCTCCCACATTCTGATTGTCAATATCTGTTTGCGTTCACATTTAACACCTTAAGGACCGAGCTCATTTTCACCTTAACTTGTTGTCGACATAGGGCGTACCAGTACGCCCTGATTTCCCGATCCTTAAGGACACAGGGCGTACCGGTATGTCCTATTTATTTCCGATCACCGCCGCTCGGCTAGCGGTAATCGGAACCTGGTGCCTGCTGAAATCAATCAGCAGGCACCGGGGGTCATGTGACCCCCCCCCCCTGTATCGGCGATCGCTGCAAACCGCAGGTCAATTCAGACTTTCGGGAGGTTTCTGATCCACGTGGTCTGTGACACTAATAGGGTTTATCTACATCGAACACCTGTCTATGTTCCTCCCCCTTTTTTTCTCTCCATATTTATATTTGCAACGTATTTTATTCTATCGACATACCTAACCCGTATCGATACAAAATTACGAATTTTGAGGCTATTCATATGTCGATCCTGCTACATGTGCACTTACATTTTTCTCCAAGCGAATCCGGCACATTCATCGTTCCCGGCTGCAATCCCCCTCAGCTGTAACCATCTTTAGCTCCCCCTACTGGACACAAATGTCAAATCGAGGACTTTAAAGGGACACTGACAGGCCCAAAAAGCATATTTAGGGGTATATATGACAGTATAGGTCTTATAAAGGGTATCAGAATCATCTAAGTATCCCCCCTGTCCACCTCATAAATACAGTAATCTGAAGTTTTATAACCTGCTTTCCTGGCGTTCAATCTGCCCAAGGGGCGGTGCTTCATATCAACTTGCGCCCAGCCAGCCTCGCCACAACTGCTGTTTGAAGCGCCGCCCAGCTCATCAATATTCACTGAGCTGGGCGGCTACTCTGAAGCGCTGTACTAGTGTCCCCGGCCATCTTCAGCGCATGCGCCCGGCACCCTCACTGGCCGGGATCGCATCGCGCGTCTGCTTTATGTGCATGCGCCCGGCACAGCGCATGCGCATAAAGCAGACGCGCGATGCGATCCCGGCCAGTGAGGGTGCCGGGCGCATGCGCTGAAGATGGCCGGGGACACTAGTACAGCGCTTCAGAGTAGCCGCCCAGCTCAGTGAATATTGATGAGCTGGGCGGCGCTTCAAACGGCAGTTGTGGCGAGGCTGGCTGGGCGCAAGTTGATATGAAGCACCGCCCCTTGGGCAGATTGAACGCCAGGAAAGCAGGTTATAAAACTTCAGATTACTGTATTTATGAGGTGGACAGGGGGGATACTTAGATGATTCTGATACCCTTTATAAGACCTATACTGTCATATATACCCCTAAATATGCTTTTTGGGCCTGTCAGTGTCCCTTTAAGGAACATTGAATATGCGAACTTTGTCCTAACACATTAAAGGGAACCTGTCACCGGGATTTTGTGTATAGAGCTGAGGACATGGGTTGCTAGATGGCCGCTAGCACATCCGCAATACCCAGTCCCCATAGCTCTGTGTGCTTTTATTGTGTAAAAAAACCTGATTTGATACATATGCAAATTAACCCGAGATGAGTCCTGTACGTAAGATGAGTCAGGGACAGGACTCATCTCAGGTTAATTTGCATATGTATCAAATTGGTATTTTTACACAATAAAAGTACACAGAGCTATGGGGACTGGGTATTGCGGGTGTGCTAGCGGCCATCTAGCAACTCATGTCCTCAGCTCTATACACAAAATCCCGGTGACAGGTTCCCTTTAAGTGGACCAAAGATAATTTTCTCCCTTTTTTTATATATTCTTCGATTTTGTATATTCCTCAATTTTTTCATTTTTATTATATATCTTTATAATTTTATTAATTAACACTTTTTTTTAATAGCGATAATTATGGAGTGATCTTTATATACTATTTCAAGAACACAACCCACACCTTTACCACCAACCCCTCAATGTTTCCACAAACCACACATTTTCAACCCGGATACCGAGTGCCTCCCACATCTATATCTTGCATTCTTATCTATTTTCTGCGACCCAGGGGTGAGTCGCATGGGAACAGCAGCACACCACTGTTTCCTATAGGTGCAGCCACTAACCCTTCTATATGATTATATAGGTGTCTGTGTCTTTTCTGTACAATGCGCCAAAAGTCTGAAAAAATACTTTTATTTAAGTGGGTGCACTATGTAAACGATAGTCAAGTGTGCCCCGCCCCTTAGTATTTGATTAAGGCCTCATGCACACGACCGTTGTTTCATTCCGTGTCCATTTTTCTGCAGACCCATTGACTTTCAATGGGTCCGTTGAAAACTCGGCTAATGCACCGTTTGTCATCCACGTCCATTGTTCCAGTCTGTCAAAAAAATATAACCTGTCCTATTTTTTTCACGGAAAACAGTTCGCGGAACCATTCAAGTCAATGAGACCGTGAAAAAACGCAGAGGCACACAAGATTGTCATCCGCGTGTCCATTTTTTTTCTTATAATTTGCATGGCAAACTTTACTTAGACTTTTTTTTTACTTTCCTTCATGTCTGGTGATCCTCCAAAAATAAAGGAAGACACACGGAAACAAAAACGGATCACGGAACAACAGAACCCCATTTTGCGGAACGGAACACAACAACGGTCGTGTGCATGAGGCCTAATAGAAAGTCAAATTCCTTCACTGCTGGGCGCTTGAGCGTAGTATCGCGCATGTGCAGGCTCTCATGTGCGAGTGTCTTATCATTGAGCCTACCTCACAGCGGAGTGGAACAGTGCACGGGCGCTGGCACTGCAGGGACACAGCGCATGCGCAAGACTACGTTTGAGCATCCAGTGGTGAAGGAATTGGAATTCCTATCAATCAAACGGAAAGGGTCGGGCACGCTTGACTTCAAGACACTTGTTTACATAGCGTGGCCAGTTGAAAAAAAGTATTTTATCAGACTTTTGGCGCATTGTATGGAAAATACACAGACACCTTTATAAACACGCTACAGGCTGCAATAAGGTTCTGCTGGCGGTTTAATACGCATTTCCTAGGTGACAGGTTCCCTTTAACCTACAAGAGACACATGGAGCGTTGGAGCAGCAAGTGAGAGAAGTAGAATACTTGTTAACCCCCTGTGCAGCTGCACAGGCGATATGTCGCCCCTCCTTACTCCATTGCAAGCTATATGGCCAGATGCAGGCGTCATTTCCTGCACTATGTGTGAACTATGTGTGAACTATGCCTGACATGCAGGAAGAACTGAATAAATAAACCGGATACATTGCGCTGTTCTCCGGCTCTTGTGACGCTTCCTACGTGTCGGACGCGCTCACTGCGTCTCCCAGAACACCTGCAGCACACACTGACTACTGACTGCGTTACACACTGACGTGACGTCATCACAAAGTCTCAGGCGTCTTTTCTATGCACGGCAACGTTCAAAAAAACGGCTCCGCCCACTAAGTTAATCCAGCCAATCATTGCGTCAGCAACGGAGTAGAGCCTCATGTCATTGGACAGTCGACGCGTTCCAGGGTGGGGCGCCCAACGAAACAGCCGCAGTGACGTCACCGAGGCGTGAGCTGATTGGCTAAGAGCTGCTAGGCTTCTGTGACAAGTTTTTCGGGTCACGCGTGACGTGGTCGTCGTGGGAACCGCAGCAGCAGTCACCCGCGGGCGCTGCCAGGTAGCTATAAAGTCGGGTGAGACGTGGTAGAGGGGAGTTCATAGAGAGTGAAGCATGAATGGTGGTGAGAGGAGGAGACGCAGTCTATAGCAGGGAAGTATTGAGGCTGCTCCTCTGCATGGACTCATACACTGTACTTATAGTTCGGATTTTCTTTTGCAGAAATGTTTAAAAAAATATCCTAAATCCCCTTTATGTTGGCTTTAAAATGTCCGCCCCCTGTCTGTGCAATGCATAGTAACCCATACAGGTAGGGCTGCCACCTTTCCCAACCCAAAATACTGGCCAAGTTAAGCCACACCCCAAATGGGACGTGGGCGTGGCCTAACAGGGTGTTAAAAGGAGTCTGTCACCTACATAACATGTTTTAAGCTGATTCTATAGCTCTGTGGGAGGCAGATCCATAATACTCATGGTACTCGGGTTTATTTTTTCAGAGCCTCCAAAGTGGCAAAAACTAAGTTTTTAGGTAATGCAAATTACCTATTGCAAGTGCCCAGGGGGGCGGAGAGCGTGCTGCAAGTGCCCAGGGGGGCGGAGAGCGTGCTGCAAGTGCCCAGGGGGGCGGAGAGCGTGCTGCAAGTGCCCAGGGGGGGCGGAGAGCGTGCTGCAAGTGCCCAGGGGGGGCGGAGAGCGTGCTGCAAGTGCCCAGGGGGGGCGGAGAGCGTGCTGCAAGTGCCCAGGGGGGGCGGAGAGCGTGCTGCAAGTGCCCAGGGGGGGCGGAGAGCGTGCTGCAAGTGCCCAGGGGGGGCGGAGAGCGTGCTGCAAGTGCCCAGGGGGGGCGGAGAGCGTGCTGCAAGTGCCCAGGGGGGGCGGAGAGCGTGCTGCAAGTGCCCAGGGGGGGCGGAGAGCGTGCTGCAAGTGCCCAGGGGGGGGCGGAGAGCGTGCTGCAAGTGCCCAGGGGGGGGCGGAGAGCGTGCTGCAAGTGCCCAGGGGGGGGCGGAGAGCGTGCTGCAAGTGCCCGGGGGGGGCGGAGAGCGTGCTGCAAGTGCCCGGGGGGGGCGGAGAGCGTGCTGCAAGTGCCCGGGGGGGGCGGAGAGCGTGCTGCAAGTGCCCGGGGGGGGCGGAGAGCGTGCTGCAAGTGCCCGGGGGGGGCGGAGAGCGTGCTGCAAGTGCCCGGGGGGGGGGGGCGGAGAGCGTGCTGCAAGTGCCCGGGGGGGGGGGCGGAGAGCGTGCTGCAAGTGCCCGGGGGGGGGGCGGAGAGCGTGCTGCAAGTGCCCGGGGGGGGGGCGGAGAGCGTGCTGCAAGTGCCCGGGGGGGGCGGAGAGCGTGCTGCAAGTGCCCGGGGGGGGGGCGGAGAGCGTGCTGCAAGTGCCCGGGGGGGGGGGCGGAGAGCGTGCTGCAAGTGCCCGGGGGGGGGGGGCGGAGAGCGTGCTGCAAGTGCCCGGGGGGGGGCGGAGAGCGTGCTGCAAGTGCCTTACTCCTCCACTCTGTCCGGCCAGCCCTTGTTGCATCATTCTCGTCTCCATTCATAATCCAGCGCCTGTGTGCCGGACTGCAGCTCCGTCCCCATTGACTATAATGGGAACGGGGGCGGAGCTCTGGCACAGCAGTGCGTGGCGAAAGGCCGCCGGACTAAAAGTACTGCATGTCGGACTTTTTTGTCCTGCGGCCTCTCACCAATTAGTTTTATTTAACTCCTACAGAACCCTATGATTTTCTTTCTGTTTTCATTTTTCACTCCCTGTTTTCCTGGAGCCATCACTTTTTTTATTTTTCTGTTCACATAGGGTTTTTTTTGTTTTTTTTTTTGTTGGGGGGGAACAAGTTGTACTTTGTAATGGCACCATTTAATAATGCATACAGCAGGGATCAGCAACCAGTCCGGCACTCCAGCTGTTCTGAAACCACAACTCCCAGCATGCTCCGTTTACTTCTATGGGAGGTACAAGAACAGCCAAACAAGTGTGCATGCTGGGAGTTGTAGTTTCACAGCAACTGCAATGTAGTGCAGCGTTCCCTATGCTGTAATACTGTCCTGTTGCCTTCATTCTCCAGGTTGGTACAGCGATACCACGTTTATATCGTTTTTCTCGTGTTTTAATACTACAGAAAATTATTTTTTTTTTTCCCATCAGCATATTCTGACCACATTACTTTTTTTTATAGTTATGTCTGTGGAGCTGTTTGGGGCAGATTTTTTGCAGGGCGATCTATATTTTTTTTAAATACTATTTTGAAATGTGTATGACTTTTTAATCACTTTTTATTCAATTTCTTTGGGTGAAGTGACCGAAAAATAGCAAATCAGTCATTTTGATTATTTTTTTTTTCCCCTGTTATGGCGTATAAATATTTTTATATTTTAATAGCACAGGCATTTTGGTACGAGGGAATGCCATTGATGTTTATATTTTATTGTTTAATTTTATTTATGGAGAAAGGGGATGATTTTGAATATCTGTATTATTTTTTTAAAGTCACCCTAGATTACTGTAATGAGCACTCATTAGATTGCCACCTGCAGGGCTGTGTATGAACTACGGCTCTAAAGGCCCTGGTTTCCTCAGAGAGACTATTGCTTTCAGAGCGAACCAACAGCTTCCCCAATCACTGCGCAGGGGCCATGTTCAAACCCCAGGTTTTTCAATCTGAACATTAAATGTCTGCGATCGGCGTTATCACTGAACTGACGTATTAGTTTCGGGTGTCTGCTGTTCAAAACAGCAGTAACCTGCGAGTGAATGCCATTTTTAAAGACCGGACTTCCACCGTACAGGTATGTTGGAGGTCCAGAAAAGGTTAATGGCGTTGCGCTAATATTTGTGTACATCCACGGGAGCAATTGGAGTCTCGTTCTCTGCTTTCTGCTGCAGATTGTCTTATAAAATATGGATCTTGTTCAAAGACTACAGCTATCAGGGCATGCTGGGAGTTGTAGTATTGCAACAGCTGGAGGGCCGCAGGTTGGACATCCCTGAATGACACTGTTATTCCACTCCTTTATTATTCCTTCCAGAAGTTATAAATGAATTGCTAGCAGTTTGCATTAAAGATGTTACTTGTGGGGGGGTCGCTGCACATTCTAACACTATATAATCAATGCTGCCCGTGGCAGACCGGGCAGAGACACGCCCCAACTGCTAATAATTCATTTATAACTTCTAGCAGGAATAATAAAGGAATGGCACACAGAGCCACAAGAATAGATGTTCCAGAATTGTTATTACATGGGGAATGCAAGTAGTTACTAAAACAGGCATGTCAGGAGCGGTGACAGGTCCTCTTTAATTACAACGTACCCTAAAGCACATGTGTCTAGCACAAGGCCCGTGGCCCGTCGGTGAGGCCCGTAATATGTGTCACTAGTTAGTGCCGCTCACTGCAATGGCAGAGCCCATACTTTTCTCCCACAGCCACATTCTAACGCTTGCGTTAGGACTTTCTGTGCGGGGCTCAAAGGCCTCTTTCACACGGGCGTCATTTTTTTTGCCCGGATAAGAGCCGGGTGCGTTGCGGGAAAATGCGCGATTTTCCCGTGCGAGTGCAAAACATTGTCATGCGTTGCACTCGCGTGAGAAAAATCGCGCATGTTTGGTACCCAAACCCGAACTTCTTCATAGAAGTTCGGGCTTGGGATTGATGTTCTGAAGATTGTATTATTTTCCCTTATAACATGGTTATAAGGGAAAATAATAGCATTCTGAATACAGAATGCATAGTAAACCAGCGCTAGAGGGGTTAAAAAATAATAATTTAACTCACCTTAGTCCACTTGATCGCGAAGCCCGGCATCTCCTTGTGTCTCCTCTGCGCTGAGCGGCTGAACAGGACCTGGGGTGAGCTTCTCCATTAAATACAGGTTAAGGACCTTCGATGACGTCACTCCGGTCATCACATGGTACGTCACATGATCTTTTACCATGGTGATTCACCATGGTAAAAGACCATGTGATGACCGGAGTGACGTCATCAAAGGTCCTTAAGCTCTATTTAATGGAGCAGCTCACCCCAGGTCCTGTTCAGCGCAGAGGAGACACAAGGAGATGCCAGCTTCGCGATCAAGTGGACTAAGGTGAGTTAAATTTTTTTAATTTTTTTTAACCCCTCTAGCGCTGGTTTACTATGCATTCTGTATTCAGAATGCTATTATTTCCCCTTATAACCATGTTATAAGGGAAAATAATAATGATCGGGTCTCCATCCCGATCATCTCCTAGCAACCGTGCGTGCAAATCGCACGGCATCCGTACTTGCTTGCGGATGCCATCCGATTTTCACACACCCCATTCATTTCTATGGGGCCTGCGTCACGTCGAAATCGGACAATATAGAGCATGCTGCGATTTCAACTGAACGCACAAGTGATGCGTTAAAAACAACGTTCATGTGCACAGCCCCATAGAAATGAATGGGTCAGGATTTAGTGCGGGTGCCATACGTTCGCCGCACGGATCGCACCCGCACGGAAAACTCGCCCGTGTGAAAGGGGCCAAAGCGTGCGCCGCCTACCCCATATTGCCACGCTGCTTGGTCCTCCTCCGGCTGGAAAAAGGAGGAGGAGGCAGCACCATCTCAGAACGTGACTAAAGTTAGTATGCTGCTTCTTCTTCTGTATATGTAGCATGCTGGTATAACATGGGCATCTCCTTATATGATTATATATGTACAGCTGGTATAAGTTATACATCTTCTTCTATATACAGGTGAAACTCGAAAAATTTGAATATCGTGCAAAGTTAATTTATTTCAGTAATGTAACTTAAAAGGTGAAACTAATATATGAGATAGACTCATTACATGCAAAGCAAGATATTTCAAGCATTTTTTAGTTATAATTTGGATGATTATGGCTTATAGCTTATAAAAACCCCAAAGTCACAATCTCAGGTCCCCTTTGCTCAGGCGGTATGGATTATTTAGGCCTCTTTCACACTTGCGTTGTCCGGATCCGGCGTGTACTCCACTTGCCGGAATTACACGCCGGATCCGGAAAAACGCAAGTGTACTGAAAGCATTTGAAGACGGATCCGTCTTCAAAATGCTTTCAGTGTTACTATGGCAGCCATGCGCCTGAGGCGCCCTGACGTCACTCTGGAGCGCCCCGGGAGCCGCACGGATGGTAAGTATGCTGCTCCCCCGCTACACTTTACCATGGCTGCCAGGACTTTAGCGTCCCGGCAGCCATGGTAACCACTCTAAAAAAGCTAAACGTCGTATCCGGCAATGCGCCGAAACGACGTTTAGCTTAAGGCCGGATCCGGATCAATGCCTTTCAATGGGCATTCATTCCGGATCCGGCCTTGCGGCAAGTCTTCAGTTTTTTGGGCCGGAGCAAAAAGCGCAGCATGCTGCGGTATTTTCTCCGGCCAAAAAACGTTCCGTTCCGGAACTGAAGACATCCTGATGCATCCTGAACGGCTCACTCCATTCAGAATGCATTAGGATAAAACTGATCAGGATTCTTCTGGCATAGAGCCCCGACGACGGAACTCTATGCCGAAAGAAAAGAACGCAGGTGTGAAAGAGCCCTTAGCTGACTAGAGTGTGACACTTTGAGCCTAGAATCTTGAACCTTTTCACAAAATTCTAATTTTAAGTTGCATTACTGAAATAAATGAACTTTTGGCTGATAATCTAATTTTTCGAGTTTCACCTGTAGTGATATAGAGCATGCTGGTATAACTTGGGCATCTCCTGTATATAATTATATATGTACAGCTGGTTTAAGTTATTTACATCATCTTGTATATAGTGATCTGGACCATGCTGGTATAACCTGGGCATCTCATGTATACTAATATATATGTACAGCTGGTATAAGTTATGAGCCTTCTTGTAAGGAAAAATGAGTTTCACACCCCTGCACGGGGCACACACGGTCATGTGAATGAGCCCTTATTCTGACACATGGCATACAGCTGTAAATTTACGGCCACTTTTTCCAACACGGTTGTGCATGTGAGCCAAAAAGTAGTGCAAGGGCTGATGAAACCTGCAGTAAATGGAGTGGTAAGTCATTTCTGCAAAAAAAAAATTGAATCCCAGTAAACGCTGTTAGGGCCATGACTGCACAAAGCGGATGACATGTTAAGAAATCTCATCCACAGATTTGCAATGCAAAGGGTGAAATATGCAGCGAATCCGCAGTGGAAATTCCACCCTGTGTGACCGTACCCCTAGGCCTGACCTGTCTGTGCTTCCGATGCTGCTCCGTTCCCGACCGCCTCAGCACTCGCAGCAGCTTGAATGGTATCTCACCGGTGTAACGTAGCGTTCAAGCCGCTGAGGTCTGTGATTGGCCGCAGTTGTCACCTAAGCCTTTTCCTGGTTCTGCAGGGACGGGAAGCAGCTGGGGACGGAGTGGCGGTAGGACAGCAGACAGTTCAGGGAACAGGGGAGAACCTCAGGAATCTTCAGCTCCAAGGCTGGAAAACCCCTTTAATTAGAGGCTGATCCACAACATAGTGGATATCTATTACATCAGGTCCGGTTGGGGTCCTTCTGCTGGGAACACCACGGGTTGCAAGAGCACAGGGTACTGGGACCCCAAAATCAATGGAGCGGCTGCTCAAGCATGTGCCGTATTACCTCATTCATTCTTTATGGCACAGTTGGTGACCGGCTAGTACAGCACCCGGCTACTTCCTACAGAGTGGGGAATCGAGCGGCACTGCGCATACCCCACCAGTCACTCCATTCATTTGGGGGGGAGGCGCTGTTCTCGTGGTAGGTGGGGTCCCAACAGACTTCCACCAGTTATCTTATATTCTGTGTATAGGGGATAACTTGATGTGACTCGATTGCCCCTTTAATGTCCCATACATGATACATGTTGGTGATCCCTTTAATCTGTATATAACATACAGTCTATGCCTGTTATTTCTGATTATGCTGATCTTGTTGATTTTGTCTATTGACAGAATTCAATATGGGAGACGTAGAGAAAGGAAGGAAGATTTTTGTTATGAAGTGTGCGCAGTGCCACACCATAAATAAGGATGGAAAACACAAGACGGGACCAAACTTATGGGGACTGTTTGGTCGTAAAACTGGCCAGGCTCCAGGGTTCTCTTACACAGAAGCAAACAAAAGCAAAGGTGAGATACAAATGGAAATACCTATTCACTGACTTGTAATTGCAGGAGATTTTAGATCAAAGGGAAATTAAAGGGCGACTGTACTTTCACACCATTTCACTTTATAGAAAATGGTGTCACTAGCAAATTTCTAAATCGCTTCATTTAAAAAATATGCTGCATCCACCTGGAATAAAGGTGTAAAGCTATGGCCGCTAAGGGTCAGAGGAACCGAAAAATGAAGAAAAAAGTGGTTCCTGTGCTTGAGTTGCCTGGGTCCCTTCTATAGGCGATATTTACATAGTCCCCGGCACCCGTGTCCCTCCGGATTCCTGCACGGTCACCACTGCATCTCCCCGTCAGATTGATCAAAATATCCGGCATCGTGGGGATCAGCCGATAGCAGGCCGCGATGGTAACCAGCCTCCCTAGTGTCACCTGCGGTGCTAGGGAGGCTGACGTCGTGGCCTGCTAGTGGTTGCTTCCCCTGTTGCCAAATGATTTGATCCGCCTGACTGTTAGATGCAGTGGTGGCCGTGCAGGGTTCTGGAGGGACGCGGGTGCCGGGGACTGGGTCAGTATTGTCTGTAGGAGGGACCCGGGCATTGTGGGGGGTATTTGTACTATTGGATAAGCCCTTTAAGGGTCAGTAAGTTTTCATAAAACCTTTTCATATGAAATGGTGGGGGTCTGAGCGCTGAGATCCCCACGGATCCTTAGAACGAGTAGAGAGAAGCGCCCACATATCGCTCTCGCTGCAGAGGACGGAATCGGTATCGGCTCCTAGACTTTGTCCTGCAGCAAGGAGAGTGAGCACGGTATGCAAGCCGCCTATCTATTCTTCTGTTCTTTTTGTGTTCTCACAGGCATTGTTTGGGGAGAAGAAACTCTTCTTGAATATCTGGCAAACCCAAAGAAGTTTATTCCAGGAACCAAGATGATTTTTATTGGTATCAAAAGCAAAACCGATCGCTTAGATCTTATTGCATATTTAAAGAAAGCGACGTCGGAGTGAGGAGTTTGGAGCAGTACACGCTCATGGATCCTGTCATTGTGAACGTTTACTACGTGTCTGAAGAATGATAATGAGGAGCAGAGACATAGCTGGGTCTTGGGCTCACACAGCGAGGTGGTGCCATGTTGGTCTCAAGTCTTTTCTTTTAGAGATGGAAGGAGACCACATTGTGTGCATCTAGGGTTAATGCTGTGTGACTTAAGGAATGTGTCATTGATAACATATTTATGGAACTGTGATTTTATGTCGGATTTATATGGTAGTATGACTACAAAGAAATCAGTTTTTATTGTGTGCTTTATTCATTCACCGTTCCTTATGCAGCAGAGAATCACTATTTAGTCCCTGCCCAGTATTTAGACCCTGTCCTGAAGATAGGCGATTACTAGCTGATTGGCAGGCGCCTGACACCCTGCACCTCTGCCAATTAGCTGTTTGGCAATAGCTCAAGTGCTGGAAGTAGTCGGCCCCGTCTGCTTAGTAGTGGACTGAGCTCGTCACTGCAGCACTTCAGTGTAAAGAACACAGAGGTCTTTGCTTCCAGCACTGGAGCTATGGTCAAACAGCTGATCTTCTGGGTGATGACCCCCGCTGACCAGCTAGCCATGACCTATCCTGAGGATAGGCCATCATTTAATAAAAGGTTGACGCCCCCTTTAAAAGGGGGTTGTTTGCCAATTGCTTATCATATTTGTTGGTTAGATAATAAAAAGTGAACAATGTTTGTCATTTACACGCTGTTAAAGGGGTTTTCCGAGATATTTTTACCAATGATCTATCCTCTGAATCCCAGCCGATCAGCTGTTGGAGAAGGCGCTGGTGCCGCGGCCTTCTCGCAACTTTTCCTAGGCTGTGCCATGTCGCGTTCAATCAGTCTCATGGCCTAGGCGCAGCTAAACTCATTGAAGTGAATGGGGCTGTGCAGCCATACGAAGCACAGCCGCTATCAAATGGACGACGCTGTGCTTGGTGAGCTGAGAGAAGGCCGCAGTGCTGCTGCAAGCGCCAGTGTCTTCTCAGACAGCTGATTGGTGGGGGTCTTGGGTATCGGACCCCCACCGATCAGATACTGATGACCTAGCCAGAGGATGGCACCATCTGCTGTAAAAAATGTATAGCATTGTACATGTCCGATTAAGGAGTCGGACGCTGCTGGACGCATACTTATTCCTGCAGCCAGGTCCTTGATGATGCTCAGTTCACCACAGAGCAGCTAGTAGAAGTAGTATCTGTCCTGGTTAGCAGGCAAGGACAAGAGCTTCTGCAGTAGCGGTATAGGTGAATAGACTTTCTGCAAGGGGAATAAGATAGGACTATATTGTCAGCTGCCAGAGGGGAAGGGGACTGATTCTGGCCGGAGCTCACCCCCCAGCAGGGCAGATAAGAGATATCACCAAGGGAGACACATGGAAGCAAAAAGAAAAATATGTTACTAGCAGTTTTAATATTTGCAGTACAGATTTTAAAGCAGCCATTAACAGTCTTTCAGGGCTATTGCTATGAGTTATGAATCATACATTTATTTAAATGATTGATTTATGGGATAAGAATGGTTTTACACTACATCTTATTTCAAAATAGTACATTTCTCTTTACATATTTTTGTAGTAAAAAAAAAAGTTACGGATAGATCTTATATACTGACCAGTAGGGATTTCTAAAAATGTCTCATACATTTCTCTATAGGGAAAAAAATATCTTAAAAAAAAAATTAATAAACAACCCCACAAAAAACTCTAAGGCCTCTTTCACACGGGCGTTAGTTTTTTTGCCCGGATAAGAGCCGGGTGCGTTGCGGGAAAATGCGCGATTTTCCCGCGTGAGTGCAAAACATTGTCATGCATTGCACTCGCGTGAGAAAAATCGCGCATGTTTGGTACCCAAACCCGAACTTCTTCACAGAAGTTCGGGCTTGGGATTGATGTTCTGAAGATTGTATTAT
This sequence comes from Bufo gargarizans, assembly GCF_014858855.1. Lineage (NCBI taxonomy): Eukaryota > Metazoa > Chordata > Amphibia > Anura > Bufonidae > Bufo > Bufo gargarizans. Next base: position 40,915,249 of record NC_058087.1, on the reverse strand, counting down.
TTTCCCTTATAACATGGTTATAAGGGAAAATAATAGCATTCTGAATACAGAATGCATAGTAAAACGGCGCTAGAGGGGTTAAAAAAATAATAATTTAACTCACCTTAGTCCACTTGATCGCGAAGCCGGCATCTCCTTGTGTCTCCTCTGCGCTGAACAGGACCTGGGGTGAGCTGCTCCATTAAATACCGGTTAAGGACCTTCGATGACGTCACTCTGGTCATCACATGGTACGTCACATGATCTTTTACCATGGTGATTCACCATGGTAAAAGACCATGTGATGACCGGAGTCACGTCATCAAAGGTCCTTAATCTCTATTTAATGCAGCAGCTCACCCCAGGTCCTGTTCAGCGCAGAGGAGACACAAGGAGATGCCGGCTTCGCGATCAAGTGGACTAAGGTGAGTTAAATTATTATTTTTTTAACCCCTCTAGCGCCGTTTTACTATGCATTCTGTATTCAGAATGCTATTATTTTCCCTTATAACCATGTTATAAGGGAAAATAATAATGATCGGGTCTCCATCCCGATCGTCTCCTAGCAACTGTGCGTGAAAATCGCACCGCATCAGCACTTGCTTGCGGATGCTATGCGATTTTCACGCTTCCCATTCACTTCTATGGGGCCTGCGTCGCGTGAAAATCGGACAATATAGAGCATGCTGCGATTTTCACTCAACGCACAAGTGATGCGTGAAAATCACCGCTCATGTGCACAGCCCCATAGAAATGAATGGGTCAGGATTCAGTGCGGGTGCAATACGTTCACCGCATGCATCGCACCTGCACGGAAAACTCGCCCGTGTGAAAGGGGCCTAAAACACATGAATTTTCTAGCTTTCAAGAAAAAAATGTAGTGTGGCAGCACCTTAAAGGGGCTCTGCAGTTTGATACTAGTTGTGACGTCACTGGGCCTGCGGTAAACAGCGAGAAGGCCGCGGCGCTATTGCCAGCAATGCTGTCTTCTCAAACAGCTGATTGGCAGGGGTCCCGGGTGTTGGACCCCCGCCGATCAGATGCTGATGATCTATCCAGAAGATGGATCATCAGTTTAAAAAAACTGCAGAACCCCTTTAAGGTGGCCTTCACATCACTGTTACTTTTTCCTTTCTTTTGATCTGTCAGATTTCTTTTGAGCCATTTCTGTCAGAGATCCGTTATTTCAGATGGAAAAAAAAGTCCTGCATTCAGGATCTGTTTGTTTTGTTTTATTTTTATTTATATACAGGATCTGTTCTTTTTCTTTATTTTTCTGTTGTTCTAACAGATCAAAAGAAGAGAAACATTGCTTTGTTTTGAACTCCCCCAACTTGTTTAAAGGGGTTGTTTGGTTTCAGAGCTGAACCCAGACATATCCCCTTCTTCCCCCAGAGCCTCTGATGCTCTCCCTTGCCCTGCGCTGAATCGTGCAGGGAAAGGGCTTTTTTTTTTTTTTTTTAGCAGATCAGGTGACGTACCAGGTCTCACCATGGGAATCCTATGCGGAGGCTCCCACCTAGCAGTGTTCCTGGTGACGTCACCGGCACTAATGGGCGAGCTTTAGCGCTGCCCTAGCCTGTAAAAATATAAACAAAACAGCCCTTTTACTGCTCAATGCAGGGCAAGGGAGAGCATCAAATTATGAAATGCTCCACTCAAAGGGGCTCCCTGGGTGAGGAAGGGGATATGTCTGGGTTCAGCTCTGTGTCCCATCCTGCTATGGATGCGGACCCATTGACTTGAATCTGCAAGATACATGTCCTAACTTTTGCAGTATGGAGGCATAAATTGGAAGCCCACGGAAACACTACGAAGCGTTTCTGTGGGCTTTCAGGTTCGTGCCTCTGCACTGCAAAAAGTAAGACATGCCCTATCTTTTGCTGTATCTTGTGGATCGTAGACCCATTCAAGTCAATGGGTCTGCATCTGCAGCACGGAGTGCACACGGCCAGTACCCTCGCTTGCAGACTGCTTTTTGGAGTCAATAAGGCAGAGCTGCAGTACCCCACACAACCTGTGGACAGGTGTGCTGTTTTCGGAAGAAAGCAGCCATGTTTTTCCAAACCTGGACGACTTCTTTAATAAGTTTAAAACCTCAAAATTGTGCCATTAAAAAAATGCAACTCCTCCTGCAAAAATAAATAAATACAACAATGTCAACAACAAAAACAATAAAAAGTGATCGCTTTCTGAATGCAACAATAAAAACATAAAAAAAAAATCCTGCATCCTTAAAGGGGTTGTCTCACTTTAGCAAATAGCATTTATCATGTAGAGAAAGTTAATACAAGGCACTTACTAATGTATTGTGATTATCCATATTCCTTTACTGCTTCACTACACATTATACCCTGCTTGTTTCCATGGTTACAACCACCCTGCAACCCAGCAGCGGCGGCCTATGTGTACTCCTGCGGTCTGGGCCACCAGGGAAGCTGGCACTTTTGTCAATAGTGTGCAAGCACGACCACCACTGATGGATTGCAGGGTGGTCGCAACCATGAAAACAAGCAGTGTATAACGTGAAGGAAATATGAATCCAGCCAGCAATGGAGGCAATATGGACAATACATACATTAGTAAGTGTCCTGTATTAATTTTCTCTACATCATAAATGCCATTTGCTGAAGTGACACAACCCCTTTAAGGCCAAAATAAGCCATGCCCTTAAGGGGTTATGTAATAAACAAACCTGCCCCCTCCGTCACTACTATAAGAAAGTGCTGAATTATTGAATGGTAATTAGGAAGAGCGGGCTGGTAATGGGGCAGGTGGGTGCAGTTCACTTGAAATGCAATAAACAGGCAATGTTAGATTTGTCACTGGTCTCATTACTAGGGGTAGCGTCTGAAATATTTATTATTATCCTGGACCTAGTAATATAAATGTCACAGGGACTAATGGTATTGTAATAAACCCCACCAGGCTCTGTAGGTTGTGCAAAATAACTACAACATTTTAACTTGGAAACCGCTGCATTATTATTTGCTGAACTGTGTCCTTTATTGCAAAACCTGAATGTATAGTATTGATCAGCGAGACCAAACGCCTAGAATATCGATTGTCCGAGTAAATATTTAAAGGGATATTCCCACCTGTCCACACTATATGACTGATAGGTAAAAGGCCCACTTCTGGACCTGCACCTCTCTCCTTAAGGCTTATTGCTCACGAACGGGTGCGCCCCGTGGCCGTATGGCGGACCCGCAATACACGGGCACCGTTCCGTGTGCATTCCGCATCATGGATGCAGACCCATTCACTTCAATGGGTCCGCAAATCCGGAGATGCGGAACGGAACCCTACAAAAGCACTACGGAGTGCTTCCATGGGGTTCTGTTCCGCAAAAAGATAGGACATGTTCTATCTTTTTGCGGAACGGCCGGATCGCGGAACCATTAAAGTGAATGGGTCCACGATTCGCTGCGGCGGCCCCACGGTGGGTGTTCGAGCATTGCGGCCTGCAGCACAGCCACGGGGCGCACACCTTCTTGTGCAAGAGGCCTAAAGGAGTTGTCTCACGTCAGCAAATGGCATTATCATGAAAGTTTATATAAAGCATTTACTAATGTATTGTGATTGTCCATATTGCCTCCTTTGCTGGCTGGATTCATTACTCACTGCTCGTATCCAGGGGTTACGAGCATACCCTGCAATCTAGCAGTGGTGGCCATGCTTGGAGACTAAAAAGATTCATTGAGTGGCTTAATATGCACCTTGTCTTGGCAAGCAGAAGCCTGTCCATATTGCCTCCTTTGCTGGCTGGATTTGTTTTCCCATCACATTATACACTGCTCATTTCCACGTTTGCTACCACCCTGCAATCCATCAGCGGTGGTGGTCGTGCTTGCACACTATAGGAAAATGCATTGGCCTATGCACACTCCCACAGTCCTGGCCAACAGAGAGGCCGAAGCTTTTCCTATAGTGTGCAACCATGACCACTGTTGCTGAACTGCAGGGTGGTCGTACCCGTGGAAACAAGCAGTGTATAATGTAATGGGAAAATGAATCAAGCCAGCAAAGGAGGCAATATGGAGAATCACAATACATTAGTAAGTGCTTTGTATTTACTTTGTCCACATAATGAATGCCATTTGCTGAAGTGACATAACCCTTTAATGTGGGTTTCTGACCCCGTCCTACCAGGTGAGCGGGCCACTGACCACCACATCATAAGTGCTGAATGGGAGGGCATGACACACGTGCACATCTCTCTTCATTCATGTTTGCTCAACTGTTTCCGTAACTCCTTTAGAAGTGAATGGAGAGTGGTGTGCATGGCCATCTCTGTAGCTACATTTATGAACCTTTTTACACTAGTTTTTGGCATAAATACCATGTGGTCCGTGGGTCATCCACATTTTTTGCAGACCTATTGACTTCAATTTTTTTTTGGCGGAACAAACATCCAGATGCGGAAAGCATGCGGATGATCCGTGTGCTTTCTGCATCCCACGTCTGTTTCACAAGAAGATAGCACATGTCCAACCCATTGAAGTAAAAAAATGTGGATGCAGCACGGACGGTATCCGTAATTTGTGGACGGCAAAAGGTGTATTTTGAATGGCGAAAAAATATTCACATCAATTCAATGTACACAAATCTTAACTTTATGTCATTAAACTCTATTAAAGGGGTTCTGCACTTTGTTTTTTTTTAAATCAGATCATTTTTTATTGAACATTTTACAGTGTAACTACACGTTTCATCACAGTACGTACAAGGATGACATAGAGACATATTGTCCACATGGCTAATAACAAACAGGACACCAGACTATGTGTAGTAATCAAGTTTCAATCCAACCCCCCCCCCACCCCTCCCATCCCACCCCACCCTAACCTGCAAAATACAAAAGGCACATTGTTAAACAGTTCTATTCAGACGCCGAAACGACAGCCATGGCTCCCACAATTTTTCAAATTTCGCTGGGCATCCACGCTTCTGGTATACCATCCGTTCATAACTCAGCATCACGTCAACCGCACTTAAAAATTCGCCTAGAATTGGCGGTGCTGTCTGTATCCAATGTAGGGCAATTAATTTTCTAGCAACATACAACACTCTACCTATAGCTACTTTATGCACCTGACCGGTGGCCAATTCAGAGACATACCCCAACACACACACCTTCGGGTCAGAGGGAATTCGAACTTTGTAAACGTCCTGTGTTGTCTGACGTACCATCTCCCAGTACCTCCCCAACCTCTCGCACGTCCACATCATATGCATCAAATCTGCAGACACTACAGAGCATCTTGGACACTCATCCGTGGGTCTAAACCCTATACGGAACAAAAAAACCGGTGTTTTGTAGACTCTATGGACAATAAACAGCTGCGAGAGTTTACGCCCTTCACTCAAGGAAGAGAGAGGTATCGCCTCTAGTATGTCAGACCACTGGTCGTCAGTTAATCCGCCAACATCTTTCTCCCATTTACTTTTAGCCGCAAGCGGGTGTGACAATAGAAACTTATCAAGCAGCATCTTGTATATACAGGAAATCATACCTCTCCTCGCCCCCCCTGGACAGAATCTGGTGCAATGCAGCATCTCTCCCCGCCACCACAGTTACACCTTTAAATGTGGAGTTGTATGCATGTCTCACCTGAAGGTACTTATAAAAGTGAGTTCTAGGCAGTTCATACTTCTCCTGAAATCTGGCAAATGACATGAACTTCTTTTCCTCTAAAAGATGTCCCAGCCTCAGAATACCCTTCCTTTTCCATGCCCCAAACTCAGACAGGGAGAGGAATTCCGGCAGCACGGGATTATCCCACAGTGGAGTGTATTCCGTATTGCCGAAAACCCCCCTCAGGAGCTTGACCTTACTCCACACGGACTGCATCAAGTGTCCCAAATCACCCAACGGACCACTCCTCCCAGCCCCCCCAGTCTCAAGGAGTAGCAGTAAGTCACTAGAGGACAAGCAATGCTGAAACAACTGACACGACATCTCACTCAACTCCAATTCCATCCACCCCTTAAAATGTTGGCACTGTGCCGCCAGGAAGTACACCCAGGGGTTTGGCACTGCAAGGCCCCCTTCCGTTTTAGGATATTGCAACGTTTCCAGCTTAATTCTCGGTTGCCCCTTCCGCCATATGAGCCCCCTGAAAATAGCATTGATTGGGACAAATTTGGACTTTGACAGCCAGACCGGGGAGTTATGTAGAACATAGAGTAGCTGGGGCATCAACACCATTTTAATGAGATTAGCTCTTCCCGCCACTGACAGAAATAATTTACACCATGCCTTAGTTTTGTTACGAAATTTAATAACCAGCGGGTCAAAATTAAGGCGCCCAAAATCTCGGATTCTCGGGGATATATGGATACCCAAGTACTTAAAGGTCGCTACACATGGAATACTTCTGTCTCGCACTGTCTGTGATTGCACCTGCCCGTCAAGCAGCATAATCGCCGACTTACTCCAGTTGATAGACAGACCCGACAGGTCCCTGAAGCAATCAATGATTTTCATAGCCGCTTCCAACGATGGACCAGTATCCCCCAGAAAGAGCAAAGTGTCGTCTGCATACATCGCCACTTTATTATTAACTGTCCCATATTTGAACCCCCGAATGTCCGTTGATTTCCGAATCGCTGCGGCTAATGGCTCAATCGCAACTGCAAATAGCAGAGGCGACAACGGGCACCCCTGTCTAGTACCCCGGCCCAGGCAGAACTTGGGGGACACCCCTCCATTCGCCCTGACACACGCTTTGGGTTTAGAGTATAGCACCCGGACCCAGGAAATATACTCATCTCCAAATCCCATATACGCCATAACTCTCCACAGGAATCGCCACTCAATGCTGTCAAAGGCCTTGGCCGCATCTAAAGAAAGGATGGCTCTATCTCCAACATTATCAGCTGGAAGTTGAATACTGGCAAACACTCTTCTAATATTAATTGACGTTGACTTCTGAGGCATAAAGCCAGTCTGGTCAGAATGTATGATAGACAAAATCACTTTAGACAGACGCATGGCCAAGACCTTTGCAAGCAACTTAACATCAGCGGAGAGCAACGATATCGGTCTATATGAGTCAGGGAGAGAGTGATCCTTGTCCGGCTTAGGAATGACTACTATTACCGCCTCCTGCATGGTCTGAGGCAACTCCCCCCTCTCCTTGGAATAATTGAATACCTTCAGAAGTTCCGGGAGCAGCACTTCCGCAAAGGACTTATATACTTCCGCCGGAAGCCCATCCAAACCCGGAGCCTTGTCATTAGCCATAGCAGCTAATGCCGCCCTCAATTCTTCCAACTCAATCGGCTCCTCTAATCGCATCCTGTCTTCCCTGGAAAGCTTAGGGAGACTTAATGTAGCTAAAAAGGCGTCAATATCCTCATCCGAGCATGTCACCCTAGAAGTATACAGAGAGGAATAAAAATCGTTCAGTATATTCAAAATGGTATCCGTATCACGCCTGAGGACGCCACCAGCATCCAACAGGCCAGATATACATTGTGACCCTTGCTGCGCTTTTGCGATAACCGAGAGCATATGGCCTACACTCTCACCTTCAGTAAAAAATTGCTGCTTGTAAAACAGCCGTTTCCTCTCTGCTACCTCCAAAAGGTGACACCTCAACTCCTCCTGCCTAGCCTTCAAGGCATTACTTGTCACGATAGAAGGATCTAACACAAAAGCTTCCTCCGCTATCTTCACATTATCCTGTTTCTGCCGATCAAGCTCTCTAGATTTAGATTTAATCCGACTGATTGATTTAATAAAGGATCCTCTGAGGAAGGCCTTCATTGCATCCCAGACGACTGACGGAGACGCAGTCCCTTAATTTATACCAAAATATTCCCTAAGGGATTGAAGCATAGCAGACGGCTCACCCATCAGTTTTAACCAAAAGGCATTCAATCGCCAGCATCTAACCCCCGGCCTGGCTGTCACAGAGATGTCAAGCTCGATGCTAAATAAGGAGTGGTCAGATAGGGCCCTAGAAAGATACTCTGAGTTCTGTACATACGGGAACATATGAGCATTTACCAGACCCAGATCTATACGCGACAGGGAGCCATAAGTCGAGGAGCAACACGAGTATTTCCTGTCCAGGGGGTGGGTCTCTCTCCATACATCCATCAGACCTAGTTCCCTCAGTATTCTTGCCAACAAGGTTTCACCCGTATTTCTATCACTAGGTGTGATCTGGCATCTATCAAGCGAGCTATCAAGTACACTATTAAAATCTCCCACTATCAACATTGGCAGTTCAGAAAATTCTGCCACAAACTCCATAAGTTTCCTTAAAGGCACCGAGGAAAACGGTGGGGGTATATAGATTGTCGCTAACACCATTCTTATCCCTTGGACCACACAATGCATTCCTATAAACCTTCCCTCTTCATCCACACATTCCCTGAGACATTCAAATATGATATTCTTATGAACTAGGATACTAACCCCCCTGGAATGCGAGGAGAAGACGGAATGCACAGAATAACCCAGCCACGGCTTTTGCATGACATGCATAGATTGTTTGGTCACATGCGTTTCTTGCAAGCATATTATTGCCGTCTGATATCTAGATAGGTACCGGAACAGACCGTGTCTCTTTGTAGCATCCGCCATTCCCCTCACATTCCAGCTAAGTATTCTCGTAACAGGTCCCATAAGAATGTATACAGATATAAAAGTACATTTGAGAGCTACACCTTTCCAACCTCCAACAGCTGCAGGAAAAAACACCGTTAATCATCAGATTACAGACTCCCATCTCTTCCCTATTTTCCCCCCTGACAGAACATACAAGGACTGTACGTTTCAGCATTCTAGAACTGCCAACAATAGCACCTTTGACAGTATTAACCCCCGCTAATCCCTTCCCCCCTCCCTCCCCCCACCCAACCATCCCTCCCCAGACAATAAACATATGCAGCATAAGTAGATTCAGTAATGAACTCGGGGCCAACATTGTGAACCTGGCCCAACAGCGCCTGAAGCAGCACAGCATCCAGCACGATACCGTACACAGGCACATTAGGAAGGTGGGGAGCAACCTCGGGCGTATGCTCTACCCACAAGATGTCTCCAGCAACCGGCTAAAGACAAACGAAAATGACCACAATGGTGGGTGGACAGTCCCAGGGACTTCAAAACTTCAACCAGGAGCAGGAATGTCCAACAGTCTCAGGTGTCTGTTGAAGGGATCCGAAGGCGACGCTCATTTTGATCCAGCCACTTGACCGCAGCATCCGAGTCCTCAAAGAACACCGCGGATCCAAACGCCACCACCCTGAGCCTGGCCGGGAACATCATGGAGTACTGTACTTGCAAATCTCTCAGCCTCCGTTTAATCTCCACAAAGCGAGCTCTCTTTTTCTGTACATCCAATGAATAGTCAGGGAACAGAGACACCTGAACTCCATTGATTTTTAAATCAGGATGAGACCTTGCAGCCCTCAGTATAGTGTCTCTGTCTCGATAGTGCAGGATCTTAGCCAGTATTGGGCGCGGCGGACGTCCTGGCGGTAAAGGCCTGGTGGGGACCCTATGCGCTCGTTCAACAGCGTAAAGTGCAGAGAGACCTCTATCACGGAATTTTTCCGCGAACCATTTCTCAATAAATTCAGTGGCCTCTGGGCCCTCAGACTTCTCAGGGATGCCCACCAGCCTTATATTATTGCGGCGACAGCGGTTTTCGAGGTCGTCGGTTTTAGCGTAGAGCGCCGCTATATCCTTTGACGCAGCCCGGCTCTCCCTTTGTAGGGTAACAGCCCCATCTTCCAGATCCGAGACCCTCCTCTCCACTTCTGAGGTGCGTTCAGCCACCTTATGCAGGTCATGACGGATAATGGACATGTCCGCTTTTAGACTTCCAATATTAATATTCATATTCTGGAGGGTGGCGTTGCAGCTAGCAATAGCTGCCATCACATCTTTCAAAGTAGGTTCAGGAGCATTGATTACTGGCAGACACTTTTCAGTGCTGCACAGGCTAGCACTCGCCCCCTCCCCATGCTGCACTGGGGATTGCTGACCATCTTTACAGGGGCCATCCTGCTCCCCTGAGCCTTCCTCCACTTGTGACAGGGTGCCCTCTCCTTCTCCCCATACATGGCTGGGGAACTGGTGTGACTTGTGAGCGAAGCGCTCCAGCCGCGCTGCCGCTCCCTGACTCACCGCCGCCCCCAGGTCAGGCCACTCTTCCTCCTCGGCGCCATCTTGGGATCGTGCCTCTCTGTCCTGTCGGCTCGGCGTTTTGCCTCTCTTTGCAGGCATGATGGAATCTCTCCACACCGGACCGCTTCCTGGGTATGTCCTCCGCTCCTCTGGATGTTTGACAGGTATTTCGCCACCGTTATAGCAATTGTAGACAGGATGCTTGCCGGAGCTAGTGCGGCGTGCGTCCTACTCCATGCGCCGCTAGGCTCCGCCCCCCTGCACTTTGTTTTAACTGATGATCTATCCTCTGGATAGATCATCCGCTTCTGATCGGCGGGGGTCCGACAACCGGAACCCCCGCTGATCAGCTGTTTGAGAAGGCAGCGGCGCTCCAGCAGCACCGCAGCCTTCTCACTGTTTAGCCGCGCCTGCGCTATTTGATACTAGTTGTGACGTCACTGGGCCAGCGGTAAACAGTGAGAAGGCTGCGGTGCTGCTGGAGCGCCGCTGCCTTCTCAAACAGCTGATCAGCGGGGGTCCCAGGTGTCGGACCCCCGCCGATCAGAAGCTGATGATCTATCTAGAGGATAGTGCAGAACCCCTTTAATCCTATTTCTGATTAACCAGTGGCATCTGCAATCCCTGCCAGGTACTGTGCAGAGGATCACACCAAAGCCAGGACTGGATAAAAAGAGCTTTCTTACACAGTGTGCGCTTTTATAAATTCATCTATTTGTTTCGGTTTTATGCCATGCAAGAATAATGCTGTCTTAACCCCTTAAGGACCAGCCTAATTTGGGCCACCAGGACCAAGCTATTTTTTTTATTTTTTCATGAACACTTTATTTGTTTATTACATTTTACTGAACTTATTTTAACTTTTGTTTGACTCCCTATGGGGCTAGAAGCTACTTAGTAATCCATAGCATCATAGTGGTCAGTTTAAGGGCTCATGCACACAAACGTATTTTATTTCCGTGTCTGTTATGGTTTTTTTGCGGACCGTATGCGGAACCACTCATTTCAATGGGTCAGCAAAAAAAAAAGGGAAATTTCTCTGTGTGCATTTTGTTTCCGTATTTTCATTCTGCAAAAAAATAGAACATGTCCTATTGTCCGCATTACAGACAAGGATAGTACTGTTCTATTAGGGGCCAGCTGCTCCATTCTGCAAAATACGGAATACACACAACGTCATCCGTATTTTTTGCAGACTGCAAAATAAATACGGTCGTGTGCATGAGCCCTAACTCTAACAGGCAAACTATAAGATTGTGCCTCTGGCATGGCCCAATAGGCAAATTTAGGGCCATAGTCAGTATAAACCTACACTGCTCTCTCCATGCCATTGTGTCCATACCTGCAGCAGAGAGTGTAATGGGGGATAGAGAGTTAGCCCTGGCACCACTATCCCTGGGTGAACCAGCAGACCCCTTTTTATATTTTAATAGGAAGAGATGCTACAAAAAGCAATTAAAAGTTTTCCTAAGGAGAGGTCATCAACATCTGATTGGTGGGGGGGGATCATATCTAGCACACACCCGTCGCCGATGCCGCCTCCTCACTACTAACCAAGCACAGCGCTGTGCGTTATATTGTGGCTGCGCTTGGTATTGCAGCCCAGGCCCATTCACTGCAATGGGACTGAGCTAGGCCTAGGCCATACGACCAATAAACGTCCACACCATGGTCTCTTCAAACAGCTGATTTGGGGGGGGTCTTGTGCTGATTCAGATATTGATGACTAGTCTTGAGGAATCCTGGAAACCCCCTTTATGATTTTCAATTATTTCCAATGTGGTACTTTATAAAGTAATGGCACATGAATATAATAAAATACGCAGATGCAGATTTAGCTCCTTCAAATATGCATACTTGGATCTCTTGCAACGCACACCAAGAATGGCCTTGCTGAAATCCAGAGTCTATGAGATGGCCCCAAATTTTCGTACAGATCCCAGATCAGCCCGCATATTTACACAGACCCTAAATTCATTCAGACCACAGAATCAGGCCCCAAATTTATACAGACCCCAATTTCGTAAAGATTCCAGATCAGCCGCCAAATTTATACAGACTGAAGGATCAGACCTCATATTTATACAGACCCAAATTTCGTAAAAGAATCCAGATCAGCCTCCAAATTCATGAACTATGTCCTGAAGCTGTGTGCTGTCAGGACACAACACAGAGGTCCCTGAGTAGAGGAGCAGTGAGTAATACCTGTGCTAGAAGCACCATACTCGCCACTCCCTGGACCTTTTGTACTAATGAATGTTACAATTAGAAGTTTAAAAAAAAAAACTTCACTAAAATAAATTTCCATTTTCCTCTAAAGCATTTTTTTTCCCGAGCTGAGCAAGTACCATTTTGCAATCCTCTCATCATAAGGTCTCATTCACACGACCATAGTGTTTTGCGGACCACAAATGGCCGGCACTATGATAGAAAATGCCTATTGTCTGCAATTGCAGACAAGAATAGGACTTGCTCTGTCTTTTTTTTTTTTTTTTATTGCTGGGCCACGGAACGGAACAACGGATGCGGACCCATTCATACACTCATGTGAATGAGCCCTAAGAGAGACCTTACATTCTATTTAATAATTGGGTCGCCCGTCTCTGAACCGTTTCTAGCTCTCTCATATCATTTATAGCATGTGGAGCCCAAAACTGAATCCCATACACACAATGTGGCCTAGTGGTAGATGATAAGCACTGCATACTGGGAGCAGTCCTGCTGTTTTGGAGATGCTTTGAGCCAGCCGTCTAGCTATCACAATTTAGACCCCGTCAAATTCGCTCAGTCATGTCCCATTTTTCCTACTTCCAACACATCAACTTCAAGAACTCACTGTTCACTTACTGCCTATATGACAGGCGCCATTATAACAATGTAATGTATGATATACACTTCAGCTGTCAGTGGATTTAATGCTATGACTATATATATCTATTACCTATCCCTCTATTATCTATCTATCTATCTATTGTAGGAAGGTACAAGGGGTCGTCATTGATGGTAGGTATGTGTCCAGTGGTGTATCTTGGTTTTGTGCTGCCCTAGGCGAGACTAAACTCGGGCACCCCCCTAATATAAATTTGATCCACCCCTTCCTGTCACGGCCAAACCCCTTCCTCTGTAAACCCCACCCCTTCCTCTTTAGGCTCCACCCTTTCCTGTTTTGCATAATAATATTCAAAAATGTATCGCGATAACTATATATTATATATATATATATATATATAATACAACAGATGATGCAGCAGCACAGTCAGACGTTGTGCGCTGGGTGCAATATTCCTCAGAGAGGCTGGCTTGTCCTCCAACATGTATATTCACCAAATGAAGAGGCAGCACTTCCAGTCATGGGTGATAGGGTGACGACCCCAAACTTTATTCCCAGCAACGTTTCGGCCTTCTCTCTGAGGCCTTTGTCAAGCTACAACAATGCTAAAATGTGGGCTCTATATACCCACAATTCATTACAAAATCAGTGCAATTAATGAAAACCAGTGTAGACAATTAAGTCACATGACCATCCAACACTATATTGTCACATGACTATACAAGTGCAAATCTTATTTATATCACATAATAAAACCATCGTACAGCGTATTTCACATAATAATCAAAGTGGGTCATACATCATATGTGTCGCATATCATAAATGCGATGTACAGACATCAATACTCAAAATATTACATCCAGTGTTCACTATCTCCTAGGTGGTCACAAGTGTACTAACCATAAAGAGTTAAAATCATTATACAGCTGTATCTTATTATTAAAATCGGTGAGACCAACCGTCATGGCGTAGCCCAGTGTGCCTGCTTCAGCGTCTCCCCGTCTGTCAGGCGCATGCGCCGCGACAGACGGGGAGACGCTGAAGCAGGCACACTGGGCTACGCCATGACGATTTGGGGAGGGTGACGCATGACGCTCGTCGCGGCGCATGCGCCTGACAGACGGGGAGACGCTGAAGCAGGCACACTGGGCTACGCCATGACGATTTGGGGAGGGTGACGCATGACGCTCGTCGCGGCGCATGCGCCTGACAGACGGGGAGACGCTGAAGCAGGCACACTGGGCTACGCCATGACGGTTGGTCTCACCGATTTTAATAATAAGATACAGCTGTATAATGATTTTAACTCTTTATGGTTAGTACACTTGTGACCACCTAGGAGATAGTGAACACTGGATGTAATATTTTGAGTATTGATGTCTGTACATCGCATTTATGATATGCGACACATATGATGTATGACCCACTTTGATTATTATGTGAAATACGCTGTACGATGGTTTTATTATGTGATATAAATAAGATTTGCACTTGTATAGTCATGTGACAATATAGTGTTGGATGGTCATGTGACTTAATTGTCTACACTGGTTTTCATTAATTGCACTGATTTTGTAATGAATTGTGGGTATATAGAGCCCACATTTTAGCATTGTTGTAGCTTGACAAAGGCCTCAGAGAGAAGGCCGAAACGTTGCTGGGAATAAAGTTTGGGGTCGTCACCCTATCACCCATGACTGGAAGTGCTGCCTCTTCATTTGGTGAATATATATATATATATATCTCACAATAAATACCTGTTTAAAAGAAAAAAACACAAGGGGACGTTATACTGTATGGGGGCAGCCTCAAGGAGACGTTATACTGTATGGGGGCAGCCTCAAGGAGACGTTATACTGTATGGGGGCAGCCTCAACGAGACGTTATACTGTATGGGGGCAGCCTCAAGGAGGTGTTATACTGTATTGGGGCAGCCTCAACGAGACGTTATACTGTATGGGGGCAGCCTCAAGGACACGATATACTGTATGGGGGCGGGGGCAGCCACAAGGAGACATTATACATACTGTATGGGGGGCAGACATAAGGAGACGTTATACTTTATGGGGGCGGGGCCAGGGCAGCCACAAGGAGACACTAAACTGTATGGGGGCTGCCACAAGCAAATAGTGCACTCTGCACTGTGTCATAAATAAAGGTGGTATGTATGTCAGACTGACTATGGTGGCCCTGGCCTCTCCTTGAGGCTGCCCCAGTCTGTATGGGGCAGCCTCAAGGAGAGGCCAGGGCCACCATATTCAGTCTGACATCATACCACCTTTATTTATGTCTCACTCTCACTGTGCACGATTTGCTTTTTAACTCACTCACTCCTGTTTGTTCCTCTGTCTGGACATTCCTCGCAGGGTAGGCCGGGAGTCAGGCAAAGTGGCCAACTTTGTTCTATGAGTCTGACGGATGTGTGAGGAGGGAGCCGGACTTTTCCCGGCTGGCTGTGGCTGCCGCTTGTGTTGTGAATATTCTGACCCACTGCGCATGCGCAAAAAAGACAACTCGGCGCATGCGCAGTGGGCCGGAATATTCTGCTACGGGGGAATCCTCCTTGCCTGCGCCGACAAACCCCCAGCAGAGCCAGTCAGGAGCGGAGGGGAGAGACGCACCTCCCACGTCACTACTGGAAGTGACGTGGGTAGCAAGGCCGGGTAGGTAAAAATTCAGGAAACACCTGGGGGCGGGAGGAGGAGGAGGGAGGAGGAGGGAGTAAGTAAGTCACTCCTTCACTATGCGGCGCCGGCGATGCTGCCGCTCGCAGCAGCATAGTGAAGGATTGGATCGGATCGATGTGTACGTTAACTAACTAGGCAAACAAGGCATTTTGCCGCCCCATTGGCAAGTGCCGCCCCAGGCAAATGCCTTGTTTGCCTCGCGATAGATACGCCCCTGTATGTGTCACTGAGGTTCCTGGCCTTACATCAAACCAGCGAGATTACAACCCGTGTCTCTTGACGAAATGGAAGCTGTCGTGAAAGCCCTCGTGGAGGCTAACTTGCAACAGCGGGAGGCTAATAAGCAGCAGCAGGAAACCAACCAGATGCTATTGCAACATGTGATGGCTTTACAAGCGGCAGGAGCATCCCAGAGCGTCCACGATGCCCGAAAAGCGGTCCATGTGGCGATCCCTAAGACCTGCATGTCATCCCCTGAAACTGCCGAGTACACGGCAAAACATGTAGGGATGCAGGATTAATAGTTTTAGTTCAGGGACAGTCAGGAAGGGACCCACTGGTGGGAAATTGTAATCAGACAGTGCAAGATTAAGTGTTCTCCTGTGAACGTTTATGACACAAAGGGTGGTTTTTCCCCCTGTTAAGTCTAATACAGAGACGTACAATCTAATAAGTACAAGTTTAATCCCGAATCCTGACCTCCCTGAGGAATTTTAAATTGTGAGTTCCCGAGTGATAAGTGTGTTATAAAAAGTTTGAATAATAAAGATGTTATTTTAGGTCTACTAATCAGAGAGGATGCAATAGCTACGCCTAGGTCCAACGGACCAATTAACCAGTTTGTATTAATAAATATAGCGTTTAAACCTCCTGAGGGGTCATTTGTTTGTTGTTTAAAATAAATAAAAGCGATCCCTAAGATGACCCCCCTCAGAGGATGTTGATACCTATCTGGCCGTATTTAAAAAGGTGGCCGTGAGAAACTACCCCGAGACCAGTTGTCACCGCCAGTTCTGTGAGAAGGTCTGACAGACGTCCTTCTCTACCTCTTGCATGATGTTCTTTGTTTTGGTTTTACTTTCTCATCTCATTTCCTTCTCCCAGGTGTCACCTATTTAGACTAATCCTCTTTCCTTTATATTCCCTCCCATACTGCCTCACTTTGAGGTTTATACTACTTCCTTGATTGAAGTGTTCACTGTTGGAGGCTTCTGCTGCTGCTTGTTCAGATAAGTCCTTTCATGTATTGTGTTTCCTTGCTGGCTTGATTCTAGGTAACCCTGACTCCCTCTTTATGAAGTGCAGGGAGCCGGTGGTCGTGTCCCCTCACTATTATAGGGTTTTCAGGTGTCACACAATCTTAGGTATGTGGGCATACAATCGTCTACCTTTGAGACCCTTGTATGTGCTTAGTAGTCAAGGTGAGCTCTTAGGGTTTTATAGGGGTCACCTATATGCTTCTTAGTTTGGGATCAAGCCAGTCAGACGTTTATTCATAACTTCCAGCTATCTGCAACATCATTAGTGACACCAGTGGGCTGAGGTTGTCGCTCCGTTCCTGTCATCCAGACCCCAGCAGGTGTTTACCAGATGATCAAGCAGCCGATTACACGGCAGTAAAGGGTGAGATTCTGGCAAGACTGGGGGGTGAATGTGTTGGTCCGGGCCCAACAGGTGCATCAGTGGGCGTTTTACCCGGCTGAACCCGGTATCTGTTACACCGGTTGCAAAAATGGCTGCAGCCTGACGTGCTGAGTTCCACTGCTATGCTGGACCGTCTGTTGGCTGATGTATTCTGGAGGGTTTTGCTGTACCCTCTCCAGCACTGGATCGGACAGGTGTCTCCTGGTAATGCCCTTAAGATGGTCGTCCTGGTGGAGCGCTATGAGGATACCAGGACTTTATAGGGGGGTTCTGTTGGGAGGGGGGCAGTCAAACCCCAGATATCTCCACCCCAGACCCGGCGACAGGTGCCAGCAAAATCCACCCGGGTTATACCCCCTACAGTCCTAGTTCCTATAGTCTGCTGGTGGTGGCAGGAGCCTGGCTACATAAGGGCCGACTATCCCCATCGGGGCGAACCCATGTCTACCACCACTCGTATGCCAGGAAGCTGTGTGCAACAGGTACCCCAGAGACTATGGACAATAGCCACCTGTGCCAGGTGGAAGTGGGAGACACTGGCAGTAGCTCTGCTGGACTCAGAGAGTCTGGTGTTCCTGGTAAGAGCTTCCCTAGTGCAGCCCACCGAGTATTCTGGCCGAAAAGTCGGGGTTGTGTGCATTCACAGATACTTAAAGGACTATCTCACTGCCCTTGTGTCCACGGTGGCCAGCAGGTGGACCCATGAGGTGGCCGTCGCCACCAATTTACATTATGAACTTATAATTGGGAGAGACTTCCCGGCACTGTGGCCTGATACGACAGTTACCGATACCCTTGAGAGTGGTGTAACCCCAATAGAGTGGCCTTGCTCAGGGGGGAGCCCAGGACCCTGGTAATCTAAGACCAAAGGGCCAGCGGTAGGGGTGGCCACCACTTCGGTGGAAGAGGGGGAGACAACCCCGCTGCGTGTAATGGTGGGAAGATGTGGAGGATTTGCCGGCGGGTCCTGAGTTGGCAGACCTCAACTTCTCCGGGGAAAATTTTGATACAGCATCGGGACCCAACACTATCTCAGGCCTGGGAAAATGTTGTAATAGTTGATGGTGAACCTCAACAACCGGGGGCCAAGTCGATGTTTCCCCTATTTGTGGTTCATCAGAATATGCTGTATCGGGTAAACCAACTACGGGGTAAGCATGTTGAACAGCTGGTGGTGCCCAAGGTTTATCACAAGCTCCTGTTGGAGCTAGCCCACCAACAAGTTCTTAGGGGACACCTGGGATGGCAGAAAATGCAGGACTGGATACTAAAACGATTTTACTGGCCCAGTGTGTTCAGAGAGGTAGAAAAATATTGTAAGTCTGGCCCAGCCTGCCAGATAACTAGCCTCCAGCCACATTTCTGTAGTCCCCTGGTACCTCTCACGAATATCGAGGTTCCGTTCGAGTGAATCGCTATGGATCTTATAGGCCCAGTACCAGAGTCCGCTAGAGGGCACCAACACATCTTGGTCGTCCTAGACTATGCCACGCGGTGCCCCTGCGACATACATCGGCCAAACTCATAGCTAAGGAGTTAATGGAGATGTTTTCCCGAGTGACCGACCAAGGGACCCCTTTTATGTCAAAGGTCATAAGGGAACTCTGTAAATTACTGCACATAAAAGAGCTACGGACGTCCGTTTATCATCCGCAAACGGACAGCCTGGTAGAAAGGTTTAATCAAACATTAAAAACCATGTTAAAAAGAGTGGTGTCTGAGGATGTGAGGGATTAGGACCTTCTTCTGTCCTATCTCATGTTAGCAGTGCGAGAGGTGCCCCAGGCTTCTACTGGGTTCTCTCCCTTTGAACTGCTATATGGCCGACATCCTCGCGATCTGTTGGACATAGCCAAAGAGGCTTGGGAACAGCAACCCACCCCATATAAAAGTGTAATTGAATGTCATCTAGATGCAAGAGCGGATAGAGACAGAGTTGCCGCTTGTTAGGGAACATATGGAGGCAGCCCAGCAAGCCCAGACTAGGGTCTATATTCGGCAGGCTCGGGTCCGGATTTTTAACCCGGGAGATCAGGGTTTGGTCTTGGTACCGACGGTTGACAGTAAGTTCCTGGCTAGGTGGCAGGGACTCTATGAAGTACTTGAAAAAGTTGGTGAGGTAAACTACAAGGTACTCCAGCCAAGGCGGCGAAATCCGGAGCAGGTGTACCATGTGAATTTACTCAAACCTTGGAAAGATAGGGAGACCAGTACAGACAATAGCCCGCGGCCGGGTTTTCTAGGGGAAGAGATTCCAGCCCCACGGTCTGATACAAGGGAAGCAGTTGCTTTCCCGAGTGACCGACCACCTGGCACAGGTGGCTAGATTGCTGACAGCCTTTTGTCTAAACAGACTCAGGAGGCCAGGGAGTTCGTCATCCGGAACACGGACGTGTTCTCAGACCTCCCTGGACACACTTCTATCATCCAACATGACATTGTCACTGAGCCTCAGGCCAGAGTCCGGTTGTACCATACCGAGTACCCGAGACAAGCCATCTCGGAAGAAGTGTAGCTAATGCTACAACTAGATGTAATTGAGGAGTCCAAAAGCAAATGGGCTAGTCCTATAGTCTTGATTCCCAAGCCAGACGGGACGTTATGGTTCTGTAACGATTTCCTCAAACTAAATGAGATTTCCAAATTTGATGCGTAACCCATGCCTCGGGTGGATGAGCTTATTGAGAGGTTAGGCCAAGCTCAGTATTTTTATGTTTTGGACCTTACCAAAGGGTACTGGCAGGTACCCTTAACGGAGGCTGCCAAAGAGAAAACTGCCTTCATCACACCAGATGGGCTGTATCAGTATAAGGTGTTACCCTTTGGTCTGCCTGGCGCCCCCGCCACCTTTCAATGGCTCATGGACATTGAGCTGCATCCACACCGTCGGTACGGAAAAGGCTTTCTCCACTTTGAAGTCGGCCCTCTGCGAGTCCCCGGTTTTGGCAACGCCCGACTTCAAAAGGGAATTTATAGTACAGACCGATGCCGCTGAAGTAGGCCACGGTGCTGTACTGTCTCAGGAAGTCAACAGGGAGGAGCATCCCATTGTCTTCCTAAGCCATAAGATTACTATTTGTTGAGGAGAAAGTTCCGCCTTGTAACTGACCACGCCCCTCTCAAATGGTTGAGCCACGCCAAGGACAGAAATGCTTGATAAAGGCTACTGTGTAGCCGAAATGTCTTACTCTTTGTGTGTGCACTCTTGGCTCCCATTAAACAGTCACACCGGACATGCTGCTGTGTAGCTTATTTATCTACTACTATTACTGGGACTGCTTTGAATCTGTGGTTCTACCGCGGCTGGTGCATTCCGGATGGGTCAAGAGGTCTGTTTGTGCTGCTCTGCAACTCTCTTTTATCGCAGAAATGCCCGGGTGGTCACCCGGTGGTTTCTCTCTTTGCAGAACTTTAAGTTTTCGGTGGAACACAGGGCAGCCCAGTTACAGGGAAACACGGATGCCCTGTCCCGGGTATAAAGTCTAGTGTGTGTTCACCCCCTCAGGGTTGAACAAAGGGGGGAGGTATGTAGGAAGGTACAAGGGGTCGTCATTGATGGTAGGTATGTGTCACCAAGGTTCCTGGCCATCTCCATATTCATCTGTATCGCCGTCCTCAGGACAGCGATACAGATGGCTGTGCTGTGGGGCAGGGGAGGGAGAGGCGTGTCCCTCCCCTGTTCTTCTGATAGGCTGCAGGCACTAATGCCTGCAGCCTATCAGAGGCTGGCTCAGGCAGTGCGATGACGTCATTATCATCACGCCGACTGAGCCAGGCAGCACACAGCAGGGACACAGGCCGGAAGAGGCCTGCATCGCTGCTGAAGTGCTGATGGAGGTAAGTATTAGTGTTTTTTTGTTTTTTTTCTTTGCGGGGGGAGCTGTCACTATGGGGGGGCTGTCGCTATGGCTATGGGGGAGCTGGAACTATGGGGGTGCTTGCACTATGGGGGGAGCTGGCACTATGGGGGGGAACTGGCACTATGGGGCTGGCGCTATGGGGGGAGCCTGCACTATGGGGGGGCTGGCACTATGGGGGGAGCTGGCACTATGGGGGGGGCTGACACTATGGGGGGAGCTGGCACTATGGGAGGATCTGGGGGCTCTAAACGGGCTTTTTTTTAATTATTGGCACATTATGTGGGGCACTATATGGGAGAGTGGCACTATGGGGCATCTGGTGTCACTATAGGGCATTATTTGGGGGCACTATGGGGAAGTGGGGGCTCTAAAGGGGCCTTTTTTATTGGCACATTATGGGAGGCACTATAGGGGATTATGGGAACATTAGCTTAACTGCGGGCACTAAGCGGGGATATTTCATTTACTGTCATGTTATAGGGAGAATTATTACTACTAGGAGGTATTATGCAGAGCTTTACTACTACTGGGGGGCTATGAGGAACATGATTACTAGTATGGGCACTATAGGGGCATTATTACTACTTCTATTGGTGGGATTTTGGGGAGCACTGTTACTTTGGGGGCACCCTGGCATAGTATCAGCTTAGCACAATTATTTTTGGGGGACCTTATCTTTATACTATTAGTGTCTGGGCGCAGTTATTTTTTAGGGCACTGTGTGCCAATAATTGTTGAAGGGGGCACTATCTGTGTGGTAGTCGTATTTCCAGGGGGGACTGTTTCTGCAGTATAGTATTGGGGGTGGCAGGAAAGGGTATTCAGAAGATGTGAAGATGATGGAAATGTGGGAAACTAATGTCTGTTTCTCAATCTCTGCAGAGACGGGAGATGGCAGAAAAATCATCATGGTGGTCTGGTCTGAATGGAGAAGATAAAGAAAGAGAACGTCTACAACAAAGGTGACATCACTGGATGTAAGAGGTATGTGGTGCTATGTAGGAGAGGAGATGTCCGGCTCCTCCCCTGCCATTTGCAGGAGGAGGATTCAGAGCTGGGTGAGGACGGTCAGGGGGGGCAGCAGGCCACGGGCGGGTGGCAGATGGTGGGGGGAACCACAGGCCTTAAGCAGAATCTGGGGAGGGAGGAGAGCGGAGGAGCTTCCTGGCTGTAGCCTGCTGTTTATTGTATGATGTGAAGCAGACAGTGCAGCCAGGACAGACCCCCCCCCTCTCTCCGTATGATGTGTAGAGACAGACCGCAACTATAGAATGTCAGCTGTACAGTGTTTGTTGGGAGTGGCCTATTATATTTAGGAGGGGCTTTTAATAATGGGCGGAGCTAAAATGGGCCACTTGACTGGATTTGCCCCCCAGGACTAAGGCTGCCAGCCCTCCCCAGGGTGAATAAACACAGACATTTGAATTATGAACTTGTACTTTGCCTCTGTTCTGCGCCCGCTTATCCCAACTACCAGAGCGAATCCCCACACTATCTTCTATCCATCTATTATCTATCTATCTGTATATCTACATATCCATCTATCTATCTATCTATCTGTCCATTTACATATATATATATATATATATAGTGATGAAAGTTCAGGGCAGCACACCTAGTAAAAGGTTCTGGGTGCCAGCGGTGTCGACACCAAATCCAAAAAGTGTCAATAAACAGAGAAATAAGCACACCGCAGCACATCCGTCTGGTGAAAAAAATAGTGGGATCCTTTATTCACCCAGGTAGCGACGTTTCGGTCCGCTTACTGGGACCATTTTCAAGCAAGACCTAGGGTGAAATCCGTAATTAGCAAAGAATGGAGTATGTAATGTGGAGGAATTCGTAGAATTATTATAGGCGAATTCAGCGAGAGGAAGTATGCCCTCCCAGTCATCCTGGAGAAATGAGCAGTGACATCTGAGAAACTGTTCCAGACACTGATTCACTCTTTCAGTCTGCCCATTAGTTTGGGGGTGATAGGCGGTAGACATTCTGTGGTCGATTTGAAGTCTGGAACAAAGTGCTCTCCAGAATTTGGATACTAATTGCGAACCCCTGTCTGATATGACCTGGCTAGGAATTCCATGTAACTTAATAATATTAGACAGGAATACCACGGCCGTGTCCTTGGAGGAGGGTAACTTCTTGAGGGGCACGAAGTGTGCCATTTTAGTCAGCAAATCCACTACCACCATGATGGTGTTATTTCCTCTGGAAAGGGGAAGTTCAACTATGAAATCCATCGAGACCCATTCCCAGGGTCTGTTGGCGATGGGAAGACTCATTAGGAGACCATAAGGTCGGTTCCTGTCAGTTTTACATGAGGCACAGGTCTCGCACGTGGAAACGTATTCCTCAATTTGTTTGGTCATCTTTGGCCACCAGAAGTTCCTGCGTATCAGGGTTGTGGTTTTAGCAATGCCGGGATGTCCCGCGAGGGGTAAATCATGGCAAAGTTTGATCACCTGATTGGTGAGGGAGGGTGGTATATACAGTTGGCTGTCCTTGTAAAGGAGACCCTGTTGATTCTGCGAAAGACCAGGGGGGGTATTAGCATGGTCATTAATTAGAGCATCCTTGAGCTGGGTTTCCAACGTTATGGTGGCAAGGACGAGTTTCTTCGGTGGAATGATCCATGTGGGGGCCGTGTCTGAGGTGCGAATTTCAGCCAGTCGTGACAAGGCGTCGGCCTTCCCATTTTTTGAACCTGGTCGGTATGTAATTTGGAAGTTAAACCTGTCAAAAAAAAAACTCCACCGTACTTGACGGCCTGATAATGTTTTATTGGTTTTCAGGTATTGTAGATTACGGTGATCCGTATAAATTGTGATGGGGTGTATTGATCCTTCTAGTAAATGCCTCCAATTTTCCAGGGAGCATTTTATGGCGAGGAGTTCCTTTTCGCCTATGGGGTAATTGAATTCGGCGGTATTTAGCGTCCGGGAGTAGAAGCCGATAGGATGTAACGGAGTTGAAAAAGAGCTTCGCTGGGACAGAACAGCTCCTATGGCTGCCTGGGATGCGTCTACTTCCAGCACGTAGTGATGGTTCGGATTTGGGAGAGTCAGTATCGGTGCCGTAGTGAACCTGTTCTTTAATAACTCAAACGCTGATTGGGCGTCCTTGGACCAAACGAACTTCGTGTTGACACTAGTTAAACGGGTTAGTGGCTTAGTGGTAGCGGAGAAATCCTTAATAAATTTCCTATAGAAGTTTGAGAACCCCAGGAACCGTTGAAGAGCTTTCCTGGAATCCGGAATCGGCCAATTTTGGATGCAAGTGATTTTTGAGGGATCCATCTGGATACCTTTGGGTGAAATTATGTATCCGAGAAAGGGAAGAGAGGTAGTCTCGAATACACATTTTTCCTGTTTGATGTATAAACGATGAACACTTAACCGTGCGAGAACCCAACGGACATGTTTCCTGTGATCGTGTAAGTTATCAGAATACACTAGTATATCATCAAGATAGATGATTACACATACGTCCAGTAGATCCCTAAAGATGTCGTTAATAAAATTTTGGAATGTGGCAGGGGCATTGCACAACCCGAAGGGCATCACTGTATACTCGAAGAGTCCATACCAAGTGCGGAAAGCTGTCTTCCATTCATCCCCTTTTCTGATCCTAATTAAGTTGTATGCGCCTCTCAAATCCAGCTTGGTGTAGATTGTTGCTGTTTGTAATCTTTCTATGAGTTCGGATATTAGCGGCAAGGGGTAGCGATTTTTGATTGTTACTTTGTTCAAGGCTCTGTAATCTATAATGGGCCTTAAGCTTGAATCTTTGTTTCTCACGAAGAACATCCCTGCTGCTGCCGGGGAGGTTGAAGGCTGAATAAAACCTTTTCGTAAGTTCTCTTCTAGGTACTGTTTGAGGTGAACAAGTTCTGGTTGTGCCAATGGATAAATTCTACCCGTGGGTATCTCACTACCCGGCAGCAAGTCTATGGGGCAATCGTAAGATCTATGGGGCGGAAGAGATTCCGCCTTCTTTGCGCTGAACACCTCAGCAAAGTCTGCGTATTGGCTGGGGACCTGGTTCACTCCCATGTGCATGAGAGATTTAAGGGGAAAACAGGTCTCCATACAATAAGGTGAACTGAACTCTCCCCTGTTTCCATAGGAGGGTTGGCTGGTGTATTTGCAACCATGGCAACCCATGAATCACGGGAAACAATGGAGAGTGTATGATATCAAGGGATAAGAATTCTGTGTGGTTATTTTCACATGTCACCATGAGGGGTTGAGTCTGACTGTGGATAGAACTAGAAGTGGTACCGTCAATGAAACTCACGGATATAGGAACGTTTTTTCTCATGTGGGGAATTTTATTTCGCTCGACCAGATGCGTGTCGATAAAATTCCCCGAAGCTCCCGTGTCCACCATGGCTTCAACGGTAATCCGGTTTTGGTCCCACTGTAAGGTGAGAGACGTGTAAATGTAACCACCAGTACTATTTTTTGTACTGCCTATGGTACAAGACGTGCCGCTCTTACCTTCGCACTTCTTACGTATCGCGGGACATCCGTCAACGGTATGGTCAGCAGACGCACAGTATAGACAGAGCTTGAGGTTACGTCTCCGGGCTTTCTCTCTCTCGGTCAGAGGTCCTCGGATCGCCCCAATCTCCATCATCTCTACAGCAGGACCCTGGCAGAACGGTCTTGGGTTGGGTGTGAAGCCTGAGACTCTCTCGGCTCTGCGTTCCCTCAGCCGTCTGTCAATGGTGGTGGCCTTCTGCATCAAGGCATTAAGTGTAAGTGGTAATTCTCCTCGGGCTAATTCGTCCTTCAGGGCCTCAGAAAGACCTAGACGGAACTGATTCCTGAGAGTGATATCATTCCATTCAGTCTCCCGGGCCCAGCGAGTGTATTCCGCAATAAAGTCCTCTACAGGTCGTTTCCCTTGTTTAAGGCTGCGTATAGCGGTCTCAGCGGTCAGCTGTTTACTATGGTCCTCGTAGAGAAGGGCCATTTTTTCAAGTAACAGAGGAAAGGATTCCAGGACTGGGTCTTCTTTTTCTAAATAAGTATTGGCCCATGCTCTGGGCTCCCCCCTGAGGTATGAGATCATGGTAAGTACTTTTGATCTGTCAGTTGGGTATGTCCGGGGCTGTATCTCAAACATTAATTTACATGCGTTCAGGAAATCCCTGAACTGTCTTCGGTCACCCGAGAATAACTCAGGTGGGCTTACTTTGGGTTCAGGTCCATCACGGTGGTGTCCTGGCCCCTGAGTGACAAGTTGCCGTAGTGCCTGGTTTTCTAGCTGGAGATGTTGTACAGTCACATTGAGGGTCTCCACCCTCTTAGTGAGGGTGACGAGGTGACCTGCAACCTCCGCTGGATCCATCTGGGTTCCACTAATATGTAACGCACCTAGTTGATCAGTTAGGATCTCAACTGCGGAAGCAATGGACATCCACTATTATCCCACCACCCTTGTGTTTGGCTGTGGGATTCGCGGTTACTCAGTATGTACCCCAGGCGTCACTCTCAGTCTTAGGCGGAGAGTTTGGGGTAACAAAATCATTTACCGCTATCCATCTAATTAGTTTTACTGATGGTAAGGAGGGACTCTCAGAATTACAGGAGTCACGAGTTAGTATAAGCTTGTGCAACGTTCAGAGTTAGCATCTAGTATGCAATAGCTTCAGAGTTAGTATATAGCATGTCCTCAGTTTAGTATATAGTATGCCATAGGTTCAAGGTTAGTATATAGCATGTCCTCAGTTTAGTATATAGTATGCCATAGGTTCAGAGTTAGTATAGCATGTCCATAGTTTAGTATACACTATGCAGTAGGTTCAGAGTTAGTATAGCATGTCCACAGTTTGATATATACTATGCAGAGGTTCAGAGTTAGTATAGCATGTCCACAGTTTGGTATACACTATGCAGTAGGTTCAGAGTTAGTATAGCATGTCCACAGTTTGGTATATACTATGCAGTAGGTTCAGAGTTTGTATAGCATGTCCACAGTTTAGTATACGCTATGCAGTAGGTTCACTCTGAGTTCCAGGACATTAATCAGAGCAGGTAACAGGCATATACTTGCGGTTAGTTGGTCCTAGCTAGAAAGCCAGTGGCAAGAAGGTAGACAGTCCTTCACGATGTAGTTAGGCATCCAGGTTTGGATATGTGGACAGAGTCTTCAGATACCATGGAGCTAGCAGGGTGCGCACTCCATTAGTGGAACACCCTGCTTAGCACCTGTCTTCAATTTAAGGGCTGAATGGTAAGTGGGCGGAGTCACAGAAGGCCCGGCGGCCACTGCGTTCCACGCTGGAGCGCAAGCCAGCGTAACAACACAGGCGGTCGCTGCGTTCTACGCTGGAACGCAAGCCAGCGTATCATCGCAGACGGCCGGTGCGTTCCACGCTGGAGCGCAAGCCAGCGTATCGTCACAGGGAGCCGCTGCGGTCCAGGCTGTATTGTTACAGTTCTCCCCATGTTTTCATGGGGGTTCTCTGGTTTCCTACTACACACCAAAGACCTACTGATAGGGAACTTATATAGGTTTTAGAGCCAGAGATTTCTGCTAATTAGTCTTAAAAAATTGATGGTTTGTAAAAGTTTTGGGATTCAAGGTCCACATACATTACTGTAACTAGGTGTCCTGTATTAGTGGCCACTCAACCAACATTTTAAAGTAGTTACTAGGTAACTAGAACAACCATGGCTACAAGGTCTAATTCTCAATGTAAATTAATTTAACTGTGTATACCATTACCAAAGTTTCTGGGACTTGAATATTCATGACCTATTGTTACGGATGGTGGATGTGGACCCACTAACTGGTTTGGCTTTGGGCAATTCCTAATGGCGTTATCCTGGCAGTCCCCTGATTTTAACCCTTTAACCCCTATACAGGGATCTGGCCTTCGCTGCTGGGGACCCACCCGGCTGCTACTTCTTGGAATAGTCCCAGTGTGGTTGGCTGCTGAGATATTGGTGTGAAGCACTTGTAGTCAGGAAACAGGGCAAACAGAGTTCATATGAATCTGTGAAACTAATTCAAGGTCGGGGCAGGCAGAGAAGGGCCACTACACAGGGGTGCACCACCATTGAGGCCAGGTGAGACAATTGCCTCAGGCAGCACCATGTAGGGACAAAAGGGGGCAGTGAAAGGGCCATGAGCGCTTTCATCGTGGCAAAGGGGTTAGGTTAAGCAATTGGCATTTGGGGGCGCCATTTTAATTTTTGCCTCAGGCAGCGGAAAGGCTAGGTGCACCCCTGCCTTTTCAGTACACAGGCAGTGGTCGGGTCAGGCAGCGGAGAGTCAGATTTGATAGAAAATTGTAGTACCCCAGAGTGGGAACTACTATTTCCACACCCTGCTACTGTCTCTAATGGCTAACCAGTAATGTCATCTGTGTATTTATTCCTGGTCTTCTCATACTGTTCCCAATATTGCTATGTAATGGTTATTTATTATATGTCATGCACTGTGCCTGGTTGTCCAGCATGTGGCAGTTTATTTGGCAGAGAGAGATCTTCAGATAGAATGGAACTTACCATTCAATTCTTCCCTTTTGGGCAGAAGTAGGCTAGTCCTGCTTCCTACCAAGGGAAGGGTTGCATGAAGCTACAGTATAGTGAGTCAATAGTGAAGTTGAAGAAGAGAAGAGACAGGGTGCAGTGAGGGGAACGCCCGTCGCCTGCAGAAGGAGTCTCCCAAGGGAAGCAGCTCATAGAGCACCATGACTCCTTGCAGTTTAGAGACTGAGTATTACAAGGGGGTCAACGGCCAAAGGAACCTCACTCAAAAGTCCCAGAACTGTCCGAAGGTCCAGCTACTAGACTGAAGCCAGGGTTTAGCACAGCAAAGAAAGAAAAAGCAAGGTATCCAAGTTTGCCTGCAAATTTTTCCCAAAACCTGCTGGAACCAAGAGAAAGGTCAAGTGTTGTCTGAATTCAAGTTTATTCAAATAAAGCTGTTGAACTTTATAAAGTCTGGGTTCGGATTATTCTCCACCACCTCCTACTCTCCCCTTTATTGCTACGTAGACTAACCCTGGGAGCGACGGTATCCAGGTAGTAGCACTGTGACACTCCAAGCTTATAAGGCTGCATCACCACTCGGCATTCCTAAAAACCTGGGACACAATTGGCCCTGGGGGGCGGCACGTTGCACAAGCAAGCGGGCAGACAGAAAAGAATAGTACACCATAGGCTACTTTCACACGGATCAGTCATGGATCTGCACAGGCGGATCCGTTCAGATAATAAAACCGTCTGCATCCGTTCAGAATGGATCCGTTTGTATTATCTTTAACATAGCCAAGACGGATCCGTCTTGAACACCATAGAAAGTCAATGGAGGACGGATCAGTTTTCTATTGTGCCAGATTGTGTCATAGAAAACGGATCCATCCCCATTGACTTACATTGTGTGTCAGGACGGATCCGTTTGGATCAGTTTCGTCAGACGGGCACCAAAACGCTGCAAGCAGCCTCCAAAGCGGAATGGAGACGGAACGGAGGCAAACTGATGCATTCTGAGCTGATCCTTTTCCATTCAGAATGCATTAGGGCAAAACTGATCCGTTTTGGACCGCTTGTGAGAGCCCTGAACGGATCCCACAAACGGAAAGCCAAAACGTGAATATGAAAGTAGCCTTAGCTGGGAAACTAGCTAAAAACAACCTAAAGCTCAGGCATTCTCCCACTGGGGAAGGTGCCTTAAATACCTTAAAGGGAACCTGTCTTTAACTTTATGCTTCCCATACTAACGGCAGAATAAAGTAGAGACAGGTGAGTTGATTTCAGCGATCTGTCATTTATAAGTTAAAATTAAGTGGTTGCCGAGAACCAACATCACAATCATTGCAGACTGGGCCTGGAAAAGAGTCACGGCCACCTGAGAAGAGTCATGTTGTAGTACGTAGCCCTGCAGGGTATTGCGATGGTGAGGTCACGGTTAATAGGCAAACGAGGGTTGCTCTTGGCTACTCACAGTTTATGGGAGACCCTGGGCAGGCGTACAGTAGTGATGGAGAGGCTGGCACTTAGGTCCTCTGGGGCACTCTCTGTATATAGGGACCAGGCCAGTGGTAGGTGAGGTGCCCTGGATGTTGCAGGTTTAAAGTGCCTGTAGCAAGATCCCTTTAAGTTTGTGACGCCAGTGCCGGTATCGGTGGCACACCGATTTTATGATAGGAATAATTGAGGAACACGTTGTTATGGTAAACCAAAACATCCTTTACTGGAAACAGTTAACTTTGTACATGCTAGGTTCAGTTCCACATGGCAGTAGCAATTATAGGCGGGCTTTTACATCAATGGCAGGTACAATGTTCTTTGCAAGATAATCAGAGGGTTAAAACACTTACAGACCAGGCTGCACCTTTCCTCAGAAATCCTGTCTGTCTTAATCCCAAGGCCCGTATGCCCTAATGCTGGCTTTATCCTTGGTAGAAAACTTCCTCAGGTATATATCCTTGCTTTTCCAAAATAATTCTTCTGCCCTTCAGCTCTCTTGTCTGGCTGGAATACTGGCTCTGCTCTGCTTTGTAATGGGAACTTGGTTTCTCAGGAGGCAAACCCTTCTCCTGGTGGGGCAACTTCTGAGCTTGCTTTACTCAGAAACCTCAGGCTAGCTAGTCTGCACTCACTAGCCTCCTGGACTGGAGCACACTGCCCTGCACCGACTCTTTCCTGTCTGGGCCTGACTATAAATACTAGGGGTTCCCTAGCTCCCTCTACTGTCTAGGAGCAGGAACTACACCCTAATAGGCCCGATACAGGAAATGCACAGGGAAAATCACATAAAGCATCATATAAAATACAATGGCCATATTAACCCTTGTGTAGTGCCCACATTTACCTAGTGGGACACTACAATGTTTATTCATGAATTCCTGCTCTCCCTGCCCACCTGCTGATGACTGACAGGCTTCTCCCTAGTTTTCTCCCTTTCTCTCTAGGAGAGAACTGCCAATCATCAGCAGATGGGTGAGAGAGCAGGAGAGTATGGATAACCATGACTCTTCTCAAGTAGATTTAACTCTTTTCAGGGCCTGGGCTGCAATGGTTATGATCCTGGTTCACAGCAACCACTTACTTTTAGCTCATCACTATTTTATGCTGCCCTCATCGACGTCAGCCTAAAGTTGATGACGGGTTCCCCTTAAGACAGCCAGCCATAGGCTGGGGAAGAATTAGGATGTGCAAGAGCTGACTGTTTAAGAAGCGGGATATCCACACACCCTATGTGCAGGGAGATAAGACTAGTCAGCGAAGTGCAGGCTTCGGCCTGAAGAAGGAGAAGGAGGCCACCAAGGCCAGGCCACTGTGGGTGAGGACAAGGAGGGGCAGCAGGGTTAGTAAGGCCGTGCCCCTTCAAGCATCTGATCTGCAGGGTTGCTGGGAGTCAGACCCCACCGATCTGATATTAATGTGCTTCTTGTACAGTGAAATGACAATAAAATGACTCTTGTCTTGGGGACCTATCCTAAGGACTGATCATCGATTTTTAAGCCACAGAAAACCCCTTTAAACATAGAGGGTCTTTTTGGTAGCAGTCTGTGATATCTACATTATATTTAATAGTCATGTTTCATTCATGTCTACTCAGGAAGGAATTCATATATTGATATGTTTCCTTTTTCACCTTAAGTGCAATAAAGTTGCCAGTGGGTGGCAAGATGGTGACAATGACTACGACGATATAACATCTGCATCCACAAAAACAAGGAAGCAGCAAAAGAACAGCTTGCGCTACCAACCTGCCAAGAAGCCTTTCTGGAGTAAACAATAACTGCCCACTCTTATAAGCGCAGAATACTAAGTAAAGATAACCTACCGATATCTTTCCTTTAAAGTGCGGATATTTTTCTTCAGTAGACATCATAAAGAAAATCCCAGCTGCCATTGGCAATCACGTGACATTTGCTTCTCTATTAGATCTAAAGACATCTCAGAAATTGTGATAACTGACACGCCGATCTATCCATATCACCTTACTTTGAGGACCTATGCTAAGGACTGGTCTATAAAACAAGTCAACTTTTGGAATATAAAATAGTTGACATCACACATCACATACTGTAAGGGGAAATAATATTTGTATATTTTAGATTATTTAGTTTTTAGTTTCTTTTTAGTAACTTTTAGTTTTCTTAATATGCATAGAAATGTCTATTTGTATAGAATGTATAGAAATTCTGGAGCATCTATTCTTATGTTGTACCATTCGTTTATTATCCATTCCTGCTAGAATTTATGAATAAATTGCTAGCAGTTTGCAAAAAAGATCCATATGGGTGTTACCAGCTGGGGGTATGTCCCTACACTGACACTGGCAGCACTGATTGGATACTGTCACACTGTACAGGGACACACTCCCAACTTGTAACACCCATTTGGATCTTCATTTCAAACTACTAGCAATTCATTCATTTCTAGCAATAAGTATAAAGCAGGCATGCTCAACCTGCGGCCCTCCAGCTGTTGTAAAACTACAACTCCCACAATGCCCTGCTGTAGGCTGATAGTTGTAGGCTGTTCGGGCATGAAGGGAGTTGTAGTTTTGCAACAGCTGGAAAGCCGCAGGTTGAGCATGCCTGGTATAAAGTAATGGCACAACATTGAGTCATAAAAGAATAGACGCTTCAGAATTGTTACTACATTGGGAATGCAAGTAGTTATTAAAACAGGCTTGTCAGGAGAGGTTAGAGGTCCTCTTTGTACTTTTTTTTCCCTCCCAGTGCCATGATCACATCCAGGGCCGGCGTCATAACCCGGCTAACCTGGGCAAGTGCCGTGGCCCAATGCTCCTAAGGGGACCCACTGAGCTGCTGTGAGCACTTCCATCAATACAGATGGAAGCTCTCATTGCTGTCATTTCACTTACGCAGTACCCCTTTGGTGGGCCATCTGAGTCACATGAGGCCGGCTGCTGCAGAGCTTCAGACACGCCCCCTCTACACAGGACATGCTGCCTGAGGAGAGAGACCTGCAGGGCTGGAGCAGAAGTGTGAACACAGGTTGTCAGTGAGTCTGCACTGTGACTGTCTCTTCTCTGTGGGACAAGAGGGGGGGGGAGTCTTCGATCTGCTGCTGGATGCTGCTTCATTCTATTTAGTTGTTTTACTGTTTAATTAAGCAGTTTGCCTCCATGACTCCTGCCCCCCCCCCCCATATCTGTCACAACCAGACAGCTGAGAAGCTCTGACAGAGGTCTTTCAGAACCTCCTCCTTGACTTTGTTGTGGTATTCAGTTTCTCATCTCGTTAGCCTCTCTCAGCTGTCATGTGTTGGACTAATTGCTTCCCTTTAAATTCCTCCCCAGAATGCTTTTCTGGGCGGCTTATATTTCTTCCTGGAGTGTGTGTGCACGCTGGTCTTGTTCTCCTGTCTGCTACAAAAGCTAAGTGTTGAACATTTATCTGTTACTTTCTGTTTGCTGGATCCCAGGTGACCCTGACTCCCTCCGTATCTTGTGTAGGGAGCCGGTGGTCGTGTCCCCTCACTATCGTAGGGTGCTCAGGGGTTATATAGTCAAGGTACGTGGATATGCAAATCTCCACCATTCGGATCTTTGCATAGGCTGAGAAACCAGGGAAAGTGCCAGGTCTTCTGCAGGGGTCCCCCTTGGTTCCTTAGTTCTTGGATCCAGCAAGTCATTTATGCATGTTGCTTTGCCTTGTTTCCTGTACACCGTCCGTGACATTATAAGCCGCCAAAACCGTCTTAAGCATGGATCCGGTTTCACTTTTGGCTGAACGCTTCCAGGGTCTTTCATTGGAGGTAGCTGACCTCCGTAAGACTTTTTCTCAGCTTCAAGTGACCGGTTCAGCTTGCGTTCATGGAGCTTGTTCTGAGCCTAAGATCTCGCTCCCGGATACGTTCTCCGGGGGTAGTGAGAATTTTGTGCGTTTTAGAGAGGCTTGCAAACTCCATTTTCGCCTTCTTCCCCTTTCCTCTGGAGATGAGGAACGGAGGGTGGGGATCATTATATCGCTGCTCAGAGGTAACGCTCAGTCCTGGGCCTTTTCGCTGCCGGAGGGGGCACGGCCTCTCCGTTCAGTGGATGAATTCTTTTTAGCCCTGGGTCAGATATATGATGATCCGGATCGTATTGCTCTGGCTGAGTCTAGACTACGTCTATTATGCCAGGGTAAACAATCCGCAGAAATATACTGCTCAGAATTTCGGAGATGGGCAGTTGATACTGGTTGGAATGATGCTGCACTCCGAAGTCAATTTTGCCATGGTCTTTCAGAGGGATTGAAAGATGCATTTGCCTTTCATGAAAGGCCTATTTCTTTGGACTCTGCTATGTCTCAGGCCGTTCGTATTGACAGGCGTCTTAGAGAGAGAGGAGAGATGTCCCCTTCCTGTCATACGCAGTCCCAGGACAGTGCAGCGGTCCCATTCTGTGCGCAGGGGTCTCAGTCGCCGTCAGCCCCTTCTGAGCAGGAGCCCATGCAGCTGGGGTTGATTGCTTCTAACAATAGAAGATTCAGCTCGCATGGGAGGGTTTGTTTTTGTTGTGGAGGTATAAATCATTTGGCAAATATTTGTCCCTCTATGAGATTCAGGCAGTTATCTGGGAGTAATAAAGAAACAAACAGGAAAAAATCTTTTAAAAATGTTCCGTCTGTTACTATTGGCAGGGTTGAGGCGGAAATTGAAGGTTTTCCATTTGCTTGTAGTTCCCGTTTTGTCCTGCCGGCTAGGGTGGCGCTAGAGAGCAAGAACATTTTTTTGTGAGATTTTTGTGGATAGTGGAGCAGCGGTCAATCTCATTGATAATCAATTTGCGATAACTCATAGTTTCCAGGTGCGCACTTTGGGAAAGGATATTCCTGTTTTTGCTATCGATTCCGCTCCACTTTCTCAGAAATCATTAAAGGGCATAGTTCACGATATCCGTTTAATTGTGAGTGATGCTC
The DNA here is from genome assembly GCF_014858855.1 of Bufo gargarizans. Classification (NCBI taxonomy): domain Eukaryota; kingdom Metazoa; phylum Chordata; class Amphibia; order Anura; family Bufonidae; genus Bufo; species Bufo gargarizans. The sequence continues at coordinate 40,880,193 of NC_058087.1, read as the reverse complement.
ATGTTGAGGATGTGTCATGTTTCGTCCTTAGCGGTTTGCCTACCCCTCTGGTGTTGGGGCTGCACTGGCTCACTAAGCATAACCCCACCATTGATTGGCAAGCGAGGCAAATAAATGGTTGGAGTGACTTTTGCAGAGAGAATTGCCTCATGACATCTGTTTCTGAGGTTGCTACTAAGACTGTACCATCTTTTCTCTCTGAATTTTCGGATGTCTTCTCTGAGAGTGGAGTTCAGGATTTGCCCCCGCACAGGGAGTACGATTGCCCTATTAATCTCATCCCAGACGCCAAGCTGCCTAAATCTCGTTTATACAATCTTTCCCAACCTGAGAGGATCGCTATGCGTGCTTATATCTCTGAGAGTCTGAGAAAAGGACACATACGACCCTCGAAGTCACCTGTTGCCGCTGGTTTTTTCTTTGTTAAGAAAAAAGATGGTTCTTTAAGACCTTGTCTGGATTTCAGGGAGCTGAACAGTATCACAATCCGTGACCCTTATCCGCTTCCTCTGATCCCGGACCTGTTTAACCAGGTTGTTGGGGCTAAAGTCTTTTCCAAATTAGATCTAAGAGGGGCATACAACCTGGTCAGGGTCAGAGAAGGGGACGAATGGAAGACGGCCTTCAATACCCCTGAGGGCCATTTTGAAAATTTGGTTATGCCTTTTGGTTTGATGAATGCCCCAGCCGTTTTTCAGCATTTCGTGAACAGCATTTTTTATCATTTGATGGGAAAATTTGTATTGGTGTATTTGGATGACATTTAGATTTTTTCTCCCGATTTCAAAACTCATAAGGAACATTTACGTCAGGTCTTGCTCATCCTGCGGGAGAATAGATTATATGCGAAACTGGAAAAATGTGTGTTTGCGGTTCCAGAAATTCAATTTCTGGGGTTTCTTCTCTCCGCTTCTGGTTTTCGCATGGACCCCGAGAAGGTCCGCGCTGTGCTTGAGTGGGAGCTTCCTGAGAATCAGAAGGCGCTGATGCGTTTTTTGGGCTTTGCCAATTATTACAGGAAGTTCATTTTGAATTATTCTTCTATTGTTAAACCACTCACTGATATGACCAGAAAGGGGGTAGATTTTTCTTCTTGGTCAGTAGAGGCGCGTAAGGCTTTTTCTGATATCAAGGAGAGTTTTGCTTCCGCTCCCATCTTGGTGCAACCTGATGTTTCTTTACCCTTCATAGTTGAGGTTGATGCTTCTGAGGTGGGCGTGGGGGCGGTCTTGTCTCAGGGTCCCTCTCCTGCCAATTGGCGACCGTGTGCCTTTTTCTCAAGAAAACTCTCCTCCGCAGAGAGAAATTACGATGTGGGAGATAGGGAATTGTTGGCCATCAAGTTGGCTTTTGAGGAATGGCGCCATTGGCTAGAGGGAGCCAGACACCCTATTACCGTATTTACTGACCATAAAAATCTGGCCTACTTGGAGTCAGCCAAGCGTCTGAACCCGAGACAGGCCAGATGGTCTTTGTTCTTTTCTAGGTTTAATTTTGTTGTCACGTTCCGCCCTGGAGTTAAGAATGTGAAGGCAGATGCCCTGTCACGTTGTTTTCCGGGAGGCGGGAATTTTGAAGACCCGGGTCCCATTTTGGCTGAAGGTGTGGTGGTCTCTGCTCTTTTTCCTGAATTGGAGGCAGAGGTGCAGGCAGCCCAGTCAGAGGCTCCTGATCTTTGTCCTCCTGGGAGGTTGTTTGTGCCTCTCGCTTTAAGACACAAGATTTTTAAAGAACACCACGATACGGTCCTTGCTGGGCACCCGGGGTTAAGAGCCACACTGGATCTCATCGCTCGGAGATTCTGGTGGCCTGCGCTTCGTAAGTCGGTTGAGGGTTTTGTGGCAGCCTGCGAGACTTGCGCTCGTGCCAAAGTCCCTCATTCACGGCCATCAGGTCCTCTCCTTCCCTTACCCATTCCTTCCCGTCCTTGGACACATCTGTCCATGGACTTCATAACGGACATGCCTCGTTCCTCGGGGAAGACTGTGATTCTGGTGGTGTTGGACCGTTTTAGCAAAATGGTGCATTTCATCCCTTTTCCTGGTTTGCCCAATGCTAAGACACTGGCGCAGGCATTTATTGATCACATTGTCAAATTGCACGGTATTCCTTCAGACATAGTCTCTGATAGGGGCACGCAGTTTGTTTCCAGATTCTGGAAGGCTTTCTGTTCTCGCTTGGGGGTTCAGTTGTCATTCTCTTCTGCTTTCCACCCGCAGTCGAATGGCCAGACAGAGCGCGTCAATCAGAATCTGGAGACATATCTGCGCTGTTTTGTGGCGGAGAATCAAGAGGATTGGTGTTCTTTTTTGTCCCTTGCTGAGTTTGCTTTAAATAACCGCCGTCAGGAGTCCTCTGATAAGTCACCATTTTTTGGTGCATATGGGTTTCATCCGCAGTTTGGGACTTTCTCGGGAGAGGGGTCTTCTGGTTTACCTGATGAGGACAGATTCTCCTCGTCTTTGTCATCTATTTGGCAAAGGATTCAGGATAATCTAAAGAGCATGAGTGAGAGATATAAGCGTGTGGCAGATAAGAGACGTGTGCTTGGTCCGGACCTGAATGTTGGTGATCTGGTGTGGTTGTCTACCAAGAATATCAAATTAAAGGTTCCCTCCTGGAAGTTGGGTCCTAGGTTTATTGGGCCTTACAAAATCCTGTCTGTCATCAATCCTGTTGGATACCGTCTTGATCTTCCTCAGACTTGGAAGATCCATAATGTTTTTCATAAGTCCTTATTGAAACCTTATGTTCAACCCATTGTACCCTCGCCTTTGCCTCCTCCTCCGATTATGGTTGATGGGAATCTTGAATTTCAGGTCTCTAGGATTGTGGATTCTCGTCTTGTCCGCGGTTCTCTTCAGTACCTTGTTCATTGGGAGGGGTATGGTCCTGAGGAGAGGATGTGGGTCCCAGTGACGGACATTAAGGCCTCTCGTCTCATCAGGGCTTTCCATAGGTCCCATCCTGAGAAGGTGGGTTCTGAGTGTCCGGAGTCCACTCGTAGAGGGAGGGGTACTGTCACAACCAGACAGCTGAGAAGCTCTGACAGAGGTCTTTCAGAACCTCCTCCTTGACTTTGTTGTGGTATTCAATTTCTCATCTCGTTAGCCTCTCTCAGCTGTCATGTGTTGGACTAATTGCTTCCCTTTAAATTCCTCCCCAGAATGCTTTTCTGGGCGGCTTATATTTCTTCCTGGAGTGTGTGTGCACGCTGATCTTGTTCTCCTGTCTGCTACAAAAGCTAAGTGTTGAACATTTATCTGTTACTTTCTGTTTGCTGGATCCCAGGTGACCCTGACTCCCTCCGTATCTAGTGTAGGGAGCCGGTGGTCGTGTCCCCTCACTATCGTAGGGTGCTCAGGGGTTATATAGTCAAGGTACGTGGATATGCAAACCTCCACCATTCGGATCTTTGCATAGGCTGAGCAACCAGGGAAAGTGCCAGGTCTTCTGCAGGGGTCCCCCTTGGATCCTTAGTTCTTGGATCCAGCAAGTCATTTATGCATGTTGCTTTGCCTTGTTTCCTGTACACCGTCCGTGACAATATCCTGTCCTATCTCATCCTCATGGAGCCCCTGCTGTCTCCTTTCCTCCCTCATGTATCCAGAGCTCCTGTCCCACCCTCCTATCTCCTATTGCTGCCCTGCACAGACCTCCTGCCGCTACTTGTTGTATGAATCCCCCTCAGAGCCCCTTCACCATACAGTTCCATTGTAAAAAAACATATACGTTAACGTATGCATTTTTTACTGGACTCTGCAGGATACAAAAACGTGGAGTGTTGCACATTTATATACATCAAATACAACGTGATGTGAACCCACTAGGGGGGGGGGGGGTGATACTAAAATTTGTTGTCAGGCCCTGTTAGTTCTATTTATATCACTGCACATCTCCTTCTCGCCTCCAGGCCCGGCCCAGGGTTGACATCATGTCGTGTTTCTCACTGCTGCAGCGGGCCTGAGGAGAGAAGGAGCGCAGGGAGCTGCGGTTAGTGAATCACAGGACCTCCGGCTCTGCTGCGCTCCAGCAATGATAGGTATGTGAGGGGGCCACTGGGGGGGGGGGTCATTACACTGTGAGGGCCCCTTACACAATATAATGACCCCCAGTGTCCCCCATTTAGTATAATGATCCCAATTGACCCTCCATTTAGTATAATGACCACCAGAGCCCCCATTTAATATAATGACCCCCAGTGCCCCCTCCATACAGTATAACCCCCAGTGTGGGGGCGACTGGAGGTCATTATTCTGAATGAAGGGCCACTGTGGGGTCATTATACTGTGAGGGCCCTTTACATAGTATAATGACCCCCAGTGTCCCCCATTTAGTATAATGATCCCCAATGACCCTCCATTCAGTATAATGACCCACAGAGCCCCCATTCAATATAATGACCCCCAGTGACCACCATACAGTATAATGACCCCCAGTGCCCCCTCCATACAGTTTTCCCCCAGTTTGGGGGCTACTGGAGGTCATTCTAAATGGGGGGCGACTGGGGGGTTATTATTCTGAATGGAGGGCCGCTGTGGGGTCATTATACTGTGTGTGGGGCCACTGGGGGTCATTATACAGTGTGGGGGGGGCATTATACTGTGTGTGGGAGCCACAGGGGGATATGTAAATGTAAAAAAATGCCTCAAGGGGGCCCACTGTCACAACCAGACAGCTGAGAAGCTCTGACAGAGGCCTTTCAGAACCTCCTCCTTGAGTTCTCTTTGTTGTACTGTTCAGTTCCTCATCTCGTTAGCCTCTCTCAGCTGTCATGGAGTTAGACTGATTGCTTCCCTTTAAATCCCTCCCCATGGTGCATTGCTGGGCGGCTTATACTTCCTCTTGGAGTGTGTGTGCATGCTGATCTTGTTTTCCTGTCTGCTACAAAGTTAAGTGCTGAACATTTATCTGTTATTTTCTGTTTGCTGGATCCCAGGTGACCCTGACTCCCTCCGTGCCTGGAGTAGGGAGCCGGTGGTCGTGTCCCCTCACTATTGTAGGGTGTTCAGGGGTATATAGTCGAGGTACGTGGCTATGCAACCTTCCACCTCTGGGATCGTTGCATAGGCTGAGCAGCCAGGGATAGTCTCAGGTCTTGTGCAGGGGTCTCCCTTTTGGTTCCTTAGCTTTGGATCCACTCAGTCATATATGCATGTTGCTTTGTCTTGTTTCCTGTACACCGTCCGTGACACCCACTGAGATTTATCGCCCAAGGGCCCACATGAACCCAGAGCCGGCCCTGATCACATCCTCCAGGGGTCACAAACAGCTTCTCCCCTCTGCTCTGAGTGACAGCTGTAGCATCCAGTCATAACACTGCTGGAGCTGTCACTCAGAGCAGGGGATGGGGTTGGAAAATGTTCAGTACAGAGAGCGCAGGGCAATGAACATGAAGAGACCACCTCCTGGGGACTTACAGTCATGGCTCCAGAGGAATAAAACTTCAATGTCACGACTTGGTGTTGTTTGTTATGCATGAGTGTGCACTTCCCCTTTAAGGCTGTTTCCCTTCCCATTTCTGGTGTGTATGGGGTTAAGGTGTGTGCAAGATGGAGCTGGGTGTGGCCTCTTGGCTCTTATTGTTCTGAGTTGTGAGCCTGAGGTCAGATTGCCTTCAGTGTCTTGAGGAGCTGGTGCTATTCCATCTGCCCAGTCCTTGAGGGCCACCTTAAGGGACATCAATGTCACCTGATGTCTTCTGATGTCACCCCTTTGTGTCTGTTGCTGTTACCCTACTTCACTTGTATGTCTGGTGTGGGTTTATGTTTGGGGTTTGTTGTTATGTCTGGTTTGGTCTTTCATGTCTGGCATGTTTGGTGTTTCAGGTCAGCATGGATGCCAGACATATCCTTTGTATGTCCTTACTCCCGGAAGGGGGTCCCTGGAGTTCCCTGGAGGGGGAACTACAAGCTCATTGGCGTGGTGCCGCCATGGTTCATGCCTCATTGTGGTCCAGGTTGTTTTTACTGGATTCTGTGTTTGGTGTTTGTGCTGGGTCCTGCCTGTTGTGTGTGTTTGGGCCTATGCGCATTTCCAGGATCCAGTTTTAGCGGCGTGGACGGCTTGAGTTCCTGTTGCAGTTGTGTCAGGTAGGTGTCCATGTTGGTCCTGTTGGCAGTGGTGTTTTCTGCCTCTGGACACTTTCCTGACGTGTTGTCCACTGCAGGCTGCTTTCTTCCCCTTTGTTGCTAGGCCTGTTGGAGAGTCCGGTTCCTCCGTGTCTTGGAGGAATCGGTTGTTTCCACCTTCTGACACGATATTGCAGGGACCGTTAGGGTCAGTAGGGCCCAGGTTCGAGAGTATGAGCCCCCTACCATCGAGGGCGGTTCATACAGTCAGGAGGTCAGGGATAGGATTTAGGGATGCTTAGTTGGTTACCAGCTTCCTTTTCCTTGTTTCCAGGCTTAGCTGCTACCCTATAATCCCCACATTGTACGGTGGGGGTTTTTCCCTACTCCCCACCGTGACATTCAAATTATCTGTCATACAGCCTACATGACCATTGCACAAGATATGTTTACACTGCTATCCCTGCCTCCTATATAGTGCTGTCAGCAATTTTTAGGGGTCAAACCTGCTGACAGACTCCTTTTAAATGCCCGACAATCTATCTCTTAATAAAACCTAGAAAATTCATTGTTATGTAAATTTATAAAAAAAAAAGGATATAACAGCACACTGATAGCACTAAATACAAAAGATATGATAAATTAATCTGTGGTTATTAGCAAATATATTATGATCAAAACACATCTGTGCCCGGCGACCACGGCAAGGTGATCTCAGTCCAGGTCAATAGGGTCTCCTCCTGTCCATTGTGTGTGGGGGGCTGCCATAAAGCTATAACAGTGGCTGCTGTGCGACGCTGTTCCCCTGCTTACCGCCGCGGTCGCTATTTCCAGCGGTGATCTCTGGCCGGTGCTTCCCATTCACTGCTGCAGTCTTGGGCTCTGTCTGTGTAGCTACTATTGTTCTGGGATCCACAGCTTCCTCTGAGCCCTGGCCACAGCATGCTTGCTGATTGTTTCTTGCAGCACTTCCCTAAGGGCCCGCGTGCATTACTTCCTGGGCTTTATGGGTTAGATCATGTGACCTCGCTGACCAATCCTAGCCCTCCTGCACATATATAAGTGGCTCAGCCCCCTTCCTAGATGCCTCAGTGTCAAGGTCCTTGTGTCCTGTTAAGTTCCTGATAACCACTTGTGTTCCTGTGTTCCTGACTCGTATTGTGTTCCTGAATTCTGCTACCCATCTGATCCCTGCCTGCTTTTCCTAACTCTCCTTTTTCCGAGCCGGATTGCCTGACCTGGACCTGTGCCGCCTGCCCTGACCTTTTGCCTGTCTGACTACGCCTCTGCCTCATCCTTCGGTCCTGCACTGTTGTTCCTGGTAACGATCCCTCCTGCTGACATCGCTTGTACTTCTGATACCTTTCTCAGGTATCTCCTGGTCCACCTGGACCAGCTGCCTATCCTCCCCAAGAGGTAGCGACCTGGCGTTCCCCTCAGGAAAGTCTATCCCCACCATCAGGGGTACTGTGAAGAATCGAGGGGTTCACGCAGACAACGCCCTTAGAGGAGGTAGGATACGTGGCACAGTGGGTTCACACCCGCAGGTTGGTGACAAAATATATTTTTTTTATGTTTTATAAACAACAATCAGAAAATAAAAACAGATTAGAAAAAAAGGAGATGTGTTACTATCTGGTTTTAACTAGCAGATACAACTTTTGGTGACACATTTCCTTTAAATGTACACAGAGGTAACAAGTAGCAACACAGTATGTGCAGGTTCTGCTCTCCGGAATGTAGATACCCACTGGCATAGAGACAGGTATCAAATAAATTAGATTCCCTCCGGGACTGAGGTCACCTTTCTGTGGTGGGTGGGCACAAATGTGCTTTGATCAACATATATTTGCCATATTTATCATATCAAAATAGGGTTTTAGTTTATAAATAATTTATGTGTTTAGTTCTAGAGAGTGCTGTCATAGTCTGTTTTTTCTATAGTGGTGGCCGTACACATCCACTTGTTTATTTTTCATATTGTGCATGATGTTTTTTTTATCCTTTTTATGTGTTTTTTGTCTGTTTACACTTAAAATATCATGTGAATCTGTATAAGAAGATATGAAATGTGAAAAAAATTTGTCTCTTACAATATGACCACACATACTACTGCAATACAGTACCCACATAACAGTGCATAGGCTTCTGACTTCTCCCTCCTCTTTTATCACTCTGGATCTGCCTGGGGAGCCGCCGCTTTCGTTATATCCATAGAAAGATATAGTCCGCTTGCATCAGGATACGTTCTGCTACTTTTTGATATAGAAAGCCCTGGAACACATGTAAAAAGTCTGCATAAAGCCAGTAATTTCAGTGTACTAAGGAAAAATCGTCAGCTATTCAGGGCACCATACATAGTAACAACCCTTCTGCTGTTTACGTCAGTCTTTGCCTCTTCGGAATATAATACTTCATATGAGAGAACGGTATAGAAAAAATAAATTGAAGGATTTATGCAGTTATTATGGTAAGTAGTGAAAAATCAAACAAGCATTTCATATTGGTGACGCAAAAGGAGCACCTCCTGCTCATTTATCTGGTTGTGACAGGTTAATTAAAACCTCTCTAATTGGTTCTATAATTCCTACAATTTCCTCAGCTCCACTTGTTGGTAGGGACAGCAGCTGTTTCATTATGTTCCTTTCGGTATACATCTGCAAGAGGAGTTTATGTGTGAAAATGTCGCTTCCTGCTTCCTAAGTGTCTCGCAAAATGCATCTGACAACTCTGCAATTGTAATGCTGCACATAACATACCCAAACAGCAAGTAAAGTCTTACACGGCGAGCGAAGATTAATTTTACGGTAATATCCATGTGGCGTCTGGAGCCGACTTATTTTGCAGATTGTTTTTCTCTGAACTGAATAGGTCAATTTTATGTAAAGGAGTTGTCACAACATTACCACCCCTCATGTGAAGGGGGCTATCCCATGAAAAGTGTTACGATGTGATGAAATTGAATTTCAAATGACATATTATTGCAATATACTTTGAAAATCATGGGAAAAAAGATACAAAACATCCTACACGATATAACTACTAAATATGCGGATGTGCATGGCTGCATTTATAAAAGAAAAATCATGGAAAATAATTCACTCTTACAATAGATGCAAACATTATATATGGACTAAGCCCACACTCTGATATGATAAAAATCTGAAACTCTCAGCCAATATATTTTGATCAAAACACATCTGTTACCGCCTACCCGCGCCAAGGTGATCTCAGTCAGGCAGGTCATACTCTAAACCTACCTATGCCCAATCTACATTCAGGAGAGTAGACTCTGCACATAGTGTGCTGCCCCTTTTTCCCCCCGTGTATCCCACAGGTGATCTTGATAAGGTGGTATATATAGCTGTGTGCGCTCCTCCTCTCATCGGTTGCTTGATGCACACAGAGGTAACAAGGCCAGTGTGACTCTTTAGCCACCTCCATGACTCCATATAAGTGATTTGAATACAATGTTTAAAGTACTTTTAATGCATTATGTGAATCTGCAAGAATATAAAAGATGATTGTACAACTGTTACCCTCATGGATAACAGATAGGTGGCAGTTTGGGGGCCTTAAAGGGGCTGTACAAGAATGAGGGGGGTTGGCACTCCCCCACCCACACACACACACATGGACAGACACTTGGCTGAACCTGTAAAAGGAAGATGACTTACCTGCTTCTTGGCACTGGCTCCCGCTCCTTCTCCTCATGGTCTGTGTTGCTCCACTGTGCGCCCTCGCTGTAAACATTCGCCAATCACTTGTCATCGGGTCTCCTTACTTCGTGACCAATGGTCACATAACACAAGGGGATCCGGTCTCTGCCACGGCCAGCAAGTAATCTTCCCTTTACAGGTCTGGCCAAGAGGGGGGCAATTTGAGGTAACCCTCAAGACAGGTTCCCTTTAATACATTTTGATTAGTGTGATATTCGATTACATTGTACCTGCTTACATAGTTACTATTATCTTGGCATTATTACAGTTTTTCAACTCATGACATAGAGCAGACAACAAATCTAAAGGCCATTTTTATAGTCCCTTGAGACTATGACTATGTGGCCAGTGGCTCTACTTGATTTGGCTAATTTTCCTTGAACTTCCTACTAGGCTTGGAGGGCTCACTGTGTGAAGGAAGGGAATCTGCTCTAAGTTCTTTAATATACTGCTTATGGTTGTCACTTTTATTCAGCCTGGAAGAAATTGGAGAGTGAGTTACATCCATATGGCATATAACTGGTGATTTGTATGGAATTAGAGCGTTTTCTGTTTATATGATATATTATAGTAATTATGCGTTACTTTTATATTTGATTTTTCAGAGCTAATCTCCTTGATATGTATTTTTCCAAAGACTGGCAGATAGACAGCCCTGGCTTCCTGAATGAGCTCTGCAATTCAATATGAGGAATGTTCTGTTGTTGTGGAATGAAATGCTGATACAGATCTTGTTGCCAATCGGTCTATTGGAACTAGAGGGTTGTTAGCTTAAAACATTTGTTCCAATTAAAATGCCTTTCTCATCATGAAACCTTTGCCAGGACTTGTCATGACACACATGCTCAGAGCTGTCGTTGCAGTTTGTTTTGCTCTAACCCCACCGGTACGGCCAAGATCTAAGAATTCTGTCTGTGGATCCTGCTGCCAACGCAGCCGTGTGCTTTACGCGCCCTGGGCTCTCCTTTGAACCCGCTTGGCATGTACTCTGGACAATTCTCACTAATGTAAGCTGCCTGACTGGTAGCATTTTGCAAGGAACAGGGGAAATTTAATGGAAGAAAAATCCTAGTCAACAAATATGGGCTCATCGGGAGCCACCACACCGCAACAAAACCATTAAGTGTGTTTGGAGTATGAAGTAGGACACTATGGGTATAGAGGGGCTTACAAATTATCCACGTAGCCTAAAAAACTCTGGCAGTGTACACCCCTTGCGTTCAGTTGTATTTGGCTAAGTAGGTGACAGCTCGCCCCTAGAGAAGAAGATGCACGGAAGTGCTGAGCTATGATCATAGCTTTGATTAAAGGGTTTGTCTGCTAATTGATATCGATGACCTATCCCCTGGATAGGTCATCAATATCAGATTGGCAGGTGTATATAACACTCAGGGCCCCCACCTATCAGCTATTAGAAGTGTCTGGCGCTCCATGGCCTCTTTCTAGGCCATGTGACATCACCGTACACTGGTCACATGGCCTGGTAGCAACCAGGTCATGTGACCAATATACGGTGATGTCACATTGCCTATTTGCAGCTCAGCCCCATTGAAGTGAAGTACAGTGTGAGCACAGCTGTATCCTGTAACTGCTGATTGTCACGGGTGTCGTGACTCGGACCCCCACCGATGTGATAGTGATGACCTATCGTGAGGATAGGTCATCATTATATTTATCTGGATAACCCCTTCAAGACTCAGGAGGGAGTCAAAACGTGTCAGCATATTTATCCACTGTGTCCTGTATTGGCTTTTATACATTTTCCTAATAAAACATGGATTTTTATCAAGATGTTGGATCATCTTTTCCTGATTTACTAAAACTATCCTCAGATGGGTATGGCGTTCTGTGCAGGGAATCCAGTAGCAAGTCTCCAGTAGCAAGAGCTGAGTCCATGCAACGTAATGAGACATAGATCAGGGAAGGTAGCGACCCAAAGATGCTTACATGCGCACACTATGGAGAGTCAAATGGAGATAAGACAAGTAGAGGGACCTTGGACCCCCAGGTATATGTAGCGGACAGTTTCCCATTGTGTGACATATTTCATATTATATGCTAATTAGCCATTTCTGCATTTTTATGGTCTCGAAGTTGAATACCACAAACAGTAACCATTGCAGTCTGGAAGTTGAATACAACAGTAATTATTGAAGTGCCTGTAGACAATGTCATCCTTTTTTCTCCGACCACACACTGATTAGCCATAATATAAAAACGAATAACAGGTTAACTGAATAATATGGGCTATCTTGTGACAACTGCAGTTGTCAAGGGGTGATATATATCAGTCAGTACTTGAAGAGGATGAAAAATTGTACAAGAATCTCAGTCAAATTTTGATGGGTAGATGACTGGATCGGAGCAACTTCAAAGTGGCAGATCTGGATGGGTGTTCCAAGTATGCAGTGATTAGTAGTATCTACTAAACATTCCCCAAAGAAGAGCAACCCATGAACCGACACAGTGCCATGGATGTCTAAGGCTCTTTGGTATCTGTGAGGGACAAAAGTTAGCCCATTTGGTCCAGTCCCATGGAAGATCTACTGTAGCATAAAGTGCAGAAAAAAAGAATTGCTCAGTATGAAAGAAAGGTGTTAGAACACACAAGGCATCAGAGCTTGCTGACCCCTGTATACCACTGAAGATGCCTACAATGGGCACATCCGCATCAGAACTGGACCATGAAGTGATGGAAGAAGGTGGCTTGGACTAACGAATCATGTGGACCTTTGGGTGGATCCTGGGGAAGAGATGGCATGAGGATGCACCTGTCACAACCAGACAGCTGAGAAGCTCTGACAGAGGCCTTTCAGAACCTCCTCCTTGAGTTTCTGTGTTGTGGTATTCAGCTCCTCCTCTCGGTAGCCTCTCTCAGCTGTCATGTGTTGGACTAATTGCTTCCCTTTAAATTCTTCCCCAGAAGGCTTTTCTGGGCGGCTTATATTTCTTCCTGGAGTATGTGTGCATGCCAATCTGGTTCTCCTCTCCTCTACAAAGTTAAGTGTTAACCGTTATCTGTTATTTTCTGTTTGCTGGATCCCAGGTGACCCTGACTCCCTCCGTGTCTGGTGTAGGGAGCCGGTGGTCGTGTCCCCTCACTATTGTAGGGTGCTCAGGGGTTATATAGTCAAGGTACGTGGATATGCATACCTCCACCATTCGGATCTATGCATAGGCTGAGCAGCCAGGGAAAGTGCCAGGTCTTCTACAGGGGTCTCCCTTTTGTTCCTTAGCTTTTGGATCCAGCGAGTCATTTATGCATGTTGTTTTGCCTTGTTTCCTGTACACATTCCGTGACATTATAAGCCGCCAAAACCGTCTTAAGCATGGATCCGGTTTCACTTTTGGCTGAACGCTTCCAGGGTCTTTCATTGGAGGTAGCTGACCTCCGTAAGACTTTTTCTCAGCTTCAAGTGACCGGTTCAGCTTGCGTTCATGGAGCTTGTTCTGAGCCTAAGATCTCGCTCCCGGATACGTTCTCCGGGGGTAGTGAGAATTTTGTGCGTTTTAGAGAGGCTTGCAAACTCCATTTTCGCCTTCTTCCCCTTTCCTCTGGAGATGAGGAACGGAGGGTGGGGATCATTATATCGCTTCTCAGAGGTAACGCTCAGTCCTGGGCCTTTTCGCTGCCGGAGGGGGCACGGCCTCTCCGTTCAGTGGATGAATTCTTTTTAGCCCTGGGTCAGATAGATGATCCGGATCGTATTGCTCTGGCGGAGTCTAGACTACGTCTCTTATGCCAGGGTAAACAATCCGCAGAAATATACTGCTCAGAATTTCGGAGATGGGCAGCTGATACTGGTTGGAATGATGCTGCACTCCGAAGTCAATTTTGCCATGGTCTTTCAGAGGGATTGAAAGATGCATTTGCCTTTCATGAAAGGCCTATTTCTTTGGACTCTGCTATGTCTCAGGCCGTTCGTATTGACAGGCGTCTTAGAGAGAGAGGAGAGATCTCTCCTTCCTGTCATACTCGGTCCCAGGACTGTGCAGCGGTCCCATTCTGTGCGCAGGGGTCTCAGTCGCTGTCAGCCCCTTCTGAGCAGGAGCCCATGCAGCTGGGGTTGATTGCTTCTGACAATAGAAGATTCAGCCCGCATGGGACGGTTTGTTTTTGTTGTGGAGGTATTAATCATTTGGCAAATATTTGTCCCTCTAGGAGATTCAGGCAGTTCTCTGGGTATAATAAAGAAACAAAGAGGAAAAAATCTTTGAAAAATGTTCCGTCTGTTACTATTGGCAGGGTTGAGGCGGAAATTGAAGGTTTTCCGTTTGCTTGTAGTTCCCGTTTTGTCCTGCCGGCTAGGGTGGCGCTAGAGAGCAAGAACATTTTTTGTGAGATTTTTGTGGATAGTGGAGCAGCGGTCAATCTCATTGATAATCAATTTGCGATAACTCATGGTTTCCAGGTGTGCGCTTTGAGAAAGGATATTCCTGTTCTTGCTATCGATTCCGCTCCACTTTCTCAGAAATCATTAAAGGGCATAGTTCACAATATCCGTTTAATTGTGAGTGATGCTCATGTTGAGGATGTGTCATGTTTCGTCCTTAGCGGTTTGCCCACCCCTCTGGTGTTGGGGCTGCCCTGGCTCACTAAGCATAACCCCACCATTGATTGGCAAGCGAAGCAAATAAATGGTTGGAGTGACTTTTGCAGAGAGAATTGCCTCATGACATCTGTTTCTGAGGTTGCTACTAAGACTGTACCATCTTTTCTCTCTGAATTTTCGGATGTCTTCTCTGAGAGTGGAGTTCAGGATTTGCCCCCGCACAGGGAGTACGATTGCCCTATTAATCTCATCCCAGACGCCAAGCTGCCTAAATCTCGTTTATACAATCTTTCCCAACCTGAGAGGATCGCTATGCGTGCTTATATCTCTGAGAGTCTGAGAAAGGGACACATACGACCCTCGAAGTCACCTGTTGCCGCTGGTTTTTTCTTTGTTAAGAAAAAAGATGGTTCTTTAAGACCTTGTCTGGATTTCAGGGAGCTGAACAATATCACAATTCGTGACCCTTATCCACTTCCTCTGATCCCGGACCTATTTAACCAGGTTGTTGGGGCTAAAGTCTTTTCCAAATTAGATTTAAGAGGGGCATACAACCTGGTCAGGGTCAGAGAAGGGGACGAATGGAAGACGGCCTTCAATACCCCTGAGGGCCATTTTGAAAACTTGGTTATGCCTTTTGGTTTGATGAATGCCCCAGCCGTTTTTCAGCATTTCGTGAACAGCATTTTTTGTCATTTGATGGGAAAATTTGTATTGGTGTATTTGGATGACATTTTGATTTTTTCTCCCGATTTCAAAACTCATAAGGAACATTTACGTCAGGTCTTGCTCATTCTGCGGGAGAATAAATTATATGCGAAACTGGAAAAATGTGTGTTTGCGGTTCCAGAAATTCAATTTCTGGGGTTTCTTCTCTCCGCTTCTGGTTTTCGCATGGACCCCGAGAAGGTCCGCGCTGTGCTTGAGTGGGAGGTTCCTGAGAATCAAAAGGCGCTGATGCGTTTTTTGGGCTTTGCCAATTATTACAGGAAGTTCATTTTGAATTATTCTTCTATTGTTAAACCACTCACTGATATGACCAGAAAGGGGGTAGATTTTTCTTCTTGGTCAGTAGAGGCGCGTAAGGCTTTTTCTGATATCAAGGAGAGTTTTGCTTCCGCTCCCATCTTGGTGCAACCTGATGTTTCGTTACCCTTCATAGTTGAGGTTGATGCTTCTGAGGTGGGTGTGGGGGCGGTCTTGTCTCAGGGTTCCTCTCCTGCCAATTGGCGACCGTGTGCCTTTTTCTCAAGAAAACTCTCCTCCGTAGAGAGAAATTACGATGTGGGAGATAGGGAATTGTTGGCCATCAAGTTGGCTTTTGAGGAATGGCGCCATTGGCTAGAGGGAGCCAGACACCCTATTACCGTATTTACTGACCATAAAAATCTGGCCTACTTGGAGTCAGCCAAGCGTCTGAACCCGAGACAGGCCAGATGGTCGTTGTTCTTTTCTAGGTTTAATTTTGTTGTCACGTTCCGCCCTGGAGTTAAGAATGTGAAGGCAGATGCCCTGTCACGTTGTTTTCCGGAAGGCGGGAATTTTGAAGACCCGGGTCCCATTTTGGCTGAAGGTGTGGTGGTCTCTGCTCTTTTTCCTGAATTGGAGGCAGAGGTGCAGGCAGCCCAGTCAGAGGCTCCTGATCTTTGTCCTCCTGGGAGGTTGTTTGTGCCTCTCGCTTTAAGACACAAGATTTTTAAAGAACACCACAATACGGTCCTTGCTGGGCACCCGGGGGTAAGAGCCACACTGGATCTCATCGCTCGGAGATTCTGGTGGCCTGCGCTTCGTAAGTCGGTTGAGGGTTTTGTGGCAGCCTGCGAGACTTGCGCTCGTGCCAAAGTCCCTCATTCACGGCCATCAGGTCCTCTCCTTCCCTTACCCATTCCTTCCCGTCCTTGGACACATCTGTCCATGGACTTCATAACGGACCTGCCTCGTTCCTCGGGGAAGACTGTGATTCTGGTGGTGGTGGACCGTTTTAGCAAAATGGTGCATTTCATCCCTTTTCCTGGTTTGCCCAATGCTAAGACGCTGGCGCAGGCATTTGTTGATCACATTGTCAAATTGCACGGTATTCCTTCAGACATAGTCTCTGATAGGGGCACGCAGTTTGTTTCCAGATTCTGGAAGGCTTTCTGTTCTTGCTTGGGGGTTCGGTTGTCATTCTCTTCTGCTTTCCACCCGCAGTCGAATGGCCAGACGGAGCGCGTCAATCAGAATCTGGAGACATATCTGCGTTGTTTTGTGGCGGAGAATCAAGAGGATTGGTGTTCTTTTTTGTCCCTTGCTGAGTTTGCTTTAAATAACCGTCGTCAGGAGTCCTCTGATAAGTCACCATTTTTTGGTGCATATGGGTTTCATCCACAGTTTGGGACTTTCTCGGGAGAGGGGTCTTCTGGTTTACCTGATGAGGACAGATTCTCCTCGTCTTTGTCATCTATTTGGCAAAAGATTCAAGATAATCTAAAGAGCATGAGTGAGAGATATAAGCGTGTGGCTGATAAGAGACGTGTGCTTGGTCCGGACCTGAATGTTGGTGATCTGGTGTGGTTGTCTACCAAGAATATCAAATTGAAGGTTCCCTCCTGGAAGTTGGGTCCTAGGTTTATTGGGCCTTACAAAATCCTGTCTGTCATCAATCCTGTTGCATACCGTCTTGATCTTCCTCAGACTTGGAAGATCCATAATGTTTTTCATAAGTCCTTATTGAAACCTTATGTTCAACCCATTGTACCCTCGCCTTTGCCTCCTCCTCCGATTATGGTTGATGGGAATCTTGAATTTCAGGTCTCTGGGATTGTGGATTCTCGTCTTGTCCGCGATTCTCTTCAGTACCTTGTTCACTGGGAGGGGTATGGTCCTGAGGAGAGGATGTGGGTCCCAGTGACGGACATTAAAGCCTCTTGTCTCATCAGGGCTTTCCATAGGTCCCATCCTGAGAAGGTGGGTTCTGAGTGTCCGGAGTCCACTCGTAGAGGGAGGGGTACTGTCACAACCAGACAGCTGAGAAGCTCTGACAGAGGCCTTTCAGAACCTCCTCCTTGAGTTTCTGTGTTGTGGTATTCAGCTCCTCCTCTCGGTAGCCTCTCTCAGCTGTCATGTGTTGGACTAATTGCTTCCCTTTAAATTCTTCCCCAGAAGGCTTTTCTGGGCGGCTTATATTTCTTCCTGGAGTATGTGTGCATGCCAATCTGGTTCTCCTCTCCTCTACAAAGTTAAGTGTTAACCGTTATCTGTTATTTTCTGTTTGCTGGATCCCAGGTGACCCTGACTCCCTCCGTGTCTGGTGTAGGGAGCCGGTGGTCGTGTCCCCTCACTATTGTAGGGTGCTCAGGGGTTATATAGTCAAGGTACGTGGATATGCATACCTCCACCATTCGGATCTATGCATAGGCTGAGCAGCCAGGGAAAGTGCCAGGTCTTCTACAGGGGTCTCCCTTTTGTTCCTTAGCTTTTGGATCCAGCGAGTCATTTATGCATGTTGTTTTGCCTTGTTTCCTGTACACATTCCGTGACAGCACCATGGGAAGAAGGTAAGCCAGCAGAGGTAGCATGATGCTCTTAACAATATTCTGCTGGGAAACCTTGGGTGCTGACATTCATCTTCAGAGCTCATTTGGAGTCCATGCCTCAAAGGATCAGAGCTGTTTTGGCAGCATGAGGAGAGGAGGTTTTGATGTCATGACTGATCGTGGTACATGGCATATGAATCAGATTTTTAGGCAGAGTTACACCTCATTGCCCTTTATTGATTCTGTGGGTTCTACGCAGTGTAATATTGCTTCAGCTTTACTGCCTATCCAAACCAAGCTGGTTCCATCATACAGCATGCATTAATATTGCTTGCCCTTCGCTTCAGTAATTCTTTATAGTCAAATGAGATGGTGAATGGTGATGCAACTAGCTCTCCGTTTAAAGCCAAAGAAAATCACTATCTCCAAAATTCACGCAGAATTCACATGTTTTGCTGTCAGGGATCACAGGAAATGTGACTCTACAGATAAATAGAAAGATCTCAATTAATGTAAGTCGCCAACTGAGTGCTTTAGAAACATTCCTAATCATTTAGAGTAATATATTACTGTTTACCAGCCCAAGGTATAATTTTAATCTATACCAGATAAATACTACAGTATATGTACTGTATAGAGGTATACATTTTCTCAAAAGGGAATTGGGGAATTAAATATTGATGACCTAATCTCTGGATAGGTCATCAACATCATCGGTGGAGACTAGCTCCCCCACACAACCCATCAGTGTAAAGGGGCCCCAGCACTCAAAGGACTGCTGTGGCCTCTTTATACCATGCCAAAAACAGTGTCGTACATTGCATAGTGGCTGTGCTTGGTATTGCGGCTAAGTTTTAGGTCTTTCACCTAATCTGAGTGTTTTTGACCGCTCAGTTCATGTTATAGACTCTTTGACCCTCATTCCAATCGTACCTATCTCTTCTGTGTCCCTCGTCCAGATCATGAAAATAACACTTTTAAAACTTATGCAAATGAGCTTCTGAAGGTGCCCAGGGGTGGCGTTACTGGGCGATGTGCCCAGAAAAACACACCTCCAGCCGGCGGACATCACGAGCGGCACCAGAGGACGGCGGGCTGGGAACTGGCCCGCACCTGCGCACTGCTCTGTCCATTATGGGCAGAGGAACATCTTTTCATATTGTGCATGCGCCGGCCAACTAAAGACAGCCGGCCGGCGCATGGGCAATATGAAAAGATGTTCCTCTGCTCATAATGGGCAGAGAAGTGCGCAGGTGCGGGCCAGTTCACCCAGTAACGCTGCCCCTAGGCACCTTCAGAAGCTCATTTGCATAAGTTTAAAAAGTGTTATTTTCATGATCTGGACGAGGGACACAGAAGAGATAGGTACGATTGTAATGAGGGTCAAAGAGTCTATAACCTGGTCTGAGCTGATCCGTTTTTTTTATAGTATCTGCTTTTTTTTTCTGTTCTTCTGACGGATCAGAAAAATGAAACAGTGATGTGAACACAACATTAGACAAATGGCGGTTCTAACCCCCCCCCCCCCCCCTAAAGGGACATATAACAAGGTCACACAGCATATGTTTAACTGTTAAAAGAAGAATCATCCCCATTACCGTGGTCTACACTTTGGCGCTGTAATCTTCCACAGGATTATTATGCAGTGTATGTGCAGCAGATGAAGGTTTATTCATTGTTATTCATGGAAACTGCTCTGAAAGAAGGGCTTTTCTTATTTCCCTCTGGTAATTAATTCTCCAAGTTATTTTTGACTTCACGAAGTTGGCGCCTCTGCAGATGATTGCATTCCACCACTTTTGTGTCGTACAGACGTGGACAAAATTGTTGGTACCCTTTGGTCAATGAAAGAAAAAGTCACAATGGTCACAGAAATAACTTTAATCTGACAAAAGTAATAATAAATTAAAATTCTATAAATGTTAACCAATGAAAGTCAGACATTGTTTTTCAACCATGCTTCAACAGAATTATGTAAAAAAATAAACTCATGAAACAGGCATGGACAAAAATGATGGTACCCCTAACTTAATATTTTGTTGCGCAACCTTTTGAGGCAATCACTGCAATCAAACGCTTCCTGTAACTGTCAATGAGACATCTGCACCTCTCAGCAGGTATTTTGGCCCACTCCTCATGAGCAAACTGCTCCAGTTGTGTCCGGTTTGAAGGGTGCCTTTTCCAGACTGCATGTTTCAGCTCCTTCCAAAGATGCTCAATAGGATTGAGGTCAGGGCTCATAGAAGGCCACTTTAGAATAGTCCAATTTTTTCCTCTTAGCCATTCTTGGGTGTTTTTAGCGGTGTGTTTTGGGTCATTGTCCTGTTGCAAGACCCATGACCTGCGACTGAGACCAAGCTTTCTGACACTGGCTAGTACATTTCTCTCTAGAATTCCTTGATAGTCTTGAGATTTCATTGTACCCTGCACAGATTCAAGACACCCTGTGCCAGACGCAGCAAAGCAGCCCCAGAACATAACAGAGCCTCCTCCATGTTTCACAGTAGGGACAGTGTTCTTTTCTTGATATGCTTCATTTTTTCGTCTGTGAACATACAGCTGATGTGCCTTGGCAAAAACTTCGATTTTTGTCTCATCTGTCCACAGGACATTCTCCCAGAAGCTTTGTGGCTTGTCAACATGTAGTTTGGCATATTCCAGTCTTGCTTTTTTATGATTCGTTTTCAACAATGGTGTCCTCCTTGGTCGTCTCCCATGTAGTCCACTTTGGCTCAAACAACGACGGATGGTGCGATCTGACACTGATGTTCCTTGAGCATGAAGTTCACCTTGAATCTCTTTAGAAGTCTTTCTAGGCTCTTTTGTTACCATTCGGATTATCCGTCTCTTAGATTTGTCATCAATTTTCCTCCTGCGGCCACGTCCAGGGAGGTTGGCTACAGTCCCATGGATCTTAAACTTATGAATAATATGTGCAACTGTACTCACAGGAACATCTAGTTGCTTGGAGATGGTCTTATAGCCTTTACCTTTAACATGCTTGTCTATAATTTTCTTTCTGATCTCTTGAGACAGCTCTTTCCTTTGCTTCCTCTGGTCCATGTCGAGTGTGGTACACACCATATCACCAAACAACACAGTGATTACCTGGAGCCATATATATAGGCCCAATGGCTGATTACAAGGTTGTAGACACCTGTGATGCTAATTAGTGGACACACCTTGAATTAACATGTCCCTTTGGTCACATTATGTTCTGTGTTTTCTAGGGGTACCATCATTTTTGTCCATGCCTGTTTCATGAGTTTATTTTTTTACATAATTCTGTTGAAGCATGGTTGAAAAACAATGTCTGACTTTCATTGGTTAACATTTATAGAATTTTAATTTATTATTACTTTTGTCAGATTAAAGTTATTTCTGTGACCATTGTGACTTTTTCTTTCATTGACCAAAGGGTACCAACAATTTTGTCCACGTCTGTATGTCCAATTACTATTCTAATTATCGTTTTGCTCGCAGCGACTTTAGTACATTTATGAATTAAACCATTCGGCGAATACAAATGTTTACATCTGAATGTGGCAACACATGAAAAATTCAAGGTTTGCTGGGACACATATTTTTCCTAAAACACAATGAAAGCAACGGTAATTCTTGAAGACAGAATGAACTAACATGGTCCCAAGAGATGCCATTTGTGTCACACGTTATGGCCCACAGTCTGTGGTTATTGTTTTGTGGTTATCATTACTACAAGCGGCAGCTCTTGTAATGGAGGGAGGGAACGCTCTATATTGGTTCGCATTTTTCATGTCTTGTCTTTACGTTTGAGTAAATGTATTAATTATGGTTGCGATACAAAATCTATTACACATTTAACCCCTAGAGGACCCTGCTTTTTTTCATTTTTTTCATTTTCATTTTTCACTTCTTCGCTTCCCAGATCCATAACTTTTTTATTTTTGCATTCCCATGGCCATATGAGGACTTGTTTTTGTGGGACAAGTTGTACTTCCTAATGGCACCATTTAATATTGCATATGATGTAGTGGGAGCTAGAAAAAAATTCCAGTTTTATGAGTTTTGTGGGGTTTTTTGGCGCTCCCCATGCAGTAAAATTGACCTGTTACCTTCATTCTCCAGGTCAGTATGATTACGATACCACCCTTGTATAGTTTTTTTTATTTATTGCTAAAAAAAACGTGAGGGATCATTTTTTGCGAGGCAATGTGCACTTTTCGAGTGTGTGACTTTTTTGATGACTTTTTATAGAATTTTGTGGGGAGGTGAAGTGCCAAAAAAAAAAAGCCAAAGTGGCCATATTGAATTTATTTCTGTTACGCCATTCACCTTATGGGGTACTGGGGTACTGGTATATTTTAATAGTACAGGTGTTTTTGGATTAGGCCATGCCTATGATTTAAAAAAAATTGTTCATTTATTTTGATTTTGGGGAAGGGTGGGTAATTTAAACTTTTATATATATTTTTTTTTTAAACTTTTTTTTAGGTGACTATAACCAGCAATCATTAGATTGCCAATTGTACTCTGTGATGGGTATATATCTATCACAGAATACACCATTCATTGTATTCCAATACAGTGCTGCCACCTGCAGGCCTGTATTGGAATATACCGCTGATAGATATCGGAGCCTCAAGCAGGCTCCGGGCTATCACTGTAATGTAACAGCTTCCCTGATCTCAGCCGGGGGAAGCTGTTACTGGTATGGAAGTATGAGGCTCTTGCATCTTCACTGTTCAGGCGCCATGGTCACATTTGACCACAGCATCTGAGGGATAAATGTCTGCGATCGGAACTATGGGAGAAGGAAGAGGAAGAGCCGGCCAGCCCGTCTTATTTATCATTTTCTACCCCAGTTTTTAGCGTACAAAATGACTTAAGTCATCAAGGGAGCATGTGCCTCTACATAACTTAGGGGCACCCACCGCCAGCCCAGAGGTATTAAGACCGGCGTATAATTTGCCAGCCTTAATAAATGACCCCAACAGTGTTGTAGTATTAATATCCAATGGCCAGCTGCCATAAAAATAAGACCATACTTTAATACATAATAAAAAACATAAAATCACATTATCCGCAATTGTAGTCAATGTGATTTTATGTTTTTTTTTTATTATGTATTAAAGTATGGTATTATTTTTATAGCGACTGGCCATTAGATATTTATATTTAGTAGCTAAGTAGTATAGCGGGCCAAGCTCTACTTTGGTGAGCGCTCTGATATATTGGGTATAGTGTTGTGGTTTTGTTTAATCATTGCACAGCGCTATTGTCTTGAGGTATAATTAACATATTATTCTATTTAAAGATGAATGTGGGCTTCATACCTAAAAACACACGGTACACCAGGCTACTTTACATAAACCCACCTTATTCTTGCATTCTTGTTTTTCCACGTTCCTTGTCAGTACAGAAAGCTAATAAAAGTATGGCAGCACAACATTTCACATACAAACAATAGAACTTAGAAATGAGGATCATTCTAAATTAAAGTGATATTATACCCAAGGCCGGCGTCAGCACCCGGCATACTCGGGCAAGTGCCGGGTCCCACAGCTTTTTCGGGGGCCCACAGCACAGCTGCCATAGGCCATAAGCAATGAGTGCTTTCATCAATACAGATAGAAGCGCTCATTGCTGGAACACTGGGTCATATCACTCACAGCTCAGCTCCCCGCGCTCCCCGACTTCTCCCCGCTCCACCATTCAGCCTGCAGCCACAGATCGTGCTGACTGTCTGTGTGGGTGGAGCCTTCACCCCGGTAATCTGAATAAGCTCCACCCACACAGTTCTGCAGAGCGATCTGTGCCTGCAGGGAAGAGAGGACTGTGAGCTTCAGCAACGGGACAAGGTGAGTAGTTACTGTGTTATTTTTGTTTTTAATACAGAGGGGTGACAGAGGACTTTATTACTATGGAGGGGGCACAGAGGTCTTTATTACTATGGAGGGGCACCGAGTACTTTATTACTATGGAGGGGGCACAGAGGGCTTTATTACCATGGAGGGGGCACAGAGGTCTTTATTACTATGGAGGGGCACAGAGGACTTTTTTACTATGGAGGGGGCACAGAGGGCTTTATTACTATGGAGGGGGCACAGAGGGCTTTATTACAATAGAGGGGGCGCAGAGGGCTTTATTACTATGGAGGGGGCACAGAGGGCATTACTGCTCTGGAGGGAGCACAGAGGGCATTACTAATGTGAAGGGGGCACAATGGGTATTTCTACTATGGAGGGGGGCACAGAGCCAGAGGGAATTATTACTGTGAAGGGGGCACAGTGGGCATTATTACTGTGAAGGGGGCACAGTGGGCATTATTACTGTGAAGGGGGCACAATGGGGATTTCTACTATAAAGGGGGCACAATGGGGATTATTACTATGAAGGGGCCCAATGGGGATTATAACTATGAAGGGGGCACAATGGGGATTATAACTATGAAGGGGGCACAATGGGGGTTATTACTATGAAGGGGGCACAATGGGGATTATTACTGTGAAGGGGGCTGTAACAGATCTCCTGGCACCCCGACCGGGTACCTCCGTCGATAGATGCTCTAGTGCTTCCCGAGGACTCCAAGCACTCTACTTGACACCGTAAGCGCTGCAGACCCCACGAACCGCCGAAGCTTGGTTGAGGTCTCGCCCGTCTCCTACCCACCCTGGACCTATGACAAGGCTTCAGGCTCCATTGGGTGAACCTCTCCTAAATCCAGAGAGCAGGAACAGTATAGCAAATCTTTAGCGTATAGCAATCCTCAGTGTCGATCAGTTACCCAAACACCAGCCTCAACATGATGAAGGGTAAAACAGGAACTCTTTATTGAACACACAAGCATTGACTTATACACATTTTCCAACAAGGTTACCACCCACAGGGCTTTGTAAAAACAACCAATAAACATGTACAATACACTCAGACACTCCCACACAAAATCCTCCCCTCTGCCTGTGATACAATTACCCCACACAATGAGTTGATGCAATTGTATCACAGGCAGGAGAATACACAGTGTCTTCTGTCCTGGAGACAACCGAGGAGTAAGTCAATTATCTCTTAGGACAAAGGGAAATCACCAATACACACATGGGGACAATAGGACAGACATCACTAATCAAATATACAATGTCCCACCCTTTACAGTACACATAGACATTTAACATATCCCAAAATGGCACGAATTAGCCCAGGGGTTGAAAAGTTAGTAAAAGTCTGTTGTGAACAAAGGAAGCCTGGCTGATGAGAGGGCCCATAATCCTGGGGCAAGAGGCTGGTAGCCAGGCTTCTCCACCATCCAGTGGCGAGGTTGGTTTCGTCACAGGGGCACAATAGGGATTATTACTGTGAAAGGGGCACAGAGAGGGCATAACTACTGTGAGAAGGCACAATGTGGGCATAACTACTGTGAGGGGGACACATTTGTACAAAACTACTGTGAAGATTGTACAATAAAGGCAATACTACTGTGAGGGAGGGGGACCCACCCCGGGTTCCAAACACCGTAGGCACGCCACTGAAGCAGGGAACTAATTTCTCCCGCTCCACCATTGAGCTGCCAGCGCTCCACAGCAGCAGCAGCACAATGTCCCCACACATCGTCCTGCTGATCTGTGTAGGAGGAGGAGCGGGGCAGGCTCGGAATCAGCCTCTGCTCCCCCCACACAGCAGCGCGATGTGTCACAGTATCCTGCTGCTGCTGGTGGGAAGCGCAGATCATGGGAGGAGCCAGGTGATTGAGGCGAGGAGTATTTATTGTTTGTTTTTTTCACTTCCTGTGAAGGGTGCACATCTGGGCATAACCACTGTGGAGGGGGCACTGGGCACATATCTTGGCATATCCACCATGAGAGGGCACATATCTTGGCATATCTACTGTGAAGGGGGCACACATCTTGGCATATTAACTGTGAGGGGGCACAACATTTGGGATATCTGCTGTGAAGGGGACACATATCTTGGCATATCTACTGTGAGGGGGCACATATCTTGGCATATCAACTGTGAGGGGGCACATATTTTGGGATATCTACTGTGAGGGGGCACATATCTTGGCATATCTATGTGAGGGGGGCACATATCTTGGCATATCTACTATGAAGGGGGCATATTTTGGCATATCTACTGTGAGGTGGCACATATCTGTGAGTAGACCTGAGGGACTGAAACACTGGGTAGAAAATAAAAGTAGGCACATAAGAACAGATTCACATATATCTGCTCTGTAGCATGCTCTGTGTAAGGTATTTAATCTATAATACATGCAGTTTTATTGCTGTAAGCGCCGTGCAATATGCCACAAGGGGGCCCACTGAGACTTTATTGCTTGAAGGCCCACATGAGCCTGGAGCCGGCCCTGATTATACCTACTATAAATGAGTTAATGGAAGCTCTTAGCGCACATATTTGCTCAAACATGTGTCAGGCCCATCTACCAGGCGTCAAGGTGGCTTCTGCAGATGGGTTTCTAACACTAACAGAACTTGGACTTACCTAAGCCTACAATCTTCAGGGCGATGTAGGAACCAGCTACATTTATACTCTGCTCAGAAGGGCCAGGTAGATGGGCCTGACACACGTTTTATCAAAATTGTGCGCAAAGAGCTTCTATTTTTTCATTAATAGTAGGTATAATACCACTTTAATTTCGAATGATCCCCAATTCTCAGTTATATTTTTTGTATGTGAACTGTGGTGCTGCTATACTTTTATTAGCTTTCTGTATGCTCGCTTTATGGATATGCACCTGTGACTAGTCTAAATCTTCTTGTAGTACCTTGTCAGTACAGAACAGATTTGTTCCTTTTCCTTATGGCAGAACATGTTTAGCAAACTTTGCTAAACCAAGTGACCAAACATAGAAAATGTGTGACTAGCTCCATATGCTGGATGGATATTTGGAATACTATTGAAATTTTAGGTGGGTGGGTGATAATAAATGTTATATTTTTTTCATCATTCAGTTAACTGAAATCGTGATTTTAGGTTTAATATTAATGTGCTATTAATATGCGCTAGTGGTAAATTAGATGATTTCCTTGGGATACCAATAACTTCCACTAAATGTCTCCAAGGATTAGAGTTTGTGAGGGGCTGTATACTATTCTTGGTCATCCAACTGAAAAGAACATTGGAATATGAGATACCGTACGTTAGTGAGTTGCCTTCAGCCAATCAGGATTGCAGGGAGTATGCTCAGCGATGCTGATTGGCAGCTGGCAGCCTGGACTCTCTTTTCAATGCTCCTCCCATAAGTCACTTTCAGCTGGATGTCAGGCAACACACACAATGGCTCTGGGAACTGTTTAACAGGAACTCTTGGCTTTTTCTGGTTTAACTCATTAGCTCTTCAGATAGAATATTATTTTTCTCCTGTCAACAATAGAATGTAGATTGTAATCTGATGTTTTTATCAATTTCTGGTAACAAACAAGAGGGCAACACTGTGACTTATTGTGTTAACCTTTTGTTATAATGTGGAAAAGCATACACGACTGAAATGAACCGATGGGGTCATAGCAGTTCTGTATTACTGCTTGAGAGCAGAGGCAACAAATTACTACTGGAGCCCTTAGGAAGAAGATTGCTTGTTGGATTCCTATGGTTAGAATGCAAAATTACTGGACCCCCAGACACTATACACCACCAATCAGTTACCAGGGACAATTCATTTGTCTGCAAAATTCCAACAGGATGATATCAAGCCTCTTTAGAGGAAAGAAGGTCAGAAGGATGGAAGGAGTGGAGGAAAGGAAAGGTAGGATGGAAAGAAAGAAGGAAAGAAAGGGCGGATGGAAGGAAGCAGTAGAAGAAAGGAAAAAAAGAAGGAAGGAAACAAGGGAGGGAAAGAGTGGAGTGAAAGAAGGAAGGAGAAGATGGAAGGAAAAAAACGAATTAATGAGCGGAGGGAAGAAAGGAAGTAGTAGATGGAAGCAAAACGAAACAAAGAAAGAGGGAGGGAAAAACAGATGTTAAGGAGGAAGGAAAGAAGAAAGGAAGGAAAGAAAATATAAGAAAAAAAAAGAAGAAAAAAGAAAGAAAGAAAGAACGAAAAGAAAAGAAAGAAAAAAGAAGAAGGAAATGAAGGAGAGACCGATGGAAAAGAGGAAGGGAGAAAAAGTGAGTGGGAAAGGAAGGAACAGTGTAAAAAACGTACCTGTCTGAGCTCCAGATGCGGGAGAGACTCGCTGCTGAGCCATGCTCCCTGGTGACATGACCGCATCCTTGGCAACAATGCTCTGTTTCTCCCTGCAGATTGAGATAAGCAGTGGGCTGATTGCTCAGCTGCTCTATTACTGTGTGCTAGAGTCTCTGACTAATGGACCTATCAGGTTCTGAATCAGGGACTCTGTGCTCAATTTAAACCCCTTCCTGGCCATACACCAGTGCCATTGATAGTCTCTGACTCACTAAATGTTTTCCTGGTTCCTTGTTCCTGTGCTTATTGGATGGCTCGTTCCTCTGACCCCAGCTTGTCTTCTGACCACTCTTTGCCTCTCATTTGGTACTACACAGTTTGTCTGGTTCTGACTCATTTACATATGACTCTGGTATTGTGATTGTCTGTCTTTGTTGTTTGTCCGTCTGCATTTAAATAGCGTAGGGACCATCGACCAGTTGTAGTCTATCTATCTAGGGCTTGCACTGCAAGTAGGTAGGGAAAGCGGGCTAGGTTCTAGCCTTAGGGCTCACTGTCCTTGTCTGTCCCTACCTACAGTCGTAACAAATGGACAGCAGGGAGGAGTGGCAGGAAGGATAGAATGAAAGGAATGAGTGGATAGAAGTAAGGAAGGAAAAAAAGGGGAGAAGGAGTATAGGGAAGGATTGAAAGAAGGATTACATATCAATGCTATGATGTATTTATTATGTCAAACGCACAGTCCCTGTAATTATTTAAGTTTTAATTCTTTTCTTATTAAAATAAACTGTTATGATGAAGAGTCTACTCTCTGTATATGTTCATTCATAGTGACAGGACACATGTATGCCCAGGATCGTGTATCATTGAGTCACAATTCTGGCAACCTGTGAAAGTCTTTATTGGCACTTTGTCTACTTCATATCATCTGTTAATCTAATTCTTCAGAGCAGAGGCAGATAACTATCCCGAGGACCCTGCTTTGTGACATTGTAACAGATCAAATGATGGAATGCATACAACTCCTGAAATCTCCAATTAGGAATGGAAATAGATTGCCCCCCAGTCATGCAACATGTAGTGAGTTCTGTTCTGTTTAATGATAATGACATCAGGCGGAGGATAATTAGACTGGAAAATGGGTCAGGCACATCTTGTATTATGCTCGCGTATCTCAATCAGTACATAGAGAAAATCATTTTTCTAATATTCTGTTGGGTTCTGTAAGGACATTGTATGCCAATAAAAATAGCCCTTTAAATTCACAAATAAGCAATTATCGTACTAACAATACAAACCATACGTTTCTCCAGAAATGATTGCTCAGTTGAAGAATGCTACACTTTTAGCCCAGATTCACTAAGGACATTTCTATAAAGCAATATTGTACATAAATTACCAGCCAGATTTTACATGGCAAACAATGTGGCATATTGATTTCTATTCTTACTGTAATTTAATGAACTTTGGGCTTTTAAAGTCTTGCTGTGTTTGCTTTTTTCAACCCCCAACCAGAATTTCCCATGATGTCAGCAGGGGTTCTGTGGATTTTTTATTTTATTTTTTATTTTCTGTCATAGACATAGAATGTATTTAGTGAACTTTCTGAAATGTGATATCAGGAGCATTTATCACACCTTTAACTTTCTGTGCTCTATTGTGTCCCATTGGACGGCCCAAGACTAGGAGTTGTGTCTAAGGGTAAATTCACACAATTCACACATTTCAGGCAGACATTTCTGCAATGTGAAAAGTCAGTTGCACTTTTCTGAATCAGATTGTTTTTGCTGCATGCCTATGGATTTCTGCAAGCCCTACTCAGATGACTAGGACAGTGGCGGGAACATATGTAACAAAACTGCCACTTATGAACCTAACAATATTTACTTATCCGTTTGTATCCGTAAAAGTGTAACATGTAACAACACCATCATTCTTTGAGGCTGTCTTTAACTTGTCAACCCACTTAACAGCCCCATATCCTCCTGTTAAAGGGCATCTGTCAGCAGTTTTGTACCTATGACACTGGCTGACCTGTTACATGTGCACTTGGCAGCTGAAGACATTTGTGTTGGTCTCATGTTCATATGTGTCCGCATTGCTGAGAAATATAAAGTTTTGATATATGCAAATGAGCCTCTAGGAGCAATGGGGGCGTTGTAGTTAATCCTAGAGGCTCTGATCTCTCTGCAACAGCTGCGTCCTCTGCACTTAGATTAACAGGGCTGTTTGTGATCACATTTACACTGCCTGGCCCTGCCAATGAAAGTGCAGAGTGCGCAGCAGTTGCAGAGAGAGCAGAGCCTCTAGGAGTAACTACAACGCCCCCATTGCTCCGAGAGGCTAATTTGCATATATTAAAGCATCATTTTTTTCAGCAATGCGGCCACATATGAACATTGGACCAACACAGATGCCTTCAACTGCCAAGCGCACATGGAACCAAGGGTGCACCTAGCCTTTCTGCTGCCTGAGGCGAAAACTGAAACGGCCCCCCCATGCCAATTTCTTAACCTAACCCCTTTACCACAATGAAAGCGCTCATTGCTCATGGCGCTTCTGCTGCCCCCCTCTTGCCCCTTCCTGGTGCTGCCTCATTGGTGGTGCGCCCCTGCATGGAACAGGTCAGCCAGTTTCATAGGTACAAAACTGCTAACAGATGGGCAGAGGGGCATTAACACATCAGAGTTGATCAGAATAAACAATTTCAACCAAAATGATTGTTTGCCGGGTTAAAAAGAGTCACATTAGTCGATGAAAATGAATCAACACGTGCTCAACTCTCACCTATTGCTGTCTAATGTGTATGCCCACCTTTCGGGAATCAAAATGTTAGATACCCTTTGTGTAAATGAGGTAGACTGACCCTTTAGGCTATGGCCATATGGACAGGTTTCTGCATACAGTTTTGGTAGCCAATATCAGGAGTGGATCATAAAAGGAAATTAAGTATACAGGACAGATATTATTTATCCACTTTTTTTAATTCACTGGTCTTGGCTTCCAGAACTGCATCGGGAAACCTGACTGTGGTTGTTCCCTTCAAATAATGTTCAAACAGTGCAGCAGATGCACTCCCAAACTGTCTTCGTCAGGACATCTCATATGTTGCTTTAAAAAAGAATGAAGGTGCAGTCTTGTCACAGATGTTCTTTGTTCGTGCTGGTTGAATGAAAAGATAAAAACTAAAAATCCATGGCAGAGCAATAAATTATTAACAAAAACATGGTGGCCCACATTTATTAATCCTGTAGATGGTGTAAGCTTAGACTGAGTTCACATCAGCGTCCAGCCTTTCCGTTCTTCTCCGTTCTTTTTGAAGCAGAGACAAAAGTAGTGCATGCAGGAGTAGTAGTGCATGCATTATAGTCTATGGGATCTGTAGACTCCATTCGGCTCAGTTTTGTGCCGAATCCGTCCTTTGCATTCTTCTGCTCCTATAATGGAGCAGAAGAACGGAAAGGCTGAACTCAGCCTTAGACCGGCTGTCTAGACCTTCCTCAGATTTATCACAGGGGTTCAGGCTGGATGATAAATCTGACTCTATACCAACTATTGTTTGGCTTACTTTGAGACAGAATTTTACACCAGAATTATGGTGCAATTTTGTTTCCACAAAATAACGCATCTTAGACCACTCTCCTTCCCAGTAAAGCCCCACCGCTTCCAGCTGCGCCCACCCAAATTTTGAGCATATTGGAAAAAAATGTAGAAACTCTAGTTGTAACGAATTGCTCCTAAATTGCGCCAATTTGCTCGACTTTTTAGACAGATTCTGTGAGCAGAGACATAAGTAAATCTGCACCGGTGGATATTAAATATTACATTTTGTGGGTTGCCATGTAACAGGATGTTGCAGAACTGCTATAAAAAAGAAAAAAAGGGTCTAATCACATGTTCATGATTTTAGTGGATAATGCGCCAAAATCCACATATAACTTGCAAATATTCCCTACATATGAATGTGGTTTCTCCTACAGAAAATTTCCCCTGCATGGATTTTTGTTTGCACGGTGTGGGGCAAAAACACGAGATTACTTAGCTCCTTATTCCTGTTTACCTTACGTGGAAAAGCCATGGATTAGCCACACGCAGATTAGCCCCACTGAATTTCTGCCATGGCTCCTCTAGTAAATACATGTGGGATCTACAATATGCTAATCCAACCTGTGAGAACCCACTAGCCAGAACCTACAAGCCTTCTCCTTCCTCTAGCCCAGTGGTCTGCAGCTGGTAGCTCGAATTCCATTCTCCTCTGACAACTGCAGGAGTCAAATTTTCCCAAAATTAAAAAATCTGCCGGTTGCAGACCATTGCTCTGCAGAGTTGCCAACCGTCTAGAAATTTCTGAACAGTTCTTAAAAACAGGCGACTTTTATTCTATGTCCATGAAAAAAAATAATGTGTCCGTGTTTTTTTGGAGGCTGGCGGCACTAGATTATTTAGGTAGTAATTATCATAATTTTATAGCTCACACTAAGGGTCCATTCAGATGTCCGTAAGTGTTTTGCGGTCCTCAAAACACAGATACCGGCCGTGTGCGTTCCGTATTTTGCGGACTGCTCATGGCCGGCCCTATAATAGAAATGCCTATTCTTGTCCGACAAGAATGGGTCATGCTCTATCTTTTTTGAGGGGCCGCGGAACGGAACTACGGATGCTGTCCGCAGCTTTTGAGGCCCCATTGAAATGAATGGGTCCACATGGAACGGATGCGGACCCAAAACTACGGAGGTGTGAATGTACCCTAAACGCTGGTAATGAGGTGTTTACTACTGAGCTATAGACATTGATTACTTAGAATCTTTATTATTCATTATGGTTTTCCAATTTGTCCGTAGAAAAAAGTTGGCTGTCCGTGATTTTGGAATAAGTTTTCCATAAAAAAGAAAAAAATTCTGCCTGGCAACTCTGTTGTTCTGGTCCATCTGGTACATTGCTTACCAACCTACCCAGCATTCTTTTAGTACCTGTAAAAGACTCTTTGACCCACCAATTCCTTTCAGAACCATCATTTGACCTGTCAAGTCTTCATTCAGCAGACTTCTGGGGTATTATGGTTTTTAGCATTTCGTAATTTACTGTATCACACAGTCAATAGCATTAAATCCTCAATATCCTGTACATGAAGTCAAACTGTCCATAAATATATATTTTTCAATGTCATCCCTGTCATTAGTATAAGACTTGCTTTGAAAAAAACTTCTAAACTCAACATACAAATCCTACATATAACAGTCATACTCCAATAAAGATAGAAGAATGAAGATACAGGAGTCTGTAGTTCATACAAGCCTCCACTAGGTGGGGCTCTTAGGTTCCGGGCTGCCTATATGGCTCATGTTCTCCTGGTACTCACACTGCATCAGCAGAAGGAGGCAGCAGCAGCACAAGGGTTAAGGTTAACCCTTTGCTGCAGACACGCTCCACCCGGAGCTATTTGCATCACAGGGAGGTTCTATGGCTGCTGGGTGACACCTACAGAAACAATCTGCTGCTCCAGTACATCTTTTGCAAAGCACAAGGAGAACACGTCTGGATTCCTTGGATTATGGGTTGCTTTTGCACAATGCTTTATTATAGCACATGCATTAAACAGGAGGATGCATGAGGAGGTCCTATGGAAATATTAGTTATATAACATTGCAATCGTTGTGTAAGGGAATCCCCCAAGAAGACAGTGTGCAAGGAACTGGCTGAAAAGTAGCAGGTGCCTCAGGACCACAGACCTTCCACACAACATGCTTTTGCAAACTTGAATCCTACCTTATTGAGATTCCATTTGGCAAAGCCAAAGGAGGTGACATTGCAGAGATGTCAGAGCCAGAGCTGGACTTCTCCAAAGTGGAAAGTTTCTTGGACAGCCATCCAGATCTTTTTGAGGATTATCTCATTAGGAAAGGGAAGCACTCCTCGGTGGAGAAGTGGCTGAAGAGGAACCAGATGTCTAAAATCTCTTCTAACTCTAGTACTGATGATAAGAGTAAGGAGTGTTGGGGTAACAGAGGCGATGGGTTGCAGAGGAGAGCATCTCAGAAGGAGCTGAGAAAAAGTTTTGCACGTTCTAAGGCCATTAATGTCAATAGGACCTATGATGAGCATGTCAACTCCAGAGCCCAAGAACCCTTGACCAGCATGAGGAGAAGAGCCTTGCTCAGGAAGGCCAGCTCCTTACCCCCCACCACTGCTCATATCCTCAGTGCTCTGCTGGAGTCCAGGGTCAACATCCCCCAATATCCATCCACTGCCATTGACTATAAGTACTACCTGAAAGAGCACAATGAGAGGGAGTTCTTCCTGGAATTAGTGAAGGATATATCTAATGAGCTTAACCTCGCCAGTCTTTGCTACAAGATCTTGATCTTTGTGTGCATCATGGTGGATGCTGACAGATGTTCGCTCTTCTTGGTTGAAGGTTCAGCCACCAAAAAGAGTTTGGTGTCCAAATTCTTTGATGTGCATGCAGGTACCACTCTATTGCCTTCCTGCAGAACAGACAACTTCAACGAGGTGCAGGTGCCCTGGGGAAAAGGTATCATAGGCTATGTGGCAGAACATGGAGAAACAGTCAATATCCCAGATGCTTACCAGGTAGGTGACTGGTGGGGTGTGGGGTTGAGTGGACATCATTTTCTGGAGTGGCTGCCTAGGGATCTCATTAAATGAGCTGTTCCATCTCTGTTGTATTAATTGACTGTCAAACCCTCTGAGTCCTCACCCAAGACTCCGGTGACATTTGATGACTCCAGTTTCTGCTGAAGCCCTTGGGGATTAAAGCTGTCAATCACTCATTAGCATTTCATGGAAAATCTGTAGTACACAGCACTGCTCTCAGGCATATTCCTTCTTTGACAACTCCTGACAACTTTGGATCTTAACTATTGTATTCCTGTGACAGTTGACCCTTAGGTGTTGATCTTCATTTTTTGTCTGTCCAGCTGTTTATCTCCATGGATACTGAATCATAGTGTCTGTGTATGTCTGACATGGTCTTAGTGTATATGGACTCCCAGTTACCGGCACCTGATCACCATAATGCACTGGGAAATGTCAGACTGGCTGACAAAATTCCACAGAACTGATGACAAAAAAATCCTCTCATTATTTGACAGAGATCTGGCCCTCACATTGCCATATTTCCACAATACCTGAAGATGTTCTTATTATTAGTTTGCATTATAATTGTGCTATTATTTAGTTATTATATTAGTTTTGTATTATGCATGTGAACATCAAAGCATTGTGCACATTTCCATTACTTGTATTACACAATGTTAAAGAGGACGTGCCACCTCTCCTGACATGTCTGTGTTAGTAACTACTTGCATCCCCCATGAAACATCAATTCTGGAGCATCTCTTCTTATAACTGCATATTGTGCGGTCCCTCTATTACTCCTTCTAGAAATTCATGAATAAATTGCCATCTGGGTGGCTGCATATCCCCCTGTCAAAGGGCTGAGTCCTTGCACAATCCTGCCACTGCTTGGACAGCGTCAGACTGGGCAGCAACACTTCCCCCCCAACTGGTAGCACTCAGTTGTCAATTTATTCACAAATTTCTACTTGGAATAATAGAGAAATATAATAAGAAAAGATGCTCCAGAATTGTCATTTCACATAGAGTACAATTATTTACTAAAACAGACATGTCAGGAGATGTGAAAGGTCCTCTTCGAAGAGCACTTAAAGGGGTTGTCTGGTCTGAGACAATGGGGGTATACTACTAGGATCTGCCCCAATTGTCTGATAGGTGTAGGTCCCACCGCTGGAACCCACACCTATTTCCTAAATAGAGCCCCCAAAGTGAATGCTCATGCGCAGCCGCCCTCCATTAATTTCTATGAGGCCGCCGAAAATAGCCAAGCCAGCGGGCCCATAGAAGTGAATGAGAGCGGTGGCAGGTCATGCACGGTTTGCTCCCATTCACTTCTATGGGGAGAGCACTTGGTCGTGGACGGACTGGAGTCCTACAGCCACTACTTTGTGGGGCTCCATT
The DNA here is from genome assembly GCF_014858855.1 of Bufo gargarizans. Lineage (NCBI taxonomy): Eukaryota > Metazoa > Chordata > Amphibia > Anura > Bufonidae > Bufo > Bufo gargarizans. The sequence goes on along the minus strand of NC_058087.1, from coordinate 40,844,211 downwards.
TCCGATATAGGTGCGGGTCCCAGCAGATCAGACACTGGGGGCATATCATAGCGATATGCCCCCATTGTCTCAGATGAGACAACCCCTTTAAATAGTCGGAATGCTCATCAGTAAATAAATCCCCATATCTGTTTTAGGAACGTTGAATGAAAACCAGTCTGCCATTATCAATGCCAGGTTGGTTGTAATTCAGCTTTCCTAGAGACCTGAAGGGCAATCTTTATAGCTGTGCAAAGATACATCCCTGCTGCTATATTGCTGCATAACAAGGCAGATCTGCCAATCAAGAGCCTGGGAAAGCGGTAGAACCCCTGTAGAAGCTATACTGGCTGCCATACTGGTATCCCCCAGTCCTCCCATAAACAGATATAAATTATCTATTTGTCTCAGTATAGAAATTTTTAGAAAGGAGGAGGATTTTTATATTGACTGGTGTTTTTTACTCCTTTAAGTCGGATTGTATCACTTTGTGGATGCTGCTGTTGGCTAAGCATGCTGAGCTGATAAGATGTCTCATTACCAATTCACTGGCCCGTTGTGCTGCCTCGCGACTTCCAGTACATAGTGTAGAGGTTGCAGTGTAGCCACAAAGTATTTGCACCGTCTGCAGACGATTTATAGAAGCATGCAATGCAGGTGACGCTTGTGCTGCAAATGCCCCGGCAAGTACGGAAAAGTGCAAATAAATCACTGGTGAAAAATTTCTTACATTTTGCTTTTTTCCAACATAGAATTTTCAATTTTAGGCACGGAATGGATGCCGCCCGTGTGCGTTATGCAATTTGCAGAAAGGAACGGTTTGCCCATTATAGAAATGCCTATTCTTGCCCGCAAAATGGACAAGAATAGGACATGCTCAATTATTATTTTTTTGCGGGGCCATGGAACCGATTGCTGTCCGCATCTTTTGCGGCCCCATTGAATTGAAGGGGTCCGCATCCGAGTCGCATATTTAGTGTTGTGTGCATGAGGCCTTGGGGAGCATTCGCGCGACCGTATGTCGGCAAATCTCGGATCCACAAAATACGGATGTATCCCGTACTTCTCGCTGGCCCCATTGTCAAAATGACCATTCTTGTCTGCAGAATGGACAAAAATAGGACACATTCTATAATTTGCAGCCCAGTCGCATGGATGCGGACAGGACATGGATGACATATATATATAAACGATGAAAAGAGGGCAGCACTCCGGTCTTGTGATGAAAATAAGGTGGAATTTATTACACCCAAAAGCTTTTGGGTGTAATAAATTCTACCTTATTTTCATCACAAGACCGGAGTGCTGCCCTCTTTTCATCGTTTCTAGTTTACTGTTCCTGGTCCAGGAATTATTGTGGGACTTGCACCTGGCATACCTATAGAGTGCTGCTGTTTGTTTTTCTTTTCCTTAGGCCTCATGCACACGACCGTTGTGTGCATCCGTGGCCGTTGTGCCGTTTTCCATTTTTTTTCGCGGACCCATTGACTCTCAATGGGTTCGTGGAAAAATCAGAAAATGCACCGTTTTGTAGCCGAGACCGTGATCCGTGTATCCTGTCCGTCAAAAAAATATGACCTGTCCTATTTTTTGGACGGACAACGGTTCACGGACCCATTCAAGTCAATGGGTCCGTGAAAGAACACGGATGCACACAAGATTGGCATCCGTGTCCGTGATTCGTGGCCGTAGGTTACTTTCATACAGACGGATCCGAAGAGCCGTCTGCATAAAAGCTTTTTCAGAGCTGAGTTTTCACTTCGTGAAAACTGAGATCCGACAGTATATTCTAACACAGAGGCGTTCCCATGGTGATGGGGACGCTTCTAGTTAGAATATACAACGAACTGTGTACATGACTGCCCCCTGCTGCCTGGCAGCACCCGATCTCTTACAGGGGGCTGTGATCCGTACAATTAACCCCTCAGGTGCCGCACCTGAAGGGGTTAATTGTGCGTATCATAGCCCCCTGTAAGAGATCAGGGGCTGCCAGGCAGCAGGGGGCAGCCCCCCCTCCCCAGTTTGAATATCATTGGTGGCCAGTGTGCGGCCTCCCCCGGCCCCCCTCCCTCCCTCTATGGCATTATTAACATTGGTGGCAGTGTGCGGCCTCCCCTCTCCCCCCCCCCCGATCATTGGTGGCAGCGGAGTTCCGATCGGAGTCCCAGTTTAATCGCTGGGGCTCCGATCTGTAACCATGGCAACCAGGACGCCACTGCAATCCTGGTTGCCATGGTTACTTAGCAATAGTAGAAGCATCATACTTACCTGCTGGCTGCTGCGATGTCTGTGTCCGGCCGGGAGCTCCTCCTACTGGTAAGTGACAGCAATGCGCCACACAGACCTGTCACTTACCAGTAGGAGGAGCTTCCGGCCGGACACAGACATCGCGGCAGCCAGCAGGTAAGTATGATGCTTCTACTATTGCTAAGTAACCATGGCAACCAGGACTGCAGTAGCGTCCTGGTTGCCATGGTTACCGATCGGAGCCCCAGCGATTAAACTGGGATCTGTTTGGCTCCGCACGGCCAGGCGGACACCAAAACAACTTTTTTTCCATGTCCGTGGATCCTCCAAAAATCAAGGAAGACCCGCGGGCGAAAAAACGGTCACGGATCACGGACCTATGGACCCCGTTTTTGCGGGCCATAAAAAAAAACACGTGTGCATGAGGCCTTATATATATATATAGACGCACATGGTAATACACTAACAGCACTATAATAAACCTAATTACACTAACACTATACAATCCCAACTATAATTCCATCCCGAAATCTAGCTAGACATACACATAACCGCAGCCCCCTCCCATCTGGCTATAAACTTTAGTTACGGGATAAAAGGGGTTAATTATAATAAATACAGGGGTTAACAGGGCAATACAGGGGTAGCCATGGGATACTGGGGTATGGTGATATGAAGGGTTAAACATCAGGGGTAAATGCAGGGACCCAGTATTAAAGGGGGTTAATGGGCGTTGGTGGAATATGGCAAGGTTAGGGGTAAATGATAATACAGGGGTGATATTGCAGGGAGTATGGATATATATATATTGTAGGGGTTAATGCAGGGATAATATTGCAAGGAGTCGGGATATACAATGAAGGGGTTAATGCAGGGGTGATATTGCAGGGAGCAGGGATATACACTCACCTAAAGAATTATTAGGAACACCATACTAATACGGTGTTGGACCCCCTTTTGCCTTCAGAACTGCCTTAATTCTACGTGGCATTGATTCAACAAGGTGATGATAGCATTCTTTAGAAATGTTGGCCCATATTGATAGGATAGCATCTTGCAGTGGATGGAGATTTGAGGGATGCACATCCAGGGCACGAAGCTCCCGTTCCACCACATCCCAAAGATGCTCTATTGGGTTGAGATCTGGTGACTGTGGGGCCATTTTAGTACAGTGAACTCATTGTCATGTTCAAGAAACCAATTTGAAATGATTCGAGCTTTGTGACATGGTGCATTATCCTGCTGGAAGTAGCCATCAGAGGATGGGTACATGGTGGTCATGAAGGGATGGACATGGTCAGAAACAATGATCAGGTAGCCCGTGGCATTTAAACGATGGCCAATTGGCACTAAGGGGCCTAAAGTGTGCCCAGAAACATCCCCCACACCATTACACCACCACCAGCAGCCTGCACAGTGGTAACAAGGCATGATAGATACATGTTCTCATTCTGTTTACGCCAAATTCGGACTCTACCATTTGAATGTCTCAACAGAAATCGAGACTCATCAGACCAGGCAAAATTTTTCCAGTCTTGAACAGTCCAATTTTGGTGAGCTCGTGCAAATTGTAGCCTCTTTTTCCTATTTGTAGTGGAGATGAGTGGTACCCGGTGGGGTCTTCTGCTGTTGTAGCCCACCTTTATTTCCCATTCTGACATTCAGTTTGGAGTTCAGGAGATTGTCTTGACCAGGACCACAACCCTACATGCATTGAAGCAACTGCCATGTGATTGGTTGACTCAATAATCGCATTAATGAGAAATAGAACAGGTGTTCCTAATAATTCTTTAGGTGAGTGTATATTGTAGGTGTTAATGCAGGGGTAATATTGCAGGGAGTAGGGATATATATTGTAGAGGTACAAGGCAGGGCGATGCAGGGGTTAATATATATATATATATATATATATATATACAGTGGATATAAAAAGTCTACACACCCCTGTTAAAATGTCAGATTTCTGTGCTGTAAAAAAATTAGACAAAGATAAATCATTTCAGAACTTTTTCCACCTTTAATGAGAATAAATAATACCTATAAACTGTACCACTCAATTGAAAAACAAACTGAAATATTTTAAGTGGAGGGAAGAAAACAAAAAAACTAAAATAATGTGGTTGCATAAGTGTGCACACCCTCTTATAACTGGGGATGTAGCTGTGTTCAGAATTAAGCAATCACATTCAAAATCATGTTAAATAGGAGTCGGCATACACCGGCCATCATTTAAAGTGCCTCTGATTAACCCCAAATAAAGTTCAGCTGCTCTAGTTGGTCTTTCCTGAAATGTTCTTCGCTTCCCACAGCAAAAGTCATGGTCCACAGAGAGCTTCCAAAGCATCAGAGGGATCTCATTGTTAAAGGTATCAGTCAGGAGAAGGGTACAAAAGAATTTCCAAGGCATTAGATATACCATGGAACACAGTGAAGACAGTCATCATCAAGTGGAGAAAAGATGGCACAACAGTGACATTACCAAGAACTGGACGTCCCTCCAAAATTGATGAAAAGACGAGAAGAAAACTGGTCTGGGAGGCTACCAAGAGGCCTACAGCAACATTAAAGGGGCTGCAGCAATATCTGGCAAGTACTGGCTGTCTTACAAAGAAAAACATCCACGCCAGGCTACATTTTGCAAAAACACATCTGAAGGCTCCCAAAAGCATGTGGGAAAAGGTGTTATGGTCTGATGAAACCAAGGTTGAACTTTTTGGCCATAATTCCAAAAGATGTTTGGCGCAAAAACAACACTGCACATCACCAAAAGAACACCATCCCCACAGTGAAGCATGGTGGTGGCAGCATCAGGCCAAGGGGCTGTTCTTCTTCAGCTGGAACCGGGGCCTTAGTTAAGCTAGAGGGAATTTTGAACAGTTCCAAATACCAGTCAATATTGGTACAAAACCTTCAGGCTTCTGCTAGAAAGCTGAACATGAAGAGGAACTTCATCTTTCAGTATGACAATGACCCAAAGCATACATCCAAATCAACAAAGGAATGGCTTCACCAGAAGAAGATTAAAGTTTTGGAATGGCCCAGCCAGAGCCCAGACCTGAATCCGATTGAAAATCTGTGGGGTGATCTGAAGAGGGCTGTGCACAGGAGATGCCCTCGCAATCTGACAGATTTGGAGTGTTTTTGCAAAGAAGAGTGGGCAAATCTTGCCAAGTCAAAATGTGCCATGCTGATAGACTCATAACCAAAAAGACTGAGTGCTGTAATAAAATCAAAAGGTGCTTCAACAAAGTATTAGTTTAAGGGTGTGCACACTTATGCAACCATATTATTTTTATTTTTTTTCTTCCCTCTACCTAAAATATTTCAGTTTGTTTTCAATTGAGTGGTACAGTTTATAGGTCACATTAAGGCCTCATGCACACGACCGTCGTGTGCATCCGTGGCCGTTGTTCCGTTTTCCGTGATTTTCTGCGGACACATTGACTTTCAATGGGTCCGTTGAAAACTCGGAAAATGCACCGTTGTTCATCAGCGGCCGTGATCCGTGTTTCCTGTCTGTCCAAAAAATAGGACCTGTCCTATTTTTTGGACGGACAACGGTTCACAGACCCATTCAAGTCAATGGGTCCGTGAAAAAACACGGATGCACACAAGATTGGCATCCACGTCCGTGATCCGTGGCCGTAGGCTACTTTCACACAGACGGATTGCAGACGTGAAAACTCAGATCCGACAGTATATTCTAACACAGAGGCGTTCCCATAGTGATGGGGACGCTTCAAGTTAGAATATCCTACGAACTGTGTACATGACTGCCCCCTGCTGCCTGGCAGCACCCGATCTCTTACAGGGGGCTGTGATCGGCACAATTAACCCCTCAGGTGCCGCACCTGAGGGGTTAATTGTGCTTATCATAGCCCCCTGTAAGAGATCAGGTGCTGCCAGGCAGGAGGGGGCAGACCCCCCTCCCTCCCCTGTACTACATTTATTGGTGGCCAGTGCGGCCCCCCTCCCTCCCCAATATTATATTCATTGGTGGCCAGTGCGGCCTCCCCTCTCCCCCCCCTAATTAAAATCACCTTCCCCCATCATTGGTGGCCAGTGCGGCCTCCCCTCCCCCCCCCTAGTTAAAATCACCTTCCCCCATCATTGGTGGCCAGTGCGGCCTCCCCTCTTCCCCCCTAGTTAAAATCACCTTCCCCCATCATTGGTGGCCAGTGCGGCCTCACCTCTCCCCCCCTAGTTAAAATCACGTTTCCCCATCATTGGTAGCCAGTGGTGCCTCCCCTCTCCCCCCCCAGGTTAAAATCACGTTCCTCCATCATTGGTGCCAAGTGCGGCCTCCCCTCTCCCCCCCTTATTAAAATCACGTTCCCCCATCATTGGTGGCCAGTGCGGCCTCTCCCCCCCCCCCTAGTTAAAATCACCTTCCCCCATCATTGGTGGCAGCGGAGAGTTCCGATCGGCGTCCCAGTTTAATCGCTGGGGCTCCGATCGGTAACGTAGCAATTTTTAGAAGCATTATACTTACCTTCGATGTCTGTGACCGGCCGGGAGCTCCTCCTACTGGTAAGTGACAGGTCTGTGCTATAAGCAATGTGCCGCACAGACCTTTCATTTACCAGTAGGAGGAGTTCCGGCCGGTCACAGACAGCGCAGGTAAGTAAAATGCTTCTAAAAATTGCTAAGTAACCATGGCAACCAAGACTGCAGTAGCGTCCTGGTTGCCATGGTTACCGATCGGAGCCCCAGCGATTAAACTGGGACTCCGAGCGGAACTCTCCGCTGCCACCAATGATGGAGGAAGGTGATTTTAACTAGGGGGGGGGGGAGAGGTGAGGCCGCACTGGCCACCAATGATGGGGGAAGGTGATTTTAATTAGGGAGGGGGGAGAGGGGAGGCCGCACTGGCCACCAATGATGGGGGAACGTGATTTTAATTAGGGGGGGGAGAGGTGAGGCCGCACTGCCCACCAATGATGGGGGAATGTGATTTTAATTGGGGGGGGAGAGGTGAAGCCGCACTGGCCACCGATGATGGGGGAACGTGATTTTAATTATGGGGGGGAGAGGGGAGGCCACACTGGCCACTAATGATGGGGGAACGTGATTTTAATTAAGGGGGGGGGGAAGGTGAGGCCGCACTGGCCACCAATGATGGGGGAAGGTGATTTTAATTAGGGGGGGGGGGAGAGGGGAGGCCACACTGGCCACCAATGATGGGGGAAGGTGATTTTAATTAAGGGGGGGAGAGGGGAGGCCGCACTGGCCACCAATGATGGGGAATGTGATTTTAATTAGGGGGGGGGGAAGGGGAGACCGCACTGGCCACCAATGATGGGGGAACGTGATTTTAATTAGGGGGGGGGAGTGGAGGCCGCACTGGCCACCAATGAATATAATATTGGGGAGGGAGGGAGGGGGGCCGCACTGGCCACCAATGAATATAATATTGGGGAGGGAGGGGGTCTGCACCTGAGGGGTTAATTGTGCCGATCACAGCCCCCTGTAAGAGATCGGGTGCTGCCAGGCAGCAGGGGGCAGTCATGTATACAGTTCGTAGGATATTCTAACTTGAATCGTCCCCATCACTATGGGAACGCCTCTGTGTTAGAATATACTGCCGGATCTGAGTTTCACGATCTAACTCAAATCCGATGGTATATTCTAACATAGAGGCGTTCCCATGGTGATGGGGACGCTTCAAGTTAAAATATACCATCAGATTGGAGAAAACTCCGGTCCGATGGTATAATAGGGACTCCTGACTTTACATTGAAAGTCAATGGGGGACGGATCCGTTTGCAATTGCACCATATTGTGTCAACGTCAAACGTCCCCATTGATTAGCATTTTAAGTCAGGATGGATCCGTTTGGGTCCGCACGGTCAGGCGGACACCAAAACGATTTTTTTTTTTTACTTTCCTTCATGTCCGTGGATCCTCCAAAAATCAAGGAAGACCCACGGAAGAAAAAACGGACACGGATCACGGAACTACGGGACCTGTTTTTGCGGACCGCAAAAAAAAACGGTCGTGTGCATGAGGCCTAAAGGTGGAAAAAGTTCTGAAATGATTTATCTTTGTTCACACCATGCGGCAATTCTGCCTCAAAGAGTCCTTGAGCATAGCAGCACCAACCTGTTTTCACGCCAAACAGGTAGCAAGCCTTCATCCATACACAAGGCTCCCAGATCCTAACACAGAGACACGGCTTCTGAGTCCAGCTGCCTATGTAAAGACAGCCAGGTGCTGCCAAAACCCGGATCGGCACTTAAAATCCGGTCCGGTATTTGACCTCACCTGGCTGTAAATCAGCCCAGCAGCACATGCTGGGAGGAAAATACCTGTTTTCCCAGACCAAACCTCTCACTGTGTCACTATATACAGTACAGACCAAAAGTTTGGACACACCTTCTCATTCAAAGAGTTTTCTTTATTTTCATGACTATGAAGGCATCAAAACTATGAATTAACACATATGGAATTATATACATAACAAACAAGTGTGAAACAACTGAGAATATGTCATATTCTAGGTTCTTCAAAGTAGCCACCTTTTGCTTTGATTACTGCTTTCCACACTCTTGGCATTCTCTTGATGAGCTTCAAGAGGTAGTCCCCTGAAATGGTCTTCCAACAGTCTTGAAGGAGTTTCCAGAGATGCTTAGCACTTGTCGGCCCTTTTGCCTTCACTCTGCGGTCTAGCTCACCCCAAACCATCTCGATTGGTCTCAGGTCCGGTGACTGTGGAGGCCAGGTCATCTGGCGCAGCACCCCATCACTCTCCTTCATGGTCAAATAGCCCTTACTTTCAAAGTTTTCCCAATTTTTCGGCTGACTGACTGACCTTCATTTCTTAAAGTAATGATTGCCACTCGTTTTTCTTTACTTAGCTGCTTTTTTCTTGCCATAATACAAATTCTAACATTCTATTCAGTAGGACTATCAGCTGTGTATCCACCTGACTTCTCCTCAACGCCACTGATGGTCCCAACCCCATTTATAAGGCAAGAAATCCCACTTATTAAACCTGACAGGGCACACCTGTGAAGTGAAAACCATTTCAGGGGACTACCTCTTGAAGCTCATCAAGAGAATGCCAAGAGTGTGGAAAGCAGTAATCAAAGCAAAAGGTGGCTACTTTGAAGAACCTAGAATATGACATATTTTCAGTTGTTTCACACTTGTTTGTTATGTATATAATTCCACATGTGTTAATTCATAGTTTTGATGCCTTCAGTGTGAATCTACAATTTTCATAGTCATGAAAATAAAGAAAACTCTTTGAATGAGAAGGTGTGTCCAAACTTTTGGTCTGTACTGTATATATATATATATATATATATATATATACCCAATATATGTACTTCCCTCTACAATTCCCCTGTTGTCGAGAACACGACAATAAAGGTTGAGGGATGTGTTATGCTGGGAAATATTTGCCTACTCAACCCTGCTTGTGACTGTTGTCAGTTCAGGATGAAATGAAGTCTAATTCTTACACGTAGATATCTAGACATCACCCATCACGACTGACACCTCTGACCTGCCCTTCAACGTAACCAAATATCTCCATCCACAGAATATACCGTCTTCTTCTCTCTGGATCTTGCTCTGGAACTTTCTTGGCTCCAGAATGAAGCTCTTTTATTTCTGCTGTCTGTCAGTGCCGATCTTCAGGTATCAGCCACTCCCAATGTCGTCTTTTCAGACTCTGGGATGGCTTCACCCTCACAGTCTCTAGGTCGATCCACGTAGCACCTCTTTCTTTCTTTCTTTCTGTGGTACAGTCAACCATTGAATGGCCTCCTTTCAGCAAAGGCACGACTTTCATCCGACACTTCTTTTTTTATCTTAATTAAAGAATCTATCGTTGAGGGGGTTTTCCCATGGACAAATACGTAGGTCTTTACAAGGCAGGTCAGAATTTCTTGAGTAAGTAGTGATGTCACAATACCTAAGTTGGCTGCGGGAAGGGACACCGTCTAACTGTAACCGACATCCAATCCATCCCTTACCAACTTCCATACTGCTAGGGTTAAATTGGCAAATACCTTAGGAAAGTAGGGGGACCTACCCCTAGGGGATCTACTCTTTTCCCCATTCACACAAAATACAGGTACATCCTATCCACACGCATACAACAAATGAATCCCCTCAACGCTAATTAAATTTAGTGTGTGTACCCATAGAGACTCATGCAACAAGGCATATCTCTATACCTCCAAAGACACAGGTAGGTCACAGACCCACTTGTCAATGTGAAACGACTATAGGATGCAAATGTGTGTATACCCATATTGTAACTCACCGCGGTATGTTGGGTGAGTTCCCCTGAATATAGGCTCTCACACATTTGCACCTAGTGTGTCTATGTGTACACAACCGACAAACATACAAATAAAAAGTAACACTTTCGGGGTCACAGGACAAAATCAGAGTCAAGTCCTTGACCACTGACTCCATCAGTATATGACTTTCTGACTGGCCTTGTTGTAGTCACTTGGCCAGTCATTTTGTCCGTTTGTTGATGAAAGTTCAATAACAGTCCAAGTTATGACCACCCGGGTACTAAGGACAATCACTGTGTGGATGGGCAGGTTGAAGAGCAAAGTCCCTTTGAGATGGTATCCAAAGCAGCCAGGACACAGCGGAGTCTTTTTCCACGGTATCTCGGAGACACGGCTTCTCTCTGATTCTCTTTTTCACTGCTCTCAGGGGTATCTGGTCGGATATCCACTGTCTTAGCTGGGTGTAGTTAGGGTTCTTCTCTTCTGCTCCCTTGTATCTATAGCTAGTATGAAAGACAGTACCATACTCTCCTGGGGGAGTTCTCCTCTCTCGGTTCAATTAATTGCATGCCGTCACCAGCACCAATACCCTTGACCCAAGTGTAGAGAAAGGTATTGAGGTGACCATCATCCAACAGGACCCCTTGTTAACCCAACACTGGTGTCTAAACACCCAACCATCGCATCCTCTGTTTCCACATTCATCTGCACCAACAAGTAAAGATGGGTGTTCTAATAATTTAGGACATCCGAGGGGAGCTGTGAATGAAGCACCATCTTGTTCTTGATGGCACTGTATCCTTCTCTTACTCATGTGTACTCAGGCTGATTTTCCCCTGTTAACCTGTCTTGTGAAGGCCAGTAGATATCCATAGCATAGGTCATGCCTTGACTCTTCAGGACTCCAAAACACAAAAATACAGGCCACACTCTGCTGTCAATCACCCTGCATCCAATCTCAATCAGAGCTGTGTTACCTGTCTGGACCAGAAAGTAAGTGCACAGTGCAACATCACACTGAACCTTGTGCCAATGTTGCCTGTCCGCAACTCGCTACCTGCCATGGTCCACAGTATAACACAGCCCTACCGAAAACCTTTAACAAAACTGCGCTACCTGTCCGGATCTGATGGATTGGCTGCACAACATAACATTACACTGCACCTTGTACCAATGTTCTCTGTCTGCAAACCAACACCTTCCTCACTCCACAGTATAACACAGTTTTACCCAAAGGAGACACAAGAATAAATCAAAAACAGCTGCGCCTGGACTCACAGAGGGGAATACAAACTATAAAAATCAGCAGGGCGAAACACATTCGTAAACAAGGACTACTGCCAGCAACATAAAAAACATACAAACAGATAACAAAAACACATGACATGGACTTACACCGGGAACAAACGGTGTAACAAATAGTACAGGGGTGTCAAATATTTCCTAGCCTAGATTGGCCATTCTGACCCCTCAGCGCCTGGTGAGGCGTATGCTGCTGAGAGGTAACCCCTTTATGGCCAAGCTGACTAGACCCCACTGCACAATTTGTTACTTGGATCCCATTACTGGACACATTGCAATTACTTGCACAAGGGCAATTCCTTGCAATGTGTCCTTTGTTCCCACACCTGAAGCACCTGGCTTCCTGTCCTGCGTGTTTTATGTTTTCATGATTCGCAGTGTTTCGCTATATGACCTAAGCCAGCACATGCAAAACATCTGATGTTTGCCCTGCATGGCTTAGGTCTGTCTACACTGCAGTCGTGCTCCCTTCTCGTGAACTGTTCCATCCTCAGAGATCCACTTTCCACAATATTTCCTTTTCCCAAAGTCATGGAACATTTTTTTGTTATCTAGACAGGCTCAAATTTTGGGAGATTTGACCTATCACAGATAGATTTCCCCCCTTTTTGCCCTGGATAGGGCAACATTTTTGGAGATTCTGGCCCTGACTTTAAGGAAAAAGAAAGGGCCGGCACCATTTTGGAAAATTTGTTGATGACGTATTGCATGCCAGTCATCAGCTGGGACCTAGCAGCAACCTCGTCATTAAATTTGGCTACCATCATGTCAGTAGAGGCAGCCCGTTCCTTGAAGGCCTTGATCTCAGCATACGACTGAGTCAACTGAGCCTCAATGTTCTCCTTCTGCCTCTGCAGTTCTACTAACTGTGACTCTATTCTAGCCACCTGCGTGTCTCGGTTAACCGTAGCTTGTACATTATCTGCCAGTTGTGCCCATAATGCCGAATCGTGGGTCCATACAAGGCACATCCATAATACAGCAATGTGCATGAGACCTTGTTGGCGCTCAGAGACAGGCTAATGTTTCTAATCTCAGTTTTATGTGTGTGAATCGTGAACCTTCTGCATAGATTTCATATTGCGTGATGTGCTCAGTAAAATCATCAATTATTGAAAAACTTTGCAGCAGTGAAAAAAAAGACTATATTGTAAGAGAACATTCCTTCTTCTTCACTTCGGATATATTCACACCTGGCTGTCCCACTCATCTGAATGGAGCTTGCAGAAATCTATGTGTAGAGGCTATTAGGACGGAATTGATGTGGGACTCATTTCCATGTCCATCCTGACAAGCTATGTTACTACTATGTTACTATGTACTTGCCGACTCTTGCGGGAATGTCCAGGAGGCACACGGAAAAGGGAAGGGACCTCCCAGACTCCCAGAAGAGCTACTAGATCTCCTTGGCATGGCATGATTTCTTCTGGAAAGCAGCCCTCCATATACTGGAACTCTATTTGATGCCAAGATTCAGAGACATTAGACACAGCCCTGGCCCCCAAATTACCTTGAGGGGGAAAAGTGCTGCCCAAAAAGCGGTGATGTGACACTCAAATTGGGGAGGGTGCCACTTAAAGAGTCACTCTACTTTCACACATTTTCACTTCATTTAATTCAGAATGATGTAACTAGCAAATTTCTTAATCACTTCATTTGAAAAATATGCCTGCGTCCACCTGAAAAAAGCTGTAAATTCATGACCACTAGGGGTTTTGCTTCCACCTAATTAGTAGTTCACCGCCTGTTGTCAGGCAAGATCCGTCCCTGATAACAGAGACTCAGAAGACGGCTGAGAGGAAGTGGCGCCATGTCAGAGCTAGCTGGGCTCTTGAGCCTGATAAAAGAACTGCTTCTACACGGCTTTTGAAGATTATCTGAATTTTCTGTGTGTCTGTAAGTGTGATTTATGCCTCCTTATCTTTTCTGTGAGCTCCGGAGCTGAAAACAATAATAATATGGGAATAATATGGCTGAAAGAGACATTAGGAAAGCCCAAAAAAGACGCGTTCCTTCACAGTTATGATTGTACAAAGAAGCACAGCCGTTATGCAAACTTATTTTGAACACTCAGGTATGCTTTAAAGAACAGGAATCTATCAAAGTCTCATCAACACAATACATGTTTGTGGAAGTGTATCATGGCATGAACAAGGAGATTTCTGAGGACCTCAGAAGAAGAGTTGTTGATGCTCATTAAACTGGAAAAGTTTGCAAAACAATCTATAATCCACAGACGGATTGTGTATACAATTGAAGAAAATTCATCATTACCCTCCTCAGGAGTGTTCGAGCAACAAAGGTCACGCCAAGAGTAAGGCTACTTTCACACTAGCGTTTTGGCTTTCCGTTTGTGAGATCTGTTCAGGGATCTCAAAAGAGGTCCAAAACGAATCAGAAAACGGATCCGTCCACCATTGACTTTCAATAGTGTTCAAGACGGATCCGTCATGGCTATAGAAGACATGATACAACCAGATCGGTTCATGACGGATGCATGCGGTTGTATTATTGTAACGGAAGCGTTTTTGCAGATCCATGACGGCCTGTTTTACTGGATTTGGGCCAGAACGGCTTGTCATCATTGATGGAACAATGAATTCTGAATTATACCAGGAAATTCTAAACACAGCTGCATGCTGCCTGTTACAGCTGGCGAAAAAACCTGGCACAACACCCATATTCTAATGAATAGGACCCATGTAAGATAATCGTTAGGAATTGTACAGTTGCCTCTGTAAATGTATTGCCCTGTGTGCATATGTGTTACCCCCACACCCAATATCAGGTGGGAGAAACACTTTAATGCTTCACTGTGTGACAGATATATAAAACCCACATTTCCAAGTGCATACATTTACTACACAACTATAGCGTCGCCATGTGTGATATTTGAGGCAAATGTGGTTAATTTTACTATTCCCAAATTGTTTTGCTCCTTATATCTTCCATTTGACTTATTAAGGATTCCCTCTAGATTGAGCTACCAGGCGTTCTTGGCTTTTGTACAAATCCACCTACTACTTTTGGCAGAATGAGACGTTTTATTTCAGATTGTACAGCTCCCCCGTACATGAATAAACAGGATGATTTTTAGCAAAGTAAAGGCAATGTCACCCAAAACAGTTCTTGCCCTATGACTCCATCTGAAACCAGATGCGATGTTGGCGATAAGAGTTACAGTGGTTTATAACGCTTAATAATAACCAATTGTCAAAATGATTGTTCAGCACAATAAGATTTTCTATATATTTTTCCTTAATCGGACTCGGGTGAGAATGCCTTACCAGTGGTATAGCCAAGTGTCCTCACACATCAGTATTGTAAATGGCACATGGTAGGAGGGGGGCGCTGTTACAGGTTTTGCATTGGCCAAAGTCTCATAGTTATTGAGACTGTTACTAGTGAAGATATTGCTTGGGCAGTTCACCGGCTACTGTCAGCACTGTAATATATCTGTATTACAATATTTTTCATTTTATAGGATGCACTTTTCCCCCCAAAAGTGTGTGGGGGGAAATGTCAGTGCATCTTATAAAGTGAATACGAGTGAGTGCTTACATCATGGAAGTGTTCTGTCATGGTTCACCTTGCTGGCGCTGTCCTGGCATGGCAGCAGCATCCGGTTGCCAGGAGAACCTAATCTCTGATGCAGCCTTCTTAAGCATCAGAGCCTAGGGTCATTCAAGGAGCACGTTGGGGCTGCAGAGCCGGCGCCTGTGTGTGCAGGTGCTGATGACTTTCTTGTCCCCAGGCTCCCACTGCTGTTTCCTTGTGATATTGCTGAAGACTCCTCTGGCTTGTGAATTTCTGGACTGATTTTGTGACTACATTTTGGCGTCTGGTGCTTTGGTATTGTATTGACCTCCTGGTTCTTGACTTTTTGGCATGTTGGTTTTATAGTTTTCTTCTGGCGTTTTTTTGGTACTTCCTCGTCCATTTGGTTTTTGACTCTTTTTCCATACTTCTACTCTCTGCCTGTTTGTCTGTTTGTTGTTCCCTGTAGCGTAGGGACTGCTGTCCAGTTGTGAGGTCACTGCCTAGGGTGACCATGCAAGTAGGTAGCGATAAGTGGCTATGGAAAGTTTAGGGTTGCACTATCCCTGGTTGTGTGTGATGGGTGTCGCCTTATCCTAACACACTCACTAGTATGTTATAGGCACGGGGAGCAGTGAGAGAAGTGCTGCTAGCCCTGGCTGTAATCACCGCTCCCTGGTCTTCTCCGGGCCCGTGCTGTACTGTCCTGACTGCGTACAGCGCCAGGGCGTAGTACACACACTGTCACCTGACTGTGTGGCCCCGGAGAAGACCAGGGATCGGTAAGTTCAGAAAGAGTGGCAGGATGTGCAGGGTGGGGGCGCCGTTCAAAGTCTGATCTGAGTTCTGATATGGGGGTCTGATATTGGGGTCTGATCCTAGGTCTGATATGGGGGTCTGATATTGGGGCCTGTTCTGAGGTCTGATATGGGGATCTAATCTGAGGATCCTATATGGGGGTCTGATTTGAGGATCTGATATGGGGATCTGATCTGAGGTCTGATATGGAGGTCTGATATTGGGGTCTGGTGAAAAAAATATATATTTTTTTATGATTTCCCCCCTCTAAAGCCTAAATGCGTCTTATATTCCAGTGCTTCTTATTAAGCCAAAAATATGGTTTATTATGATTTGTGTTATAGCAAACTGTAGTCTGGATAGCAGAAATTATCATTTTTTACATAGGAGATTACAATCCTGTATTTCTAGATCTAGTTGATACTTTATTTCAGGTCATTGTGAAATTGCATAATTAAATTTTTTATTTCTGATCTTTTGCATTCAGAAAAGTCTGTAGTCAGATGCTCAGAAACGCTCATGAACTTTGGTTAAAACAAACTAATCCGGGATTATTGTCATTGAGTCGGGAACAGAAAATTTCTGTGGATCATGGATTAGTTAAAGGTGAAATAGTAAAAGCTTCTTAATTTCTCTAGAATTGTCTCATTCAATGTTTTTCAAGCAGTCGCAGAAGAGAATCCTGTAAATTTTTAGTGGAGGTTTTGAGGATTCCTTTTATCTCTACCATGTTTGCCCTGGAGATGCACTTCTTTAGAAAAAGAAGGTAGAATTCCAACTGATTATTTCTGTTAGCCAGAGATTTGCTATGTGTTTGCCTTAGTACATCCCTCAACATTGTTACTGCAGCACCAAAAGGAAAAGCTGTGGAATTATAGAAATATTTAAAACATCCCCATTTTTTCAGTATCGAGTATAAGCATCATGTGCAGAAATACACACACTTACACGCCTTGGCATGCTATTAATGTGGTTATTAAATGGGTTCTCCAGAAATAGAGAATAACCTTACAGTTTGCATAACCTTACAGTTTGTCCTTTTTGGTGCTGGAATTTCAGTGTTAAGATTTATATTATGATAATGTGCAGCAGTGTGTATTCTCTTTGCTTTATTACCCCCTTTAATGCTATTGCATGTTGAAGATTTTAAAATGCTGTAATTGCATTGATCTTTGGAAAATTAGCCATTAAAGTTTTTTTTTGGCCCATTTATATTGATGGACAATCCTCAGAGTAGGCCATCAGTATCTGGTGGGGGTCTATTATCGCTGATTAGCTGCTCCACAGTAGCTCTGGTGCTGGAAGTCAGTGCCAAAACTACAGCTCCATCTATTATGTGTATAGGACTGAAATGGTAACTGCAGCGCTGCCCCCACTAAAGTGAATTGGAGCGGTACTGCAGTTAACAGCTCCGTCCACTACACAATAGAAAGAGCTGTGTAGTGGCTTCTGGTGTGTGGGGTGTCGGATCCCCATTGATCAGATATTGATGGCCTATCATGAGATAAAAGGATAGTAATAAATAGATCGTAAAGCTCCTTTAATCCATCAATGACATCTCCTGTACATTGTGGGGATTCGCTCTGGTAGACGGGGTATGCGGACGCAGTACAGAGGCAAATTACCAGTTCTTAAATCAAACTTCTGTGTTTATTCACACATAAAGCAAAAACAAAACGTCACTTTGCAGTCTTGGTGTTAGTTCACACACAATGGAAAGTCCACATAGCAAAAATCACCTTGTTGGCAGTTCTCCCTCCAGCAGTCCATGGCAGGCTGTTAGGGGACCAGTTTCCCTTACAGACGGGTCTCAACCCTCCAGCAAAGCACAAGCCTCAGATCCCAGCACACACACCTCCTGAGCTCCACTGTCAGACTGAGGTAATCCTCCTCACCTGGCATCTGGCTTATCTGGAATCGGCGAAACGACTGAACCCAAGACAAGCCAGATGGGCCCTGTTTTTCACCAGATTAAATTTCACTGTCACCTATGGTCCTGGGATTAAGAATGTCAAGACGGACGCCTTGTCACGTAGTTTCCTTGGAGGTGGTGATTTTGAAAACCCGAGTCTCATACTGCCTAAAGGGATCGTGATATCCGCCCTCCACCCTGACCTTGAGGTGAAGGTGTTAGAGGCTCAGGGAGACGTACTGGACTCGTGTCCCTCTGGGAAACTATTTGTGCCACCAGAATTGCGTCATAAGGTGTTGGATGAACATCATTGTACGGTTCTTACAGGACATCCT
Source organism: Bufo gargarizans (assembly GCF_014858855.1). Taxonomy (NCBI): domain Eukaryota; kingdom Metazoa; phylum Chordata; class Amphibia; order Anura; family Bufonidae; genus Bufo; species Bufo gargarizans. The sequence continues at coordinate 40,825,846 of NC_058087.1, read as the reverse complement.
GGGAGTAGGTCCACTGCCAACCTCATCTCTTGTAGATTCTGGTGGCCGGGGTGGAGTAAGTGTGTAAAGGACTATGTGTCAGCCTGTAACTACTTGTGCACATGCCAAGGTGACACATTCTCGACCTTCTGGATATTTACTTCCATTACCCATTTCGTCCAGATCATGGTCTCATGTATCCATGGACTTTATCACTGATCTACCTAATTCTTTAGGAAAGACAGTTATTCTGGTGGTAGTTGATCTTTTTAGTAAAATGGTTCATTTTATTGCATTTCCAGGCCTACCTAATGCTAAAACCCTTGCACAGGTATTTGTTGACAACATTGTGAAACTTCATGGCATTCCCTAAGAAGTGGTCTCAGATCGTGGGACTCAGTTTGTTTCCAGATTCTGTCCTTTTCTTCGGCTTTTCATCCTCAGTCGAACGGACAGATGGAGCGCACTAATCAGAGTCTGGAGACTTACTTAAGATGTTTTGTATCTGAGAACCAGGAGGAGTGGTCTTCCTTTTTGTCTTTGGCAGAGTTTGAACTACAAATTGGCGTGGTTCTGAAAAGCAGGAAGTGCTCAATCTTATATGCAGTGGCGCATCTATACTAGGGGGGCAGATCCTGCACTTGTGGTCTGCTGCTAATGGCAATCCCCAGCAAAAATGCATACAATGGAGGATGCCCGCAGCGGACCACAAGTACCACAATAGATTTTATACACAGGATAGCAAATGTGTGGATGTGATAAACAATATAACAATAACAATAACTTTTACAAAGACAGGTGCACTCTGTGGTCTTACTAACCCCTCATACTGATGTAAAATTGAGAGATTAGCCAACATATCCTACTGTGGAGGACATGTCTGAGCCTGAGCACCGCTCCAAGGTTTCTCAAGTAGCTCGGGACTTAACGCTAAACCTACCTGTGCAGTATGGGCAATACCAGGAGCCAGTGGGCAAATTACAGGAGCGCAAGGTCCGACTCACAGCAAACTTCCAGTTACCTCCAGCATGCAGCCATGCGTACAATGGGAGGAGGGAGAGAGCTCTGAGCCCCACCCAAGACTGGCAGATATAGCCCAGGCCTCACATGTGCACCAGAATGTTGCCTGTAGATGGAAATAAAGGCACATTCAGACTAGGAGTTTTTACACCTCCAAACAATTCTATACTGTATATAAACTGCAAATTGGCATGGTAATAAAAAGCAGAGTTTGCCATAAACAATCGTAGTCAGGAGTCCACTGGTGAGTCACAGTTTTTTGGGGCCTATGGATTTCACCCACAGTTCGGCACATTTTCTGGTTCTATTACTTCTAATATCCCTGAGGAAGAACGCTTTTTGTCATCATTGTCATCGATATGGCGAAAAATTCAAAATAACTTGAAAAATAAACGCTTGGCTGACAGGAAACTTATGAATGGTCCGGACCTAAGTTTGGGTGATTCTGTGTGGCGATCCACAAGAAACATTAAGTTGAAGGTACCTTCCTGGAAGTTGGGTCCAAGGTTTATCGGCCCATATAAGATCATAGCCATTATTAATCCTGTAGCTTTTTGTCTTGAGCTTCCTCAGGCCCGGAAAATTCATAATGTGTTCCATAGGTCTTTGTGGAAAAAATTTGTGGAACATTTACAGTCATCTTCCTTGCCACCCGCTCTGGTCATGGTAAACGGTAATTTGGAATTCGAGATTGCGAAAATAGTTGACTCTCGAGTTCTCCGTGGATCGCTTCAATAGCTTGTCCACTGGAAAGGTTATGGAATGGAGTAGAGGATGTGGGAGCCGGCATCCGACATTAATGCCAATTGTTTAGTGAATGCCTTTCATAGATCTCACCCGGATAAGTCGGTCCTGGGTGCCCGGAGGTCACCCGTAGATGGGGGGGGGTTACTGTCAAGGACGTTCCCGTGGCAGGTACCATGAGATCGGAGAGATTGGCAACTCGTGGGTTATGACAAGTTCACTTATTGTGTCTGTGTTTTGGCGAATGCCACACCCCTTGCTTCAGGTGTTGCTTGTTGGTAACTTACTTTTCCCTTAAAGGGAACCTGTCACCAGTTTTATGGTGTCCTAACTAAGGTAGTTAGGGCCTGGATTAGGGTTGTTTAGGAGGTGACCTGTTCCTTTCCTAGTTTCCAGGCCCAGTTACTGTTCCCCTTTTCTCCTGTGTTTAGTGTGGAGTTTTTCCCTCACACTGATCGTGACACTGTCTTACATTTAGAACTAGCGCTAGATGCGCCGAAGTTATGGAGAAGCCTATGCCTGTTTATAACTTTGGTGGATCCTCCGTCACCTATGTGCCTTTATTAAGACCGGCGTCTAAAATGCCGGTCTTAATGAATGTGCCCCATAGTGAATTTCTCATACACTTTAATGCTAATTCATTGGAGTCTATGAGAGAAGCAATCTAATGATCGCATGTCCTGGCTACCTAGGGGAACTTTTAAAAAGTGTAAAAAACAAGTTTCTAAAAATTAGAAAATACCGTAAATAAAAAATATATAAAAAAAATCCAATCACCCCCCTTTCACCATAATAAAAATAAATAAACAAAAAATAAATATCATGGACATCACTGTGTCTCCGCTGTGTGCTATTAAGATATAAAAATACTTATCCCATGTGGTGAATGGCGTAACGGGAAAAAAAAATTTGTTGCCATTGTTTTTGTTGCTCCACCTCCCCCAAAAATTTAACAAAAAGTGATCAAAAAGTCATACACACACCCTAACACACCAAAAAAATAATTGCCCTTACACAGCTACACAGCTCTGTAGACTTGAAAATAAAAAAGTTCCGAATATGGAGGTGAAAAAACTATACAAATGGGTTATGGCTGTAATTGTACTGACCCAGAGAATGAAGGGCACAGGTCAGTTTTACCTCATATGGAATTCCGTAAAAACAAAACCCATAAAACCCATAAAAATTCTGTTTTCACTTTCTGTGCAGAATGATGGGGAGAAACTTTGAATATTTTTATTTTAGCACAAGGCTGCAACATAACAAAATATGAAGCAAGTGGAAGGGCTTGGAGACTTTCCAAATGCACTGTATATATGTCACTGTCCACTGGCGTAACTATAGGGGTCACAGGCCCCTAAGCCAGGGGGCCCAGAGGGTCCCCCTTGCCAGTGGTACTGTACTTTTCCCTTTTTAAGATGCAGTGCATAATATAAAGGGAATACTAGCGAGTGCTTCCATAATGGAAGCGCTCACTAGTCTGCAGGGGGAGGTAGAGAGAAGCGCTGTGCGTGCTGTCCAGTACTTACCACTTCTCCTGCTCGCTCTTCTCAGGGACTGCTCTGCTGTGTCCTGGCTTCCTGCAGCGTCAGGACTTACAGAGCACACTCTGACCTGACGCTGCAGCCAGGAAAAGGAGAGTGGCGGCAGTAGAGGTAATTTACTTTATTATTTTACAGTCTGATATGGAGGTCTAATGGGGGGTCTGGATAGGTCTCACTAGGCGTCTGGAGAGGTCTAATGGGGGTCTGGAGTGGTCTATGGGGGGTCTGGAGGTCTGAATGGGGGTCTGGAGGTCTGACTGGGGGTCTCAAGTGGTCTAATAGGGGAGTATGGAGGTCTGACTGGGGGGTCTGGAGAGGTCTAACTGGGGGGTCTGGTGAGGTCCGATTAGGGGTCTGGAGAGGACTGACTTGGGGTCTGGAGGTCTAATGGGGGTCTGATTGGGGGTCTAGAGGTCTAATCGGGGTCTGATTTGAGGTCTTGAGGTCTAATGAGGATACGATTGGGGGTCTGGAGGTCTAATGGCTGCCCTCTCTTCAAATAGCTCATCGTCTGGGGTGCCGAAGGACCCCGGTTGATCTGATATTGATGACCTATTCTGAGGATAGGTCATCAGTAGTAAAAAGAGGGCAACCCCTTTAACAGTAGGAATGGAGGGAAAGGGGGGGGGGCATTTCAATATTTGCCTTGGGCAGCAGAAAAGCTAGGTGCACCAGCGCTGAGTGAAGGGGGGGGGGGGGGGGCAAGCTGAACTCTTGCACCAGGGCCCATGAGCCTTTAGCTACGCCCCTGTCACTGTCACTTTGACATCACTACTGCTGTCTCGGCGTTAAAGGACTTGAAAGGGGTTGGATTTAGTCCTAGGAGGCCCCAACGTGTCATACATGACTTTTCATGGAAACTGGGGCACTTTCGATTTGGGTCAAATTTATTTCAGAACAAACTGAATATACCAAATCAAACCCAAATGGAATTTTGAAAAATTCACTCATTTCTAACCACAGAGGATTTGCCTAGAAATATACAGTAGATTTTAACATTTTCCTTGTTATGACCAAAGCAGACAAATGGCACTTGTTTTCTTCAGGATGGGACACAGGGTGATAACGGCAATAGCTTTAGCCTAATTTAGAGCAGCACTCCACAACAGATATAAAGGAGTTTTATCCGGAGTTTAAGAAGTGCCTGAGGAATATTTTGTCTTCTGCCCCTGAAATGGAATAAAAAATTATTTATTTCACATGTTAGGGACATAATCCCCTCTCATTGTCTTTTCTCTCTTTCCTTTGGGTAACTGAGGACACAGTGAAATAATAACATGTCCATAAACCTTTATAGTCTGGTGAACTGCACTCTCTTGTGTAATTATTAGTGAATCTTTCATTTTAAAACAACTATTCACATGGATTAAGTTATGGAAATGACATAGGATCATGCAGTGCGCTGGAAAAATGTGCTCTTATTACTGCTGCCTAGAGTATGGTTTTTCTAAATAATAATTTGCAAGAAATTAATATTGACCTCGGGTCACATGGCAGTATTACTTGTTAATTACTTGTTACTATTAAAATACAGAGATGAAGTCGACATATTTATAAAAATTCTGTGGCCTGTGAGGTTTATTGGTCTTCTTCTAAGAAACAAAGGGTTTGTCCTAGTTAGACAAGATCATCTCCGCCTACGGTACCATTACAAGTGAATGTAAATGACCAAGTTGTGTCCACCAGAGAAGGATCTGCTGTTTCTTAGCTCTTTCTCAGGCTGCGCAAAATAGGACCTGGCAAGGGCCCTCTATACAACTTCCATATGCCTCAAAAAGCCATAAGAATAGGGTTTTCCATATTGAACCAAGATACAAATTAATATCTTTATCAGAATTTTGTGGACAGTAATGTTTATTGTTCTACTTTTCAAAAATGTAAAAGGTTTGTCTCAATTAGACAACATCATCTCTGAAGACAACTGCCCTAGCTCCAGATCATGAAACCCCTAGCAATCAGGAGAAGTAGTGGCTGTCCAGACATTTTCCCCTGAAGTGGCCTACGGTAGCATTATAAATAAATGTAAATGACCAAGTTATGTCCACCAGAGAAGGATCTGCTGTTTCTTAGCTCTTTCTCAGGCTGCTCAAAAAAGAACCTGAGCAGGGCCCTCTAAACTTCCATATGCCTCAAAAGGCCATAAGGATAGGGGATTCCATATTGAACCAACATAAAAATCAACATCTTTATCAGAATTTTGTGGAGAGTAAGGTTTATTGTTCTACTTCCAAAAATGTAAAAGGTTTGTCAATTGGACATCATCTCTGAAGACAACTTCCCTAGGTCTGGATCTTGAAACTCCAAGCAATCAGGAAATGTAGTGGCCAGCCACACATTTCCCCCTTCAGTGGCAGATAGTAATATTGCAAATGGATGTAAGGTCATGTGATGCATGACGAAGATATGTCCACTAGAAGAGGATCTGCTCTTTCATAGCTCTTTCTTGGGCTACTTATGTGGCATGTTTCCACTGGACTTGGCGGTCGAGTGGAGGGATGGACATTAGGCGCAAAGACACAACCAGAATTTTGCAAACCAATAGGTTTTTATTGTTACTGTGACAACGCATTTCGGGGTTCTGCAGACCCCTTTTTCAAGTCTGGTGGCGAAGCTGCTCGAGAAGAGTGCGCTGCTCCTAGCTTCTGGCATGCGTCCAGATGCCCTTCTTGGGCTATATAACAGGGAATCGGAACAAGGTCCTCTATATCTTCCATATCCCTCAAAAGGTCATAAGGATTGGAGTTCCAATGTTGAAAAAACACCTTTAATTCATATTTACACCTACAAATAAATTAAAAATTAAAATGGAAAAAAAAGGTGTCGTGCTTTATTCGAGCACCATAAAATACAGAAACAGCTTTGTAGTAATCTGGTAAGAGTAGATCACTGGAAGGTATAATGTGTTAAGAGCATTCAGCCGCTACTAAAGTATGTTGTACAAGACATAGGTCAAAGTAATGAGCCTTCAACTAAATTCAACTTCAATAATTGTTCTTCCTGACCAAGTCGACTTGGCTGAGCTGCTAGACTCCTCTCTGCTTATCTGTTATTGGAGCACTGACTGTACACTTAAAGGGGTTATCCAATGACCCCCCCAATGCCCAGGCCCCTGGTATACTTACCCCGCTCCCCAACACCTGCGTCACTCCAGATCCCTGCATGACCGCTGCTGCATCTCCCAGTAGCGTGGATCAATACATCTGGCGATGGGGAGAGCAGCCAATAGCAGGCCGCGAAGGGGACGAGCCTTCCTAGCGTCACCCGCTAGGGAGGTTCATCCCCATCGCTTTGATCGGCGAGACGTGGTTAAGCAGTGGTGGATGTGCAGGGTTCCGGAGGAACGCGGGTTCTGGGGAGCAGGTAAGTATAATGTTTACCAGGGGCCCAGGCATTAGGGGGGTCATTAGGGTAATTATAGGGGTTGGATAACCACTTTAAAATTGTTGGCTGGTCAATATAAAATTGGCAGGTTTGACCAACAACTTTGCTCTTTAGACTTCTACAAGCAAATAGTTATGTAAAACTGCATCACATATAGTAAATGATAATCTGAATCACTGCAAATGGGCTATTAAAGGGGTTGTCTTAACTCAGCAAGTGGAAAAACAAATCCAGCCAGCAAGGGAAGCAATATGGACAATCACAATACATTAGTTAGTGCCTCGTATTAACTTTATCTTCATGATAAATGCCACTTGCTGAGGTGAGACAACCCCTTTAAGGGCATAAACCTTTTTTTTAAGATCACTATAGTAATGACTTGAATTAGCTGTGTTACTTTTGAAAAGAAATACAAAGAACTTTTTTTTTATTTCTGCAATTTTGCTTCTTGTCCCATATAATTTCTCACGTATCATTACTGTGTAGGCTGTAGAGTGCAACTACCATTCCCACTTTGCAAGTGAACAAGACTTTTCCAATAATGGATAAGTGTTTTTTCCTGTAAACAATACAATACAATATTTTTGGAGGGATTGAATCTTAAGAATTCTAAGTGGTTTTCTTCCACTTCAGTAGCATAAATGCACCATGTTATGGATGAAGATTGGCTTGTATTGTGTACGACAGGCAGGATAAAAGGTATGAGTGACTTGATAAGCATAGCGCTTCACAGTCAACAGCCCTGCAAGACAAAAGCATTTTGTGATTGATTGCCATTTGAGAAGATTGTTGTATGCTTGTTTTGATTAAAGCATTAGGGTTGTTGACTCGCCTGCCTTTTTCATCTGCTACCTGCGAGCTGTACATTGCCTGCATGGTATTTTAACATGAGAAGACCCAACAAGTTTAAAACAAACAGACTTAACGAGGCTGTGAACGATGTGCGCAGACAGGCGACAGATGTTCTTTTCAGATCATTGTGAAGAGCGTATAATACAGCACTTTAAAAATTAATAGGTAGGCATGGGATGATTTTGTCACTGTTGCTAATAATGATGCAGGTGTGGGATTTGTCATTTATGGATCTGTTTGATCATCAGTAAAATGTGAAAATGAACACACTTAAAGAGTACCTCCAATTATAAAACAAGTTTCAATGAATTAGTAGTGTATGTGAGTATAACAAACTTTGTAATATATCTTACTAGCAGAAGGACCCGGCTTTGCACGGGTATATTTCATCTATTTCATTTAATGTTTGTGTGTGTCGTTAAAAGATATCGACAGTATCCACTATACCAGTGACATCTACAGTACCCGCCCCTTTAACAGTGACCTCCACAGCGGTCTGCCCCCTTAACAGTAACATCCACAAAAACCCTCCCCCTTAACAGTGACCTCCACAGAGCTCCGTTCCCCTTAAATGTGACCTCCACAACACCCCGCCCCCTTAACAGCGACCTCTACAGCACCTCGCTTCTTAACACTGACCGCCAGAGCGGACCGCCCCCTTAGCTGTGACCTCCACCGTTCCCTGCACAGAGACCTCCACAGCGCCTGCCCCTTTAACAGTGACCTGCACAGCAGCCGCCCCTTTATTAGTGACCTCCACACTACCCCATCTCCTTAACAGTGATTTACACAACACCCCATCCCCTTAACAGTGGCCTCCACAGCAATCTGCCTGCCCCATAGACCTCCATAGCGGACTGTCCCCTTAACTGTGACCTCCACAGCAGCCTGCCCCTAGGGTGGCCAGAGGTCCGGTTTTAGCGCGGACAGTCTGTCTTTTAGATTCCCTGCCCTCTGTCCGGCGCAGGGCCTGGACTGACACAGGGATGTCCTTTTGAACAGCTCACTCTCATACAGCAGCACTGTGCTGTCTAACCGTGAGCTGCATGGAGAAAGTCACCTTCCCTCCCACCCCTGCAGCTGACAGAAGTTGATTTTTACCTTCATTTTTTCCATTCCCGTTGGCTGCAGAGTGGGGCATGGCTTAGTGGGACCATGGGCAGGGTTTTTAAGTCCGTCTTACCTGTGACTTCCACAGCACTCCACTTCCTTAACAGTGTCATCCACAGCACCCTGACGCTTTAAAGCTGACCTACAGCAGTGAAGAAAAATGGCTCGGTTGTTATGGAAACCTGGTGTAAAACTGTGTGTATGTGGAGACTAAGGGCATGCGAGCTTCTATTTGCTGATAAGGGTCATGTGACCAGGCTTCTATTGGCTAATGCATTTTTTGGGAATATCTCAGGAACGGTACGTGCTAGAGAGCTGAGACCCGGCCTAAAACCTTCCCGGACACCTGATGTACCTGTGTGCCAAATTTTGTGATTGTAAATGCGATGGTGCGGATTCCTTTAGTGGCCATACGTACCTACACACACATACATACACTCAGCTTTATATATTAGATTAAAGTAAAAGACTTCTATCTGCAATTCTCTGGCTGCTTTGCTCTTTCCTGCTTTTAAAAGGCATCTGTTGGCAGATTTGTACTGTTCATATGTGCCCGCATTGCTGAGAAAAATTATTTTAATATGCAAATGAGCCTCTAGGAGCAACGGGAGTTGCAACACCTAGAGGCTCTGCTCTCTCTGCAACTGCTGCACTTTCTCCACCACTTGACAGGACCTAGCGTGATGACATTTTTACTGACTGACCCTGTCAATCAAAGTGCAGTCGCAAAGAGAGCAAATCTTCTAGGTGTAACGGCAACGCCCCCGTTGCTCCTAGAGGCTGATTTGAAAATATTAAAACATCATGTTTCTCAGCAATGCGGGCACATATGTACATGGGACCAACACAGATGTCTTCAGCTGCCAAGTGCACATGTAACAGGTCAGTCAGTTTTAAAGGTACAAATCTGCTGATAGATGCCCTTTAATATTGAGAGAGGAGGGGGGCTGCTGATTAAGACACACAAATGCAGTTCCTTAGCTCTGCTACACTTTTGACTCTACTATATGTTGTAAGATAGACTTCTACCACTGTTCAGAGTGAGGTAACACCGTACTAGCTGCCAGCAGCCTCCTCACCCCTCTCCATAGACTTTTGTGTGTGGATACAGAGAGGGATACTATTAGAGATAAGAGGCTGAGTGAAGGGAAAAAGAAAGACATCAGCCTGAGAAGCCCAGGGAGAAGCATAGTTCTTTAATAAGATATATTACAAAAGTTGTTATATTCACCCGTACTATTCATTTCAGAAAAATTTGCTTAGAATTGGAGGTACAATTTGAAGCAAAATAATACCTAAATTAAGGTATATCTCTAGCTGGGAATAAAAAATCTTCGTTGTCCACTTCCTTTTTTCACTACATTTCATGTCAGTATTAGATCTGTACTTGGTAATTTGTACAGTATATAATGTTAGTCAGTGCAGCTGTATCAGTTATTTTCTATAGTTAGTAGGGTCAGTTCATTTATTTACTGTCAACCACCTTTATCAACAAAAAGCCAAAAGGAGACTGATGTCTAAGTGAAGCCCATTATTTTTATTGGTGACCTTTTTGAACTTTTTCTTCCATGGTGGATGTTCAGCATATATATGGAGGTATTAGATTTTATTTTTACAGTGGTACTATTTGGGAACACCCATTGATATTTAGACTTGCCTGACAACACCATGTCTTATGCAGTGTTCAGGCTGCTGAGTGATCACTCTAATTGCACCGTCTCAGGTTGACCTCTGCAAACTTTAGTTTCACAAACAGCATTTCAATACTTTTTGGTGGTGTTTTTGTGGCTTTTTTTTTGCCTTATAATGCTGTGGTCAGAGGTTAGTTTAAAGAAGGTCTTTATTTTGGACAATATACTTATTACAGTGTCCCCTGCCTCAGCATTCAGCTTAAATCTTCAGGGGCATCAATTTTCCTGCAGCACCACCCCAGAAGAAATTAAGCATTACACAGTTCCTATTCATATCTGTGTCATGCAGGACAGCACTGGTCCTCCAGTGTAAGAGACAGAGCAGCTGCTTTTCAATACCAACAAAATATGAGGGTTTTGAACAAAGGACCCCCTCTATGAACTCAGAATTCCCTAATAGGGTATAGGAAAATGGATTTTATAAGCTAGACAATCCCATTAAAGTCCAAAGTGAAATATGAAAAGATCTGCAGCATGTAAACAAGTTTTGTAGCATTTTTCTGTGTTTTTTAATTTTTTAAAATTCCTATAAAAACTTGAGAGAAAATAAAAAACACAAGAAATAGATAGCCGGGACCCTTACCCCCACAGAAAGAGAGGACAGGTCCCTTCTAGTTGGCAACCACAAGCAAAATAGCTGCAAGAAAAGAAACCAGTGAACTTCCAAATTTGTTATATTATAATAAATTATATTACATTCATTGATTGGTGCAAAATATGACTTACTATGTACGAGGTCAGAGAGTGCAGGGAGTGCGTGTAGTAGGCTTTTACGAGGGCACATGGAGTCACCTGTAGCTTTTTTCATGGTAGAATTTTTGTATGATCCCTAAACAAGGGCTTTAACCATGTTGTCTGCAATGCTTCAAATATTAAGATTTAGTCTAGGGGCAAAATAATGAGAAGACATGACTCATGGTGGTATTTGAGTCCTCCTCTTCCAAACAGCAGAACTGTGCTCTTATTAGCAAAAACCTGGGTGTCACCCTTCCAACCTAAAAGTACAAATGATCCAAAAGGATTGTGAAGTCGTTTAACAAAGAGTGATATATATATATATATATATATATATATATATATATCCTGATAGTATGCATCATTCTGGATGCAATTAGGATACTCTAGGCGGGAAAACCATGAAAAAAGACTTTCTTTCATACATGACATCCTCTCTGTAGCCATCTAGCTTTTATACCAAATATTGCAACCTAGGAATATCCAAGATGCCATAAAGGAAGCCCTTTTATTCACCTCTGTACAAATCAAGGATTGCACTGTGCTGTAATATGGCCTTCTATATGATGCTTTAGGCCATATTCACACAGTCAGTGTTTGGTCAGTGATTTCCATCGGTGATTGTGCGCCAAAACCAGGTGTGGGTCAAACACACCGAACAGGTTCAATTTTTCAATTTTGTGTAGGCTCCACTCCTGGTTTTGGCTGACAATCACTGATGGAAACCACTGACCAAACACTTACTGTATGGGTGAATAAAGGCTTAGTTTGTGATATATTTTAATAATTTCATATGAGTATGGTAAGATATATTTATAAACCGGAATATACCTCAATACTTATTTTTCTATCATGTATTTGTCCAGTGTCCTAGGAATTTGAATATCCTCTCTTTAAGGTAATATTTTCGATAGCGGATTACTTGTTAAGCATCTTTCATAACTCCAGATTATTCATAATGAGACTAAACATGCTCTTTGCCTCGGTTCTCAAGTTTTTCATTGCTTTGAGACGCACAATGCCTATTTTTAATATCATTCCTTCTCTTTGTACTGAGCCTTGATTAACATTCCTTGGAATAGATTGAAATGGCAGAATAAGGCCAAGAAAACAAGCAAAAAGAGGGTTACTTATATTTAGATTTTTTTTTTACTTCTAAAACTGGTGTTGTAGAACATTGTGTTACCGTACATGATGAATCTTACCTTTACTTTCTTACTATCAGTCGGCATTGATCGACCTTCAGAATGTCTTTTTTTTTTATTTTGTAAGAGTATATTTATACTCTTGTAGTAAATTAATTCAGAAACCACCATTAGAGGGAGTCTATCAGCAGTTTTGAGCCCTCAGAACTGCTGACAAGACTCTATAGGTGACAGCAGGGGCGTAGCTATAGGGGGTGCAGAGGTAGCAGTCGCTACCGGGCCCAGGAGCCTGAGGGGCCTAAAGACCCTTGTAACACATAAGCAGACACTGGTATTATAGAAAGTGTATGCAAGTTACACCTCTGGCTGGACAGAAGGGGTTAGGTTAAGAATTTGGTATGGAGGAGGGGGGTTGCAGTTTCAATTTTTGCCTCATGCAGCACGAAGGTTTGAGGGAAGGGGGGCCCAAGCTGAACTCTTGCACCAGGCCCCATGAGCCTTTAGCTACGCCCCTGGGTGACAGGGTGAGTGGTAGGCAGCTCCTTCCTTAAACACAGGGTCTAATGGTCTTCTGATTGGACACTAAAGCTGTATCTCAGAGTAGAGGAGGGGCCAGAGAGCATTTAGTTTGGTAATGTACAAGGTGTGGCTTGTCCCCAAGTCCTCTGTGTAAATGGAGTGGTAGTGCCTATCTGTGACCATGACTCCATACACTGTCTATGGGACTGATGGATATAGATGAACACTGTATTTTGCAGGGCTGTCCAATAGATGCTCAGTACTGCTCCATTCATACATGTGATTCCAGGACCCTCAACCCCCACATTTACATACATACATGCATATATCCTAAATAGTGTGAACTTATTCTATGTGATGCTTTGATGATTCATGGTACTAATTTTGCAGCAGGGCTTGGGATTTTCAAGCTACATCTCTAACCCTACATAATAATGGGTTTCTTCTTTCCATTTAGTGGTCAGCATATAAACCAATATATGAGCCATTAACATGTATAACAATGCCTTGTGCCGCGTCTATATACCACAAACCTACAAGAAATTAGTGTTGAGCGTGAATATTCGAATTGCGATTTTTTTTTTCTCGAATATCGCAATTTCGAGATTTCGCGAATATTTAGAATATCGTTTTTTGATTGTTTTTTTTTTATTGTTATATTTTTTTCTTTCCCACTTCCCTAAAGTTGTTCTTACCTGTCCTTTGAATTCCTGGCTTCCTGGCTGCTCCAGTCAGTGCCCGTTGCCGCTTCTGCCGACTTCAGTGCTCATGGAGCGTCCCCATCACCATGGGAACGTCTCCATATACTAGAATGTACTGTCGGATTTGAGAATTGCGTTGAAATCGCAATTCGATTAATTCAAGTTATAATAATCGAATTGCGATTTCAACTTAACACTGCTATATTCCATATTCGTTTTAACGAATATGGAATATAGCAGTAAGTTGAAATCGCAATTCGATTATTATAACTTGAATTAATCGCATTGCGATTTCAACTTAACACTGCTATATTCCATTTTAGCTAAATTACAATCTATATGGGTATTTTACGAAATTTTGTAATATTGCTCTAACTTCGTCTCTTAGAATATTAGTAATATTGCTCTAACTTCGTCTTTTAGAATATTACGAATATTCTAAAAGACGAAGTTAGAGCAATATTAAGAATATATGTAAAAAGTTGAAATCGCAATTCGATTATTATAACTTGAATTAATTGAATTGCGATTTCAACTTAACACTGCTATATTCCATATTCGTTAATTCTAGCCTAATATGGAATATAGCAGTGCTAAGTTGAAATCGCAATTCGATTATAATAACTTGAATTAATCGGATTGCGATTTCAACTTAACACTGCTATATTCCATATTCGTTAATTCTAGCCTAATATGGAATATAGCAGTGCTAAGTTGAAATCGGCATGCGATTACTTCGAGTTATATTAATCGCATTGCGATTTCAACTTTTTACGTATATTCTTAATATTGCTCTAACTTCGTCTTTTAGAATATTCGTAATATTCTAAAAGACGAAGTTAGAGCAATATAACGAATATTCTAAAAGACGAAGTTAGAGCAATATTACGAATATTTTAAAAGACGAAGTTAAAGCAATATTAAGAAATTTCGTAAAATACACATATATTGTAATTTAGCTAATATACTGCTATAGTAATTTTTTTAATAGTGTACATATTTTCAGAAAAGGCAAAAGTTCAGAAAAGGCAAAAAAAATTAGAGAAAAAAAAGGATTATAGCACTATATTAGCTAAATTGCAATCTATATGTGTATTTTACGAAATTTCGTAATATTGCTCTAACTTCGTCTTTTAGAATATTCGTAATATTCTAAAAGACGAAGTTAGAGCAATATTACGAAATTTTGTAAAATACACATATTAGCCTAGCCATAGTCAATTAGCATAGGAACGTTGCCTTATACTATCAAAAGAAATAATCGCAATACGTGATTAATTAAATTGCATATTATTCGCGATAATTGGAATAATTACGAATATTCTATTTAGAAAAATATAACACGAATATTCATTCGAATATTCGCGAAATATCGCGAAATCGAATATGGCACCTCCCGCTCATCACTACAAGAAATGCACAGGCCAAATGAATATACTGTAAAAATTCTACGTTATTCATTAAATGCATAAAAGTATATGAAAAAACTGATGGAACTTTCACTACATAGATGCGGTGATACCAAAACATTCCCAAGTAAACCACAGATAAAATGTACCTCAAGAGCTCTTTTAGTAACTATTAAATGGCAGACAATAATCATTAGCCAGAGAAGTAATATAAAATCAATAGCAGTGCTAAATAGGGAAGACATAAATATGCTGAATATATAATAATGTACAAATACCGACCAAGGTAGAGTAATGGCCATCCCAATGTACTTTTAATTCTCCAAGCTTCTTCTGGGGGGTAGCATCATTGCTTTATGCGCTAAATTTTATAACAAGATCAACCGATCATATTCAAAACACCAGATGAATAAAATCAATTATTTATATACCATTCTTGATCCGTATGCTTGTGGTGGGTTCTGCAATGACAGACTCCTAAATTTCTGGAGTTAAAGGTCCAAACAGCTTTTATTTTCCATCCAACACAAAACAGTGGCTTGAAAGTTCATTAGTCACTTTTTACGCATCCATATGTGTGAGACATACAAAAATAAATCACCTTGCCCGTATGGGCGCTAACTATATATTAGGTTACATCATCTATGTACTTCAAATGCAAACACTGGGGAAGATCAGGGTTTGCACAGTCTACACAGGTAATACAATTTTCAGGCTTTTATCCCCTCAGTAACGAGTCTAGCAGCTACACCTGGGTTCATCTGAGGCTAGGGAAAAGGGCTGTACTGGAAGGCAGGGAATGGCAGGTCCCTCTACCAACACCTAACCACCATTCCATAAAAATCCAGGTCCATAATACTTTAAACAAAAATGCCTCAGGAAACTAGCTCTATGAATATATTTCTGCATAACTTAAGGTGGTCATACACATTAGTCTAAAGTTCTTTAAAACTGATGATTTCAACCAAAAATAATGCTTGAAATTGAACAACGAACAATTTTTACCAACCAATAAAAGACTGCCACTGTCTGAGAAGAAGTTACCTGTCTTTAATATTTTCATCCGATAGTCAAATGAAAGTTCTTTTGTTCAAAGAGAGATCATTAGTGGTTGAAAGATCTTTCTTTGAAGGAACGCTCCCAGGAAGATATTTAGTCCATTTCCCAGTGTCATTGAACACATATGGCCAGCTTGAACAGATATAAGCTAATATAGACTGATATGTGTATGACTGTGTCTGAGAAATGAATGTTCACAAGATGTTCATTTGTTCAACCATTAACCAATTTCTATTTAATGTGTATGGCCAACCTTAAGGCCTTCATACACATTCAATAGCAGCTATCTCTCCTAACTCCTTCCTGTTTTCCCCATACACATACATGTTCTGCTCGGCCAAATGTGTATTCTACGGGAGTTCTCCGCTTTAGACATTCCCTGCTTGCTAGAAAAGTCCTTTGACAATAAAATGTTCATATAGTATCTCCCTGGTGTGACCTTCAGTAGTCATCTGTAATCTGTGGGAAAATCTGACCATAAGCGTTCCATTTATTTGCAGTATCACCACAGGGGAAATTAAACATCACATGATGTCCATTCATTTCAGTGAGCTGCATGTATAATGGAGAACAAGACAGGTCCTCCTGAGATACTGTTTGAAACCTTTCTTCACTCAGGTGAAGAGATGAGTATCCTGAACAGAAGACCCCCTCTGTCAACTCAGATTTACCTCACAGATTATATGAAAATGGTTATCCTAAACTGGCCAACCCCTTTAACATACTTTGTAATACCTGTACTTTGAAGCACAGTCTTAGTATATTTTGTCATTTGCATCTATTTCTGTAGGACAAGAATCAAACTCATGTTGAATGTAAAGACATTTTTAGACAGTTGAACGAACCAATCCCATGAATTTTCAAAGGCAATGTCCACTATAAAATGTTATAGTTTAAATGGCAGCCATTTGGATTGATGGAGGTCTCAGTAGTGGTCAGAGCAGACCACTACTGAGACCTTTTTGTTCAAGGCTTCTGTAAGGTGCCAAGTTCCCCACCCCTATATCCCTATCAATAGAGATGAAGAGAAAAAAGAGGTTGTCCCAAGAAAAATATTCTACAGTTTTCAAACCAGCACCTGGATCTAAATACCTTTGCAATTGAATGTAATAAAAAATATATTATCGCTCCTGAGTTATTCAATCAAATCTATCTGTACAGCGCCACCTGCTGTTTGCTCTTTCTAATTTCTTTGTGCTGCTCACTGAGATGGAAGCGCATGCTCAGTTCCACCCTTTAACTGCCACCAGCTGCAGCAGAAAGGACATGTTCTCTGAGAAAGGACATGCCTCCTAAGCTGACAACTTGAAAACAATCTAGCAGAGCAATTGTAGCAATGAATGAAGAGATCTCTGGATCCATGTGAGGCACAGGGCTGGTTTTAGCTTTATTAGAAAGAGGTTTTCGTGTACTTTATGATGCTTGATTTTACATTATTCGTGGGATATCCTATTTTCTCAACATACTGCAAGAGTAAACACCCTTGCAGTGTTTGTTAAAGGGTTTCCAACTCTTCTCTGAATTGTAGTAAAACAATTAGCTTTGGGCTGAATATGTAGCTCTTCAAATAGACTCGACACACTTAATATTTGTTCTTATGAACATACTTGAATTCTAATGTTCTACAGGTTTCCCCCGATTCCATCTTAAAACAAGACCAAACTGAAGATGATGACTTGGGGGGGGGGGGGCTAGAAAAACTTTAATGGTAAGATTGGGTGCCCCTTTAGTGTTTTGGACCTGCACCAAGTTTTGGCTGATGAAAAATACTGATCAAATGCTGACCATGTAAAGGTGGGCTTAAATAGATTTTCTTACAATTAAAAATGTATCACCAATTCCCATTATAAGTGACAAATGTTAGATCATAGAGACCCAACTACTAGGACCCCTGCTTAGTGTGAGGGTCCCAAATCCTATGTTCCTCCTCACCAGTTTTTATGTAGGGAGCAGTAGTCAAGCATATGTATTTCTGTACCATAATACTTTCTTGTATGTGAATTACCAAAACAGCTGAGCTCTTTTACAAACTCCTCCTCACCAGTGATGCAGGTAAGGAGGAATGGGACTCGTCCCTGTAACAGAAAAAGGTGGGACCTCCAGTGATCCAAAATATGGCACCTACTGCATTCTGTGCATAGTTGATAATTGTTGATTGTGAATCTATTTGAAGTGGTGGCTTCTACATTAAATCTCATGTTCATTTTGTAGATCATAAAAAATAACAATGTTTTGTCATTTCCATGCAGTAAAAAAATGATCCAACGAAGACTTAGGAGAGTTCCTTACATAGTGTGGTACAAGCTGGTGTTGAAAATCAATGGTAGCGTTCATACCTACCTAAAAAGCTGAGTGCTTGTGGACACACATGCTCAGTCACTCTCCCCATAGCCGGGTCTCTGTATAGTGATCCTCTATTCACTGTAGAGCTGCCAATAGGAAAAGTTTTCTGCCTTGTTAGTCAGAAGACAAAGTAATAGGCAAAGAACTGGACCAATAGGCAAAGACCATGGCACTATCTCAAAGCACAACCGTTGTGGAAATAACCAATATTCATTTTATTGTTGTATCTGTTACTCTCTTCAGAACCAGACCAGTCCTATCGTCAGACAGTATTACATAGATGTTGTAATATTGTATGAGGAAGGGAGTGGTGCAGTTCCGAAACGCGTAACAGATACAGCAGTAAAGTAGATATTGGTTACTTCCACCTTTGTTTGTCCTTTGAGGTAGCGCCGTGGTAAAACCCTATTCTTTGCCTATTACTCTTCATTTCATTGCTGGTTTGGTGTTCTGCACATCAGTAGGGACAGTGTGCTTTAACTGATGGACGCAGTGTTGCGCGCTATTGGTTGTTGTGCCCTGAGCATAACTGCTACAGGTGAATAGCACTTTCCTTAATATGTACTTACTTTCCTTATCGTCCTGCCTATGACGCTCTTCTTCTGAGAAGACTCCTTCTACAGGATAAAAAAAGAACCTTATTATCAAGGTGGAAGGAAACCGATTTTGTCCAGAACTATCCCCCAGTAGCACAAAATATCAGCACAAAAAATCAGAGCACATTAAAGCAAAAAAAATGAAAAAGATACTATAAAACAGCTTTTAACCCTCTAAAACTTTATGATATATACAGTATGTACATCATATGTGTGCGGGGGATGATAAGGTGTGTTCATGAGGTGAGGTTGCTTCATGCATGGCAAGTGCTAGCTGTGTTATACAATTCATACTCACCTGCAATAGTTGGGATCTCAGATAACTCTGATCCTGACCCTTTAACTTCTCAGCGTCTGCAACATCCGAGCAGTTAGACAAACTAGGGAGCTCCATCTTTCTCCTGATATTCCCCGTGATGCAGTTCTGAGATGATGCGTCATGGAAGCCGGGGCCTATAAAAAGCCCCCAGGTTCGCCATCTTAGCGTAATGGTAAAAGCATGATGCATTTTAATACTGAAGGTATCACGGTTTCTAGCCCCCTAGAGGGACTAAAAAAGTAAAAACTGATATAAAAAAACACTAATTTTGAAAGTTAAAGAAAATACTTTCCCCAGGTCTGCCTTTTGCACATGCCTTTTTTATTTTTTTCCATAATAACCTGCAAATCTGATTTATTGCTATATATTATTGAAGCACTCTTTGTGGTCAAGTCCCCTACTGGGATTATTTAAAAAAAAATAACAAAATGTTCAAAGCGTAAAAAGAAACTAAAAAAAACTACTTCCCTTACAAACTTCTGTGTTATGTGAAAAAAGGATACATAATTGATAGTGCTGCAAACTGAAAATACCCATAACATAAAACAAATGTGCTTTTTATCTTGCATTGTAAACACTGTAAAAGAAGAAAAGAAAAAGCAAAATTGATTTTTTTATCATTCTTTCTCAAGAAAAAATTATAAAATTAAAGCAATAAGTCCTATGTACCCCCAAATGATACCAATAAAAACAGCAGAAATCATCCTGCAAAGAACAAGCCGACAAACAGCTCCATTGATAGAAAAATAAAACGCTCAGAAGCAACAACAAAAAAATAAATGATCTTTTTTCTAAAAACAAAAGTTTTTATTGTGCAGAAGTTGTAAAAAAAAGATATACCTTGGGTATCTGCATAATAGTATCCATTTACATAGCAAAGTTAACGTTAGTTATACTGCACAGTGAACGCTGTCGAGGAAAACCTTAAAAACAAATTGTGGAATTGCTGTTTTCATCCATTCTCCTGCATGCCATTAAAAAATATAACTTGTCCTGGGAAAACAAGCCCTCATACTGTAGATTGTAAGCTCTCGCGGGCAGGACCCTCCCTCCTTCTGTACCAGTTTGTAACTCATCTTGGTCATGCTTATTGCAGTTATTTAGCATTATGTATGTACACCCCTTTTTATATTTAATAAATAAATAATACTAATACTAATAATACAGCTACGTCAACTCAAAAAAATTCAACAATTATGGCTCTTGCAATGCAGTAATGAACCAGAAAATTGTGTCCTGGGTTCAAAATAGTTGTATCCCCAAGGGGTTAAAGGGTTGTCTCATCTTTGATATTGATGGCATATCACTAGGATATGCCATCACTATAAAATAGGTGTGGATCCCGCAGAAATGAACAGAGAGCCTCTGTTCACCGCTATGGTAGTTCTGAAAATAGCCGAGTGCCGGCTTGGCTATTTCCAGCAGTCCCATAGTGGTGAATGGAGCAGTGTCTGCTCTTTTGCGGTGCTTTCTTCAGTCACTGCTTTGAGACTTCCGAAAATAGCCGAGTGCGCTCGCGTGGCTATTTTCAAAACTACTATAGTGATGAATGGAGAGCATGTGACACATGTATGGTGTGCTGTCCTTCACTTTGGGGGCCCCATCCTGGAGATAGGAGTGGGTCCTAGACCCACACCTATCTGACATTGATGGCATATCCCAGTGATATGTCCTCAATGTTTCAGATGAACCAACCCCTTTAAGCTTTAGCATCGGTCCAAACAACCATCCAGAGCAATGTGAGTGTATCTGTTGCAGAATGACATCAAACATCTTTAAAATATTCTCATGAACAGTAGTTTTATTAATTTTTCTAACTGTTTCGCGTCTGGAACGTAACTCACTGCACGTTAACAAGAACTAATTCAGTTCCTTGTTATATTAGATGTGACTTTCTGAGGACGTGAAGGGATGTGTTGAACAAAAAAAATTAAATAAATCAATCTACTCTATATAGCCGTGATAAAATTATTACGCAGTTTTTATGAGGTTATGCACCATTCGATGCTGTAATAATTGAATTGTGGATGGAAGTATGTGCCTCAAAAAATTATAGGCAATAAACAATTTAAATAACAATAGACCTGATTTATAGGTATAATTAAGTGTCTGCTTTGCATAAAACTACATTTATTGAGTTTTTGCAGTGATTGAATCCATCCAACATAGCTTAGCCATATAGATGTAATAATGTTTCCGTGATTAAGTAATTTCCAGAGCTGTAAAGAAATCTGAAGATAGTATTTCATTTTTAACATAATGTTATTGTGGAACGCTCTAGGTTGAAGATTAACACAGTTGATTTAGACCACTGCTGTTATTAAATCAGATGGGTCCCTGGGCAGATAATGTTGGCTCTGCGCATATGATCAGAAAGGTTATTTTCTGTGTTGCCAGTTGAGAAGAGAGAAATATTTTACTATTTGATATTCTTCTAATGTCAGTGCATCTCAATGACAGTTTATTTACTGAAGGTTACAAAAATCAGAGGACGATCTGTCTTTTAAAGGGTTGGTTTCTGAACACCAATCAATTAAACAAGCTTAGTGTGGACATCTTAAGAATTTGTTTTTATAAAAACTCTAAAGAAGACAGCCCAACTCTTTCATGATCAAAAACTCTTAAAGAACATGTTGTGATAAGAGAGCCCCTCTCCATTATTAGGGCTTATGGTGTAAGCTCGAGATCCCCTCTGTCAGCAAGAATAGAGATGTAAGAGACAGAGATGAGGAACCATTCGGAACCACCACCAGCATACTCTTTATCTGCTACCTATCTTCCTTTCCCAATCTGGTTAGTAGACCTAAGGTTACTCCTAGCCGTTCACCAGAGTCTGCTGCAAGGCAGGTTGGATTTGACAGCTAGGGACCCGGGTTATTTCTGCAGAGTCAGGTGGCATAAAGAGATGCAATCTCAAAGGTATCAGACCTATTAAATGTAAAGCAGTAGCAGGAGAGAAGTACAAGCAAGAGTCTAAGCCAGGAAAGTCAGTGGGAGCAAAATCAGTACACAAGGGGTTAATCCAGAGACAAGTCAAAGTCAGTTCACCAGGAGGTCTAAGCAGAGTCAAAAGTAGCATAAAGACAAATGACAGAAACAGGAGCCAGGACACATGAATCACAGGCGAAAACAAGCAGAAAGTGCCTGACTTGAATCCCTTACCCAGCTCTTGGATTAGATCCTGAGCCATGGACCTGATTGGGCTGGCATCCAGACTCACTGATAGGCAGACCAGCCAGATCTTATCTGGTCAGCATAGAAACCCCCCTAGAACAGCTGTTGACTGGAGTGTGGCTGGTTAAGTTCCTGACAAGATAGCTGACAACAAAGAACAATTATAATCACCACAATGGCTTCCAAAAAAAGGTCAAAGGGATTGTCCAGTGGGATAAAATTTATAGTAAACTGTTCAGAATGGTATAAAAAATAAAAGAATCAATACCCTCACCAACCCCCTTTTACTGCCATTTGGACACTTACCAAGTCCCCACTCTTCTCATCGCCCCTGGTTTCTTAGCCCTGTTGCCACCCTAGCTGCCCTGTCTTGATTAAGGGTCTTTGCAGGATGTTACAGGAGTAGATTCCAGAATGGGGTCATCCTTGTCCAGGTGGTTTCTCTGTGCAAGCCAGGTCAGCTGGGGTGACAAAAGAGCTAACATCAGACGTGGCACCCACCCCTTGGTATCATCAATCCATGTGCCCCTATGTACACACTGATTGTTATACTTTTTTTTTTCTGTTTTTGTGTATTTGTCTAATTTCAGAAAATTTAAGGTTAAGATTAAATGCTGGTTTTAATTACGTGGCGATGATTGATTGAGTACTTTTACTTTGGTATGGGATAGTTGTGACAGCCCCTTCAAGTCTTTTGCTGGATTTACATGGCCCGACCTGGCAGGCAATTATCAGGAAGGATCCATTCCTTACCCATCACTGCCTGCTTGTCAGTGGAGGTGAAGAGCTGCATTTACATGCAACAATCATCTCCTTACTATGGCTACTGCCATTGCTCGTCCTCATACAGATTTATTCTTTCCAGAGCAGCAGCATGCTGTTTACACAGCACTATCTGCTGCCCAGAAATGACTTCATGTGCTGCATGAAAGATCATTTTACTCAATGAACAAGCATTTTGCTCGTTCATCGGGTGATCAGTGACACATTTACACAAGCCTGTTATCGGAAACGAGCATTCCTCATCAGCCCGACAATTGAGCTCCCAAGCACCAGATGTGCCTGGATCTCTTTATTGCAAGACATCATACCAAATTCAATAAGGGTTATTGTGAAATTGTGAAGTTCTTCCTTAAAACTCTGTCTTCCAGGGATTTTTTTTTTAAACAGCTGGTTAAATACGTTAACTGGAATAATTTTCGCCACTTGAACAAAGACAATACAAGGATGATTCAGAACATTGCAGATTGCTGAGAGTATTGATATGGCTCATTCTAATGTGGAGATTCATGTTCTGCTTCGTTACTTGATTCTTGTTTGCAGAATATTTGTGACATTGAGATATGAGTTTGCCATCTTGTTTTTCCATTCTCTCATAACTGTCCTTGAACTGTCATCCCATATTGATTATCCATTAGACGGCCATAAATATTGGCCATGGTGGGTGTAGAAATCACTGGCTACGTATTAACAACAATATGCTGTTACAGGAAGCATTAGAATTAATTAGCCCATATATTGACGCCAATTTCTTGACCTTGCAGTGATGAATTGAATTTAGACAGCTCAATGAACAAAAAAAAATCACTTTTTCCTAGGTCAGGTTTTATTTGTGAACTCCACAAAAAACAGCAAAACTGGATTCCAACAATATAGATCTTGAGGAGGATGGAAGGTTCTTGTGTTCTGTGGCAGGACACCTATTACTTACATGACGTGCTAAATGTCCCCTCTGCTAAATACTGTAGTAGCCAGTAGTGGGCTTTAAAGAAAATGTGGTGTCCAGTACAGCCTTAAGAAACGTAATTTTTATTTCATATTTAAAGGGGTTTTCCAAGACTTATATACTGATGACCTATCTTCTGGATAGGTCACCGGTATTTGATCAGTGGTGGTCCAACATGCGGGACATCCACCAATCAACTGTTTGAGAAGGCACCGGTGTTCGCAATAGTCCTGCCACCTTCTCACAGCTTTCCCTAGGCCAAGTGACGTCACATTCGTCACATGTCCAAGGCACAGCTCAGGCTGAAAGAAGTGAATGGGGCTGAGCTACAATACCAAACATCCGCTATACAATGTACGGCGCTGTGCTTGGTGAGCTGAGAGAAGGCCCTGGCACTAATGCCTTCTCAGGCAGCTGATCGGCGTGGGGTCCCGGGTGTTGGACCCCTACTAGTGTTGGGTGAGCATGCCCGGCCGAACACCAGTTCAGCTCGAGCATCACTATGCTCGGCCGAATATCGTGTGTGCTTGAGCGCGATGCTTGAGTCAGTGTATTTAAATCTAATATAGCCTCTATTTCTGAAAAGTTTCTGGTGGGATTTAAACTCACAACCTTCTACATTACAGCCAAGAATTTTAACCACTACACTATAGAGCTGCATGGCCAGTTACAAAAAATTTGAGACTTCTGCTGTATAGGAATATTTACTAGTAGTTACCTGAAGCCTCCAGCCTATTAGAAGAGGATTTTGGACAAGCTTGAGATGGTGTAACATGTCCTCGGAGATACTAATCTAGCTATATTGGGCAGGTTTGACTCCTCTGCCTAGTTGCTCTACCTCCTTGATGCCACCAAGGTAATTTATGAT
This sequence comes from Bufo gargarizans, assembly GCF_014858855.1. Lineage (NCBI taxonomy): Eukaryota > Metazoa > Chordata > Amphibia > Anura > Bufonidae > Bufo > Bufo gargarizans. The sequence continues at coordinate 40,800,931 of NC_058087.1, read as the reverse complement.
AAAATGCTTTCTTTTACAAAATTCTGCACCTAACCTTACATACATGGACTTCTTTAAAAAGCAATATGGCACATAGGGTAGGGACAGTGCAGTCCTGAGCTCCAACCCCACCAGGGTCCGTACTTACTTGCACGGTCTGCCCTAAATTGTGGCCCACAACTTGGCAACGATCCCTGACTTGACTAAGTGCAGGGGCTTAAACCTAGAGAGGTAAAAGAGTAGTCAAACAGAAAGAGGTCTAAACCAGACAGGCAAAACTAGCACTGGATCAGAACCCAGACGCTAAGTAAAAATCAGACCTGAGTCCAAACCAGAGAGATACGTCAGAACCAACACAAGATACAAACACAGAGTCAAATAACAGATGGGCTCAGTGCTAGGAGATAATGTCATAGGAATAATCGGCAGTCAGTAGCAAGGTCAGGGAGGCGAAGAAGACCAATCGCAGGCACCTGTTGTCAGAAGATGGCAGTGTAAATCTCTCACTGACAGGAAGTATGTGACGCCGGCACTGAGCCTGGTAGGCTGACCAGCCCGATTGTAAGCTGGGCTGGTTGCCTTGCCACAGCAAAGGAACGAGCCCGGCTGTTCTGCAACAGAGAGGCTGGGCTCACCACCGGAACACTAGAGTTGACACAACAGAGCTAATGTAACATCCACTGGTTGCAGTTTAGTAGCAAAAAAATGTACTGACAGGTTCCCTTTAAAGCTCACGGACTCCTGAATCTGTCTCATTTAAGCTATTCAGCTATTACAGTAGTTCAGGGTATTAGTGACAGATGCCCTTTATGAAGTAGCTGACACACAGGTTGACAAGGGTTTCACAATTTTTGGAAATCTATGTTTATGTTATAGCAAACCCCCATATATGAGTTTTTCATTTAAAATATTCAGAGCAATAATGGTTGTCTGCTGAGGCATTATTGCTTTAACTAGTCCCAAACTGGAAATTGATCAATTTCTACTTTTGACTAAAAAAGCAGCATCAAAAATAAACTGCACCAAAACTGCAAAGTGCAAACTGCTACAAGTAAATGCAAACTGCGGCAAGTAAATGTCACTTTAAGGAAAAATAAATTCAGCTGCGAAATTACATTATCTCTTTTGTTCCAGCTTTGATTTCCGGGGATACTGTGTACAAGAGTTTTGAATTATGTTGCGCTGCTTTATTACTGTTTGCTCTTGGATCTCTGCGCTAGATAAAAATTTTGAAGATAATAAATGTCTTCATTTCAAGCTCTAATTGTGCTATGAAGGATAAGTTCTATAGCTCCTGGCGTGTTCTGTATACTGATTGTTCTGTTAATAATATTTATATATATATATATATATATATATATCTGGAGGTAGAGGGACTACAGTTATTCAGTCAACTACTACAATGTAATATTTCACCCCCCCCATACACTTTTAGAAAGCGCATGAAATATTGTTAGATAACATATGTGTGGGTTCATGTGCTGTGACCTCCACCAGTTACACAAAGGGACCCATGACATTCTAAGGAAACGTTATAATTTTATCGTTGCTCTCTGCCCTCTGAATAGCTCATACATACAGACATTTCTGAGCTGAAGGTTGACACTAAGCATAAACTTATAAAGCCTCAAAGACTATCTTGTAAAACCTCAGGAACACATCAGACAATAGATTAAAGTACTTGACTGGATAACTGATATGTTGATCCGGTATATATATGTATATATATATATATATATATATATACACTCACCTAAAGAATTATTAGGAACACCATACTAATACGGTGTTGGACCCCCTTTTGCCTTCAGAACTGCCTTAATTCTATGTGGCATTGATTCAACAAGGTGCTGATAGCATTCTTTAGAAATGTTGGCCCATATTGATAGGATAGCATCTTGCAGTGGATGGAGATTTGAGGGATGCACATCCAGGGCACGAAGCTCCCGTTCCACCACATCCCAAAGATGCTCTATTGGGTTGAGATCTGGTGACTGTGGGGCCATTTTAGTACAGTGAACTCATTGTCATGTTCAAGAAACCAATTTGAAATGATTCGAGCTTTGTGACATGGTGCATTATCCTGCTGGAAGTAGCCATCAGAGGATGGGTACATGGTGGTCATGAAGGGATGGACATGGTCAGAAACAATGCTCAGGTAGCCCGTGGCATTTAAACGATGGCCAATTGGCACTAAGGGGCCTAAAGTGTGCCCAGAAAACATCCCCCACACCATTACACCACCACCACCAGCCTGCACAGTGGTAACAAGGCATGATGGATACATGTTCTCATTCTGTTTACGCCAAATTCGGACTCTACCATTTGAATGTCTAAACAGAAATCGAGACTCATCAGACCAGGCAACATTTTTCCAGTCTTCAACCGTCCAATTTTGGTGAGCTCGTGCAAATTGTAGCCTCTTTTTCCTATTTGTAATGGAGATGAGTGGTACCCGGTGGGGTCTTCTGCTGTTGTAGCCCACCTTTCTTTCCCATTCTGACATTCAGTTTGGAGTTCAGGAGATTGTCTTGACCAGGACCACAACCCTACATGCATTGAAGCAACTGCCATGTGATTGGTTGACTAGATAATCGCATTAATGAGAAATAGAACAGGTGTTCCTAATAATTCTTTAGGTGAGTGTATATATATATATATATAAAAAAATAAAATAAAGCATATTTCTCATCTTCTGAAATGTTATTCAGTCATGTTAGAAGGACACTTCTGTGGAGGTCCAGAAACTGGGACCTCCACAATGGTGCTGACATCATTCATGTCCAGCTACCATAAGGTCTGCTAGTCAGTACTGGTGCATCATGACAATCTCATGGAAAAAGCTCATGCAGAACATTGATGAAGGTCCCGGCTTCTGGACTCGGCCAATCTGATATGTTTTGTTATGTTATAGAAGATGAAATTGTAGGAAATAACCCAGTAGTTAAGGTGCCAGTATAAACTTCAGTATTGTGACCACAGTTGGGGAGTTTTCCTAGTAATTTTATTTTAATTATCCCATAAGTTAGTTATTTGCCTCCTAAAATATGGTTGGATTTTAACTCTGGACATTGCTTATTGAATTTTGAAGACTGGTTTCTTAAATAGGTTGTCCATGTATTTAATACTGATGACCTATTCTCAGGATAGGTCATCGGTATCTGATCGGTGGGGGTCTCGCTTTCGGCATCCCCACCAATTAGCTATTTGTAGAGACCGCAGCGCTTCCTGGGCCATTGATATTACTTTAATCAGTTGAATTGGTCCTGAGATGCAATACCAAGCACAGCTGCTATACAATGTATGTTGCTGTGCTTGGTAAGCTGCAAGGAGGCCACAGCCCTCACCGGAATGACGCAGCTTCGGTGGAGGTTCCAGGAGTCGGACCCCACCGATCAAACACTAATGAACTATCGTGAGGATAGATAATCAGTACTAAAGTCCTGGAGAAGCCCTTTAATGGTAAACTATTAAATGCATGGTCAGACACTGATTATTAGAAATAGGAGACAAAATTGCACAGTACTTTCTTAATGCTTCTGCCACATTGTTCTAGAGATTGTGGTGATCATGGTAAGATAGAAAAATACAACTGGCTGATAGCTGACCTGATAGCTTAAAATCTGAGACAATTATAATGTTAAATTATTTCAAAATTCAACCGGTTGAGATGCCGTATGCCGCATGCTCAGATTATAAATTTATAAAAACCAGAAGCCAACAATCTCTGTCTATTCCCTTTGTGACTGCAGGGCTTCCGTACCCAATTCTGGAAATGACATTTTCCTTGTGCTACATATCTGCTATGAGCAAAAAGAACAGAATGGGAGACAATCCAAGGCTGAATCACCAGTTTCAGAGCCTAGAGAAATCTGTTGATACAATCTGTTCAGGTATTAGTTCTTGCAAACTCCGATGTAGTATGTAAATACAAAGTGGTATTGGGAAATGTTAATAGCATTCAAAGAAAAACATACTTTTATTTCCCCATGAGTTTTTCAGATTGACGGGACTTTCAACTCTTTATTTCAGGACTGGTAAACGTAGCATGAACTATGACAGCACAGGCGACAGCAGTGGAAAGCTCCCTGCGGAGAAGAATTGCTTGCTCTTATACACAGCAACAGTGGGCAACTCTTATCCTCCAATTATGTAGTCAGGCTGTTAGTTTTCGCGTGGCAAGTATTTTAGAAGCAATTAGTTTGAAAAATAATTAAGTTCTGTATGCATGGAATTGTTGTTTTGTGAGCCGCTTCCAAACATTTGTGTTCTGCGGAATATTCCGGTAACGATGGAATTTGTTTGGACTTTATTTTCACTAATGATGGAATTTTTGGAGGTCAGAGGCAGAAAACCAATTAATTCAGATCTCATTCAAGACACTTTTTAAGGGTCTACTTTATGCAATGTTAATGTCAATAGGAAAATTTAAAACTTTCAATGAGTGTAGGAGAATTTGTATATCAGTATTACATCAGTTTTGTCAATTCTCCTGATACCATGTTTAGTTCACTTTGAAAACAGTGTAGCAAAAATTATTTTTGTCTGCTCTTTCAACTACGTGCTTGGCTTCCATGATAGCTGACTTTGACAGAGTCTTTGGCTGAAGCCATAGACATAACAGTGAAACATTCCATGAATGATCTAAGTATATCTAAGGCTCAATTCAGAGGTGTAACGAGAAATAACTGGACCCCACAGGAAATTTTTTAATAGGATCCCCCCACCCCAGAAACTTATTTGCAAGCCCCTCTTCTCATGCAACCCTCACTCCTGTGGCTAGTCAAGATGGTTCTCTCAGATGAGCTGCTCAGTCCATTTCCTACAGTGTCTCTGTTCAAGGGACCCTGACAAAAAAAAATCTTTTAGTCCTTCTCCTTTTGAGTTCGGGCCCCAAAACAGCCACTTATCCTGCTTCCCCTATAGCTTCGTCCTTGGCGCAATTCACTCTACGTTTTCCAATGAGGAACCAAAAACAATAAGTTATCTGGACATATACTGTACAGCTGTAAAGTAGCCAAAGCCTTCTGTGGGCCAGATTTATGCCAGAAGTGTATTTTTTTGCCATGTGTTGTCCCAGTTTGCATTTGGTTACTTTGAGTCTATTGAAAAGCGTGAGAAACATGCAAAGTAAGGCATTTTATATGCTTAAAACTCTTTCAAGGGTATACCTAGACTAAGGGCATTCCACCATGATTCATTCCACCATGCAGGAGCAAGAAGGCTAGATTCTTGTTTACCCCCTTCTCATTTTTTCTTGGAAAGAAATGCAACATGACTCTCAATTAAGTTTCTCCTTGTTTGTTAAGTAAAATTGTCTAAAAACAGTATATGGTATTAAATTTTTTTTTCTCAATACTCATTTGTTAAATCGACTGCCCCTCCAGTGGTCCCCACTAGTCTGGCATCGATCATGTCATGTGCATAATTTTTTGGACTGCTGCAGCTAATTACTGGCCTCAGAGTTGATGCTTGCATGCACAGCAGAAGACCTTTGGGGCCGGTGGTTGGCTGCAGTGGTCATGATGTCTCAACTTCATCACTTCTGGAGTGGTGGTACTAGAGCTGTGGGGGATTTAACAGCTAATGGGTAATTTTTATTTTATTTTATACCATTTCCTGCTCTTGTTCAACTTTTACCAGAAAACGCCATTAAGGGGGCAGTGCCTGTTAAAAAAAAAAAAACCCTGTGTAGGATCACATCACTCATTAAAAAGCACAATCATGCTAACTCAAGCCGGGTCAACCTTCCCCATATGCAAAACCTTCACAATTGTCTTCTTTGTAGCTAATATGTCTTATAACCTAATAACCCTTACGCTAAAATAGAAATGTTATAGTTCTTCTGGGACTACCGGGCAATAACTTAGATTTTTCTTCCATTTGTATTAAGTGATCAGAAAGTGATGTTTTTGTTGAAATTGGATATGATAAAAAGTTGCAGAACACAAACCTAGACAACAGTAACAATTAATTCCTGCTGATGACACCATTGCATATGGTGAGAAGTACAGAAGAAAGCCTGGAAACAGAACAAATTATTCCACCTAAGTTGTATTACATTCTAACACGTCCCTTTATTCTGGGATTTCTCTTTTCCCTTCTCCCCTGCTATCTGTGACTCATACACTACAGAGACTGGCAGGCAGCCAGTTGTCTCTGAAACTACAGAAGCATTCATGAAGCAGAGGATATAGGTACCCCTTGCAGCTGTAGAATTATTTCTAGCTGTAATTGTTGGATCCTGAGTAGAAACATTGATGGAAATCTCCTATGATCCATTGTCATCCTGACTAAATACATAGGAGATGCAATATTTTGCATAATATAGTTTACTTTTAAGTCATTGATGGTGTAGCTGGAAACCATAAGGTAAAAGTGCCAAAGACCCCAAAGTCGATACGTTGAAGGGGTTAGGCCTGTTTCACACTGCCATTAGAGCATTCTGGCAGGCTCTTCCGACATAAAATGCCAGGGATTTTATATTGATGGCCATCAGTGTCAGATTAGGTACTACTCCCAGCATCCTCGCTGATCAGCTGTTAGAAGGTCACTTAGGCCTCTTCCTAGGCCATCAACGTTACCATACATCAGTCGCAGAAGCCAAGGCAGGTCAGGCAGGTCATTTTTCAATGCAGTTTACTCTAGGTTCTGTAACTACAGTAAAAAAAAAAATGACAATCAGCACTTTTGGGGACACACAAAACATTTTTCTGGAATGTTGAATCATGTCTGCAGAACATTCTCTTCCACTTTTCACCCTGATTGAATGAGTGAGCGGTCAACAAGGCAAGGTGAGTCCTGGTGTTTGGTAGATGCCTCCAGTCATGTTCTGTATTGAACAATCTGTATCCCTAAATGTTTATCCTGCATTAGCACCAACATCCAAATTTTGGCTTATCAGAATCATTAATGACTGATACACCCATACAGTAATTACTAAATAATACCACCATACAGTGATTACTAAATAATACCACCATACAGTGATTACTAAATAATACCACCATACAGTGATTACTAAATAACACCACCATACAGTGATTACTAAATAATACCACCATACAGTGGTTACTAAGTAATACTACCATACAGTGGTTACTAAATAATACCACCTTACAGTGATTACTAAATAATACCACCTTACAGTGATTACTGAATAATACCACTATACAGTGATTACTAAATAATACCACCATACAGTGGTTACTAAGTAATACTACCATACAGTGGTTACTAAATAATACCACCTTACAGTGATTACTAAATAATACCACCTTACAGTGATTACTGAATAATACCACTATACAGTGATTACTAAATAACACCACCAAACAGTAATTACTAAATACTACTACCATACAGTGGTTACTAAGTAATACTACCATACAGTGGTTACTAAATAATACCACCTTACAGTGATTACTAAATAATACCACCATGCAGTAATTACTAAATAATACTACCATACAGTGGTTACTAAATAATACCACCATACAGTGATTACTAAATAGCACCACCAAACAGTAATTACTAAATAATTCTACCATACAGTGGTTACTAAATAATACCACCTTACAGTGATTACTAAATAATACCACCATGCAGTAATTACTAAATAATACTACCATACAGTAATTACTAAATAAGACAACCATACAGTGATTACTAAATAATACCACCATACAGTGATTACTAAATAATACAACCATACAGTGATTACTAAATAATACTACCATACAGTGATTACTAAATAAGACAACCATACAGTGATTACTAAATAATACCACCATACAGTAATTACTAAATAATACCACCATACAGTGATTACTAAATAATACTACCATACAGTGATTACTAAATAAGACAACCATACAGCGATTACTAAATTCAGTCCTCGGCTGGTAGTATCAGGTGGGAAAACATTCTGAAAATATTATACAGCTATTCTGACTTTCCAAGTAAGTACAGCAGCCTCATCAGGTCTAAGAGATCTATTCAATATAATCTATGCAGTTTGTACTGTAAAATCTGGTGACAGCTCCTCTTTGAAGAAGACCTGTCACCTCCCCTGACATTTCTGTTTTAGTAACTGCTACTACCTTGTAGTAACAATTCTGGAGCATACTTTCTTATGGCTCTGTGTTGTACTATTCCTTATTATTCCTTCTAGAAGGTATGAATGAATTGCCTGCAATTTGCAACGAAGGTCCAGATGGGTGTTACCAATTAGGGGTATGTCCCTGCACAGTCTGACACTGGAGCACCGATTGGATAGCGTCAGACTATGCAGGGAAACACCCTCTACAGGTAACACCCATCTGGACCTTCACTGCAAACTGCTTTTAATTCATTTAAATATTCTAGCAGGAATATTTAAGGAATGACACATCACAAAGTCATAAGAATCGATGCTCAAGAATTATTACTTCATGGGGGATGCAAGTAGTTGCTAGAACAGTCAGGTCAGGAGAGGAGACAGGGCCTCTTTAATCCCCTGTGCAGATATTGTTATGTAATTATAGTTATTCATCTTTAGATATAGACATTATGTCGGACACCAGTGCATATAATAAATAATATTGTATTTCACACTCAGGGCACAATATTATATGTTTGTAGGCAGAGTATAGACTACCACCGATTGTGCTTCATACTATGTAGTTATTGTCCGTGCAGAGGTAACTCTCTGTATATGTCCCTGTATGGTGCTGTAGTCATACTGCTAGGAAGCCTGGCTCAGTGGGTTATTGTATTGCCTTTGCCTCCACATAAAAGCGGAGTAATGCCAGCTAGAAGGCTTGGCGAAGTCAGCACTGGCTACTAAGTAACAGTTTAAATAATAGTCAGTAGCTTACTGATTAAAATGTTACATGTCAGGATGGGTTACGGCGGAGTGTGAATGTAATTGCCCTGCTGCATTAGACGGGCGCTGCTGATGTGGAAGGATGACTCTCTCGCTGCTTGTTTTCAACTTGAGAAACATTGCATCGGAGCGGGGTTCTGTGCTCTGGCGCAGGATGAGGACCACACTGGCAGTTGTCTACTAATGACTGTTTTATTAAAGCAGATCCTTACCTACATACTTCTAATGGTTGTAATACACATAGGAGGTGCAGCAATGCCTGGGGCGCACTTCCACTGTGTTTCTATTGCTGCCCTAGGTAATAAAGGTGATCCCTACTGATAGAGGGAATTGTACTTATTGGAAAATGGAGATTTATATCTATCTCCGTATTCCAGCCCTTTTATTCTGTTCCTAGGCTGTTGTCTTCGTTTCCTTTATAACTCGCTTATTCTGTGTATTATATACACCCCCTCCAATCTTTTATACACCCCAGGAGTAACCTACAACCCTCGCAGATACTTATATAGAAAAACTGCTTATTGATAACATAGAGGTGACAAAGCAGTGAACATTACATGAAGATACAGGTACAAGACATTACATAGAGGACACCACCACACACTGCTGCCTCCGTTCCTGCCCTCCCTGGATGCTAAGCAAATGTGGCTAATATGTGTATGTATATAAAGTATATCCAGAGTCCACCGATATACTGTGTACTGGATCTACTCTTCTACCAAACTCACATCCAGTACCTGACCATTAGTACATGTACAAACCGGATTCCAAAAAAGTTGGGACACTATACAAATCGTGAATAAAAACTGAATGCAATGATGTGGAGGTGCCAACTTCTATTATTTTATTCAGAATAGAACATAAATCACGGAACAAAAGTTTAAACTGAGAAAATGTACCATTTTAAGGGGAAAATATGTTGAATCAGAATTTCATGGTGTCAACAAATCCCCCAAAAGTTGGGACAAGGCCATTTTCACCACTGTGTGGCATCTCCCCTTCTTCTTACAACACTCAACAGACGTCTGGGGACCGAGGAGACCAGTTTCTCAAGTTTAGAAATAGGAATGCTCTCCCATTCTTGTCTAATACAGGCCTCTAACTGTTCAATCGTCTTGGGCCTTCTTTGTTGCACCTTCCTCTTTATGATGCGCCTAATGTTCTCTATAGGTGAAAGATCTGGACTGCAGACAGGCCATTTCAGTACCCGGATCCTTCTCCTACGCAGCCACAATGTTGTGATTGATGCAGAATGTGGTCTGGCATTATCTTGTTGAAAAATGCAGGGTCTTCCCTGAAAGAGATGACGTCTGGATGGGAGCATATGTTGTTCTAGAACCTGAATATATTTTTCTGCATTGATGGTGCCTTTCCAGACATGCAAGCTGCCCATGCCACACGCACTCATGCAACCCCATACCATCAGAGATGCAGGCTTCTGAACTGAGCGTTGATAACAACTTGGGTTGTCCTTGTCCTCTTTGGTCCGGATGACATGGCGTCCCAGATTTCCAAAAAGAACTTCGAATCGTGACTCTTTTGACCACAGAACAGTCTTCCATTTTGCCACACTCTATTTTAAATGATCCCTGGCCCAGTGAAAACGCCTGAGCTTGTGGATCTTGCTTAGAAATGGCTTCTTCTTTGCGCTGTAGAGTTTCAGCTGGCAACGGCGGATGGCACGGTGGATTGTGTTCACTGACAATGGTTTCTGGAAGTATTCCTGAGCCCATTCTGTGATTTCCTTTACAGTAGCATTCCAGTTTGTGGTGCAGTGTCGTTTAAGGGCCCGGAGATCACGGGCATCCAGTATGGTTTTACGGCCTTGACCCTTACGCACAGAGATTGTTCCAGATTCTCTGAATCTTCGGATGATGTTATGCACAGTTGATAGATAGATGCAAAGTCTTTGCAATTTTTCGCTGGGTAACACCTTTCTGATATTGCTCCACTATCTTTCTGCACAACATTGTGGGAATTGGTGATCCTCTACCCATCTTGGCTTCTGAGAGACACTGCCACTCTGAGAAGCTCTTTTTATACCCAATCATGTTGCCAATTGACCTAATTAGTGTTAATTGGTCTTCCAGCTCTTCGTTATGCTCAAATTTACTTTTTCCAGCCTCTTATTGCTACTTGTCCCAACTTTTTTGGGATTTGTTGACACTGTGAAAATTTTAATCAACGTATTTTTCCTTTAAAATGATACATTTACTCGGATTAACTGTTTGATCTGTCATCTACGTTCAATTACAAATAAAATATTGACATTTGCCATCTCCACATCATTGCAATCAGTTTTTATTCACAATTTGTTTAGTGTCCCAACTTTTTTGGAATCCGGTTTGTACATATACTCATGCATATCTATATATCCACATATAAAGTCTACTGGGATATTATACTTATATACATACACACAAAGCACACATCTAATAGAACTTAGCCTGCTCCTGAAGTGCTGTTCATCTGGGGTTTGCAGGAAGAGATAGAACCTCCCCAAGTTTCACATGGCCTATAGGTTCCTGTTTCTCAGCCCCCACCATCGACTCCACCCAATGACCACCCAAATATCTTCCCAATCTGTTGGCCAAGAGAATGTTGTCCAACTGCTTTACCCCCACTTACAATGTGCCCTTCCTGCCATTGATATGCTATCAAAGGAACACAATTACCAAATGGCTTCTCGCCATACTGATACTCAATGGGTGAATACCACTGGATAGCAATATACACTACACTACGTGCAGAATTATTAGGCAAATGAGTATTTTGACCACATCATCCTCTTTATGCATGTTGTCTTACTCCAAGCTGTATAGGCTCGAAAACCTACTACCAATTAAGCATATTAGGTGATGTGCATCTCTGTAATGAGAAGGGGTGTGGTCTAATGACATCAACACCCTATATCAGGTGTGCATAATTATTAGGCAACTTCCTTTCCTTTGGCAAAATGGGTCAAAAGAAGGACTTGACAGGCTCAGAAAAGTCAAAAATAGTGAGATATCTTGCAGAGGGATGCAGCACTCTTTAAATTGCAAAGCTTCTGAAGCGTGATCATCGAACAATCAAGCGTTTCATTCAAAATAGTCAACAGGGTCGCAAGAAGCGTGTGGAAAAACCAAGGCGCAAAATAACTGCCCATGAACTGAGAAAAGTCAAGCGTGCAGCTGCCAAGATGCCACTTGCCACCAGTTTGGCCATATTTCAGAGCTGCAACATCACTGGAGTGCCCAAAAGCACAAGGTGTGCAATACTCAGAGACATGGCCAAGGTAAGAAAGGCTGAAAGACGACCACCACTGAACAAGACACACAAGCTGAAACGTCAAGACTGGGCCAAGAAATATCTCAAGACTGATTTTTCTAAGGTTTTATGGACTGATGAAATGAGAGTGAGTCTTGATGGGCCAGATGGCTGGATTGGTAAAGGGCAGAGAGCTCCAGTCCGACTCAGACGCCAGCAAGGTGGAGGTGGAGTACTGGTTTGGGCTGGTATCATCAAAGATGAGCTTGTGGGGCCTTTTTGGGTTGAGGATGGAGTCAAGCTCAACTCCCAGTCCTACTGCCAGTTTCTGGAAGACACCTTCTTCAAGCAGTGGTACAGGAAGAAGTCTGCAAGGTAAGAAAAACATGATTTTCATGCAGGACAATGCTCCATCACACGCGTCCAAGTACTCCACAACGTGGCTGGCAAGAAAGGGTATAAAAGAAGAAAATCTAATGACATGGCCTCCTTGTTCACCTGATCTGAACCCCATTGAGAACCTGTGGTCCATCATCAAATGTGAGATTTACAAGGAGGGAAAACAGTACACCTCTCTGAACAGTGTCTGGGAGGCTGTGGTTGCTGCTGCACGCAATGTTGATGGTGAACAGATCAAAACACTGACAGAATCCATGGATGGCAGGCTTTTGAGTGTCCTTGCAAAGAAAGGTGGCTATATTGGTCACTGATTTGTTTTTGTTTTGTTTTTGAATGTCAGAAATGTATATTTGTGAATGTTGAGATGTTATATTGGTTTCACTGGTAAAAATAAATAATTGAAATGGGTATATATTTGTTTTTTGTTAAGTTGCCTAATAATTATGTACAGTAATAGTCACCTGCACACACAGATATCCCCCTAAAATAGCTAAAACTAAAAACAAACTAAAAACTACTTCCAAAAATATTCAGCTTTGATATTAATGAGTTTTTTTGGGTTCATTGAGAACATGGTTGTTGTTCAATAATAAAATTAATCCTAAAAAATACAACTTGCCTAATAATTCTGCACTCCCTGTATACCCAATTATTAGGCATATTTGTGTGGTCATCAGGCTGAGGTTCTGGCTGAGAGACATATTTTCCTGTAACACCTACCATGCAATTATCAAATGTTTTTTGCACTTCTATTCTATAATGATTCCAGTAAAGGTTATATGATACATTTTCCATAGCAATGTGCTTTGCCCTTCTTCCCCATTTCGCTCTCATATTTGGTGACATGATTTGTATGGTTGTGATAAACCAAGGAAGGGAATGGAGACGAGCAAGGGGAATCTTCCAAGTTATTTTATTACTATTGATCCGTGGTCTTCTTGCCGGAGGTTTTCTTGTGTCTTTTGATGTGAATTAAGCAAAACAAATGGAAGTAATAAATAAATAAAAAAAAGCTAAAGAAAGTGAATTTCAAACACAGCAACAGCCGGTCAAGCTCTAAATGACAGTATGATGATGGCATTGGATTATTTTTGCAAATTGCTGTAGTTTTTACTATTTCTTTAAAGGATACATTTGAAACAAGAGATTAATTACGAGTCACACACAAAATCCATTTCTAGAACAGGCAGATGCTATGACGAGTTACAGGCACCCGATCTTTATCAATTATTGCCTTCCTCTCTATTATCTTTTGATTTTTACAGACCCATTAAAATGTCTTGTCCATGAAGCATTACTTAGATCAGATACTATGAGGACATTGGGACATTTGCCTTGGAGCAAAACAGCTTTTTAAAGTGGCAATAAAGTTTTCTTTGTTTGCAATTTATTGTACATTATGTTATTATTGCTAGCCAAGTATTAACTAAAGACAGCAGCTTTGTCCACCTTTCTCTGTTTGTCTTTTTGACATTTTGTAGTAAGTGCCTAAAGGGGTTTTCCAGTTTGCATCAACAGCCTTTATAATAATCATTCATGAAAGTAGCTGTAATTTTGTAATATATTTATTTTACCTTTATTGCTCCTATCTCCTGTTCTGGGCTGTGGTCACATGACCATGTCCATTCAGCTCTTTCTTACTTCCTGTGATGTCATGTCCATGGGCGTGTCAGTGATAGGGGAGTGTCTGTGTAATTATAATAAAAATCATAATCTTTATGGATATAGTTGCAACATAATCCACAGCGTTTTACAATCGGAGGGTTCATGTACAAACAAAATCAAAAATATTAATAGTGGATATTACAAATAAACGGTGCGTAATAAATGAATTAGAAAATATTAGAAAGGAAATTAAACGTGCTTCTAAAATTACTTTTATTTATATTTGGGGGTAACAGGGCAAAATAGTACAAACCGGATTCCCAAAAAGTTGGGACACTAAACAAATTGTGAATAAAACTGAATGCAATGATGTGGAGATGGCAAATGTCAATATTTTATTTGTAATAGAACGTAGATGGCAGATCAAACGTTTAATGCGAGTAAATGTATCATTTTAAAGGAAAAATACGTTGATTCAAATTTTCACGGTGTCAACAAGTCCCAAAAAAGTTGGGACAAGTAGCAATAAGAGGCTGGAAAAAGTAAATTTGAGCATAATGAAGAGCTGGAAGACCAATTAACACTAATTAGATCAATTGGCAACATGATTGGGTATAAAAAGAGCTTCTCAGAGTGGCAGTGTCTCTCAGAAGCCAAGATGGGTAGAGGATCACCAATTCCCACAATGTTGCGCAGAAAGATAGTGGAGCAATATCAGAAAGGTGTTACCCAGCGAAAAATTGCAAAGACTTTGCATCTATCATCATCAACTGTGCATAACATCACCCGAAGATTCAGAGAATCTGGAACAATCTCTGTGCGTAAGGGTCAAGGCCGTAAAACCATACTGGATGCCCGTGATCTCCGGGCCCTTAAACGACACTGCACCACAAACAGGAATGCTACTGTAAAGGAAATCACAGAATGGGCTCAGGAATACTTCCAGAAACCATTGTCAGTGAACACAAGCCACCGTGCCATCCGCCGTTGCCAGCTGAAACTCTACAGTGCAAAGAAGAAGCCATTTCTAAGCAAGATCCACAAGCTCAGGCGTTTTCACTGGGCCAGGGATCATTTAAAATGGAGTGTGGCAAAATGGAAGACTGTTCTGTGGTCAGACGAGTCACGATTCGAAGTTCTTTTTGGAAATCTGGGACGCCATGTCATCCGGACCAAAGAGGACAAGGACAACCCAAGTTGTTATCAACGCTCAGTTCAGAAGCCTGCATCTCTGATGGTATGGGGTTGCATGAGTGCGTGTGGCATGGGCAGCTTGCATGTCTGGAAAGGCACCATCAATGCAGAAAAATATATTCAGGTTCTAGAACAACATATGCTCCCATCCAGACGTCATCTCTTTCAGGTAAGACCCTGCATTTTTCAACAAGATAATGCCAGACCACATTCTGCATCAATCACAACATCATGGCTGCGTAGGAGAAGGATCCGGGTACTGAAATGGC
This sequence comes from Bufo gargarizans, assembly GCF_014858855.1. Lineage (NCBI taxonomy): Eukaryota > Metazoa > Chordata > Amphibia > Anura > Bufonidae > Bufo > Bufo gargarizans. The sequence continues at coordinate 40,785,370 of NC_058087.1, read as the reverse complement.
CAGTCTGCAGTCCAGATCTTTCACCTATAGAGAACATTTGGCGCATCATAAAGAGGAAGGTGCAACAAAGAAGGCCCAAGACGATTGAACAGTTAGAGGCCTGTATTAGACAAGAATGGGAGAGCATTCCTATTTCTAAACTTGAGAAACTGGTCTCCTCGGTCCCCAGACGTCTGTTGAGTGTTGTAAGAAGAAGGGGAGATGCCACACAGTGGTGAAAATGGCCTTGTTCCAACTTTTTGGGGATTTGTTGACACCATGAAATTCTGATTCAACATATTTTCCCCTTAAAATTGTACATTTTCTCAGTTTAAACTTTTGTTCTGTGATTTATGTTCTATTCTGAATAAAATATTAGAAGTTGGCACCTCCACATCATTGCATTCAGTTTTTATTCACGATTTGTATAGTGTCCCAACTTTTTTGGAATCCGGTTTGTAACATAATCATAGTAACCAATGGGGTTGTTACTGTCTGTGTCATCTAAATATGCTCATAGGGTTTCTTTTACCCAAACAATTTTGTACACATCAGATATGTACACTAGTGTAGAGTTTTAAAAGGGTTTTTGTCAGGCTTTAGGCATGGGGACAGAGTGCCTCCACCATCAGGGGGCTTCCCTGGGCAGAGATTACTTTTAGGGCCAAAATAGGGATAGATTTCATCTCTACCCTTAGGCTCAGCCTTGCCACCCCAGACATGCCTATCAATACCTGTATCAGCCCTGTTAGGATATTTGCATTTATTTTGGTTTGTTAGGCGAGAGCCTTTTTGTCACAATTTTTTTGTTATTATGAGGTTATTTTGCCCTGTTGCCCCTAAATCGAAATGAAAGTAATTTTAGAAACACGTTTATTTCCTTACTGATATTTTCAAGTTAACACCTAATACAAGAGGAATGAGGGCCCTGCTCACAGGAGCTCACAATGTATGAGGAGATGTGGTGACTCAACAGGTAAAAAGTGCTTGTTTTGTACAATGGCCCAGCCATTTTAACAAATTAGCGGAGAAGATATAAGGCTGCATGAGCCAGTCGCCAACCGATATCCGTAGTGTTCCTTTGACGGCTGTGTCATGGTCTGGTGGTAGTGTACCGTGACACCTTAGCTGTGCATGCTTGTTGCCGGTGGCTACGTGTAGTTTATAGTATGTTTACACACTTACCCTTTAAGGTTGTTGTCCCTTCCCATTCTTGTGGTTATCGGGTTAATTTGTGAGCAAAGTGGAGCTGGGTGTGGGTTCTTATTGTGCTTGGAGCCTGAGTTTTTGTGGGACTTTAGCTTCTTGTGGAGCTGGAGTTATGCTGCCATCCTGGACCTTACCATCTGTCCAGTTTGAGGGCCACCTTGTTGGACATAGATTGACATCCCTTATGTATCCTCAATTTTCCCTACCTTACCTGTTTTGATGTTTGGTGTGGGTTTATGTTCAGGATGTGGTGTACGTCTTGTTGTAGTTTCATGTTTGGTCTTTTGGTGTTGTTCGTCCAACATGTATGCAAGGCGTTTCCCTGTGTGTTGTGCCTCCGGTGAAGGGGCTCCTGGGTTTTTCGGAGGTGGAACCGCGTTGATCACCTGCCTGCGGAAGTGGGCTCCAGGGTTTCCCAGAGGGGGAACCACTAGTCAGTAGCAGTTGTTGTGGCAGGTAAGTGCTGTTTTTCCAGAGTGCGTTGTTTGCGCTGGGTGCTTTATTCTACTGTCTGCTCCTTTCTTGTTGCTAGGCCTGCTGGACACTCCGGTTCATCCGTGTCTTGGATGAACAGGTAGTCTCCTAGCCCAGACATTATTACCAGGGATCTCTAGGGTTACTAGGGCCTATTAGGGTTTGCTTATACAGTTAGATCAGGGCTAGAATTTAGGGATGTGTTAGAAGGCGACCTGCTCCTGTTTCCAGGCCTAGTGGCATATCCCGCCAACCTACATTGTACGCGTGGAGTTTCCCCCCACTTCCCACCGTGACAGCTTCTGAGTGTATAGGGTGTGGTGGATAGTGTTTGATGATGGATCAGGTTCAGAAGAATGGTGTTGAAGGGAAGTGATTGGGGAAGAGTTAAAGGGGTTGTGTCACTTCAGCAAGTGGCACTTATCATGTAGAGAAAGTAATAAACACCACCTACTAATGTATTGTGATTGTTCATATTGCTTCCTTTGCTGACTTGAGTCATTTTTTCATCACATTATACACGGCTCGTTTCCATGGTTATGACCACCCTGCAATCCATCAGCGGAGGCCGCGCTGGTATCCAATAAAAAAAAAATGCCGGCCTTTCTGGTGGCCGGGACCATGGGAGTTCACATAGGCTGGTGCTTTTTCCTGTAGTGTGCAAACACGGCCACCGTTGCTGGATCGCGGGGTGGTCATACCCATGGAAACAAGCAGTGTATAATGTAATGGAAAAATGAATCTAACCAGCAATGGAAGCAATATGGACAATCACAATACATTAGTAAGTGGCTTGTATTAATTTTCTCTACATGATAAATGCTGTTTGCTGAAGGGACACAATCCCTTTAAGGCTGTATTACACCAAGCGACAATCGTACAATTTTTTATTTTTATTATCAAGCGATAATTGTTATGTAGGACAGTTTCCAGCGATCGAACAATCATGTGATTCTCTCTGATCGTGAGCTTTTAACACATTAAGAAATTATCGCTGATCACGCCCATAGCTGTACTTCTAATAAATCGCCTGCTGCTTGTTAACGATTACACGGTAGGTGCAGTTTCAACTTATGGGTGTACCATAGGTGGGTTCCTGTAAATTAAATTCATTATCATAAGTTCCACCATTGACTACAATAACTGCAATGCTAATCAGCGTTGTTCCATTATAGACATCTTAAAGCAATCCAAAGTAGACAAATAACAATGCCTTAAGGTTGCAGTGTACAAGTCTAAAATGGTGGCCTTTTGTGTGTTGTATATGTAGGTGGTTATGTTAGTGGTACAGTAAGAGGAACAATAGGAGCTTAAACACATCTATTTGATGACACATACGCTTTTCACACCTCCCAAGCCCACCTCTATGAGCAATTATCCGACTGTGTAATATACTTAGAAAGTAAACAATTACACTGCGATTTTGTTCCGGTCACATCTAACGACAATGGCAATGTGTAATATTACTAAATTTGATTGCTAACAACTCTTCAATCGTCTATGGTCATCGCTACGAAATCCTGTGGTGTAATACAGGCTTTAGATTATGGGATGTGACAAAATTAGTTTTTAGGGAGAGCCTAGAACTGTGGATGTTGTGAATTAACCTAACTGCGTGGGGTAGGGCATTCCAGAGAACTGGTGCAGCTTGGGTGAAGTAATAAAAAAAGGAGTGTGAGGTTCAGAATGAATGGAGAGCAAGGGTAGGATGGTAGACAGAAATGAGGGAGGAGATGTAGAGGGGTGCAGCACTGTGAAGAGCTTTATGAGTGAGAACAAGCAGTTTAAATGTAATCCTATACGAATCCCAGGGGTGATGTCCCTGGACAAAGTGTATAGTTGAGTGTTGTCCACATGGAGATGGTAGTGAAAACCAAATCTACTGATTTAGAGAATAAGGAGGAGAGGACCTAGGACTGAGTCCTGGATGACCCCAATAGTAAGAGAAAAAGGAAAGGAAGTAGGGTTAGAATGAATGACACACTGAATGAGCAGCCAGAGAGATCCAGGAGAGAAAAGTGTCTTTAAGGCTAATAGATTGAAGCATAGTGAGTATGAGATGTGGTCTACAGTGTCAATTGCTGCAGAGAGTTCCAGAAGAATGACCAGAGAGTAGTTACCATTGTGTCTAGCTGTCGGGAGGTCATTTGTCATTTTGGTGAGGGCAGTTTCAGTAGAGTATTCAAACCATTGGCCGGCTCTTAAATACGCCGTATAGAATTTAATAACAGTTTAAAAGCAATTTAAAAACAATTCATATCCTCTGAAAATGCTTATAATCGCGCACATAATTCAATTATGATCTCAAAACTTTCACAGTCTCAGTCCCTTTTATGTTTCCAATTGTGGAGCTCACACTAATTGGAACTGAGTCCAATTCATAAAGTGCGGTGTATATATAGTAGTAGAGTAATGCCACGTCAGCTTATTCCGTGCTTGTCTCCTGGAGATCGCTAGGGTTTGCAGTCTCCACTCGAGCTTGTTCTAGCACGTTAGCTCATGCGTGGTAAAGATCCCAGGACGCCAATCTCCACTACTTACTACATTACTTCACGGAATAGGTATTCAAAGATGTTTTATTTTTTTATGGTGTTTATCGGACAGGGTGGATCATGTGATATATTTATAGAGCCGGTCATTACGGACATGGCGATACCTAATATGTGTGTTTTTTTTTCTTTGTTTTCTATTAAAAAAGGGGCCTTTTTTTCTTTTTTTACTTTACTTTACTTTTATTACTTTATTAATTTTATTTAAAACACTTTATTTTTTTACATTTTTTTCTTTACTTTATTTATGACATTTACTTTTGGGGGTCTGATCCCCTCTGCAATGCATTACAATACATCTGTATTGTAATGCATTGCCTGTTAGTGTATGACACTAAGTCATACACTTAGGCCGAATGCACACGGCCGTGAGCGGTCCGTGGGACCACGGGCTGGATTCCTGCTGAGAGCAGGAGCGCACGGCATCATTGGTTGCTATAGATCATACCAGTGTATTACTGTATTGCGGCGGCAGCAGGAAGCGCACCGCATCATAGCAACCAATGACGCTGTGCGCTCCTGCTCTCAGCAGGAATCCAGCCCGTGGTTCCACGGACCGCTCACGGCCATGAAACACGGCCGTGTGCATTCGGCCTAACAGGTTGCCTAGGAGACCCAGCCTGAGGCTGGATCTCCTCGGCTCCCGTAGAAGGCAGTGCCCGTGCAAAGCATTGGGCAGCCTCTGCATGGCATCGGGCTGCCTTGTGTTGCATCCGGTCCCCACCACAGATACCACGGACTGCCGGGCCCCTGCAGTAATCGCGCGCGCACCGCTCCGGTGCCCGCGCGGTCACTATGACATACTATTACGTCAAATTGCGGGAACGCAGTGGTTCCCATGACGTGGTAGTAGGTCATAGGTCGGGAAGGGGTTAATAGTTTGGGCATTTTGGGTTGTAAAGATACTAATGATGTTTATTATTTCTATTTTTAAAGTGATTTTTATATACATATTTTTTTTAGATAAAAAAATAATAATTTCCCCACTTATTTTAAGTTCTATAATATCACACGACTAAATCGCTATAGTCTAAGCCTTATATTTGTATCAGTGACCAAACTTCACAAAAAACAATTCACATAGGGAAAGTAACCGACATTAAAACTTAACAATTAATATATGCATTAATAAAAGTATGTATCAATGTAGTACAAAAAGTATAGCCTTCCTTCACAACATGTAGCCTGCACCTACATTACTCAGGGACGCTTTTTTACCATTTGGGTCACCCATAAGGAATACACCATTAGACATTTTATAAATGGCAAAACCAAAGGGTTTGTATATAAGGCCACCTGCAATTGTGGTCTCAAATACATTAGGAAGACCACTAGGGAACTGCAGAGGAGAGTTGGTGAACACCTAAGTGATCTTAGACATAGAAAAGACACCCCTAAACATATTGAAATGACGCATTGGTGGAGATTTCTCTAAACTCAAATTTATGGGCATCGAGGTAGTGAGAGAGAGGGGGAGACTGGGATAGAAAAATAGTTCAACGTGAAACTTGGTGGATTTTTTAATTAAAAACAGTTCATCCTAGGGGACTGAATGAGCAACTGTCATTTGGTTGTTTCCTCTAATGCATCCCCCCTTTCAGTCCCTTTCATCTAGGATATATACCGGAGTTGTCCCCGCATTGGGACATCCTTGTTACAGCTGTTGTTAATTTCCTCCTTTCCCTTTTCTGATATGCCTTGATAAAGCTGGGCAATCACTGTCCTGTCTGGAGTAGGGAAGATAGGGACTGTGAGTGAGAGGGGTTGGAGGAAGGAGATTTAGGGTCATAGACCCAGTACCTTATCTATCCAACATTTCTTTACTACTCCAACATACTCCGGTGCTCTCTAGTTGTTTTTCTGTGACATATCGTACATCGTGATATTTTTGTCACAGTCGGCATTCTCCCATGTCTACCTGGCTAACTGTAGGTTACGTGTTGTGGAGGAATGCTATACTTTTTGTACTACATTGATACTTTTAAACTTTGGGCTCATACTTTTATTAATGCCTATATTAAATGTTAAGTTTTAATGTCGGTTACTTTCCCTATGTGAATTGTTTTTTATTTCAAGTTCCCCTAGGGGAACAGCTCCCACGATTTTGACACGCAGGAGCTGCTCAGAACCCGGGAGCACAACACTCCTGGTATTTGACAGCTCAGATGCTGTATACACAAATAACCAATTGCAGCTGAGGGGTTAAAAGTCCATGATCAGCATTATCACCGACCATGGACTCTGCCACTGGTTGTCTGTGTGTGTCTTGGGTAAAACAGCAGGCTATGGCGTCCGCTCAGCTCCTGAGTGGGAGCCATCTTTAAAGTCCCGGCTTCTGCCATACATGCACGGCAGATGTTGTCAAGGGGTGAAAGCTTCAAAAATAAAATAGAGCTTCTCCTGCGGAAGCTTTGTTTAACTTTTTATAGAATTTTACAGATTTTACTATCTAAATGAAAATGGTTCCATGGAAGGACTGTTGCTTGTGCATTGGGTGAATACATTTATCACTTTTGCCTGATACCTTGGAGTGCTGTATATATAATATATGGCACTGTGTGTTTCCAATATCGCATAAATCCTCTCTTCTATAGAGGTCTGCATAAGATATTTGTGTGGTAAGGACGTCAATTATATTGAATGCATGTCTCGCATATGTCTGTAACATTAAAAATTAACCGTTTGGTCACTGTTACTTTTAGCTTCTCTTTCATTCCAATAGTTTACCATGTTCAATTCAATAATAGCAGAAATGAAGAGCTCGGAGAGACTTGTTTAGTTGCTGAAGGTGATATGTAAATTATTTATGATCCAGTTTCCCTGCTGTTGTGTGGCTGAACTTTCCATTAGTGCATGAACTGTAACAAGTACCTGCCAAGGCTAACTGATAATTGTTTGAGTGTAATATTCATTCGTTTTCTGCGATCACCACCCCGCGGCTGCGAATCCCAGGGGTCAAGAAGTCCACTACACAGCCATTTCTTGGATAAATATAGGGGAATCAATGACTCTGGGTTTGTTTTACATTGTAAATTCTATACAGAGAGCATCATCTCTAAAATGTGTAGAACTGAGAAGATCTGGAAACAGGTCTTGTAACTCTAAGCCTGGCCTTACATGAGATAACAGATGCTTGTTTGCCAGCTACTGTCTTTCCCAATCTCTCTGTATATTTGCACACTCAAATGTGCATGCATGCTCAGTACTCCAGACCTGGGGGTATCTGCAGTGCTTGGTTTGTAATGTAATGCTATGCTATGTTATGTTTTCACCAGCTGATGAGGTATTGTTAACATAGGAGTGGAGCTAGAACTACTTCCTGTCGAGAGGGAGTTTTAGCTAGGACAGTGACGAGTAAGGAAGCATGTCCAATTGCTCCTGTTTCTAGGGCCATAGGGAACAGAGAACTAGCTCTGTGAGACTACTGCTCCAGAGATACTGAATGATCCAGAAACTATACATATCTTCAAAGCTACAGCCTTTACATTCAGCGAAGTGATCGGCAACCACAGCTACATATAGAGACCCTGCGGCAGGTGAGGGTTTACAGCTCAGACACCCATCACCTATATTACTTCCAGGTCAGACCAAATCATAAAAACCTGCATTACAAATTGGACACCTACAGCCACAAGTGCCAGCTTACAGCTGTTAGCCAGAGGTTCAGATGAGAGACATCAGCAAGATAGCACACTATCTAGAGACCATTATTTGCTACTTTGCCAGCCACCATACTTTATCATCTGGGGAGAAATATTGCACTGTGTACAACTACTGCTGCATGTACTACAACTCCTATTTTACACTAAGTAAAGAGAGACTTTTATTCTTCTTCTACTTCTGGCCTGATTCCCCAGGGAGCAATGCCCTGAGGGAGTATACCGTGACACATCATCTCATCACGGTCACTACCACTCCCATCCTCTGCACTGCCTCCTCAGGGGCTTGCTGCACATGTGTTGTGAATGGGAGAGGGGAAAAAGCAACATCAGCCTGGAGCGCCTTGGGCACAACAGAGGAAATGAGTATATAGGACATGTGTACATATTCATTTAAGTTGCACATGCAGGACATCTGTTTCAGAGGTGGCCAATGAATGCTAAAGACCCCTGTGCAAGAAAAGTAATGAAGTAGATTTGCATTGATTGCACACATTTAACCCCTCAAATTCCATGGTCAGATGTCGCCACGGCATCTCGGAGATTGCGCTCTCCCACCCAGACCCTAATGAGTGCTTGTTCAAGTTCCTTAGGGGAACATCATGGGCATTGCCACGTGCAAAAATTCCTGTTATGTTAAAAACTATTTAAAATATTAAAATATTTATGCCATACAGCGAATGGTTTAATGAGAAAAAAAAACAGACATCAAAATTGCCGATTTGCCCTTTTTTTTTGTCACTCTCCTGCCACAAACAAAATTTAGTAAATAGTGATCAAAAAGTAGTACACACTCCAAAACGGTATCATGAAAACTATAGATTGTCCTGCAAAGAGTATGCCGTCTCACAGCTTCGTAGACATAAAAAAAAAAAAGTTATGGGGTCTTAATATGGCCAAAGTTTTTTTTTTTCAGTATTAAAATGCTAGAAAAACTATACAAATTATCACTGTAATTGTACTGACCCAGTTAATGAAAGTAACAGCTCAGTTTTAACGCATAGGAAAGGCTGTAAATACAAAAAAAACATAAAACTGTAGCGGAATTGTTTTTTTAATTTTTATAATTCCACCCCATTTGAAATTTGGTTCCCGCTTCGCACTACATTGGCATTGGTGCCATTAGAAGGTACAACTTCTCCTGCAAAAAACAAGCCCTCATACGTCTATGTGAACGGTAAATTAAAAAGGTTATGGCTCTGGGAAGGCTGGGAGTAAAAAACAAACAAACTGAAAATGGCCTGGTCCTGAAGGGGTTAAAAATACATGTTATACAAAGTAACAGTGTTTTTCAACAGAAACTGTTCTAGAAAGAAACTTTACAATAAACATCATCTGAAAATCGCAACAGAAATGTAATAAGTGTAGTAAAAAGGAGACATCAGACCTTAGAAGATCAATGAACTCTCTTTCAAATGTGTCCACACTACACCTTTGACTAATTACTGTAATATGTCTAATTTTATTGCCATCTGGACTTTTCAGAGAATGACCAATTTATCTATATTTACTTAAAGGGTCTGTCTCACTTCAGCAAATGGCATTTATTATGTAGAGGAAGTTAATACAAGGCACTTACTAATCTATTGTGATTCTCCATATTGCCTCCTTTGCTGGCTGGATTCATTTTTCCATCACATTATACACTGCTCGTTTCCATGGTTATGACCACCCTACAATCCATAAGTGGTGGTCGTGCTTGCAAACTATAGGAAAAAGCACTGGCCTATTTGGTGGCGGAGACTGTGGGAGCGCACATAGGCTGGTGCTTTTTCCTATAGTGTGCAAGCACGGCCACCACTGATGGATTGCAGGGTCTGTAACCATGGAAATGAGCAGTGTACAATGTGATGAAAAAATAAATCAAGCCAGCAAAGGAAGCAATATGGATAATAACAATACATTAGTAAGTGTGTGTATTTTCTCTACATAATAAATGCTATTTGCTGAAGTGAGACAACCCCTTTAACTGGCTACCATTTACAGCACTTTGCTCCATTAAATTGTCTACTTTAGTGAAATTCACCCCTTGGTGGTCCTCTATATTGCAGTTAAGCAGCTGTGTATTTCCCAAAAACAAAATTGGGTAAAATCTGATGGGTTCTGCAACACAATACTAAGGGGCAAGCAACGGTAAGATATAATGTAAGATGCTTGCACTTATGATTCAAGATGGCACATGTGCAGCAATGGATCTGGAATTTAAGACACTTTTTGGTTTCTTAGGCAGCCTCAGGACTGGCATACATTCACATTTCACACCAGTATTTTGCACCCAAAAATGGAACACATATTAAACAAATTTGGCACTTTTTACAAACCTTAGAAACACCCTTTTTTCTAGATACTTTTTAAAAATTGTTGAGGTAGGAGTGAAATGATGTAAGACATACATTTTGGGGGCTATGTGTCATCCTGCACTATATGGTCACGTGTTAATATATGGACCCTTTCTTCTCACTTGAGAATTTTGAATATACATTTTTTCTGTCGACTTAGACAAAAAGATTTTGCTGCCTGAAGCACGAGTTACCAGTATTTAATAAATGTTGCACATAACATGCACGTCACTTTTTGGATAGCAATTTGTGTAAGACTTCTGGTTCACGGTCAGTATTTGATCAGTATTCTGCATCAGTATTTGCATGCCAAAACCAAGAATGGAACTTACAGAGAAAAAGTAGAGAGATGTTTACCTCTTCTGTACTGTGGACCCCCTCCTGGTTTTGGCTTATAAATACTGATGCAAAATAATGACGTGGGAAAGTGGCCTTGATCTCCTCTAAGAGCTGTATTTCCCTGAAGTTGGCACTATATGATGCCGTATCGGTGCGTGACTACCAGTGATAGTAGGTGCCTGCTTATTTTGAATGAAACCATGAACTACAAAAAAAAAAAAGCAAAGAAAAAAAAAAAACATTAACTTTATTTTGAACCTGTTAAAATAATTTTTCCAAAGTGGAGGTAACAGTGGTGTAAGGATTGTGCTGCATATCCTATTGTGTAAACTGGGTCTCCTGATCTTTATTCGCCAGGTGAGGCACCCATTGGATGCATCGAAGCAGTGATTGAATGGGTCCGCATCTGCAAACGCCGGCTACATGGCAATTTGCAGTCCGCAGCATGGGCACGGCCGGCACACAGTCGTGTGCATGAGTCCTAAAAGTGGCAGCAACTTCTCCTGGCAGATCCGGGCTCACGTGGCCCCCAGATTCCTATTAGGTGGGGTCTCAGAGGATGGTGCAGATGATGTGCAATGGTACAATGGTCGTTGCACAATGCCAGTGGTGCCCTATGGGAATCACTTAGCAGGTCCTGTTATATAGTTCAGATCAATAGTGGATTTAATTAAAACTTCCACAATCTGCAAGCATCTGTGCTGTTCCGTATCTAAGCAAAACCAGGCATTCTCTATAGAGCAGCGCCTTTCAAAAATATATTGTCCTGCAGTATCATCTTGTCAGTGTGAGGGGAGATACTTGCAGAGATCAGGTTCCTGTAAGGTAAAGGGAGCTTTCCTCCAGTAATTACCTCTGAGACGCAGGCAAATGTTTTTTCTATACACAAGGGTGATTCCTATCTGTGTGTTTTACAGCACATATCAGTTATCTCTGACGTACAAGAGCGGTTTTGCCGGCTGCTAAACTGGGCAAGACAGTGTTTTAGGCTGATTTGTTACTCTTTCCGAGTTTTTTTTTTTTTTTTGCAGCGTCTTAACTTCTTTATTTATTTGTCTTACTTACAGTAAACTGCTTTTACATTCTTTTCGAGTCAGGTGTTTTTTTCGCTTAGTTTGCACCAATAGATTGGTTACACTGTGGTAATTAGTGATGCATGATGATATAACATGTTTTAAAGTCTAAAGGGCCCTTTATACAGTCCGAGAAACGGCGTTTAATAGGATCTCTCGTTAGTGATTATCTGGTGGTGTAAAGGTGCCGCCGATTACCCCATGAACTGGTAAAAAGCTTGTTCATCGGGTAATGGCATTTTTCATGCGGTCACCTAAATCATAGTTTGCAAACAATGATCTTGTATGGGGACGAGCAATGGCATTAGTGATCACACCTCCCCGTACTGTGGAGCAGATCGCTGCATGTAAATGCACTAACTAGCAGGCGTTCCTTCCCAGCAATCACCTGCTTATTGTCCAATGTAACGGGACCTCTATGCTAAAGGGGCAGCCCACATCCCATATGTCCAGTGAGGTTAAATGGATGCCAGAATTTCCCATTTGTAGACCTCTTAGCCAGAGGGCTCTGTGTCATCCTGCACTATATGGCCACGTGTTAATATATGGACCCTTTCTTCTCACTTGAGAATTTTGAATATACATTTTTTGTGTCGACTTGGATAAACAGATTTTGCTGCCTGACGCTCGAGTTACCACTATTTAATGCTGGAGATTGTTTGTACAAGTTAGGGTCCATTCACACGTCAGTAATTTTTACCTTTCCAGATAAACGTTAATTTTTTTTCCGGATCTGTTTTTCTGTACAAACTTCTGTTTTTTTTATTAAAGTGCTTCCGAATCCGTTCCGTGTTTCCGTTATTCAGTTTTTTTCATCATCCATATTCCTGTCAACGGATCCGCAAAATCGGATGACATTCGGATGGTTTTGTGCATGTCATCTGCATTTATGCGGATCCATTGACTTGAATAGACAACGGCCCAAAAAACGGACAGAAAGTAGGACATGCTTAATTTTTTTTCAGGATCCGCATACTCGAAAATAGAAAAACGGAACGGATTCCGTGATTCGGACAGCACTATGAATGGTGTCCGCATTTTGGAAGAGGCAATTAAAATTAATGGATCCGAAAAAACGTTCCGATTTAATTCAGAACGGAAACGGAGTGTTATAACGGACGTGTGAATGGACCCTAATTCTAATTAAGGAAGTCAGTCAGATGACTAGCGAAACATCTTCAAGTAAAAATGCAACAAAAGCAGTTGCTTTAACTTATACTCTACGCCATTATTACCTGATTGTCTTTTGCAGATTACTGATCTGGATGTGTATTTGTGCCAATTGGAGATTTCACTGAGTATAATCATAATGTATGACTATTATTGTAGTTGTGCTGTGTATTTTCCCAACTACCATCAACTTGTTAATTTTTAAAAGTGGATGTGATTTTTGGTCAAAGTGGACAAATTTGTTTGTTTGTTCTTGTTCTTTGTATTTTGTCATGGCTGTGCATTGTGTCATTGAAGTCTTAATAAGGCCTCATGCACACGACCGTTTTTTTTCACGGTCCGCAAAAACGGGGTCCGTGGGTCCGTGATCCGTGACCGTTTTTTCGTCCGTGGGTCTTCCTTGATTTTTGGAGGATCCACGGACATGAAAAAAAAGTCGTTTTGGTGTCCGCCTGGCCGTGCGGAGCCAAACGGATCCGTCCTGAATTTCAATGCAAGTCAATGGGGACGGATCCGTTTGATGTTGACACAATATGGTGCCATTTCAAACGGATCCGTCCCCATTGACTTTCAATGTAAAGTCTGGAGTTCTTTTATACCATCGGATTGGAGTTTTCTCCAATCCGATGGTATATTTTAACTTGAAGCGTCCCCATCACCATGGGAACGCCTCTATGTTAGAATATACTGTCGGATATGAGCTACTTCGTGAACCTCAGATCCGACAGTATATTCTAACACAGAGGCGTTCCCATGGTGATGGGGACGCTTCAGGTTAGAATACACTACAAACTTTGTACAAGACTGCCCCCTGCTGCCTGGCAGCACCCGATCTCTTACTGGGGGATATGATAGCACAATTAACCCCTTTAGGTGCGGCATATTCCCCTGTAAGAGATCAGGGCTGCCAGGCAGCAGGGGGCAGCCCCCCCCCTCCCCAGTTTGAATATCGTTGGTGGCACAGTGTGCCAACCACCATCGGCCCCCCTCCCTCCCTCTATTGTATTAAATCGTTGGTGGCACAGTGTGCCAACCACCATCGGCCCCCCTCCCTCCCTCTATTGTATTAAATCGTTGGTGGCACAGTGTGCCAACCACCATCGCCCCCCCCCCCTCCCTCTATAGCAGTAACATTGGTGGCAGTGTGCGGTCTCAACAGTAGAAGATTCATACTTTACCTGCTTGCTGCTGCGATGTCTGTGAACGGCCGGGAGCTCCTCCTACTGGTAAGTGAAAGGTCTGTGCGGTGCATTGCTAAAGAACTGTCACTTACCAGTAGGAGGAGCTCCCGGCCGGACACAGACATCGCAGCAGCCAGCAGGTAAGTATGAATCTTCTACTGTTGAGACCGCACACTGCCACCAATGTTACTGCTATAGAGGGGGGGAGGGAGGGGGGGGGCGATGGTGGTTGGCACACTGTGCCACCAACGATTTAATACAATAGAGGGAGGGAGGGGGCCGATGGTGGTTGGCACACTGTGCCACCAACGATATTCAAACTGGGGAGGGGGGGTGGTCTGCCCCCTGCTGCCTGGCAGCCCTGATCTCTTACAGGGGAATATGATAGTACAATTAACCCCTTTAGGTGCCTGAAGGGGTTAATTGTGCTATCATATCCCCCTGTAAGAGATCGGGTGCTGCCAGGCAGCAGGGGGCAGTCTTGTACAAAGTTTGCAGTGTATTCTAACTAGAAGCGTCCCCATCACCATGGGAACGCTTCTGTGTTAGAATATACTGTCGGAAATGAGTTTTCACGAAGTGAAAACTTAGATCAGAAAAAGATTTTATGCAGACGGATCTTCGGATCCGTCTGTATGAAAGCAACCTACGGCCACGGATCACGGACACGGATGCCAATCTTGTGTGCATCCGTGTTCTTTCACGGACCCATTGACTTGAATGGGTCCGTGAACCGTTGTCCGTCAAAAAAATAGGACAGGTCATATTTTTTTGACGGACAGGATACACGGATCACGGCCTCGGCTGCAAAACGGTGCATTTTCCGATTTTTCCACGGACCCATTGAAAGTCAATGGGTCCGCGAAAAAAAACGGAAAACGGCACAACGGCCACGGATGCACACAACGGTCGTGTGCATGAGGCCTAAGTAGCATATAAACAAGATATTTCTATTATAATGTTAACAGAATCACAGATATTGAATATGTTCTGATAAAATTCTGCACTTATAGCAGAGAATTTGACATTTTTTTCCTTGCTTTGTACAAGATCATTCAGAAGACTATAAGCTGCTGTTTATGGTAGCCTGTATTAGTGTCATAAATGGCATTATTAGGGTAAACATAGGGAATTGGAAATAGAAAAAATAGCCATTTATGCTTTGAGAACTCCCGTTTATGAAATAATATTGTATTTAGTAGCATTTTTTGTTCAATTCCTCAATAGAAAGCCTCATTCACACGTCAGTGTTTCACAGACGTGTGCTGTACGTGTTCTCCATGTCCCCATTCATTTTAATGTGTGTATTCACACATCAGTATTTTAGCATGGTCTGTGTTTTTAGCACAGATGCATGCTCTATTTTGATCCATCACGCCCATTATAGTCTATGGGTCAGTGAAAATCATGGATGCAATCAGTGTTGCATCATTAAAGGGATTCTGTCACCTCCCCTAAGGCAAAAAACGATTTAAAACCAGCCATGCAGCACAGCTTACCTGGATTAGGCTGTGCTGTTCAATCTTGAAATCCGTCCAGCAGTTAGTTCAAAAAACGAGTTTGATCAATGAGGAAATGCGTCCTGAAGGTGCCCAGAGGGGCGTTTTTTTCTTCTGAGAGAGCCCAGTCCCGCCCCTTTTTCAGTGCCCAGCCCGCCTTCCTTTTACTTCCTAACTGCCGCCTCCAGCCTGCCACAGCCTCCCCTTCCTCTCCTCCCCCTCCCTCTTGCCGAACGAAGTCTCGCACAGGCGCAGTACCCACTGAGGGCTGCGCCTGTGCGATCATCAGGAGACTGAGGGCGGCAGCTTCATCTTCGTCACTGGGCATGCGCCGAGCCCAGTGACGTCCGATGCTCGCTCTTCCCTGCTGAGGGAAGAGCGAGCATCGGACGTCACTGGGCTCGGCGCATGCCCAGTGACGAAGATGAAGCTGCCGCCCTCAGTCTCCTGATGATCGCACAGGCGCAGCCCTCAGTGGGTACTGCGCCTGTGCGAGACTTCGTTCGGCAAGAGGGAGGGGGAGGAGAGGAAGGGGAGGCTGTGGCAGGCTGGAGGCGGCAGTTAGGAAGTAAAAGGAAGGCGGGCTGGGCACTGAAAAAGGGGCGGGACTGGGCTCTCTCAGAAGAAAAAAACGCCCCTCTGGGCACCTTCAGGACGCATTTCCTCATTGATCAAACTCGTTTTTTGAACTAACTGCTGGACGGATTTCAAGATTGAACAGCACAGCCTAATCCAGGTAAGCTGTGCTGCATGGCTGGTTTTAAATCGTTTTTTGCCTTAGGGGAGGTGACAGAATCCCTTTAAGAAGAGATTCTTTGAAAATTATTTTTCATCTGTTCAGTGTCAGTGAAACACGGATGCAACACGGACAGCAAAAAACTGACACATGCAACCAACACAGATTCTTCACGGACAGCTTTATGGGTGCATCACTGACCACCTTCTCACGGATTTGAGCACGGACACGGACGTGTTTTTGAGGCTTAAAAGACAATAGCGCTTTATCATTAGGAATTATCTTGAATCATTAAAGTGGTTTTCTAGGCTCCAGATATCAATGACCCATCCCATTCACGTCAATGGGAGCTGAGGTGCATTAACCCAACATAGACACTACACTTTGATTGATGTGCCTTGCTGCTCCATTGAAAGTGCTAGTTCCAGTTCTGCAGAGAACAGCTGATCGGTAAGGATGTGGGGTGTTGGACACTCACCAATCGAATATTAATGACCTATCCCATTGTTCAGTCATTAAAGGGTTTCTGTCACCAGATTTAACCCTATTAAGCTAGCTGACATTAGCGATGTGCTAATGTCAGCTAAACCTAACTAGCCTATTCCTACTCTTATCTATGCCCCCGTTACGCCAGAAATCTAACTTTTATAATATGCTAATTAGCCTCTACGAGTGGGAAGGGGGGGGGGGCGTCGTTCCTGTTCCTAGAGGCTCCGTTCTCCCACCTTTGTCGCCTCCCTCCATGTCCTGATTGACAGGGCCAGGCAGCGCTCGCATCCGTCTGCCAGCCCTGTGCTCTGGTGAAATCTCGCGCCGTTCAGTATTCGGTGCAGGCGCGGTGAGAAAGCTGGCAGCCTGCGAGCGTCTTTCCCTCTCTGCCCCTTCTGCTAGTCAATAATGATACCTGATGGCTCTGCTCTGTTTTTCAGCAAGGATGAGCTTTGTGAGCACAGTCAGCAGTTACAGGCCAGTACAGACTTGGAGGAGAGGTCCGCCGCTGCTGACTCCTCTAGGTGTGCAATTACCGATGATGACACAGTCGAGTGGGAGCACGTGTTGCGAGAGGTCAGGGATGTGTGCAAGACACAGGTGAGGGTGACGACCAAACAGATGTAGATGATAATGTAGCAGATCACACGTGGGAGCCAGGTGAAGAGGGGGTATCATCTTCATCAGGGGGCGAGGGGGTCAGTGTGCCTGTGAGACAGCAGGGTGGAAGCAGTGGGAGATCTGCAGACAAACACAGGAGTGGTACACCGTCGGCTACTCGGGAGACTACCTGTGAGGAACACACTAGCAGTGCACAGGTTAATAAAAGCAGCGGCAGGCAGGCATCATGCAGTGGTGGAGGGAAAATGCAATACTCGCCAGTGTGGGAATTTTTTTTCACCAAGTCACTGAGGGACATTAGCGTGGCGGTATGCAGGATGTGTGGAAAGAAGGTGAGGTGTGCCCAGGGTGCTAAAGTTGGTTGCACCTGATGCTCCTCGTACTCCTTCGTCAATTGTTTCGACAGCAATCGATCACTGAGGCGATTGCAGAAAGACAACAGTATGCGTGCGCTCATCCAACGGCATAGAAGCTGAATGTGCACCTGGCCACTATTGTCCCTGCTACTGCCACTGCTGTTGGCCTCTATCCCCACTCTGTTATGGGGCCACTATTCTCCCTGTTTGTCCGTGTTGACATCACTTTTTATTTTTCCGTTTATAAAAAAAAAGGGTCCTATATTTTAAGCATCCGTAAGGTCTATTTCACATGGGCATGGTCATGGGGCCATTATGCCACTATTGCCATCGTTACTGCCACTGCTGCCACCCTTCCCACTCTGTCATGGGGCCACTACTTAAATCTTGGGGCACTTCACGGTTAAGTCCACAACGATAAATTAGACCTCACGCTAACAGTGACCTGTAATACTGACGCACAGTAAATCTACAGCTAACAGAAGGGATTAAAAAGCATGTGTTTGGACTGCCACAACATGCATTAAAAGAACCTTTTTTTCTCCACTACTTTATTGATGCTGCCTCAGTTTCTTTATTTTGTTCCACTAAAGAGCCATTTGGACACAGCTCCTGCAGGGGTGCGCACGGGTTTTTCTCTACTGAAGTGTGCTGTATGCTTTTTTTTTTTTTTTTTAACAAAAGGGATTAGCTATAAATCTTGGTGCCCTGCACAGTGATGTACACTGCAATAAATTACACCTGTAATACTGACGGCACAGTATCTACAGTACAGAATGGATTAACTATGAATGTGGGTGCACTAGAACGTAATGCACAGGGCGATACACTCTCCCTTCACACTGAGATTGGGTCACCCAGTGGGATGAATATGATTAGGCAGAATGGTCTGGGTATACCTGATATACCTGATTTATCGTGATTCGTGATAAATTAATTAGCAGCAAATCAAATTTCTTGTCGAATTTTGCAGAATCGGCCGAATTGAATTTTTCAAAACTTCCCTCATCTCTACAAGTAACAATAGATTAAAGATAAATCACATCAAAATATGTCACAAGGGACAGTTCATAAATATGTGTGTGTAAATTCAAATAAATATAAATTCTTAAATCAATCTATATGTGTATATCTAATCTAATCTAATCTGATAAATATCCAAATAAATGTGAGGCATGGGGGCTGAAATGTGGCATGGGGGTCTGATCTGTGGCATGGGGAATCTGATCTGTGGCATGGGGGCTGATCTGAGGCATGGGGGTCTGATCTGAGGCATGGGGGGGCTGATCTGAGGCATGGGGAGTCTGATCTGTGGCATGGGGGCTGATCTGAGGCATGGGGGCTGATCTGAGGCATGGGGAGTCTGATCTGAGGCATGGGGAGTCTGATCTGTGGCATGGGGAGTCTGATCTGTGGCATGGGGAGTCTGATCTGTGGCATGGGGGCTGATCTGAGGCATGGGGGCTGATCTGAGGCATGGGAAGTCTGATCTGAGGCATGGGGAGTCTGATCTGAGGCATGGGGAGTCTGATCTGAGGCATGGGGAGTCTGATCTGAGGCATGGGGAGTCTGATCTGTGGCATGGGGAGTCTGATCTGTGGCATGGGGGTCTGATCTAAGGTCTCATTTACACTGGAGCTCTTATCTGAGGTCTTATTGGAGGTCATTCACATTGTGGTCTGAACTGAGGTCTGATTGTGGGTCTAATCTGAGGTCTTATCGGGGTCTTATTAACTTTGGGGGTCTGATCTGACGTCTGATTGAGGGTCTTATTAACATTGGGGGTCTGATTGGGGATGTGAGCTAAGGCCTGATTAACATTGGCGGTCTGATTGCTGGTCTGAGGTCTAATGAAAAATATTTTTTTCTTATTGTCCTCCTCCAAAACCTAGGTGTGTCTTATCGGCCGGTGCATCTTATAGAGCGACAAATACAGTATTTTCTCTTGTACTTTTAATTTAGGGTGTAACATGGAAGAAGTAACTTTGAATTGAAAGCGGGATGGGAGGACAAGTCTTACCTGGCCCGTTGATGTACATTCACCAACATATAATGATATATTTATAAGCCTAA
The DNA here is from genome assembly GCF_014858855.1 of Bufo gargarizans. Classification (NCBI taxonomy): domain Eukaryota; kingdom Metazoa; phylum Chordata; class Amphibia; order Anura; family Bufonidae; genus Bufo; species Bufo gargarizans. The sequence goes on along the minus strand of NC_058087.1, from coordinate 40,765,624 downwards.
ATTATAACATTATTTTAACATGACTATTATGTTGACTTTTTATTAAATTTTGTTGGGAGCTAAAGGAATAAAAAAAAATGCAAATTGACCATTTAGATTTTTTTCCATTATGCGGTCGCCTCATGAGATAAATATTTTTAGATTGTAATAGCTTTGGCGTTTTTGGAAGTGACAATGCCTATGATATTTACTTTTTTGATTGTTTATTTATTATTATGCTGGGAAAATTGGGGATTAAAATTTTTATATCTTTTATATACTTTTTTTTTTTACTTTTTATTTATTTATTTTGTTTTAGGCTCCCAAGGGCCTCACAACATGCAATCCTCAGATTGCTAGTCCTGTTTGGCATTGGTATTAAAGCCACAGATAAACAGAAAATGTATTATATTCCAAAGCAGTGCTGCTACCTGCAGGCCTGCATTGCAATATACCTGTGAAAGGCCTAGTAATCTCCAGCAGGCTTAGGCCTTTCCCCTGATCACTGTGTGGGGAAGCCGTTCCAGGCCTGGAGGAGTAGCGCTTCCGGGTTTTGCATTCTCAGATGCTTTGGTCACATTTGAGCACGATATCTAAGGGGTTAGATATTATCAATCAGCATTATCACTGATGGCAGACATTAGCCCTGTGTGTCTGCTGTATGAAACAGCAGAAACCCAGCAGCACTTGCTAACGGGCACCATTTTTAAAGAGCAGACTTCCACCGTACATGTGCGGTGGAGATCTGGAAAAGGGTTAAAGGGATTGTCCCAAGATCAACACTTATCTACAGGATAAGGGATGTACTGATTGCTGGGGGTACCAACCCTGGGACCGTCACCAATCACGAGAATGTGGGTCTTGTTTCCCCTGTTTGAATGGAACGGAAAAGTCCCATAGATTTTGATTAGAGCTGCAGCTCGTGTGCTCGGCGGTCATTGTCAATCTTGGGAAAAGTGTTACTCTTAGGACAACCCTTTAAATCCAATAAGAAGAATTTCAGGTGGTAGTATTCTAGACCAAAAAGACAAGTAATATGCTGAACTCTTGTGTAGTAAATATATGCAGATAGTAATATGCCAAACTCTTAGCATGGATTGTGGTTGTGCTTATGTAACAAAGTTAAAGTAATATCTGGCAATGTTATATTTTAATTGCAAAATTATCATTCATTTTCAGATAATGGTAATGTAGATACAATGAAATAGTGCATCACTGTAGCCTTTAGGACTACTGGCCCTTAAATGTGAAGGGTATATTATAGATTATAGCAATGAGATACCAGAAACCTGGTGACCTTGCTTCTCTTAATTGACAACTACAAAACAGAGACATAGTTGTAGAAATCTAGGAAAAAACATACTGTAGGTATAAATTTAATGCTGAGCCCTTTAATTTTTGGCTTCCATATGGCATGGCTGGATTAGTATACATTTCTAGGTTTCTATTTTAGACAGAAAACTGAGGGAGGGCTCTTTCACAGCCAGTTGACTTACAGTCAGACACTGTTTTGTAAGAAGAAGAAGAAGAAGTCAAGGGCTTCAGGGCTCAAGAAGGGCTTCAGAGATACCACAGTTTATCAATTTGGTTTATACATTTTTCTTAAAGTATTTATTTTTTTAAAGAAGGAATTCTTTGTCTATTTTTGAAAGTTGGAGTTCATTTAAGTGACTATGTAGGCTACAGAAGTAATTGCAGATGGATCTTGTACAGACTCTACCCCGTGATCATATTGTAATTGTAATGGCATTGATAGAATTGTAACTCATTCGTAATGAGTAAAAGTAACAAGCATTGTGTTTATAAGATCAATGCTTTTGATTTACCATGTGTCCAGATTAATCCACTGCGCTTCTAAAACACTTGACGCAAGAAGAACTGTAATGATTACACTGCTTTTAGAAATGCCTCTTTGGTTATTGATCTGAATTGAGCCCTAGTTAGATGCCGCTGGAAAGGGACTGCATTATTAAATATCATTTATCTTGTTTATCAGCTCTATTAGAGAAATGGCCAGATACTAGAAATGCAGCTTCTTGTCTTTGCCGAGACCTCCTAACAAGCAAAGTAGCAACAAACTTAGATCTTAAGAAACTAACTGGAATATGGTTTAAGAAATGACGTGTGGTAACAGCTTCGGAGATTCTTATAATGTCTTCTTTCATAAACTTCATAGTTATTATTATTATTTTTATATAGCACAAATCTATTCTACAGAGCTTTGGCATAAAGAAAATAAAAGAAACAAAAATGTGATAAACTAAAACATGAGAGCCCCGAACACATGAAAATAAAAATGAAATGAGACGCAAGTTGACCATAAATACTTTTATATTAAACTGGTACACAGGCAATTGACCTAACCTCTGCATCCACAGTTCTCTGTACATTGGAAGGATTGTTATTGCCTATGTTAATGGGTGGTGATAAGGGGCAAACTGACCACAACGGCAAGATTCCCAGTGGGCTGATGCCCAGTGAGCTGCCCAAGCCTCCTGCACGGCTGCTGTCCATATGCAGAATGCTCTGATGCACCCGGCTTTAATTAACTTAGTCAGTTACCTATGCATCCGGCCGGTGACTGCAGCTGCCCTGCTGTATTCAACCGTATCATCGTCCTCAGGATGGCAACAAAGTTGAATACTGCAGTAGGGCAGCCCCTGCCCTGCCATTTTCCCCCTATAGGTTTTGGGCCACTAGTCCTGAACCCTAGATCTGGCAGTACAACAGTGCCAGCAGTTGCAAACTGATGACATCATCATGACTGCCTGCGCTAGGTGTCAGACAATGTGATTAACTCATTGCGACCACATATGCTGTGACACATGCACTGCGATGACATCATTGCAGCCTCCTACGCTGGACAGAAGGCGACTGCAGCCTGCATCACTGAAAACAGAATGAAATAGGAAGGTGAGTATTATAGTGTTTCTCAGCTCCTCAGCCCCATCCTACAGAGACAAGTGGAAGAGGCATAAGAGCTGGAGGAAGGCAGACCGTGGCAGCTGGCACTGGCCACCACAGAGGGGCAGCTTCTGAGTAGGTATTTGGTGCTGCTTGGGCAGTATATTGTGCTGCACTTTGGTACTTGGTTCTGCTGGTGGGGTATATTGTGCTGCACTGTGATAGAACCAAATACCACAGCGCACCACAATTTACTGCCCCAGCAGAACCAAATACCACAGTGCAGCACAAAATACTGCTCCTTAATGGGGCGTGGGGACAGATAAGACTTATTCCATTTGATTCTTAGGGTGCTCAGGCATTAGCTACAAAAAGTACAAGTTCGGTTTACTGTGGATTTAGTGCATACTTGTGACTATGGTTGAGCTAGCTTGTGGTTATAATAATAGGAGTAGAGTCTGTAGCATTTTAGGCAATCAATAAGTGCCCTATGTGGTGAAGTGCATGGTAGAGGTGTGGTGGGGGGTGTATATCTCAGTCCACTACAGGTTCCCCTGACCCCAGGTAAGGCCAGCTGTAAATAATCACTGAGGGATAAATCAATCCTCAGTGTGTGAGAGGAAAGGGAATTGAAAAAGAAGCCTGCAGAGGCTCTGTGTGGTCCCAGCCAGAGTTTTGGGGGGCCCAGCGATGCCTGAAGAAAAGAGGTGTCGCAGGTCAGAGTCGGGAGGACTGTTCCCCCAAGGTATTGCATAGTCACCATCAGGAGAACTGGTGGACCGAGACCCCAATGGGTTGCATTGGTCACAGCTAGGATGGCAGGGTGAAGCCAAATATCACAATGTGAACACTGACCTAGAGGGGAGTTAGGGAAAACCTCTGTATAGCGAGCTTCTAGCCGGGCAGGGATTTATGGTTTTGTGTTGATGTAACACGTTGTGATGTGAAGCTGCAACTTCATTGTGCCAAGTGATGCCAAACTTGGAAGTGTGATGAGCTGTGTGGCAAATGAAGCACTGTTTGAGCTTGAAAACCCCTCTGGTTGTTGAGAAGTCTGTCATTGTGCCAACCCCCTGTGAGAGAGCGATCCCTTACACCTATTAGACTGCACAATGTTCGGGCTGGAAGAGTGCCGATCAACAATAAAAACATATTTTTTGGCATGCCATCCCCTAATCTAACTTTTCTCAATTCAGTGCCCCTTCATCATCATTTGTCTGAACCTGAACCATCATCAGACATCCACACCCCATGCACTCAATCCACTACAAATATCTGCTTGTGACTGGCTCGTGCAGTTTTACAGTTAATATCCTATTTTAAGTTGGCTGGACCATTGCATAAAATAAGCACTTATTACCTTTTGTGTCACCCCTGCGTCCTCATAGATTGTAAGCTCTTGCGAGCAGGGCCCTCATTCCTCTAGTTTTAATTGTTGCATGTATTATGATTTTGTTTGTACATGAACCCCCTGATTGTAAAGCGCAGAATTTATTGGCGCTATATAAATAACGATTATTATTATAAATACAGTTTCATAAATGAGTTTTTATCAAGCTCCATATTTTAGCATTTACCAGTTGGACTTTTGCAGCAGCCTCCTGTGATATGTCGTGCCTCCTTTTTTTTTTTTTTTTTAAGTCTATTGCGAGTCTAGCAAGAAAAGAGAAACTGTGCCTTGTAATGAACTACATTTGTCAGTCCGATGCTGTAACAATCACGAGGCAACAAGTGACTTTTTTTACAAGGAAAGTTCAGGTCATGGAGACCAAGTGCAACTTGTCAGAATCTGGTGTGAAATATAACATTATTCAGTGCTCTCAAGTAGACATTCAGCTATTACTGTCTCCTTTCTATGTACTGTAACTGATTATAGCTTTGTAAAATTGTAAAATTATACTGTATATATATATATTTCTCCAAAAAAGAGGCAGCACTCCAATGTAAAAGTGAAATGACCCGCTTTATTCCTCTCTGCAACGTTTCAACTGCTCATTGCAGTCTTTATCATGCTTGAAACGTTGCAGAGGGGAATAAAGCGGGTCATTTCACTTTTACATTGGAGTGCTGCCTCTTTTTTGGAGAACTACAACTATTAATGACCGGTTTGCCCATGGTCTGAGGATTTTGCACCAGGATCTATTATATAGTGCTGCTGTTTTTCTTTGTGTGATATACACTCTAATGTTTGTTTGTTTTTTTTTTTTTAATAATTGTTCAGGAAAAGATGGAAACGTACTTTTGAAGATGTGACTTGAAGATATTTAAATCTATGATGTGATTGGAATGTGTACGTTTCTTTTTGTATAAATGAAAATAAAGATATATAAAGAAAAAAAAAAAAGATATACACTCTAATGAACAATGGAGAATTTGGGAGAGCTTAAAATATAACTTTTACTGTTAATTTATATAAAATATAAAGCGCCACAAACAGATGCTTGATATATGGCTAAATGTATGGAACAGTCTTACCGTTCAGATGCCCCCTGATAGGGATCAGCCTAGCGTGGTGAAAATAATACGCGGAGGACCCCACAGATTCTTTAAAGAGGGGCGCCTCTGGGGCAGCTGATCTGATGTTGTCAGCTGCACACCGAATTGCCATGAGGACGCCATGGCAATTCGGTGTGCAGCTGACAACATCAGATCAGCTGCCCCAGAGGCGCCCCTCTTTAAAGAATCTGTGGGGTCCTCCTTCCCTTCAGGACCATCAATGTCCTTTTCTTTCAATCCTATTGATCCACTGATCTAAGGATTACTTTTGCACATTGTTGGATCTCTTCCCCTGATGATTTATCACTTGAAACGTGACACGTTGGGAACCATCCTATAGGGCATTATTAGGGATACCCGCCTAATCTAGGGTAAGGTATCCGGACAGGGCCGCCCCTTGCGGGGTAGGAACTCTGTGTAGATAGGCAGGTGAACAGCAGCTTTGCCCCCTTCCCCATTCAGGGCTTACTAGGGACAACGGTTCCCTGTACCAGTCTACATCCTGAAATTACCATCAACCACATCTAACCCTCGGCCCAGACGCTGTATTATTTTCACCACACTAGGCTGATCCCTATCAGGGGGCATCTGAACGGTAAGACTGTTCCATACATTTAGCCATATATCAAGCATCTGTTTGTGGCGCTTTATATTTTATATAAATTAACAGTAAAAGTTATATTTTAAGCTCTCCCAAATTCTCCATTGTTCATTAAATTGTTAGTGGGAGCGCCAATATCTACATTCCCTAAATTACCCTACATATAATTTTTGTGATATACACTCACCTAAAGAATTATTAGGAGCAGCATACTAATACGGTGTTGGACCCCCTTTTGCCTTCAGAACTGCCTTAATTCTATGTGGCATTGCTTCAACAAGGTGCTGATAGCATTCTTTAGAAATGTTGGCCGATATTGATAGGATAGCATCTTGCAGTTGTTGGAGATTTGAGGGATGCACATCCAGGGCACGAAGCTCCAGTTCGACCACATTCTAAATATGCTCTATTGGGTTGAGATCTGGTAACTGT